>NC_059343.1:37575000-38272500 GCF_018350155.1 Leopardus geoffroyi
TCAAGTAACTTGCATTATTTGCCTGGCTAGATTTCAATATGGCTGTGGACCATTGACTGACTCCTTTTTACTTTCCATTTTGTCTTTTTTTTTTTTTTTTAGAGGGTAGGGAGAGGGGTAGAGGGAGGGAGAGAGAGAATCCATACTGAGCATGGACCCTGACACAGGGTTCGATCCCACAACTCTGGGATCATGACCTGAGCCCAAATCAAGAGTCGGACGCTCAACTGACTGAGCCACCCAGGTGCCCCCATTTTGTCCCTTTTTGAACTTCAACGTCTGCAGCTGTTGTGCTGTGCCTTCTCACCGTTGTACGTTGGATATGCTGAGAGCAGGTAATGTGTCTCTTTAGTTTCACAGATCTGCAGATGGAAAGCAATTGTAGCTCCAGGGCTGTGCTTAAGTCATGACAGCCAGGAGCCTCCTCTATACTTGGACCTGATTTAAATTAGGAGATTTTGGACTTTGGGCTGATGCTTTAATGCCATGAGATTTTTGGGAAACTTTGGACATGGGTAAATGTATTTTCCATGTGAGAGAGACATGAATAATCACTGGGGGCCAGAGGGAAGACCATAGAAGACTTTAACATGGCTCTTAAGATCCTCACCTCCCTCTGTTCACACCCTTGTATAATTCTCTATCCTCTGCTTGTGTGTGGGTGAAACCTCTGACTTATTTCTAAACCAATAGAATGTGTCAAGGTGATAGGTTGTCACTCCCATGATTGTGTGATGTTATATTAAACTCCATTTAGCCAGAAGTTTCTCTCTCCACTACTGACTTTGAAGAAGCAAGCTTCCATGAACCCTATAGCCACAAGGAAATGAAGTCTGGCAACAATGCGAGGGAACTTGGTAGAAAATCCTTCTCCAGTCAAGCCTCTGATGGGAACCCAGTCCTGGCCAATACCTTAATTGCAAGTTTGTGAGAGACTAAAGCAGAGCACCCTGTTAAATCATGCCCAGACTTGTGACCCACAGAAACTGTGAGATAATGAATGTGTGTTGTTTTAAGTTAGTAAATTTGTGGTCATTTGTCATGCAGAAATGGAAAACGAATACGGTCAGACTTTCCACTGCTGTATTTTAGTCACCATTCCTACTCAGGTAAACCACAGGGAAATTATGAGATATTTGCCTTCTATTTTCGAACTTTGCTTGTAGTCTCTTTATCATGCACACCCTTGCACGTTTGGACATTGGGAGTTGAAGCTACATTTCCTGACCCTTAGAGCAGTGGTTCTCGAATTTTAGCACGCATCTAAATCACTCAGAAAGCTTACAAAAACACAGTATTGGGCCCCACCCCTGGAGTTTCTAATTCAGTGCATCTTGCGTGGGGCTCAAGACTCTGCATGTCTAATAAGTTCCCTGGCTGCTGGACCAGGACCAATATTTTGAGAACTTCTACAGACTGTCTCTACTACAGTTCCTCTTTCTATGGCCTCCGTGATATACATTTTTTGCAGTTTGCTCTGACCCCTTTTCTCATGATGATTGATATCGTAAGCTGCTGGAATTTCCAGATTCTGGCTGGCAGTTGCTATGGCAACGCACACAGGGTTGCCCTGTGCTTGGGGCCCTGAGTAAGGACGGCACCAGATGAATCACTGGCATAAGTGACTTATAAGTGGCATGGATGTTTCTCTCGAGTCGTCCATTTCCTTCTGTGACCTCATTCCTGGTTTCTTCCCTTTTCTGGTAATGTGTTTTTTGAGTTTCGCTCAAGATTCTTCTCTATATGTGGTAATAACAAAATGTTAGATGTATGCAGTCTCCACATTTATAAGAAAATATCTTTTGCAGCACAAAACTAAATTTTATCAACATTGCAACCCTAAGAGACATGCTGTGTAGGCCTTATTATTCTCATTAACAGATAATGAATAGAAGGCTCAAAAACCCTCAGGTAACTAAGATCGTTAGATTGTGTCTTGTCGGTCACGCCAGACAGAAAGTGACAGAGGCAAGTCTGGAATCCAGAACTCCTGATTTCTCCATTAGCCCTGGGATTGCCCAGGGACCTGGCAGAAACCAGAGTACGGTCAAAAGGATAACTAGAGACAGCTTACCAGAGAGAACTAACAAGCGATGGTGAGGTACCCCAGGATGAGAACGTAGCCTGGAGGGTCAAGGGGACAGAGTGGTTAAATAACCTTAAGGGAGAGCTATAGTACCAGCGGGTATCTAACAGGAGCTGTGGCCTTCAGGGAGGAATGCAGATCAATGCAGATCGGGTCAAGCCACGGATCAGCAGGAAGGGGGCTGGGACAATAAACAACCAACTTCTCTTCCCAGCATACGAGGGAGGCTTAGGATGAGGCAGAGACATTTTGCGTTGTTGCTGTCCCATTAGGAGGCCGTTGCAGATTTCTGAACAGGGAGCAATACCTGAAAATGGGGTATTAAGAGAACTGGCCTGACAGTGGGATACAGGGCAGATGGGAGGGAGGAGACGCTGGAGGGACAGAGTTAAAAGGATGGTTTAGAACTTAGAGCAGCTTCCATTTCTGGCCACACTGCAGTGGCCCTGAACAGAACAGGGAAGGAAAGACACAAGAGAGTTGTACAGCGGGAGGAGGGGCACTCCTCCATCCCCAGGACACGTTTGTTTAAAAGAATTATCCTCAGGGTGCCTGGTGGCTCAGTCGGTTAAGGGTCCGACTTTGGATCAGGTCACGATCTTGCAGTCTGCGAGTTCAAGCCCCCTGTCGGGCTCTGTGCTGTCGGAGCCCGCTTCAGATCCTCTGTCCCCTTCTCTCTCTGTCCCTCCCCAGCTCACTCTCTCTGTCTCTCTCAAATGAACTTAAGGAAATGAAAATAAAAGCATTATCCTCATATACTTGGAGTTTGAAGTCCTTTACAGGCTTTAAGTGGGATATGACTGGCCTTTTGGTTTTTGTTTGAGTTCCTGAAAAGCAAACTCAGGGAGATAAGGATTTGAGTCTTAGTAGGTATTATCACCTACTACCACCACACATCTCAGGAGCATCCCGTTCGAGAGGCAAAGGACCTGGAACATTTGTATACCGACTCCTGAGTATCATTGGTTGAGAGTTGCTCTTGGGGAGTGTTAATTCCTGGCACATCCAGCCAGCCACGTGCACAGGCAGAGTGACCATCCGTGGCTTGGGACATGGCCTCCTGACCCGGAGATGTGGATGTTGGCAGTTGGAAGTCATTTTGAGTGCAGTGAACTGGGTGTGGGCGGGGCATCGACAACACCTGCTACATTGTCATTTGCAGGATGGTGCTCATCAGCTCTGTGGTCTCAACCCACTTAATACAGCACCCTAAAGCTGTTATTTCCAAACAATTCTACTCGATCACGTACAAAATCAAGCCAGCATGGTGGTTTTGAAGGTTATAGCACTGTTGAACAAATACCATACCGGGCAGTGGAATGTGTAGTTAAATGCAGGAGGTAAATTTTGATCATTTTTTAAGGTTCTGGGGAAGGGAGTGGGAAAGATATATTGCCAAATTGCTGGGGGAATCAGCGCAACTAACATATCAGTTGGAAGTTAACCAATGATTTGTACCCAGGACTCTGAGCTGTCAATCCAAAAGCAAAAAAGGAACACGATCTGCAAGGAAAGTAGCCAGAAAGCACTCACCCTGTTTTGCATAGTATGTCTGTTTATTGCTCTGACCTGGCTGCAAAAGACACCCAATAGCTCTTACTTCACCGAAAAACAAAAGCTTCAAAGCGGTGTCATTTTCCATCAAGTTTTGAGAACAGCCAATTGTCCCATGACTTACACTTCACTGAGTTTGTATCTCTCGATTCAGCCAGGACATCTGCCCTGCTCTATATCAGAGCACTCAGCATGATCTTGAATCCACACAGACACAAGTTTTGAAAAAATGAGGCAGAGGGAAGCATTTTCTGTGCCACACTGTGCTGAATTATTTACTCCCAGGCTGGGATTCAGAGAGCAAGCTCTTCCTCAGCCTTGAATTTTACTGCAATACAAAGAAAGAAAATAAGTAAATAAGGAGAGAGAGGAAAGAAATCCCTTGGAGACCTACCGGCATATGAAGTATCTTTTGAAATGGAGCCTGATGCCGAAACAATCGTGTCATTTCAGAGTGCGGTACTAATGTGCTCACAACTATGGCTAAATGCCGGAGCAAAGCACAATTTGGAAGCAATAGATTTGTGGTCGTTTGTTTAAGCAGGAAAAAAAAAAGAACCTAAAATTTGCATGCACTTATTTAATTAAGCATCTCAACATTTAGAAATTGACTCCAAAATAATAAGTGCAGGTAATGGAAATGAGGACGTCTCCATTTCCTCTGAGATCAGGGTGAGGAAAAGGGATACGATACACATTGGGTGGTATTCACGTGTCCGTAAAAGAAAACAATCTGCCTCTTTCCAGGGTATGTATCACGGAGAGGGATCACGAACATTCCCAATGTATTCTGAAGGGGCTGTAACCACGTAGTCACATAAATAGACGGTAACTTTATTTTTTGTCTCCTCCTGCTCCCTTACATTTATTCAGAAGGATAATTCCTTCCCAGCCCCTAGACAAAATACTGGGGAGCCCCACTTCTTTTCTGGAGTGCTTAGGTAATACAAATTCTTATGGTTACGTTAAGTCCAAAACACATTCTCTTTTTAGTAATGAGCAGTAACCAAAATTTCCAGGTCCGTGTGGTGATGAAAATTTTGAACATGACCGGATGCTGGTAGGAAGCCTGGAGCAGGGAGTAAGGTGGGGGAGACATGATCAGCTTTTTATCTGGAGAAGAAATAGTGCTTCTTCATTTTCTTTCCCCGGCTGTTCTCCCGGTCCTTCACGCCCCCTGCACGGGTGTGTGAAGAGGGAGAAGTATATAGCTGGGGGTGGGGGTACACAGGCCTTTTGCAACTGCGATGTCTCCCCCCACCAAATGCTTGGAGGTTCTCTTGCCCCAGGTGATGGACTCTCTCCTGTCTCATCTCTTTGCTTCTCTCTCTCTCTCTCTCTCTCTTTTCTCAAACACACACACAGACACACACACACACACACACACACACGTCCAAATCTGTTTCACGGCAAACACTTATGCATCCTTTTCTCCAATAGATTCCAGAACTGTTGGCCCTTGGTCCACCCAATGCAGCTACTAGACTAGAGCAGTTAGTCTATCCGTTCCAGGTACGAAGTAGATGTTAATCTACTGTGTCTCCCCTTGAACGATGGGCAACACATATTACCCTGCCAAATGGTTTCTGGAAAGCCCCTCTCTCGTGATCTGAGGTAAAGAAGGAAGTATTTCCTGGCCTTCTCAACAGAACTTTCTCAAATAAATCATGTCTGAGAAAATCTCCCTCTCAACTCTAACCCTCGACCCTTTCTCCCCATGTTGTGAGTGAGTCACAAAACTCATAATTTTGGGTTTTCGCCATTTCTTTCTGCAAATCCTGTAGGAAAGTTTATCTCACATGTCATTTTGGTATCTGGTATCTATTAGTGTCTCAGCAGAAATTTCTATTTTAACATCCAATTATAAAGTAAAAAGTGTGAGGAGGCTATTTTTTTTTTTTTTTTTTTTTTTTTTTTTTTGCCCTCAGCCAAAACTTGGAAGTGCTCACAAACTCAGCAGTAAGGAACCCTTGGCTGGTACTTTTGGATTTGCAGAAGACCTGAGAATTACTTTTAATGGAAAGCTAGTATGTCGACTGCATTTACTGGGAAACCACTGTGGGTCCTCAAGATAGCTATGATGTGTAAAATGTCATTTCTCTACCCCCCCCCCCCCACACACACCCTAGGAGACTAGAGATATAGAAACATGAAGTGGTTTTCCTGGGGACAGTAATGAGTTGTTAGAACTTCAGAAAGAACTCTATTATTGTGTGATCAACCAACTGACTAAGCCTGTTAACAAACATATGACAGAATTCAATTTAATAATTTCTTTCTGTCCCATAGGCTTAGATTGATCTGAAGGATAAGACTGCATGTGATCCAAGATCAGAAGAGTCAAGGAAAGTCTTTTTTGTAAAAGCCTTCAGGAGCCAGAAGTAGTACCAAAGCTAGAGGGCAGGAGATCATCGGATTAATCATATGGGCAGACAGAACTTCAGAAGAATAAATGCACTAGAGACAAGAAGAACTTGAAGTTGAAGCTAAGTTCCCCCACCTTGGGGGATTCTTTCACACTCCTAGCTCAAACATGAATCACCCTCATGAAGAAGAGATATACCTTGGAAATGACCATAACTCATCTCTCTCAGCACAGCTCAGAAGTCTACTGGGGAGGGCACTGGTCTAGCTTTCTGCTCCTTTACTTGTATCCATCTTGCTCCAGATAAACCCTCCTATGCCGAAAGCCACACACACACACACACACACACACACAATGGCAGAGAATGGCAGCTGCTCATCAAAGCTTTTTTCTTATCGCCCTGAGTACACAGCTAGATCACGTTTTTCAGCCTCTCTTGAGGTTAGTTGTGGTCACGTGACTAAGGCTTAGCCACCAGAATGAACCGGGAACTCTTGTGTTCCACTTTCATATCTGGCCCATAAAAACCTCCCACATGCCACCCTTCATGTTGTTTCTGATGCTACTGACTTGATGCAAATGAGCCCAACAAGCTCGGAAGCTACACACTGAAGATGGAAGAAGCCTGGCTCCCCGAATTGCTACTTGGAAGATTGCTGCCCACCAGTAGGACCACCCACTTTGGACTGCACACGAGAAAGAAAGAAATTTCTGTTGTGTCTGAAGCATTATATACATTTGGATTTGTATGTTGCAACATCTAAGGTTACCTTAAGCAGTACAGACACCAAGAAACATTGTTGGATTAATACACATGTCAGCTTGGGTTTCAGCTGAGAAGTTCAGAATAAATATTGTAAATGTGACTTTGAGCTCCTTTATAGCAGAGTCCATATTCTAGCTATCTTTGTGTCCTCCTTAAAAAATAGTTCTTGAAGGAGTATCACATAGAGTAAGAATTGAGTCGTTGTTTAAAATGTGCAAATGTTCAAATCTTAAACAGATGTATTGGCTGTGAAAATACTGAAGAGCTCTTACTAGGGCCAAATAAGGGTATATTCACTCATTAAATGAGTGAATTAATGAATAAATGGTATCGTTTGGTGAAAATAAGTCCCACCTGAGGAGTTGTAGAAATTTGCTCATCTGGAAAATGAAGACTATAATATCTTACCCTTATTATCAAATCAGAAAATATACTTCCAGGCCTTTAATTGCTAAATTGGTAAGTGCTAGACACATGTAAGCTCTCTGTATAATTTGGATAAGTTACTTTGTGTGTTGGTAAGTTGGCAATATGTCAATGTTAGGGTTGAAGCTCGAAGAAGGTGAATCAGGTGCAAAGCACTTTGGAACATCTTGAGAAAAAATTTTTAAAAAGTTGTATGAGTGCCCTCAAGACTTCAGACTTCTCAAAGTTCCTAGTCTCTTGTGATTTTCGGGCAATGTAATACCCACCATTCGCCACCGGACTCAAGAGAACAGCTTTGCATCAACGGTGCTCTGCAATCACGAGCAGACATACGCCTTCTGTATCTCCCTAGGGAGTACCTGCCACTTCTTAGGTTCCTGCTTGGTGATCACAGTCAGAAAAGAATTAAGCAACACTGCTGTGCCAAATACCATGGAAGTTCATTCAGCCGTATTACGTGATTGAAATGTCAGAATGTTTAAACACTTCCAGCCACATGAAAATACATTTGGACACGTTTGGAACAAAGCTGGCAGAGAACAACCGCGGGAAATGTTCCTATAAAATAGAGATGATCCGGCGATTGAGAGAATGCTTCTGTGTTGACTTTCGGCCACAGAAGCCTGGGAGTGGGGATTGGGCAAAAGTGGCTGCCCAGTATGCCAATGGGTAATGACAACCCCTCACCAGCTAAAGTGGGGAGGTATATGTCAGAGGCTGCCATGGCTGCACTCATCCCTGCAAGAATGTCTCTTGTATTGGCTGGGCAAACGACCATCACCAGGGGTCAAGAGATTTCCTGTGAGTTCAATGTAAGGTCACCCCTCCTTGAGTCTCTAGTCCTCCACCAGAAAGAGGAAGCCCACATGCTAGGGGCAAGGTTTCCTTTATGCAGGCTTCATCCTCCACCCATAGAAGTCAAGCAGTGGCTCCCCAATTCTATATATCCCCATCACTCCTCTCAAGCTGCCTGACACTTACTAGCACAGTCTGCTTCAGAACAACATGTTCTGTGTCAGTCACTGGAAGACATCTAGGGTTCCCAGCCATCCCCTATCACCTGGCCTCTAGTCTCCTTATGGTTTAAACACTGCCTTTTCTGTAACCATCTCCCCTCCCACAGACCCATCTCCTGAAAGAACTGGAACTTTCTGCCAAGCATCTATCAATCATCAGCCAAATGCCTCATATCCCCTTACACTTCCTTGACTATTCCCTTCACCTTTTTACTCTAAGTGAAACTTACCTTTCCTCAGATGCCTCCTCAAACAGTAGCCGTTCCGTCTCCCAGACCCTTCATCTTCACTGGGTCTAGATGTGAGGTAGTGTCTTCCTTCCTCCTTATTATCTCTTCCAGATCATCCATCACTCCTCCCTAAAACTACACAGTTTGGATGACCTCCATATTGCTAAATCCAGTAGTGCGTTCTACATTTGCATTTTACTTGCTAGATCAGCAGCATTTTACTGAATTGACGACTCTTCCTGTTGAGACACTTCCTTCACTTGGCTTCCAGGACACCATACTCTCCTGCTTGCTTCCTACCTATTGGTTGCTTCTTTTCCATCCCTTGCTACTTCCTTCTCATCCCACTGACCTTTAAATGAAGCCACAGGACTTCATCTTTGAATGTCTTTTTTCTGGATACACTCACTATCTTGATGATCTCATCCAATCTCCTAGATTTCTATACTCCCTATAGGTTCATGACCCCCTAAATTTTATCTCCATCTCAGACCTTCTCCTGCACTTCAGATGCATACACCCAAGGGCCTGCCTGACATCTCCATCTGGATGTTAATAGGCATTTCATGTGCAAATTGAACAAACTCCTGGTCTTCTTCTCCAAACCTCTTCCTCTTGAAGTCTCCCTAGCACCACTAGAAGAGTAAATGATAATTCTAATCTTCCAGTCGTTCAGGCCAGAAACCTTGAAGGCATCCTTGACTCCTCTTATCCTCACACTGTACATTAAATTCATCAGAAAATCCTGATGGATCTACTTTCAAAATAGATCTGGAATCTGACCAGTTCTTACCAGCTTTCCTGCTACCACTCCGACCCAAGCAATGGTTATGTCTTGCTCGGATTGTTGCAGTAACCTCCTAACTGGTCTGTCTTCCTCTGTCCTTGCCTTCTTCATTTTGATTCTAAACACAGCACCCAAATAATCTCATCAAACATCAGCAGAACATATCATTCCTTCACTTATAACCCTACAATGGCTTCCTAGCTCATACTGTAAAAGCCAAAGTCCTTACAATAATGTGCAAGACCCTTTGTGATTTGGTCAGGCACCACATCTCTAACCTCATCCCCTACCACTCAAGACCCCAAAGCTTTCTTGCCATTCTCTGACCATCCGAGGCACAATTCTTCCTTGGGGCCTTTGTATCGCTCTTTTCTCTGCCTAGAATATTTCTTCTGTAAGTATCCACATGGCATACTCCCTCACCTCTTTCAGTTCTATCTAGAAAGCAATCACTACTCCATGTCTGACCCTCTCTATCTCCATTCCCTCCCTCATTTTTTTTTTTTTTTAACCTCAGCACTTATTGCCATCCATCATACTAGTTTAGTTATTTACCTTATCGGTAGTCTGTCTCTTCCACTAAAATAGAATTTGCATTTGGGCAGGGGTTTTGGCCTCTTTTACCCACTGTTGTATACCTAAGACCTAGAAGTATGCTGGTGCATAGTAGGTGCTCAATAAATATTTGTGGAAATAACTGTCTCACAACATACTCAGTGCATAATAGGTGTTTAGAAAGTGTTTATCAAATACTGTGTGACTTCTCTTTAATGACCAGAAATACAATGCAGGACCTCTTCGGCCCCCAGTATCTTAGTTAGCACCGTGACCACACATTCAACATCTATATCTTCCTCAAGTGCAACTTCCATTAGCATTACCTGGGTTGTATCACCATCCTGCTTAACAATCAGCTAACATTCTACCCACATTACCATGTGGTTTGAATTACAGTGACATGTCACGTTACAGCATTTCTTTTTTTAGTATCCATATTTAGACTCTGAAGTAGTATCAGAAGACTCTACAATAATCCTGGAGGAATAGGGTGGAGACCACACCCATAGTCATAATAGGTCAGACCATTCTTGAATGTCCTCTAAACGGCCAGTGTATTTGTGAACTAGCCCCCCGTGATTTGGAGACTGCCTGAGAGACAAAATCATGTCTAGAGTTCTAGAGCTTTAGGATTCTTTGGGGTCCCCAGAACCTCTTAGGAACAGATTACTAAAGCTTTACTACCATTAACCTTTACCGAGTTCTTACAACGTGACAGGCATGGTTTATGCACTTCCCACGATTAACTCATCAAATACTCTCAACAAGCTAATGAGGTTGGAACAATTATTTAATTTTTTTAACATTTATTAATTTTTTGAAGGAGAGAGAGACAGAAGGTGAGTGGGAGACAGAGAAGGCAGAGAGGGAGACACAGAATCTGAAGCAGGCTCCAGGCTCCAAGCCGTCAGCACAGAGCCCAATGCGGAACTTGAACTCACAAACTGTGAGTTCATGACTTGAGCTGAAGTCAGACACTTAAGTGACTGAGCCACCCAGGCACCCCAGGTTGGAACTATTATTATTTTCATTTTCCATGTAAGAAAACTAAAGCACAGAGAGATTAAGTGGATCCAGAAGTCACACAGTTTGAAAGTGGCAGAGACTAGATTCAAACTCAAACAGTAATCACAGCCAGCATACCATGGGAAGTTGTGGTCCAAACACTATCAAGCTACAACCAAGGAGTTTTAATCTTGGGACTTCCTTCTCCAGTGGATGAGAGAGAAGAAGCAGGAACTAAGTCTTCTACCCTGGCTGTGTGGGAACTCACTTTTCCTGCTGTATATTTCCCCCTCCCTACCCTCCTATACATTGAAATGGTGGCTGAGGGAACATTCTCACCCTTCTGTTGTCAGACAAGCAAAGACGAGATGCACTTTTCCACCTTTTGCGCCAGCTCATACTTTAATGGTTGGAAGTTTCAAATCACAACCCAAGTTTCTTGGAACTCAAAATTGAGTTATCTGATTCAGTAAAATGTAGCTCTCTTGCTTAAAAGGATTTGCCCAAGGGACCTCTGGGATTTCAAACATACTTAAAAGCAACAACTGTGTTGAATCACAGAAGCATAAGGGATTGCATTTCCCCTAGAGAACACACAGGATGTATTAAACAGAGGAGGAAATGTTTGAAGTCCAACAAGCTTTGAGTTTCATCCCACCTACCACATCTGAAAACTATCTGAGTCATTTGATGGAGGCAGACTACAACTGGGCTCCCTCATTCTTAGTGTTATTGTGGCTCTCTTGCCTTGACATTGAGATGCTAGCTCCACAGGAACATTTTTACCTACATCTGCTAACCCCTTTTTATAGGAATCAGGAAGGGCCCATTTTTTAAAGCCTATCTGGAGGAGGGTGGAGTGGGGGTTGCTGGAAGCAACCATCCCGTCAACAGAAGGCTGGGGTTCTCACAGCAGCAAATACAGCTCTGGAGAAAACAGCAAAGGGGAATACATAGATTTATTCATGCTTATCTGCTACCTAAGAGGTTCCAATAATAGATTAATAACTATATAATTAGACTTTGGGATAATTACTTAACCTCTCTAATTAGGTGTTACTTTCATTCCTATTAAATGGGGATAATAATAGTTACCAAATAGGGTTGTTGTGAGGGTTAAGTGAGAAAATATTTGTAAGGTGCTTGGGGCAGTGCTGAACACATAGCAACTATTCAATAAACATAAGGTATTGTTATTGTATTGTTATTGTTGTTTGTGTTGTTACTGCCCATCGCTCAAATGTCCATTGCTCTTTACTCTGTACTAAAACCTGCTCTCAGATGTTTTATTCACCTAGGGAATGGATGAAAATAATTCAAAGTCTTACTTTCCTTCCTAAATTCTTGATTCCAGATCAGCACCTAACATGAGACTCAGAGGGCAAAAGATGAATAGAATAGAATAGAGTAGAATAGAATAGAATAGAATAGAATCGAAAAATAAAATAAAAGTGGGGTTCTCCCAAGGAGCAAATTTGTTCCAGTCCTGTCCAGACCTCCACAGGCATATAGTAGAAAGAGTACTGACTTTGGGGCCAGATTTGCAGGTCAAATCTAAGGAAATCCAGATAAATTTGGAACAAGTCACTTCAACATCTTGGGCTTCTTTATAATATGAAAAGACTTAGGGCTCTTAGATCAATGCTTTTCAAACGTATTTTTGACATGGAACTATTGATTTCAATAAATTGTCACAGAGAAATACCTACCATGTGTAGATCAAATTCAACAGATGTGGGAGGTAAATTTCAGAAGCCCCTCTCCCCAGGCTTCAGGAGGGTTCTATGAGCCACTAGGTCCTGCAGAGTCACACTGCATACTACTTAGCTACAAGATCACCAAAATCTCTTCTGGTTCTAATGCCCTAGGCATGCTACCTTCTCTCCTTAAACACCAGGCTAGAGTGCCATGACCCTCTGAACGTGCTTTGCTTAAGTATAAGTAGACTTTTCACCCTGAGATTCCTCTGCTAGAAAGGCATTCTGGTTTCTCCTCCCAATAGGATCACCATCACTAGGGATAGTCTCTTACACTTAGACCATTCTAAATGGCAAACTTCTTTCACTTGATCAGCATGATGTTAACAATTCTATACTGACATGGCTCTAGGTGAACATGCATTTTCCAGTTCCTAGTAGGCCTCATTCAGACATGCATATCACCTGCCTGGCCCCCAAAGGCATCTGAATTTATGATGCCTGGTCTTCCCTGTCATTCAAGTTTACCTTTCAGGGTCCTCTGGTTGCTCTCATCTCAAGGATCTTATTGTACTTATAATATAGCTGTGAAGATAAAAATAACAAACATAGAAAAAAGTGGAGACTAATTTAGAGTTTAATTTTGGAGAACCAATTACAAAAAGAGAGCAGCTGGTCAACTTTTTCTGGATCTCTTACAACAACTTACAACAAATATGCAATCTCTTCTTGATTGAGTGGTCAAATATGTGTTCATGGAACAGAATTAATTTGAAAGGATTCTGCTTAATAATTATGATCAACAGTACATTAGGATGACACTAATTTCAATTAAGAAAAACCCTCCAAATTTCAAAGGCTTAACACAAGAGAATTTAATTTCTTATATACAAATCCAGTGTGGGTGTACTTAGTATATGGATAACTTAAAAATCTTTTATTTTGAAGTAATTGTAGGTTTACGGAAGAATTGCAAAGATAGTACAGGGAGTTCTCAGATACCCTTTCCCCAGCTCTTCCTAAAGTGAGAATCTTATATAATCATGGTGCATTTATTAAAACTACGGAATTAACATGGGTGCAACCATATTAACTAAACCACAGACTTGAATCAGATTCCACCAGTTTTCCCACTAATAACCTTTTTCTTTCCCAGAATCTAACCCAGAATACCACCATGCATTCGACTGTCATGTCTCCCTAGTTTCCTCTAATTAGTGACAGTTTCTCAGTCTTCACTGGTTTTTCATAACCTTGACACTCTTGAAGTCAGGTGGTTTGTAGAATGTCCACCAAATGGGGTCTGTCTGATGCATTCCTGTGATTAGATTGGAGTTATGGATTTTAGAGAATACTTTCTTACTGCATCATATTAGGAGGTACATGATACCCACATGACTTATCCCTGATTATGTTAACCTCAATCCTCTTGGTTAAGGCAATGACTGCCAGTTTCTCCACCGTAAAGACCAGCCCATACTCAAGGGAAGGAGAATTATGCTCAGTCTTCTGGAGGAAGGAGTAGCTAGGACTTCATGGGCATATGCTCAACAACCATAATAATTAATAAATATTTAGAGGGAGATACTTTTGAGGCCATGCAAATATTTTGTTTCTCCTGAAAGTTTTTTCCATTAATTTTTGCATCCATCAGGGGTCTGCTATGTAAATTATGACTATAGTGCTCTGATTTTCTATTTCTCTCGTTCCTTCTACATGTATTATTTGGAATTGCATTATAACAAGTTATTCCTTTCTTCCCACTTGTTTTTTTATTCAATTATTTATACCAGTGTGAAATCATGGATATTTATTTGCTTTCTAGGTTTATACTCCAAAATTAATGTTATTTATTTTGTTCTTCAAATTGTTCCAGCTTTGATCATGGGGAGCTCTTTCAGGTTGGCTCCTATATCTTTTTGACATGCCTCCAACTCTTAAAATGTATTTCCTATTTAATTTTCTTTATTAATTAATTTATGTTTTAGAACTTCCTTGCTTTCTGTTACTACAAGATGCTTCAGGGTGATTTTCTGCCTGAGCCTTAGAATCAGCCAAATTTTGAAAGGCCGTATTTTCCTTCTCATTTAAGCCAGAATACTTTAACTTCCATTGAGACTTCTTTTTTGACCTAAAACTCATTTAGAAATGTGTTGTTTAATTTCCCAATATTTGATGATTTTATAAATAGCTTTTCGTTATTGACTTCCAGTTTAATTCTAGCATGGTGTAAGAACATACTTTGCATGGCTTCTATTTAAAATATCATAAGGCTTGTGTTATGGCCCAGAATGGGGTCTATCTTGGTACATGTGCCATGTGCACTTAGAAAGAATGTGTACTCTGCTGTTGTTGTTTGGCATATTTTATAAATATCAATGAAGTCAAGTTGGTTAATAGTGTCGTCCAGATCATCTATATCTGTCCTGATATTTTGTAGGCAAAATATCAACCAGTATATTCCAACTAGAATTGTAGATTTGTCTATTTGTCCCTTCAGATCGGTCCTTTTTTATTCCTCATATATTTTTAAAAGTTTATTTATTTGTTTATTTAGAGAGAGAGAGTATGAGCAGGGGAGAGGCAGAGAGAGAGGGAGTGAGAGAGAATCCAGAGAGAATCCCAAGCAGACTCTGCACTGTCAGTATGGAGCCCAAGGAGGGGCTCAAACTCACAAACCATGAGATCATGAAACCAAGAGTCAGACAGACACAGGCTCAGACCGAATGAGCCACCCAGGTGCCCCTATTCCTCATATATTTTGAAGCTTTATTGTTAGGCACACACACGGAGGATTATTTAAATAACTGACTTCTTTGTCATTATGTGATGTTCCTCTTTATCCTGACAATCTTCCTTGTTCTAAAGTTTACTTTTGTTGTAATTGGTATAACCACTTCAGTTTTCTTTTATGTAGCGTTTGCATGGCATGCATTGCTCTATCCATTTATTTTTAAGCTACCTGTGTCTTTATATTTAAAGTGGATTTCTTGTAGACAGTATGTGTTTGAGTCCTGATTTTTTTTAATCCAATATGAATATCTCTGTCTTTTAGCTGGTATGTTTAGACCATTCACACTGAATGGGATTATGTGTGATTGGATTAAAATCTACTATCTTGTTAGCTGTTTTCTGTTTGCTCTATTTGCTCTTTTTTATTTCTTTGTTTCTGCCTTCTGTAGGTATAATTTAACACTCTTGTGAATACATTTCATCTTTTATTGAATTATTATTTATCCCTCTTTAAAAACATGTTTAATTGGTTTACAAACAGAGTCTACCTTCAAAGACTGTTATATTGCTTCATATGTAATGTCAGTGTATTTCTACTTCCTTCTCCCATTCCTTGTGCTTTTGACACACATACAGAGAAGAAGGCAATGTGAAGACAGAACAGAGATATTTGAAGGTGCTGGTCTTCAAGACTGAAGTGACTCAACCCCAAGCCAAGGAACGTCAGTAGCCACCCATTACTGAAAGAGGCAAGGACTAGATTTGCCCCTATAGCCTCAAAAGAAAGTACATCCTGATTTGACTCTGGCCCATGATACTGATTTCAGACTTCTGGCTTCCAGAACTGTGACCAAATCACTGTTGTTTTAAGCCACCAAGTTTGTGGTAATTTCTTACAGCAGCCACTGGAAACCAATGCACCTAGGTTTTGTTTTTTCCTTGCTGAATGCTCTCTGAGCCTCTTGGATCTATAATTTGGTGTCTGTCACAAAGTTTGGGAAATTCTCAGCCATTATTTCATTATTTCTTCAAATATTTCTTCTGCCTTGTTCTTTCTTCTCCTGAAATTTCATGACAAACATGTTATATCATTTGGTATGGTCCCATGTCTCTTTGATCTTCTGTTTTTCTTCCCACTCTTTTTTTTTCCCTCTTCTTATTTAAGTTAAGATAATCTCTACTGATCAAAATCACTGATTATATCCTTGGCTGTGTTGAGTTTACTGGTGTGCCCTTTGAAAACATTCTTCATCTTTGTTACTTTGGTTTTCATTTCTAGCATTTCCATTTTGTTTCTTCTTACTGTTGCCATCTCTCTGATGAAATCAACTATCCTTGCATGTAATTTTCCTTTTCTTTAATTTTTTTTTAACGTTTATTTATTATTGACAGACAGAGAGACACAGAGCGTGAGCAGGGGAGGGGTAGAGAGAGGGGGACACACAGAATCTGAAGTAGGATCCAGGCTCTGAGCTGTCAGCACAGAACTCAATGCAGGGCTCAAACTCACAAACTGCGAGATCATGACCTGAGCCTAAGTTGGTCGCCTAACCAATGAGCCACCCAGGCGCCCCTTAATCTTCCTTTTCAATTAGAGACTTTAATGTATGAATCATAGTAAATTCCTTACTAGTTCCAATATCTGTGTCATAACTGAAGCTGTTTCTGATCATTGCTTTGTCTCTTTAGACTGTTTTTCCTGGACTTTTTGTATGTCTTTTTTTCTTTTTCTTTTTCTTTTTCTTTTTTTTTTTTTTTTTTTTTTTGGTGGAAGCAGGATGTGTTATGTAGGACAGTAGATACATTTTTTTAATGCTTGGAGATGAGCAGGCTCTTCCTTCTGCTATGCCCTTAGTATGAAAGCTTGTAGTAACATGATTGGGAGATGGGTTGATTTTGAAGTTTGCTTTCCACTTGGCTTTGGGTCTTCTTACTGTCATGCTCCTCGAAGACAATTCTTATTCTGCAGCTCTCCTAGCTCTATTCCACTATTATTTTCATTTGACACTTGTTAGCATGGAGGTGGCAGTGTGGTGGGGGGAATTCTCTGATGCTCTGCATTATCTTCAGTCTTAGACAGGTGCTATCAGTCTGGGTTGGGAGTTGTAGCCTTCCCAAGTATCTCTGCCCCTCTTCCAGACATAATGCTGGGCCAAGCGTGCACTCCTGTCTTATTCCAGGGACAGAAACTTGTTGTTTTTTTCTCTGTTTCTTTCCCTTAGATGAACTCTGGTTTCCACCAGTGCCATAAGGCTACAGTTTTTGTTGCCCTTAGCCCTGCAGATTGTTTTTGTTTCTTGTGGGAGAGAGGGGTGGAGTCTGGGTGGAGTTTTTGCCCTCCACCAGTCAGCGTGACAGAGAAGGGAGAAGCTTTCTTAGAATTCTCCCCATCCACGCCTGGGTGGCTCAGACAGTTAAGCGTCCAACTTCGGCTCAGGTTATGATCTTGTGGTTCGTGGGTTTGATCCCCAGGTCGGAATCTGTGCTGACAGCTCAGAGCCCACTTTGGATTCTGTGTCTCCCTCTGTCTCTGCCCCTCTCCCACTTGCACTCTGTATCTCTCTCTCTCTAAAATAAATAAATAAATAAATAAATAAATAAACAAACTTAAAAAAAAAAACAGTGCTCCCCATCTGCCACCCACCCCCCCCACCCCCCCACCTTCCGTGAGCACCTATGGGTCCCAAAAGGAAAATCCTACAAGATGCGAACATTTCTATGCCTGAAGCTAAGGGGCTTTATTCTCTCATACTAGCCTACACTCAGCCTTTAGCAATTTGATTTTAAAAATTCTAGCTAAATCCTCTGCTGGGCTTCTGTGGCTTTTGGTAGCCCCTGTGACAGGTTGGTAAATGCTAGCATCCTGTTTTTCCCTGCAGTCACCTATCTCTCTCTAGATTTCAGGCTAGTTGTTTGCCCTATGACCTCAGTTCTTTCATGTGTTCAATAAAAGCCATTACTGTGAAGCTTGTTCACCTTCTTTGTTATTGTTGTTGAAAGGATGAGAGCAAAGCTTTTTCCAGATGTCTATGGCTTGGAGATCCAAGCTGAAACTGGTGGATGAAATTTTTCACACACTGATTCAGGGACCTAGGTTCCTTCCTCTTGTGGTTTTGCCATCCACCAGGGCTCATATATAATTCTTTACATTCACAGTAGGCTTTTACTTCGGATATGTTCTTAGATGTTAAATTCCCAGGTGCTGCTGTGTGTGTTCTCCGGGATGCAGATTCTAAGATGGCGATCACCTTGCCCAAGTTTTTAGGAAGTACTCTTAGAATCAAAACCTCTGGGGGGGGGGGGAAGCAGGATTGGGCAGAGGGAGAAGTTGAGTTATGACAGAACCACCACAAAGGTTCAGTTGATCCCATGGGAAGCTCTGCAGCAGCGACGGTCCTATAGAGTTGTCCTATATGCAGTGAGGGAGCTAAGCCTTTATATTTTTGTGTCATCTGGTCATTGCACCTGGGCCAGTCCAAAGTCATATGGTGACAAGGCAGACGTCTCCAGCTGAGGACAATAGAGAGGGCTGAGAGCTGAGGACAATCAGCTGGTGGCAGCTGGAGGAATAAGTTGTGAAGAAGACCTGGGCAATGCACCACAGCTCGAACTATATTGAGCCAAAGCATGTGCATATTTTAAAGCTCCTTATGGATACCATCAAAAATTTCACAATTTTCCCCAAACTGCTCCAGAAATGGTATACTTAAATCTTTTGTATTTAGTTTTCTCATCTGTAAAGTGGAAACAATAATAATAAAAAAATCTACCTCACAGTTTTCATTGTGAGAATGAGTAAATATTTATAGTACGCTTAGGACAGTGGTCAATGTCCACTAAATGCTAAATTCTCGTGAGCTATTATTATTGTGGTGGTTGTTGTCGTCATTTTTCAACTGGCACCAGTGAAATGAAAAGGCAGGTGCTACAAGTCTGGGTTGGGAGTTGCAGCCTTCACAAGTATCCCTTTTCATTAAGAATAAAAATTTCCAACTTAAGACCACTTACATTTCTTCTATTGTCAACTAGCTGCCTGCGTCCTTTATTTTCTGTTAGGACGTTATTTTTTCTTATTGGGTTGTGAGAATTTTTCTCATTTATTTAGAATATTCATCATTTATCAGTCATATAAGTCATATAAACTAGAAACATATTTCTACCTTCTTGCATATCTTTCAGCTTGTTTAGACTATTACATTTTGACGTATTTGTCGTAGGGAAGCTAACTACTGGATTGATGTCAAAATAACATTAATGATAATGATAATTACAAACATATTGTGTCATGTTGGCTAACATCTAGTGAGTATTTACTATCCTAGCGTGGTAAGAGGCACTTATTCATTCATACATTATCTTAGTTCATTCTCACCACAAATGTATGAGGTAAGATCTTCTTTTACACCCACTTCATAGATAAGAAAACGGAAGATTAGAGAGATTAAGTATCTTTCTCCAAACTGGCAAGTGGTAGAACTGGGAGTGAAACTCAGGTCTGTTCCATTCCATAGTCAACGTTTCCCACGTTGAACTTTGTGAAACCCTATCTTGTGCAATTCTACACAATACACACGTGTACCAATATGCACATACACACAAACATGTGTGAGTGTTCCATAGTCAAATCAATGCAGTAGTCTTGAAGATCTGATTCCAGAGATAGCCCATAGACATTAGCATGTTAATAGCTCTAAGGGATACTTTAAGAAACTCGTTTAATTTGTGCAACCCAGGGTTTTCCCCAAAACTATTTCATCATGATCTTTTGCCTTCCATTATACCACCAACCCACTGCAGAAATAGTGTTCTATTTCCCACACTATACTACTCAGTCTCTCCACCAGAGGAGGTCTTCCGTGCCCAGCTGTCTGGGATTGTGTTCAGTCATCAACAGGGGTGCCTGGGTGGCTAGTTGGTTAAGTGCCCGACTTTGGCTCAGGTCATGACCTCACGGTTTGCGAGTTTGAGCCCGGCATCGGGCTCTATGTTGACAGCTTGGAGCCTGGAGCCTGCTTCAGATTCTGTGTTTCCCTCTCTCTCTCCCTTTCCCCTGCTTGTTCTCTCTCTCTCCCTCTCTCTCAAAAATAAATGAAACATTACAAAGAAGTTTTTTTAAATCATCATCAATACAGATGAAAACAAAGAGAACGGCCTAATGCAATTAGCTAGTGACTCAAAGTGGAGAGGAAAAGGTGCTACACTAGATAACAAAATAAGGATTTATAATCTGGAACAATGGACAGAAGTAAATAAGATAAAATCTGACAGGGATAAATGTAAAATCTTGCAGTTAGGTTACAACAGAAATCGATGACATGAGTACAATTTAGGAGGAAGCTTGATTTCACAGTAGTTTGTGTGAGGAGGCCTGGGGGATTTAATTGATCATAAACCCAATTAAAAAACAATTGAAATGCATTCAATAAGCAAGGAACCACAGTGTTAAACCTGCATTAATACAAAGGTAGCATTCAGAGTGGCAGAGATTGGTATCCATTACCCTGGCTGCTGTGCTACTCAGAGGGTGTCAGGAGCATTGTGGTATTCCTGGCCACATGCTTCAGGACAGGCAATGAATGGCAGTCCAGAACCTGCCCAGATGGCGTTGACTTAGATAATAAGGAGTCCAGCAGACACGACCTTTGAGCAATAGCAGAAACAACTCAAGCTGTTTAGTCTGGCGGGAGTAGATTTAGGGTAGCTGTTGGGATTGGATGATTGTAGTGGATAATTTTTATTTGTCTTTCCCCATTCTTTTATTCTCTGTCTTTTTCCATTGGGCCTTGTATCCTAGGAGGCTCCTTGCCCTTTATCTACCAGTGAGAAGCATGGGGGGGGGGTGGATTAAAGGGTGGGAAGAATGTGAGATGGGTATGTATTCCCTCGCTTGGCCACCTTCCTACAGGCTTGGTGGGTGGTCCTCTCCTCCAGCTTCAACTACTCTCTCTGGCCTCAGGTAAGTTTTCCTTCCCCTCAACTCTTCAGGTTTAAGATCTTGCTCTTGCTAGCTCTGGGGTGTGCCCATCTTTGTAAACACCTTTTTATCACACTATCCTCAATTACCCTGCCTGAGTGTGGGATTTGTTTCCTGCTGGGACCAGATTCGTGCTGATGCTGGAATGATTAGGATGATGGTCTTTGAATATTTCAAGGGCTGTCATATGGAAGAGGGTGGAATTAAGACAAGAGAGTAGAAGTTACAAGAAGATTGGGTTCATGTACTCATTTATTCATTCAACTAATCTCAGTAAGCCTCTACAACATGACAAGCATTGTGCTAACCCCACAGCAAATGCTTCAAGAGCTCGGGGCAAAGGGAGTTCATCAGGGTTAGAAGTCAGAGAGGCCTCCCAGAAAATGATGCAGGGGAAAGAAAGGCCAACCTGGGCAGGAGTGTTCCTGGGGGGCGCCTGGGTGGTTCAGTCTGTTGAGCGACTGACTCCTGATCTTGGCTCAGGTCATGATCTCACAGTTAAGTGGGCTTGAGCTCCGCATCAGGCTGGGCACTGAGGGCCTGGAGCCAACTTGGGATTCTGTCTCTCCTTCTCTCTACTCTTCACCTGTTCGTGTCCTCTCTCTCAAAATAAATTAATTAAAAAAATATTTTTTTAAAAACAGAGGAATGTTCCCAGAAGAGGAATTTATAGGTGAGAGGGCTGGAGGGCTAAGAGTGAAAGAGGTTCATTCTAGAAAATGAAAGAAACCGTACGTTGAGCATCTGTCTCTTCCGGGGGTGAGAGTGGGGGTGGAGGGTGGGAGATGTTATCAAGGATGAGGCTGAGAGTGGGAAGGGCCAAACACACAGAGCTGTTGTGAACATGGACTTGATCCCAAGGGCCATGGGAGCCCCTTGATGGGTTTAAAGCTACGGAGACACCTAGTATGATTTTCTCTTTCCATTATAGAGTGAAGACAGCAAGAATGTCCAAGGATCAGAGCTGTTCAGATATAAATCCAGCTCCCTTGCCAGGGAAGGAGCAGCCAGTTCCCAGAAGCAGCCAAGGAGAGAATTCTTCTTTTTGGATGACAGCTTCAGGATATTTCCAATGAGGAAGCTGCACCGAGTGTGAAATGGGCCTCAAAAACATCCATGGCCCTTTCTAATTCTGAAAATTTGTAGACTCTTCTGGTCTGGACCCCATGCTTCACAGTGGGATGGAAGGCACCTAAGTTTGAGAACCTGTTTGCTTTCTTCCAAAACTGGCAACGAAAAGTCATTCTCTTCTTTCCCAGCCTCCCCCCTTGGGCCTAGAAAGCAGGATACATGTCCATACCAGAGCCTCTGGGAATACGCAGGGCTCTAGTGTTTGTGTTCTTTTCTCATCGCAGCTGACACAAGAGGGGCACTGGCCATGGCAAGTTCGAGAGAATAGCTCTGCCAGCATCCGACCTTCAGCCCTGCTAACAGTTGGCTCTATAGTCTAGGATTAGACACTTTCACTGGTTTTTTTTCTTTTCAAATTAAACCCTTCAGAAAGAAAAAGAAGAAGAAGAAGAAGAAGAAGAAGAAGAAGAAGAAGAAGAAGAAAGAAAAAAAGAAAAAAAAGAAGAAAGGGCAAGGTCTGAGGGCTCTGAAGGCAGCGGTGGCGTCAAGCACAGCAGCCCTCTTGTTCTGGAACTCCTTCTCAGGGACTGGGCAGATCTGTGTGTGATAACGCAGCTGTGTGCAAATGCCAACGCTGGGGCGATAATTATAGAAACCTTCTCATTATGCTTGAATGGGGGCCAAGGCAGGGCCCTGGCAGTGAGGGGGGTGCGAGGCTGCAAAATTGGCACTCTTTAGAGCGAGTTGGCTTTTGCAGTCTGCATGGGTATGTGAGGTGTGCCAGAGAGCCCAAGTTAGCACATCCTGTTGTCAAGCGCCCCTAGTGCCTGCTTCTGCTCTCTTACCTCGATCAGTCTCTTTGTTCCTAACCAGACTGCAGCCAACATGGCCCTCTAGCAGTAAGGCTCAGTTTTCTAGTCTATTCCACTCAGCTGTTCCTGTGACTCCTCTTCCAGCCCCGTGGCATACTTCTCTTTCTCCTGGCCCCTGGAATGACCTCCTGTTCCTTAACATTCCAGGTATAGAATGGGTTGGATCAGAGGTGTCTTGATCAGCGCTGATCAACCCAGTAAGTCCCTGCACTCTGCCCTACAATGACACCAGAAGCAGCCTAGCTTTCCAGGCCCTTCTAATGGTCTTCAATGAAGACAAACTTATCTTGGCTGAAATACCCAGTAGCGAAAGACGATTAGAAAATTATCAAACTGTACTTCAAGTCCTAGCTTTAACAAGAGTACGGGAGGGGTCCCCCTAGTCTGGCCAGGATCACCATATCAGGGCAACAGGAGGGAACAGCAGGGGCATGGGGAAGAGGAGAAGGAAAGAGGGAGTTGATATGAAAGCAACAGCCACGAAGGAGGGAGCCAAGCATAATGAAGTGAATTTGCAAGGGTTTCATTTTCTTCATGGAAAATATGCCATTATCAAAAAGCAACTTCCTCTACAGGCATTTTTGCTTTTTCCAATAGAGATGAAGAAGTACAGTTTTATGTAACACATATAACAGGGAAAAGTAGAACGGTGACCCTGCGAAAATTACAGCATTAAAAGTAATAAGCCTGCCATTGCCGATAAACCACACAGACACCATGCCGTGCTATCTTGAGTATAAAGGTGACATTTTTACAGTTATTCCTATAGTAACTTCTTCAACAGCAACTGCATTTTGAATATCATGCACTCACACAGAGACTTTTTCCAGAGTTTGAGAATTTCTGAGGCTTTGTCCTTCGAGGTCCAGGTCAGGCATCCCGTTCCTAAAAATGCCCGCCCCCACCCCAACCTGGGTTTTTGGCTCCCACAGTATCTCCCTTTCATGCAAACGATTTCCATCATTAGTAACTGTTTACTTCTCTTTCCACCCACTAGATTATGGGCTTCCTGAAGACAAGAACCACATATTCATTTCTGAATCCCTGGTGTCTGCCAGTGGCTTGCTTTATAAATGTTTGGAGAGTTTAACAACTAATGAGCCCTATTTCTTGTCTTATCCTTTAAACCAATGAGAATACAGCTGGGAGCCAACTGAGTTAAATTAGATACATTGACTAATCCCTTCTATCCCCAAGATGCTGTAATTTTAGAACGTGCTGTTTTCTGCCTAAATCAGGAAGTGAATGAGGTTCTAAAGCAAGATAATTGTTTGGCTACATGAGAATGTGAAAAGAGAAAGAAAAGGATGTCTTCTAAGCAGAATCCTTCATTTAAAAGAGTGAGGTAAAGTGTGCCAAGGGTAGCCTGGAATTTAGGCTGGGTACATACAATGATGTATAAACAAAATTATAGAGACGTAGAAACATGAATTCTCATTGTTAGCAGAGAAGAGTCAAGAATTAAAGTCCAGAAGCAGTGACAACTGAAATTCTGACTGCAAGAAAAAATTGGAAGCCCTCCCTCTTTTTTTTTTTTCTGGAAAGGAAAGTTTTGACTTCATAAAAATAAGTTCAGAACGAAGATGAAGCTTGCTTCTTTTCAGAATCAGCGGCTCAAGGGAGGTAGAAACCATTGGTAATCAATACAGAAAAGGCAATTTAATTGGATTTTTATTGTTTTTAAAAGAGAAATGTATAGCATCAGACTTTTCTGAGTTATACAAAAGGAAGAGGGAACATAAAAAATTCAATAAATAGAACAAATAAAATATATATGCACCTCCATTCTCTCTTGTCCATAGTTACTGGAATAAGTAAAAAAGAGGATTAGAGAGAGAGAAAGAGAGAGAGGTGGGTTGGGAGAGGCTTTGGATGCACTAACAGAAGGTACAGGAGGTCACCAGTAAACCCACATAAACAGAGAAACATAACTAGAAAAAGACACACTCAAATAAAGACCCAGATAAAGGTTTCCATGGCTTAGAATCTCCATTTTGTGTTTTGGAATAAGCTAGCAAAGCGTTTTTAAAATCATGCTTCATGTTTGACCTCAGAGATCTCCATTTCTGGCATATGAGTTTGTGAGACTGATGCTTGTGCTGTGTGCGTGTGTGTATGTGTGTGTGGGTGGGGAGGTGTGTCTGAGTGGGTGAGAGAGGGAGACAGAGACAGAGAGAAAATGACTCTCGAAAGGAATTGGCATAAAAGGTATGATAAGAACCTTTGTTCCGAGGAAGGACTGTTTTAGGAAGGGAATATTTTGAGATTTTGAATGGATTCCTTTGCAGACTTATTTTGGTTGCTGAAAGAGACAACATGGCATCGTTCGCGGGAGGGTCAGAAAATAGGTTTCATTGGCTGCCATTTCTCTGGATACCCACATCATGTATTTGTCCTCAGCTCACACTAGCCAGAATCCTGGAGTGGGATGGGGCTTGGGTGTTTGCATTACTGTTAACACACTGCTTCCTTCATGACCCCGTGGAAAGGGGGACACGAACCCAGCATCTAAGATTTTCCATCTTAGAAAAGAGATTCGTAACCAGAGAACCATTCGTTGACACGATGATTAATCGTGGTCCACCAAAGTGTCTACAAAGTTTGCTATGGGGAACATATCTGGGTTTATTCCATGCTAAACCTTTTAATTTTTTATTCTTATGTAGCTAGATACTGGAGATATCCTCCAGATAAGCAACTTCGCACAGCTTTGTCGCCCTTATTATTGCACCTTTTGAAAACATTCCACTTTCTTATTCAATTCCATAGCTATTGATTCAGAAAAAGATAGTATGTAACAGCATGGGCTTATTATTTCATGAACTTAATGTGCTCATAAATCATTGAATGTCTTCTGTCACTGACTGCTTCTCGTGTCTGTGTTATTATGTATTATTGATCCACAATGACTTTGTAATAAAATCAGTTTTCTTTTTATTCCTTCTATTGATGTTCTATTCAATACCACTTAAAACTCTGGTAACTCAATTGTATCCATTTTGTTTTGCAGACAGAACCCTTTTTGAGTTTATTCTATGGGCAAGACATTATGCCAGCCAGTGGAACGGAGTGTCTTATGGCCGGGACTCCATGCTGCAAAATGGCTTCTAGCTTTACGTGTTGATTCATAAACCTATTTCACGTCTCAGCTCACTAACATGTTTCAATTAAATGGAGCATTATTATAAAAAGTTCTTGGGGCACCGGGGTGGCTCAGTCCGTTAAGCATCCGACTTCAGCTCAAGTCATGATCTCACGGTTCGTGGGTTCGAGCCCCACGTCAGGCCCTGTGCTGACAGCTCGGAGCCTGGAGCCTGCTATAGATTCTGTGTCTCCCTCTTTCTCTGCCCCTCCTCCACTCGCACTCTGTGTCTCTCTCAAAAATAAATATTTAAAAAAAATTTTTTTAAGTTATTTAACGAGGAAAAAGCAAACTTATTTAGATGTGTGTTTCAAACAAAGCACCATCAAACAACCATCCTCTAACTTTTCCCTGTTAGCCATATGGTAAAATATGACCAATACAAATGTTCATAAACTGTAGCCTTTTCCTCTCAGGATGGAAGTGGTTTATAGGAAAGGAGATATTCAAGTGTTATGTGAGATGAAAGCTTAGCTGTGCTCGTCTTACATGAGGGGGAGTCCGGGGCTTGAGTTTACTTACCTTAACAAGATGGATGAATCCTGGCTGTAGCGTTCAGAACACAGATGAGATTCTCCACCGATTCCTCCTCTCGACCTGAACCGGGCCAGGTCTTTCTTCTTTCTCTCTCTTTCCTGTTCCTCTCTCTGGAGTAGAGGTCTGCTCCATTTTACTTCTTAAAAAAAATAATAATAATTCAATAGGAAAAATACGAACAATGATTTGGCTATGGTATAATGACCTGTAGAAAGTTAATTCTGATTCCACGGTATATTTTAAGCCAAAATACCATCGCTTTCTGAACTCTAAACATGGCTAAAATGACTTTTGCTTTTTTTTTTTTTCCTTAAGGCAGAAAATCATAACCACATTCTATAAGAAGATACTTAAAACACTATCTGAAACTTACTTTATTTTTTCTTAGCCTTTTAGATTGGCTAATACTGGCAGAATTTTAGATCTTTCACCATAAGTCAAACTGAAGCAAGCATTATAAAGTAAGTATTAAAATAAACAGAGAAGAAAGAAAAAAATTATTATACTGGAGGATGAAGGCCTGTGATTAAGAATGTTTCACGGAGGAGAGAAACTTTAAGGAAATCAACTGCTTCATAGACTACCCAAAATATTTTGATGAAGAGGGAAGGAAGGAAGGATGATCGGGTTTAAGTGAAGGCATGCCAGTGTTACTGTGTTTGACGTGTGTTTGGGGAGCAAGGAATGGTTTAATGTGGTCCTGACATATGATTGGGAGTAGCTGGACACCAGGCCAGTGAAATATTTTTGAACTGAGTCTTAAGCATTACTAGTGGGAATCAGAAAGACTATCAGGAGGTAAATCATCAGTGTGTATAAATACAGCCAGACCTCTTCATTGATCTATATCTACAAAACCTGCCAAATCAGAAACAAAATCTTTTCTCTCCCAGACTCATTTCATTCTGAATCCTAGGCAGGAGAATGGTACATAATCATTATTGGCTCAGTTGCTTTAGACCCAAAGTATCAGCTATCTATTGTCATAAATAATGCTGCATAACAAATTTTTCTCTCTTCCCCCCACCCCGAAAATAAAACCAGAGGTCATGGATCTGTGGATCAGCTGCGTGGTTCTTCTGGTCTGGGCCAGGCTAAGATGATCGCATCTGGAAACACTCATGTGTCAGTAGTTAGTTGGCGGATCAGCTAGGCACTGGCTGGTCTGTGCGGGCCTTGCTTGAGATGGCTCTCCTCCTTGTGATTGCTCACGTCCCCAAAGGCTGGTCTGGCATTGTTCACACAGATCATCAGGGTCCAAGAGAGCAAGGAGAAGTACACAAGACCTTATAAGACCCAGGCTTGGAACGGAAACAGCACTGCATTGTATTGGCAAACCAAGTCACAGGGCTAGGCCAGTTTCATGGGATGGGGATAGAAACTTCACTTTTGATGGGAGAAGTTTCAAAGTCAGGTTGCAAAGGCCATGGATCCAGAGGGGCATGTCCAGTTGTGCCATTTTGACAATCAATGTACTTTGAAATAGGAGGCCTACAAGTTGAAAAGCACATTCCAGGCTAAGGAAATGTCTCCTAGGTTTGAAAGAATTATGGTATTGTTTGGCAGTGAAGAACTACATCTGGCTATGTTTTTGTTTGTTTTTCTTTCACAGTAGCATCCTGGAAAATTAAAGATCACAAAATTAACTAGATCAAGAGTGACAAGTTATATTGGAGTTAGAGTCTTGTCTTGTTTTCTTTTCAAATTTTTATTTAAATTCTAGTTAGTTAACATATGGTGCAATATTGGTTTCAGGAGTAGAATTCAGTGATTCATCACTTCCATACAACACCCAGTGCTCATCATAACAAGTGCCTTCCTTAGTACCCATCACCCATCTAGCCCATCCCCCACCCACCTCCCTCCATCAACTCTGTCTTCTATCTTTAAGAGTCTTCTATGTTTTTTTCTTCTCTCTCTCTCTTTTTTTCTTCCCCCACCCCTTCCTCCCAGAATCTTGTTTTAAAAATAAAATCCAAGAGTGCCTGGGTGGTTTAGTCCGTGGAGCATGCAACTCTTGATCTCGAGGTTGTGAGTTCCAGCCCCACATTTGGCATGGAGCCTACTTAAAAAAATATATCTCTTAGGAAATCCACTTTAAGTGTAGCTCAAAGCATATAGTGAGATAATCCCTTATAAGTTAAAAAAAAAGTTGTAAGAAGAGCTGAGATTTTATGAAGAAATACACAAAACGTAAAGTGCCTGGGTGGCTCAGTCGGTTGAATATCTGACTCTTGACTTTGGCTCAGGTTGTAATCTCATGGTTTGTGGGATCCAGCCCCACATCCGGCTCCATGCCGAACATGAAGCCTGCTTGGGATTCTCTCTCTCCCAATCTCTCTGCCCCTCCCCTACCCATGCTGGCTCTCTCTCTCAAAATAAATAAACTTAAAAAAATAAATATACAGAACTTATTTTCAATCTTAATTTGAACTGGAAGTCCTAATTTCATAAATTTCAGTTTGGATACAAAGCAAAGTTCTGTAGCTTGTGATTATGCAACAGGTAGCAAAGTAGAAAAGAGACTATCTTCTCTTTTCCCTCCACACCACTGAACATCCTGGTGTTGCAATGGGCCACGGGCTGCCCAGTGTAACCGCTATTCTAAGAACAACCCATATCCAAAGCCTCGCCTCTGCAGAGGTGTCTCTGAGGCCAAGATCTACATCTGTGACCTGCAGTGGAAGAAGGCAAAAGTGGATGAGTTCCCACGATGCGGCCACATGGTGTCAGATGAATGAGCAGCTCTCTTCTGAAGACCTGGAAGATGCCTGTATCTGCGTGCACAAGTATGGAGTGCAAATCTGTGACAAAGAGGGTTTTTCACTTCTGAGTGCAGCTTCACCCCTTCCACGTCATCCTTATCACCAAGATGTTGTCCTGTACTGGTCAGAGCTGACAGGCTCTGGACAGCTATGTGGGTGCCTTTGGAAGACCACAGGGCACAGTGGCTAGGGTCTACATTGGCCACATCATCACATCCATCTATACTAAGCCGTAGAACAAGGAGCATGTGATTGAGGTCTTATGGGTCCAAGATCAAGTTCCCTGGCCACCAGAAGATCCACATATCCAAGAAGTGGGGCTTTGCTAACTGTAATGTGGATGAATTTGAAGGCATGGTGGTGAAAAGTGGCTCATCTCAGATGGCTGTGGGGTCAAATACATCCCTGATCGGGTCCCTCTGGACAAATGGTGGGCTCTGTATTCATGAGAACCTCAGCATTGTCCCCTTCTTATTCATGCCCACCAATAAATCCTACTTCCTGTCTAACAAGGAGAGAGAGAGAGAGAGAGAGAGAGAGAGAGACTATCTTCTCAGGAAAACCACACTTCATTCTTGGGGAGATGGAAAGTGACTTTCTGCTGCCTCCTGATGGCAAATAACTCCTGATGGTCTAAAGGTATGACTCATCTTATTACCATCATAGGCTTTGTAGTCTAACTTTGTTTTCAATAACTGTTTGACTAATAAATCTTGATTTTGATAAGGGAAGCTACCAGACTCAGCTTTTCCAAACACTACTTGTATAGATGCAATGGATACTGTTCCAGTAGTGTAAGGAATAGAGAAAGCAGGCTCATAGCTCTGGTGTTAATCCTCTATGCCCTTGATTCTCTAGAAATCGGCACCTTGATTTCCTCAACTATTAAATATGGATGCCTTAAATTTTTCTTACATAAAGGTTGTAAGTACAAATGATATCACATTGAAAAAGTGCTTCATGCATTGTTAGGAGATTAAATTAGATTGAAGGTAGTTTTTTTATTATTAAAAATTTTTAATGTTTACTTATTTTTGAGAGAGAGAGAGGCAGAGTGTGAGTGGGAGAGGGGCAGAAAGAGAGGGAGACACAGAATCCCAAGCAGGCTCCAGGCTCTGGGCTGACAGCACAGACACACAGCTCGAACTCACAACTCGAACTCACAAACCGTGAGATCATGACCTGAGCCAAAGTCAGACGCTTAACCGACTAAGCCACCCAGGCGCCCCAGAACGAAAGTAGTTTTGGTGTCAAAAGCCTTTGAATTTCCCATACTTCTTGACCCAAGAATTCCACTTTTAGGGAATTATTTTAAGGAAAGAATCCGGGATGTACACAAAGCTTTAGTTGCAAAGACTCTTATTCTTCTGATTTCATGATAGCAAAAATACTGAAAATGACAAACATGACCCAGATTAGGGGTCTGGATAAATAAGTTATAGTAGATCCATACATGGAAGTGCTAAATAGCAGTGAGAAATGAGAATCTGGAGAATTTTTATGAATATATACTGAATAGTCTCCATGTCACTAAATGAAAAAGCATGCAAAAATAATATGTTCAGCACAATTACATTTTTGAATTAAATATGTGTATAAAAAGACTGAGAGAATATGCTCTAAAATGTTATCAGTGGTTATCTATGTTGGAGATAGAAATGGATTTCATTTTCTTATTTTTGCTTAACATTATTTTCTCCATGTATTGCTTTTATATGATAACGTTTATTGTTTTTTTCCTTATTACAAAGGTTTGTGGAATAAAATTTATAAGTATAAAGCATCTTTTATACTTACTTCTTGAATCAGGACACGGTAATAATGAGAACTCAAATTCAAAAGTCTGCATCTTTAAGAGCTTTGCCAAGTGACATTTGTCCTTGTCACAGAGAAAACACTTTTCTATTTATGTTTACAGCATTGAAAAATGCACAGTATCCTACAGCACAAGGAGGGAGATTTATAATAAAGCCCTTCATCTCGGTGCATGAGGATACCTGTAAATCATTCAACAGACTCACATTAAGTATAAGCCTCAAAGCAGCAGATGTATCAAACAAACAATAAAATTTGAGTGTGTCTGCACTATCTGTACCTTTGTTTCTCTGTGTAAGCATGAAGGTCTTGCTAAACTCTCTATTCCAGAGCCATCTCATTGTTCATTCAACATTTATTTACTTGGGGACTATATTATCACCTGAGCCTGGTACCATGATTCTGGGCAATCAGGTTGCCAGTGATTTCTTGGAATCAGAATCCTTGCAAACACTCAGCAATGCCTCTAGCATAGGGTAGGTCTTATAGGTAATGTCAAATAAGCAAAATACATTAGCTCTGCCCTCAGGAAACGTATTTTCTGGTTAAAAAAAGAAAAAAAACCCATACATTGCATGACCAGGGAAGAAATGCCATTCATCCCTCCTTTCAACCACATTTATTTGGAACTTATTGATTGGCACCTTGCCAGACAGAGTGCAGAGGATATATGGAACAAATTTAGAATATAATTCAGAGTCAACTTTTGCCAAATGGTGTAATTTAGAATGGGGGGAGAGTAATATTAACTCCCACAAAATTCGTTTCAGAGCTGGAAGGGGCTTTGGGAGCATCTCGTCCAAACAAACCTAGCATGATTTCATAGAGGTAGAAATTGCATAGGTGGGGAAGGTTTCCTAGTAGAAACAAAACTTGGGATGGGGTTGAAATGAGGGATAGAATTTGAAGGAAAGAATGACAGAAGAGTGTTCTACCAGAGGAAGAAACAAACAAAGGTTCTGAACTAGGCAAGGATATGATGTATCAGTGAGCCTAAGAAATAAGAACAGAAGCTGAATGAGCATCTACACAAGGTTCAAACACAGAGAGAAAGGTTCTCTGCTGATTCACAACAAACACCAGGCTTTAGAGAATGGAGCTCTACAGAGCTCTACAGAGCAGGGAGGACATTATTCTCCCTGAAAAGAGAGATGGAGAGTAGATCAACAGTCCCCAGTAGCTGCTCACCTGTACTCCTAAAGAAAAACCAAGAAACATACAAAAATGACAACAAACCAACAAAAACTAAAGATTAAACATAAAATGAGCAATTATTAAAAGCCATAAGCTGGGGAGGGGAAGGGGAAAGCCCTGCAGTTTCTCCAGCTATACAGATATTTCTAAGATGATGCTTTTGAAGCAGGAGTCAAAAGAATGGGGCATAAATTCTAGCTCTACCACTTACCACAGCACTAAGCCCTCTTGAGCTCATTTTAAAATGGAATAATTGGAGCACCTGGGTGGCTCGGTGGTTAAGCATCCAACTCTTGACTTTGGTTCAGGTTATGATCCCACACTTTGTGAGTTCTAGGCCTGCCTTGGGCTCTGCTCTGTGTCAGCATGGAGCCTGATTGGAATTCTCTCTCCCTCTCTCTCTGCCCCTAACCCCACTCATGCTCTCTCTCTCTCTCTCTGTGTCTCTCTCAAAATAAATAAACTTAAAAAAATTTTTTTAATATTTTTCATCTTTATTTATTTTTGAGAGAGAGAGTGACAGAGCATGAACAGGGGAGGAACAGAGAGAGAAGGAGACACAGAATCTAAAGCAGGGTCCAGGCTCTGAGCTGTCAACACAGAGCCCAACACGGGGCTCAAACCCACGAACTGGGAGATCATGACCTGAGCCGAAGTCGGATGCTTAACCAACTGAGCCACCCAGGTGCCCCCCCCCAAATTTTTTTAATTGCATGATCATATTTCCACTTCTAGCCAGGGTAGAGCAAGAGGGACCAGATTTATATTCCTGCCTGAAACAACCACAGAAGCCAGACAAAATATTTGAAAGAACAGTGTTCAAGTCACTGAAAATCAGACAGTGAACAATGATCCCTGATATAAGGAAAGATATGAGATGAAACTTATGATTACCCCATCTTACTGTTTGTGTTTCCAGGTTGTGGTGCAGAAAGGGGAATACTAGGCAGAGTTTCATGGTCTCCCTGAGTTGGGGAGAGAAATCTGAGAGTCTGGGGGACCAAGGCAACTAGTAATAGCTGGTCAGAGTACCAGAGAGGAGAGAGGTGAACAAAGAGAGGGTTCTGTAAAGATCTGTAAAGAGTTCCACTCAACTACTTAAGAGGATATTGATCAAACCATGTGTGTGAATAAACCAGCTGAGGGTGGGGAATGAACCATCAGAGAGAATCAGAGAAAACTGTGCCTAACACTCACACTGAGCCAGGATAATATGTTATCACCAGCCAGGCTGGGAAAAGTCACTATTCATGCAGCATTAGGTAGAGTACACAGGAAGTTCTTGCCTTACTAGTAGGGAATAATTAGCCTTAGATTTAAGTAAGAAATTATAAAACACTATCTGAAATGACTCTACTGCTTTCAAATAATGTAACTACATCCCTGAAAAAAAACTCAAGAATATTTATAGGAATATAAAAATATCCAGAACCCAACAAGTTAAAATTCACAATGGCTGGCATCAAATCAAAGATTGCAAGGCAAGAAAACAAACAAACAAAAACTGGAAAATAAGACCCATAGTGAGAAGAATAATCAATCACTCAATCAATCAACCAAATACAACCCAGAGTTGGCATAGATGTTAGAACTATCAGGAAAAAACTCTAAAATAGTTATCATTACTATATTCTATATGTAGAAACATGAAAATTTTTAGAAGATCAAACTTCCATGTCTGAGAAAACACTCAAAGTACCATGAAAACTATCATGTCTGAGAGGGAAAAAAAAGTAAACAAACAAACAAAAATACTAAATGGTATTAACAAGAGGTTAGAAATAGCAGGAGTAAAGACCAGTGAATATTAGGACATAGCAGTAGAAATTATCAAAATGAAAAACATAGAGAAAAAAGACTCAAAAAAAAAAGGGAAAGAAAGAATGACAGAAAAAAGGAAGAAGAAAAAAAAAGAAAGGAAGGAAGGGAGGAAAGAAAAGAGCATTAATGGGCCATGGGACAACTTCAAGCAACACAAGGAATATGTAATTGGAATCCATGAAGGAGATGGGGAGGACAGAAAAAAAATCTTGAAGAAACAATAGGTATAAGTTTTCCAAATGTGGTGAAAACTTTAAAGCCAGAGATCCAAGAATCTCAGTGAACCCCAACCACACACAAAACAACAAGGAAACTATTCCAAACTGCATTATAATCAAATTGATCAAAGTCAATGATAAAGAGAGAATACAGCATATTATGTACAGAGGAATAAATGTAAGGATGACATCATATTTCTTGTCATAAAAAATATAAACTCAAAGACAGCGAGAAAACATCTTTAAAACACTAAAAAGAACCTGTCAACCTACCATTTTTTATTTAAATTTTTGTTAATATACAGTACAACATTGGTATCAGGAGTAGAATTCAGTGATTCATCACTTACATACAATGCCCAGTGCTCATCCCAACAATTGCCAACCTACAATTCTATGTTTAGTCAGAACTATTTAAAAAATGAAGGCAAAATAACAACTTTTTAAGATATAACATTGAAAGATTTAATCACCACCACACCATCAGTACAAGAAATACTAAAGGAAGTCTTCAGGCAGAAGGAAAATGATACCAGAAAGAAATGTGGATCTATATAAAGTACTGAAAAGCGCTGGAAATGGTAACTACCTGGGTAAATCTGTAAGAATTTATGAGGAGCGCCAACTTAACAGTTGGTTAAGTGTTCAGCTCTTGATTTTGGCTTAGGTCATGACCTGACAGTTCATGGGTGAGAGCATCAAGGAGCCCGCTTGGGATTCTCTGTATCCCTCTCTGTCTCTGCCCTGCTCCTGCTCATGTACACACGTGTGCTCTCCACCCCCTCTCTAAAATAAATAAACATTTTTTTAAAAAAGAATGTTATTTATGATTTAAGTCTTGAAAAGATAATTGCTTAAAAAAAAACAACACAATTTAAAACCCCAGTGTATAATAGAGTTTTAAACATATGCATAAATAAAATGTATGACAACCATAACATACAAGCTGGGAGGGGAGAAATAGAACTATGCTATTGTAAGATTTTTATACTAAGTGTGAAGTGATATAGCATCACCTGAAGGTAGACTACGAGGGGTGAAAGATGCATAGTATAAACCCTAAAGCAACTACTAGTACAATAAAACAAAGGTATAGCTAATAAGTCAACAAAGGATATAAAACAAAGTTTAAAAACACTCAATACAAAGAAGGCAGAAAAAGAGGGAAAATAGGAAGAAAGAACAGTTGGGGCAAATAGAAAACAAATAGCAAGATGATAGATGTAAACCAAAGAATGTCAATACTCTCATTAAACGTAAATGATCTAACAACCCAGTTAAAATGCAGGTTATCAGATTGACAAAGAAAACAAGACCCACTTATATGCTACCAAAGGAAATACAATTTAAATATTATAATACCAATAGGTTAAAAGTAAAAGAATAATGAAAGATAATCACACTAACATTAGTCAAAAGAAAGCTTTGGTAGCTACATTAATAACAAAATAGATTTTGGAGGAAGGGACATTATCAGGGATAGAAAAGGCTATTTCATAATGAAGACAGGATTACTGCATCAGAAGGACATAACAATCATAATCATTTATTAACGTAATAAAACAGTTTTAAAATACCTGTAGCAAAATCTGATAGAGTTGTAAGGAGAAATAGACAAATACACAATTATAGTTGATTTTAATGCTACCCTCTCAATAATTGATAAAAGTAGATGGAAAATAAGCAAGGATGTAGAAGACTCAAATAACTTTACCTGATTGACATTAATAGAAGAACCCACTCAATAAGCACATCAAAGCATTTGCCTTTCAAGTACACAAGAAACATTTATCAAGATAGACCATATTCTGGACCATAACACAAGTGTCGATAATTTTAAAAGTATGTAAGTTATACAAATTAGATTCTCTAACAAATTAGATTCTCTAAATGAAATTAAAAATCAATAACAGAGATATTTGTAAAATCCCCAAGTATTTTGAAACTAAGTAACATAGGACACTTTTAAATAACCCATAGATGGAAGAAGAAGTCAAAAGAGAAATTACAAAGTATTTTATACTAAACGAAAATGAAATTCAAAAAGCATGGGCTGCTGAGACAGCAGTGCCCAGGAAGAAATTTATAGCACTAATAGCTTATATTAGAAAAGATAGTCTCAATCAAAGACCTAAACTTCTACCCAAAGAAATTACAAAATAAAAGCACAGTAAGCAGAAGAAAGGAGTTAACAGAAGTCAAAGCTGAAATCAACGAAATAGAAAACAAACAAACAAAAACCCCAGAAAAGTAAATCAATGATACCAATAATTCTTTATTTGCAAAATAAAACAACAAAATTGATAAACGTCTCACCAGAAAAAGAGAGACAATGCACAAATTACCAATATCAGGAATGAGAGAGGTGACATTACAAATCCCACATATATTAGAAGGGTAAGAAGGAAATGTTATGGACAACTTGATGCTAATAAATTTGACAATTTATATGAAATGGACAGACTCCTTGAAAGACACAAACTACCAAGCTTACTTAAAAAGACATAGATAATATGAGTAGACTTGTATCTACTAGAAAATTGAATTTGTAGTTAAAAACTTTCCCACAAAGTCATTGCTAGGCCCAAATAGCTTCACTGATAAATTCTACCAAATACATAAAGAAGAAATAATGCCAGTATTACACAAACTCTTCCCAAAAACCAAAGAGGAGGGACTACTTTCCAACTGGTTCTATGAGGCCAACACTACCACCCTCTCACCAAAGCCAGGCAAACACATTATGAGAAAACAAACAAACAAAAACCTACAGACCAGTATTTCTTATATTGCACTAACATAGGTATAAGAACTATAAACAAAGTTTTGTCAAGTAGAATCAAACAATATGTAAAAAGGGTAATACATCATGAGCAAGTGATGTTTATCTCAGGAATTCAGTTTTGGTTTAACATCTGAAAATCCAATCAGTGTAAACAAGCCTTAAAAAGTCACCAGATGAGACAAACTAAGAAAGAAACCACACGAAGTACAATTCACTTGACATAATCCAACATCCGTTTTTGATAAAAACTCTCAGCAAACTAAGAACTGAAGGTGACTTCTTCAACTTGACAGAGGGCATTGTAGTAGGCTGACTATAAGATGGCTTCTGATGTTGCCTGCCCCCTCTATAAGCCCTTCCCCTAAGTGTGGGCCAGACCTAATGATGACTCACTTTTTTACAAACAGAAATCTGCAAAAGTGATAAGATGTCCCTTCTGAGATTAGTTGACAAAATGAATGTGACTTTCCTCTTGCTGGCCCTCTCACGCTCTCTCGTTGACTTGTTCTGAGAGAAGTTGAGCTGCCTACGGAAAGCCCCATGTGGCAAAGGGTTGATGGAGTCCCCAGGTCAAGAGCTAAAGAGGGACTGACACCCACAGTCAAATGAATCCTGCCAACAACCACATGAGTAAGCTTGGAAGTGGATCTTCCCTGAACTCAGACTTTGGATGACACGACAGTCACAGCTAATGCCTTGATCACAGTCTTGTGAGAAACCTGAAGGCAGATGCATCCAGCTATGCCATGTCTGGATTCCTGACCCACGGAAATTGTGAGATAATAACTGCTGCTCTCAGTTGCTAAGTTTTGGGGTAATGCATTATGAGCAACAGAAAATGAATATAAGCATGTACAAAAAATCTACTAACATGACACTTGATAGTGAAAGATGAAATGCTTTCCCCCTGAGATTAGCAACAAGACAAGGATGTTTGCTCTCACTGCTTCTATTCAACACTGGATTGGAGTTCTAGTCGGTACAATCCAATGAGGAAAACAAATAAAAGGTATTCAGGTCGGAAAGGAAGGTGTGAAACTCTCTTTATTCTTAGACAGCATGATCATCTATGTAAAAAATCTGATTATATCTACCAAAAAACAAAACAAAACAAAAAACCCTGCTAGAACTAAAACACAAGTTTAGCGAAATTGCAGGACACAAAATCAATATATGAAAATCAAGTGTATGGCTAAATACCAGCAACAATCAGAAACAGAACGAAGAAGTAACATTTAAAATAGCATCACATCAAAGAAGGGCACCCAGGTGGCTCAGTCAGTTAAGCATTGGACTCTTGATTTTGGCTCAGGTCATGATCTTGTGGTTCCTGAGTTCAAGCCCCGCATTGGGGTCTGCACTGAGAGTGTGGAGCCTGCTTGGGATTCTCTCTCTTTCCCTCTCTCTCTGTGTCCCTCCTTGTTCGTCTCTCACTCTCTCAAAATAAGTTTTAAAAAATAAACTTAAAAAAATAAAATAGCATCAAATATATGAAATACTCAGGGATAAACCTGACAAAAGACAAGAAAGACTTGTACACCAAAGATTAGAAAACACTGCTGAGGGAACAAGACCTAAATAAAGGGAGAGGTACACCTTGTTCATGGGTCAGAAGATTTGATATAATTAAGGTATGAATCCTCCTTAATTGATGTATTGAGTTAATGTAATCCCAATCAAGTTCTCAACAAGATTTTTTTTGTAGGAAATGAAAATCAAATTCTAAAATTCATATGGAAATGCAAAAGACCTAGAATGGCCAAAACAACTTTGAAGAACAATAATTTTGGAGGACAGATACTACCTGATTTCAAGACTTATTTTAAAGCTGTAGTAATCAAGACAATATTAAATATATAGTAATCAAGACAATATACGATTACACCAAGATAGACAAATAGGTCAATAAAACATAACAGAGAGTTCAAAAGTGGACTCACACATATATGGAAAACTGATTTTAAACAAAGGTATAATGGTAAATCCAGTGGAGAAAGATAATCTTTTCAACAAACAGTGCTGGAATAATTGAAAATCTGTGTGCTCTCAAAAAAGTGCTTCAGTCCATATCTCACGCCGTACACAAAATCTAACTCGGTATGGATCCTAGACTTAAATTTAAAAACTAAAACTAAAAACTTCTATAAGAAAACATGGGAGAAAATCTTTGTGATCTTGGATAATACAAAGATTTCTTATATACCATATCAAAAGCATGATCTATTTAAAAAATTGATAAATTGGACTTCAACAAAGTCAAAAACATCTGTTCTTCAAAAGACACTGTTAAGAGAATGAAAAGACAAACCAAGGACTGGGAGAAAATATTTGCAAAGCACATGTCTCATGCAGGACTTGAGTTCAGAATATATTTAAAAAAAAAAAAAAAAAAACTCCCAAAACTCAGTAATAACAAAACAAAGCACCCAATAAAAAAATGAGCAAAAGATTTTAAGAGACACTTCACCAAATGTATACTGATGGCAAATAAGCACAGGAAAAGATGTTCAACATAATTAGTCAGTAAGGAAATGCAAATTAAAACCGCGGTAAGATGCCGCTATGCATCCATTACATTAAATTAAAATTAAATTGAAATGATAAAGACTGACCATACCAAGATTTGGTGTGAATAGAGGGAACGGAAACTTTCTTATGCTGCTGCTGAGAATATAAATGATATGAACAAGTTGAAAAACAGCTTTGTAGTTTCTCAAGAAATTAAGCATATACCTACTATATGATCCAAGCAATTCACGTGGAAGCATTTACCCAAAAGAAAAGAAAGCACATATTCATATAAAGACTTGTGCGTTAATGTTCACAGCAACTTTATTTCTAATAACCCCAAACTGGAAGCAACCCCAGGGTCCTCAGCAGGTGAATGTAACCTGGTGATACATCCATACAACGGGATGCTACTCAACAATTAAAAGGAATGAACTTTGATTTATGCAGCCATATGGATGAAACTCAAAATAATCATGCCGACTGAAAGAACCCCAACAGCAACAAAAATGAGTGCAGAGTGTGTGATTCTATTCAGAGAAAATTTGAGAATGTGCAAACTCATCTATGGTGACAGAAAGCAGATACTAATCTGCCCCTAGGTTCCTTGGGAGAGGGGTGGGCAAGAGATGATAAAGGGGAACCAGGAAACCTTGGAGGGTGATGCATAAGTTCACCATCTTGATTGTGATAATGGTTTCATGGGTGTATGCATATGGCAAAACTTAGAAAAGTATACACTTCGGGGCACCTGGGTGGCCCAGTTGGTTAAGCGTCTGACTTCGACTCAGGTCATGATCTCACGGTTCATGGGTGTACGAGCCCCACATCGGGCTCTGTGCTGACAGCTAAGAGCTTGGAGCCTGCTTCCAATTCTGTGTCTCCTCCCTCTCTCTCTGCCCCTCCTCTGCTCGCACTCTGTCTCTCTCTCTCTCAAAAACAAATAAACTTTTTTTTTTTAATTTTTAAAAAAGAAAAGTATATACTTCAAAATATGTGCAGCCTATTGTATGTCAATTATGCCTCAACAAAGCTGTTGAAAACTAAAAAGCAAAAGGATCATAACTCTTACAGGAAAGGACTCTGATGATACTGAACTGAGACACTGCAAAGCAAGGGCTTTGGAAATAGTCTACAACACGAGCCACTGTTCTGATCTGTGCCTATAACTTATCAACTTTGTTATGTGTTGATGATGTTTACTTAGACACCAATTTCAAAAGACCCTTCTTGGTGTGTGGGGAGTGTGTCCCCAGTGATTTTACCATATATGATGGTTTTGGGTTTTTTAAGCCTAGTTTGGCATCAATCAACAGTTCCTCACTTGTCAGAAACATGACATATATTAAATCTTTCTCCATCCCTATCCTTCTGTCTCTCAATCTTGACCCTGATTACCTTCCAGATGCTCTATGAGGATGACTGAAAGCACAATTGGGTTCATCATTTATTCAGCATATATAACGCAGCTATTTAAAAATTTACTGCTGAGATGTATATCATCATTGAGGTTCAAATAAAACACACTAAGTACAAGTTCCATTTTTCAAAAGGCTTATCCAATAAGTCAAACCAGAGAAAGCAGAAAGTCTGGCTCTTAACTGCAGTATCAGGAAAAATATCTGTGCCTTGTCCAATCAAACATTTGAGGCCAAGCAAACTCCTTGGGAAAGCTTAATTTTTTTTATTACCAATTTATGAGTTTAGGGATGAAATGTTTTAGGAGCCTCGTTGCTAAGCCAGAGGAATCAATATTTTTCTGTTAACAGGCAAGCTGTCACATAAACAAATCAGCTGAAAAACCTTCATTTGACAGCTCAGGGTAGATGCCCGCTCCCGAGGCATACTGGAGCCAGCATCCTGCTGTATTTTGGTCTCTTAAGTTGGGCCAGCCACACCCTCATCAGCTCCTGTTCTAGTGACTATACGTACCTCTGTTTCACACCTATTTAAGAGATTCTAATTCACTGTGCTAAATAATACGTTGTAAGTTGTCGATTCACGAACAAAGCTCGTCTGCCCTGTGATTTGGGAAAGGGGAATTGGATGCTTTGTGTTGGCCCCCATTAATCATATCCCTTCTCCTTCTCTAGGAGTTACAAATGTAATAGATCATAAAGTCTCCTGGCAAAGCTGAGGTTATAACTTTTAAGGTTAGAGACGAAAAGAAAGACCCTGAGACTAAGGTAACAACTTTTCTAGAGGCTTCTCATTCAGAGAGCTATTTCAGTTTCCATCTTATATTTGTCTTTCACCCTTCAGAATCATCATGCTTTATAACCATTAGATGGAGATGAGAGTGAATGACGTTAAGATGTACTGCTGTATGTTGAATGAGTCTTTGACTAGTCATCAAGGTTCAAGACCTACCCCCTCTTTGAACAAGCTCAATAGTCATTCGTTCAACCAAGATTCAATTCAACCAAAACCGGGCATTGTGCTTAGGTGCTGAGGAGTAAACAACCTTTAAGATGCAGCCCTTACCCTGAAGAAAAATACTATGTGAGTGTAAAGTCTTTCGCATGTGAAGTGATATATAAAATGTGAGACACATACAACCTTTTAGAAAACAACTTACTACATAACACAAGATATTCTTCTGTGGGTGTATTCACGTGTATGCTCTTTTAGCTCTTTGTTACAACACAGTACTGATAAGGAGGAGCATTTATTAAAATTGGCCAAGGGGCGCCTGGGTGGTTCAGTCTGTTGAGTGTCTGACTTCGGCTCATGATCTCAGGGTCCGTGAGTTCGAGCCCCATGTTGGGCTCTGTGCTGACAGCTTGGAGCCTGGTGCCTGCTTCAGATTCTGTGTCTCCCTCTCTCTCTGCACCTCTCTCTCTCTCTCCCTCTTTCTCTCTCTCTCTCAAAAATGAAGAAACATTAAGAAAATCTTTCTAAAAAACGTTGGGCACGTATCACCTCCATCAGAATCACACGAAGGTGCTTGGAAAAAATACAGTCTTGGGCCCCTTTCCAGTTCTAATTAATCAGAATCTCTGGGAGGCAGGGCCTGTGAATCTGAACATTAACTCAGTTCCTAGACAGGTCTGTGCATATCAAGTTTGCAAAAATGGTGCTATATGAACAAGTCCCAAAAATGACCTCAATTTTTTAAAATGTGAGGGCACAGATGGCCTCCCACGACTCCAGGGAAAGACATATAAGCTTCATGGTGCCAGCAGTGGCTCAGGGGCACAACCTCCAACGTAGGGCTGCTCTATTCCCAGAACAGAAAAGAGGGGTTTGTGAGGGAGAATGTCTGACCAGCAGAGAGGGGCAGGGGACAGAAAGGGCTCCTCACTGGGGAAATGACCACTTGGTTCCCACCCTGCTTCTGCTGCCCAGTGGTTTTGTGATATCAGAAGAGTCACTTCTCTGACAGTCCCTCACATAGTATGTTTTTTTAATACAAGGCAAGAATCACAAAAATACACTTTTACTCTTTCGAATGTAATTCAATGCCTTCCCTGCCCATCTGATTTGGCCATTGGGAGGTGCCAGTTGAGATAACATCATGGCAGCGGCTTGAAAAGAATAGAGCATTAAACAAAGGTTAAGTATTCAGTTTGGTTTGTTACTATTTCTCCTTCTGAACGTATCTGAAAGCCAAGCAATGTCCTTTCCATTTGGCTGGAAGTGGGGTATCTAAGCTGGCCTGCCTTTACCACCATCTTTCTTGCCAAAGACTAAATAATTACTCCCCCGACTGTCCCTTGCACTCAGTCCTAAACCACTGCTGGCATGCCAAAAAAGGCCACTGTGGTGTGATTCTGGGACCAATGGCCATGTGACAGGCCCACTACCTATGTCTCCCTCAACATTTAATTCCTCTTTTAATTGAGGAAATTTGTGGGCTCAGAACCATCAGCATTGGTAGCCGGTGTTTACACTGGGCATAAGAAAACAGTAATCTGTTGCCATGGCAACAAGATTTCCTGTGAATTTTTTTTTTTTTCCCCTGACTGGACTTTCTCAAATGGAAAGTCCACCCTTTGTGTGTCACAAGAATGGAGGGGCACTGTATTAGTTATCTATGGCTGTGTAACAAATTACCCTCATAACTTAGTGGCTTAAACCATGAGCATTTATCATGGCCCCTTTTCTGTGGGTCAGGAATCTGGGAGCAGCTAGACTGTGTCCTCAGACTCCAGGTCTCTCACAAAGCTGCAGTCAAGGTGCCAGCTGGGGCTGAATTCTTATCTCAGGGAAGATCAGCCTCCAAGCTCACTCACCTAGTTACTGGCAGCATTCAGATCTGGGGGGGGGACTCTTGGACTGAGGGCCTCAGGTTCTCACTGGCTGCTGGCCAGAGGTCTCCTTTGATTCCTTGTTACATGGACGTATCCATAGGGAAGTTCACAACATGACAGTTTGCCTTCCCCACAGTGAGGACTCTCTGAGATCAAGAGAGAAAGGGCTTTCTGTAACCTAACCTCAGAGGGGGCACCTGTGATCTTTGCCATAGCCTACTAATCAGAATCAAGCCACTAGGTCCAGCCTGCACTCAAGGGGAGGGGATTATAGGAAGGGCAAGAATACTAGGAGGCAGGAACCACCAGGGACCCTTTTAGAGGCTGTCCACCACAGGCATTGAACTCGCTGAGTTTAGAAGCCTAGCAAAAAAACAACAACAAAAAATGAAAACCAAAAAACGCTTCTCCCAAGGTCAGTTTAGTGGTTTGTCAGTCAATGAACAATACTTGTTGTGTATCTTCTCTATGTAGGAGGTAACTAGTCAGTTAGGTGCTCCAACAGTACAAAGTATGCTTGAATCTTTCATAAAATATTTGCTCTATCTCCTCCTGTTCCAACACGTGGGGCTTATGTTTATTTCTTTGTTTTATTGACTCTTATAGTTACAGAATATAGAAAGTAAAAATTACTTGAGGACATGGGATAATCTGTTCTGGGTAATCCTGTTGGGGAAGTATTTAGGAGCATGTAAATATTATCTAGAGTTAATAGAGGTAATATAGCTTAGAGCCTGAGAGTTTTGACCCTGTAATCGAGGAGTTTTAAATTCAAATATTGACTCCAGCACTTAGTAGTGGTGTGACTTGGGCCAAGTAAGTTAATTTCTCTGTCTCAATTTATTTAGCTACATGATGAGGGTTAAAAATAGTTCCTGCATCATAGGGTTATTATATGGATTAAGTAAAGCCATGGATTTGAAAAAAGGAGCAGAGCCTAGCACACAGTCGGTACTCAATAAATACCATGTTATTATATGATTTATTGGGATCTTGATGTAGGGTAGAGGTTACTAGATCACTTCTAATTGAGGAATCTGGAATTCAGGGCTCATTCTACCTGTTAATTAGAACTCTACACTATGCCAGTACATTTGCCTTCATCCCCCCCCCTTTTTTTTTTTTAAATTTATTTTGAGAGAGAGAGAGAGAGAGAGAGATCAGGATGGAGGAGCAGAGAGAGAGAGGGAGACACAGAATCCCAAGCAGGCTCTGCACTGTTAGTGCAGAGCCTGACACTGGGCTTGACTCGGGGCTCAAACTCACAAACCGTGAGATCGTGACCTGAGCTGAAATCAAGAGTCAGATGCTTAACCAACTGAGCCACCCGGGTGCCCTTTTATTTTCCCCTTTATACCAAGAATTCGACCGTGCTTTAATGTCCTTTAATAATACATTTCACACTCTCCCCACACATCTTCTTTGCAGGGTGGAGGCGGGGTCAATCCTTACAGTGTTGACATATTCCTTAGCAAAATCCACCATTATCGTTTTATGGCAACCCATTTGCAGGTAAATATGATGTATTAGAAGAAGAATTCCTGCCTTCACCAAGCTTGAAGAGTGATTTATATACAATGACAGGTTAAAATGAGCTAGTTTCCCACACTGATATAAAACAGGTATTGGGAATTTTGTCCTTCCTGGTCCCTGACTCTGCTCACTTAAAAGGTGATTTATTCTGATCTACTCCTCTATTTTTCCTGACTTTGCCATTATTTTCTCATGAGCTGACATCACTCTAAGTTTTCTTACTGCTTTTTGTCCAGGAGGCAAGTCTCCAGAAATCACTGACCCTCTTGCCTTTATTATTTTTTTTTAATGTTTATTTATTTTTGAGAGAGAGAGAGGTGGGGGAGGGGCAGAGAGAGAGGAAGACAGAGGACCCAAAGGGGCCTCTGCACTGACAGCAGAGATCCCGGTGCAGGGCTCGAACTCTGGAACCGGTGAAATCATGACCTGAGCTGAAGTCGAGCGCTTAACTGACTGAGCCGCCCAGGCACCCCTCTTCTTTATTTTGACGAGGCTTTGTTTACTCCCTGCAGCAGAGTCAGTGTTTACATTCTCTTTGGAATTTATATCAGCCTCAATCTTGGGATTCGGGGGGCCCCATCCCCCCTCCACCATCACCTCTTATGTTTCCAGCTCTGTCTGGTACCGGCCAGAGTGAGCTGATAGGAATAGGGACTGCTGTTGTTCTGTGTGTTCCTGGGAACGTTGTAGCTCAACATTCATGTTTATCTGCTCCTCTGAGTTCTTGTTAGTTTGATGCCTTTGGTTGCCTGGGGCATAGGAAATAACATGTGTTTTGATTGATAGCTTTGAGTTGTAATAGATAATTGATGCCGTGCATCCTCAGCCAGTTACCGTTCCCCAAACCATATGGTTTTGTATGACAAGGAGAGCATCCTCTTAAGAAAGAAAAAGAAAACAACTGGATATCAGCAAGTTATTCTTGTAAATATGTATAGTTCCAGGTACTCCTTGAAAACAACTGAACTAGACCTTCACCCCAAAACTTGAGTACCCGCTCTGTTTAACGTTGCTGAAGAACTGAAAACCAGTCAGCTTCTTCTTGCGTTGAGAGTTTCACCCTATGTGGAATCAAAAGGGACATTGCGGTGCCAAGGGGATCAACAATTACGGTACACTAATTGCATGCCAGCCTCTGAGCCCAGAGCTTTACTTGGTCAGCTCATCGAACACTCACAACCTTGAGAAGTACTACTATCCCCGTACCACAGAGGGGAACCTTGAGGCCCAGAAGGGGCTCCAGAATTACACATAGATGGTTGATCCAGGATGTAGTCTCAGCTCTGTCTGATTCTAAAAGCTCACTCCTACTGTGTTGAACAGAAGGGCGCTGTGCTGGTCAACAATGTTGAGGCCCAGCTCTACGTCACAATAATAACAGCTAAAATCTAGGCTAATGTTAACAACTCAGGGCGAGAATGTGGAGAAACAGGATCTCTTTTGCACTGCTGATGGGAATGCAAACTGGTGCAGCCACTCTGGAAAACAGTATGGAGGTTCCTCAAAAAATTAAAAATAGAACTACCCTACGACCCAGCAATGGCACTACTAGGGATTTATCCAAGGGATATGAGGATGCTGTTTTGAAGGGGCACACCCATGTTTATAGACGCACTATCAACAATAGCCAAAGTATGGAAAGAGCCCAAATGTCCATAGATGGATGAATGGATAGAGAAGATGTGGTATATATATATATATATATATATATATATATATATATATACACACACACACATACACACAATGGAGTATTACTCGGCAATCAAAAAGAATGAAATCTTGCCATTTGCAACTACGTGGATGAAACTAGAGGATATTATGCTAAGCGAAATTAGTCAGTCAGAGGAAGACAAATAAGACTTCACTCATGTGAGGACTTTTAAGACACAGAACAGATGAACACAAGGGAAGGGAAGCAAAAATAATGTAAAAACAAGGAGGGGGGACAAAACATAAGAGACTCTTAAATACGGAGAATAAACAGGTTACTAGAGTGGTTGTGGGAGGGGGGAATGGGCTCAATGGGTAAGGAGCATTAAGGAATCTACTTCTGGAATCATTGTTGCACTATATGCTAACTAACTTGGATGTAAATTAAAAAAATAAAATAAAAATAAAAATAAATAAATAAAAATAAGAATAGCTAAAATCTAAATAAGGGCTTCCTAAATTTCCAGGCACTGTTGTAAGTTTTCAGTATTCAGTCCCCAGAACAACCCTGGGAGGTGGCTATTATCTCCATTTTACAGATGAGAGAACTGAGGCATGTGTTGCTCAACATCATAGAGCTTTTAAGTGGCAGATCCAGAATCTAAAGGCAGGCAGTACGACACCACAGTCTCAAAAATGCATCTAAGCTCCCATACTTGCCAGCATATTTGATTAATGAATCAGGTTATTTGCAAATCCCTTTGTTTCAGTTATCTATTGCTACATAACAAACTACTACAAAACTTAGAGGATTGAAGAAATCACTTTATTTCGTTCATGATCCAGAATTCGGGATGGGCTCAGCTGGGCCCTTCTTGGATCCACATGGCATCGGTTGGGGTGAGCTACTTCCAAGATGACTTAATTCACATGCATGCTTGGTGCTTTGTTCTTTCTCTCTCTCTCCCTCTGTCTCTATCTCTCTCTCTCCCTCCCTCCCTCTATGTCTCTGTTCATATGGGATCCCATCTCTGTGTGGCCTGGGCTTCTCACAGTATGGTAGTTCCGGGGGGGGGGGGGGTTACATTTCTAACCCGGCAGCTGGCTTCTAAGATGCAGAAAGAAGTATTTGCCAAGCCGACTGAAGGTTATGCTTGGAATAGGCACTGCATCACTTTTACCGTATTCTAAAGGTCAAAGCACTCAACAGGGCCCTACCCAGATTTAAAAGGTAGAGAAACAGACTCCACCTCTCGCTGGGATGGTAGCAAGGTCACATTGCAGAACAGCATGTGGGGTGGGCCATTTTTGAAAAATGTAATCTGCCACACCCTCCTTCCCAGCATGATCAGTCATGGTTTGGAGACTTAAATGTCACAAACAGAATCAATCTGCTAAAGGAATTGCTGTTTACCTCACAGCACTGTGTCATTTATTTTAGCACTGTAATTTAAGAGAGTGTCCTTACATAATATATGAAGGCATGTCTTATGCATTAAGCCTACAACAAAGCAATCCAACGGTGTTTCTTGATGGAATAAAATTTCGTAATTTTTGATGCCCAAGAAAAGTATCCGTCAAGAGAGACCCATTCTTCACCTAGATTTGAAATAACTCCCAATATAATGCAAAATCCATTGAGGGCAGGGGTCATAGATGAGACACCGTTTGTTTTGTGGAATGAGCATTGTACATAAGCCACAGACATAGACCTTTTGTCATCTGGACTGGCACAACTCAGGAAAGTCTATTGATCATCCTGGACACACGTCAACCATCCCAGTACGTGGAGGTGTGCTCACTCAAGGATGTTAAATGCACACTGTGCATGAAGTCGGACTGTCTTTGAAAGAGTATGGCAATTAAAGGCTGTTAAACTCCATTCAGGAGCTATGAGAGCAGATCACACGACCTGGCTTTAGTACCAACATGTTTCTGCACTGTATGGCATTTCCAGTAATGTGCAATATGGCTCTGAATTCAAAATGGAGGTGTCTCTGTTGCGTGGAATCCATGACTGGTAACAACATTTCCGATCTTTTTTTTTTTTTTTTAAATGCCATTTGCCAGTGTTGTTAGAATTACCGAGTATTCATCAAAATAACAATGGTAACTTTTCTATGAATGTAGCATGCTGCTATAATCTACACTGAATTTGCATAAGTAACTGCTACCATCCCTATTCTTTTATGTTTCAGTAAGTATTTATCCAATATCCCTGTACGGTTTGCTACCGTGTGTTGTTACAAAGGGCACAGCAAGAAAACTTGGGACCTGGCTGGTTTATCATACTGGGTGTCAGTGTTCAAGCCAGTGGTACAATTAGAATTACGTATCTTCAGGAATTTTGTAATAGCATTCTCAAGACACTGTGTGAGAATTTAGGAACTCACAAAGTTAAACAAATCCAGTTAAGCTGGATCCAGATCTTGACCCACCTCACATTAAGGATAAAAACGTACTTGTTCCTCTAAGCTTAAGATGAGAAATAAAGAAGATCTTTCACATCTAATCAGACAAGGCATTTTTGAACAAAACAGATTGTCCAAGCTTTCTTGCTTACGGTGATTATATAATCACGTGAACACTTTGAAGAACAAGGCATTTAAACAGAACTTATACTCTGTTCCATAAACTCCTTGGTTTTCTTTCCAAAGGGAGATATTACATGATTTGACCTCACCCAATATTATTTCACCTGTTCTTTAACAATTATAATTGGAATCACTTAAACTCTCATTCATCAAAGATCAGTTGGAGTATAGGACTTTTGGTTGGAAAATTCTATTCACCCTGGACTTGGCCATTATTCTATGGAGAGCGTGCATTCTTGGATTCTGACTGTAGCCAGGTGCTTTGATGAGATGTGATCCAGGGACCAATAGATGATGACCTTGTTGAAGAAATTAAGGAAGCCCTTAAAGAAGATTGCAATACATAAAGATATCCCTGTGAAAAAGGGAATGAGATATCAGAATGCCCGTGGTTTCATATCACTGTAACTGGTATACACTCTACTCACTGTGTACCTTTTGCAGGTCAAGTTTCCAAGAACTAGACTCTGACACAGAGATCTGCATGTAGGAGGTTTATTGCGAAGTGTTTTTTGGATTAATAACTATGGGAGAGTGGAAGAAGCAAGAGGGATAGAGGAAGAAGTTGAATTGAGAAGCAATTACTAAAAAAGCCTCAACCAATCATATGGACTGGCCCTGAAGAATGGTCTCGCATTGGGTCAAATGGGGCAGCTCTTTATATACCCAGATTGAGCTGTCATTGGCTATAGGTTCAACATGGGAAGGGGGTATGACCTTGGATGACGCAGCACTCTTCAGCGGAGGACAATTTCTAGAGAGGGCTAACAGATAAAGGCTTGCAGCTGCCAACACTCTCACAACCTGAAGAAATGAGAGCTTCAGTCTGCAGGTAGCATCTGAGCTGCACATCACAGCATCCACTACAGTATACTGTATAAAGCAAGTACTCTTGCAACAATTAAAGACATTTGCGTCTTTCTAGTTATTAACGTCTACTGAGTTTTTATTCTACAAACGGCACTCATTCCTGAGCCCCTTCGTGATAATACTGAAAAAGATATTTCAGGAATATCAAGCAGTTGTTCATTTCTTAACCTATCAGTGCATTTTCGTGAACATGTATTACTTTTTCTTACAACCCATGCTTCACCTTAGGGGGAGAAAGTGCCAGATAGTTCTTGAGGCATTGGTTGCTTTGTACTCAAAAACAATGTCATCTGCATAACCAAAATCCCACACAAATTGGAAAATGAAGATCTGCTATTATTTCAGGATTCTAACACTTTCTGACCACCTCATTGTCATGCCTTCACAATTCATAAGAATCCCTCTGCTATTTTTTTTTCTAAAACAAGCCTCACTTATTTCTTTGTCTATTTTTTCCATGCTTCTACATGCTTCACAAATATTAACTCATTTAATCCTCAAAATGACACGACGGGTTAGGTAAAATTATTACACACATTTTACAAGTGAGCAAATGGAGGCACAAAGGTTAAGTAAATCACACAGCCAGTCAGTAGTAGAGACAAGATTCCAACCCAGAAAGTCTGACTTCTAGAGTCGCTGTTCCTTATCCCAGTGCTATGCTATGCTCCCTTGTGATATCAGATGCTGATGCCATGTGTCTTCTGATACCCCACATGAAAGATGATGTGAGATCTTAGATGTGAAACACCCATTTCCCACCTCTTGGAGCTATTTAAACAATTTATTAGTCCCATGCGATCCCAGTTCTGCCTCTTAAATGTGTATATGGTATGTATGTGTGTGTGCACGCACATGCGTGTGTGTTGAAAGGAAAGTGCTGCCGAAGGTGATAAGGGGGTAAAGCAGAGAGTGTGAATAAGAAAGAAAAGATCTTTGTACATATGAAATTTATGTTCTTATTCTAAGAGGAAATAATCATATTATTCTGCCAAGATTGTGTCCTAGAATCTCATGGAGGTCTACACTAGAAGTTAGGCTGGTGGTCTAAAGTTACTCCTGATAAAAAAAAATTTAAGGATGGAAACCTAAAGCAGTTGCATCCAGTTCAGATTAGTTAGGAGATCCTACCAAAGTGATCTATTTTTCCATGTGAGATTAACTAAAAAATTTTGGTCAAGAATATATAACCATTTTTCCAGACCACAGTAAGAATTTTTTTTTTCTTACTATGCTCAATTCCTTTACAAAATATCTTGGAGTTCTTCCAATTTTATCTTAAATGTCACAGATACACACCAGTTATTGTAACAGATATTGCCTTCTACATCCATTTCTAATGGTAGGGCCCTATTTACCTCTCTTGCGTTATGCTTTTTGAAAAAGAACTTTCTCAGAACTGTCACCTAGAACAGTGCAGGCTCCTAAGACCTGGGCAAAAAGCCATTTTGCCTGAGCTTCATTGCCTTACATGCTATTTTCCCTTCAACCTTAAGACCCAGTCTTGCCTTATGACTGATGGGCCAGCATCATAAAATTTGCTCTCAGGCCTTCCTTCTGCCTTAGATGTAGATTTCAGGCACAACAGAAAAGGTGCAGATGCTGCTTGCCTAGATTCTAATCTCCTCTCTCTACTGCAAAACTGACAAAGTCGTTTCCTGCCCAGATAATTGTGGGTAGAAGATCTAGGCGGTACATAGTTTCAATCGCAGAAGCTTCTCACAGGTGGGTATGACAACAAAAGACTGAAGGTTGTTGTTTTGGATTTACTTTCTAGCCAGACATCCTGCAGATTCCCCAACCATGTGTTGAATCATTCAGCCACATCACCAGAGCTGAAGTGGAGAAATCTTGCTAGTGGAACATATGGCCATAAGCCAGCCAGGACGAAGGCCAGCTTCAAAGCATTCCCTCCTGGTTTCTTAAAGTGGGATTCCTCAGACCACATGAGATCCATGAAGATATTGTCAGAAGCCTGTGAGTGTTCTATGAAACTTTACTAGTTCAGTCTTTAGATTTTGATAATAATTTTAAAATATTAAGTTAAACATAATCCATATGATCCTGTTGACCAATTAACTCTGAGTTCCATCACTGTATTTCAGGGTCTGCATGTGTGGTTAGGTTTGCTATCACATTGGTGTTAAATAATATATCACTTGATTGTCATTACCTGTATTAGGGTTCTCCAAAAAACCAGAAACAATAGGATATAGGTAGGTAAATAGATGATGAGGATGATGAAGATGATAGATAGATAGATAGATAGATATGGAAATTGGTTCCTGTGAGATTATGAGGTTTGAGAAGTCCCACAATCTGCCATCCACAAGCTGGAGAATCAGGAAAGCCAGTGGTATAATTCAGTCAGATTCCAAAAATCTGAGACCCTAAGGGCCACCAGTATAAGTCCCAAGTCCAATGATCAGAGAACCAGGAACTTTGATGTCTGAGGACAGGAGAAGATGGGTATTTTAAGCTCAAGAAGAGAAAATTTCCCCTTCCTTTGAGTTTTTATTCCATTCAGGCCCCAGCGGATTGGATCATGCCCACCCACACTGGAGAGAGTGAATGTCTCAGTCTCTTGAATCAAATGCTAATTTTTTCCAGAGACACCCTCACAGATGCACCCAAAAATAATGTTTTATCTGGGCATCGTTTATGCCAGTCAGGTTGACACATGAAATTAACCATCATATTATGTAACTTAAACAAAATGAAGTAGATATGATATATAAAAGATGTCTTTAGTCTCCAGTAAAAGACAAATGACCTAACAGCCAAGACAGGAAGAGCAAAAGTTTCACAATAATTTGAAAAAGGGGAAAGTGATGGAAAAATCGAGTTGTCTTAGGGCACATGGTAGTAAAAGTCTGTTGAACTCAAAAGAACCTGCCCTATAGCAGAACCACTTACAAACAGGCTCACCCCTGCCCCAGAGCCTTTGCACTCACTATTCCCTCAGACTGGAACACTCACCATGCCCCACCCCCAATAATACCCAAATACTCACTCAAGTTTTTTTTTTTTTGTATAATTCATTGTCAAATTGGTTTCCATACAACACCCAGTGCTCATCCCAACAGGTGCCCTCCTCCATGCCCATCACCCACTTTCCCCTTTCCCCCCACCCCCCATCAACCCTCAGCTTGTTCTCAGTATTTAGGAGCCTCCTTCCCTCTCTGTAACTTTCCCCCCGCTTCCCCTCCCCCATGGCTTTCTGTTAAGTTTCTCAGGATCCACATGTGAGTGAAAACATATGGTATCTGTCTTTCTCTGCCTGACTTATTTCACTGAGTAGAACACTCTCCAGTTGCATCCATGTTGCTACAAATGGCCAGATTTCATTCTTCCTCAATGCCAAGTAGTATTCCATTGTATATATAAACCACATCTTCTTTATCCATTCATCAGTTGATGGGCATTAGGCTCTTTCCATACTTTGGCTATTGTTGAAAGTGCTGCTATAATCACTCAAGTTTTTATAACAAATGTCACCTTCTCCATGAGGCCTTCCTGTATCACAAGTTGCAATTCCCTTTTCCTCAAATTCTTTCCCTCTCTTTCCCTAGATTCTTCTCCTTAGCACTCATTATCATCTGATACACTATATATTTCACTCATGTATCCGGTTTATTATCTATTGTATCCCAGTAGAATGTGAGCTCCATGAAGGCAGGGAATTTAGTTTTGTTCTCTGATGTATCTACAGCCCCTAGAAGAGTGCCACTGGAAATAACAAGCACTCGATTAATGTGTACTGAATGAATAAACGCATAAATGAATGAATATTTACACTGTGAATACCAGCTTGGCTTTGTCACATCCACCTTATTTATCACATTAATGTTGTTAATTTATATTTTGTCACTTTGTAGTTTTGTTCATATTTCATTTGTAAGCCTATTTTTGATTTATATTTGTACAATAGCAATACACACGAGTGGCTTATTATACCTAGCATTATGTCCCTACATATTTAAATAAGATAATAAGAAATAGTAAAGCTGCCATTTGAAGTCTTTGGGGTTTTTCTTTCCTTTTTAGACATTTTTATATTGTTCACACTTAAAAATAATATTGGAGGGGCGCCTGGGTGGCTCAGTCGGTTAAACATCTGACTTCGGCTCAGGTGAGATCGAGCCCCACATGGAGCTCTGTGCTGACAGCACAGAGCTTGGATCCTGCTTTGGATTCTGTGTCTCCCTCTCTCTCTGCCCCTACTCTACTCACATTCTGTCTCTGTCTCTCTCAAAACTAAATAAAAGTTTAAAAATATTTTAAATCACAAAAGATAATATTGGATAAGAAGAGAGCTGGCTAATGAGAGTGTCAGGAGGGATCCTATTTTCTGGGGCATTCTGTGACTCAATCTTTGTGTTGGATTTTTCATATTCCTCTTCTCCCCTTGCACCTTGCCTTGGGTAGCAAGAATCACGTGGAACAAGAAATAGGATGTGGGTTGTTAAGTAGTAGTTTTTACAAGGAAAAATAAAACACTGTTACTGAAGCCAGCTCCTGCCTTGCCCATTAGTGTTACTCAAAAATCGCAACAGCTTTAAGAATCCATCTTTAAAATAAGGTCTCATTTCTCCGAAATTGTAGCTATTGTAAAGCACATTCAGAGGTTTATATGGTAGTATATATTTTCCCCCTTAAGCTGATGGGTGTAACTATTAGGCAGTTGTTGAATGCACTGAAAAATCAATTGTTCTGGGGAAGATTTCCCCACCAATTGTTCTATCCCAAAGTGTTTTGATGGTGTTAATGGTGTTAGCTCAGTCTTTCAGATGCTTGCTAAGCTCTTTTTTTTTTTTTTTTTTTGAGCGATTTCTTTGATTGTTCGAGAAGGCCCAGGACAGTATTTTCAAATATAGAAGGAGCTCCATAATTTTGAAAATATTTTATAAACAGGCTCTTCCAGCTTCAGTCTTAGAGGCAGGAATAATACACTATATTCTGGGGTTTCGAATGCTCCATCTCATGGCTCAGCCGGTTAAGTGTCCAACTTCAGCTCAGGTCATGATCTCGCGGCTCCTGAGTTCAAGCCCCGTGTCGGGCTCTGTGCTGACAGCTCAGAGCCTAGAGCCTACTTTGGATTCTGTGTCTCCCTTTCTCTCTCTCTGCCCCTCACCTGCTCGTGTTCCGTCTCTCTCTGTCTCTCAAAAATAAACAAACATTAGAATGTTCCACCCCAGCCCACCCCCTAGCCCCACATCAACCATGGATACCACACGCAGTAATTCTTTAATTTTTTTGATGTGTATTTTTTTTTTGAGAGAGAGAGAGAGAGAGAGAGACGAGAGACACACACACAGAATGTGAGTGGGGAAGGGGCAGAGAGAGAGGGAGACACAGAATCGGAAGCAGACTCAAGGCTCCGAGCTGTCAGCACAGAGCCTGATGTGGGGCTCGAACTCATGAATGGTGAGATCATGACCTGAGCCAAAGTTGGACTCTGAACCGACTGAGCCACCCAGGCGTCCCATACATGGAGTAATTCTTAAATCCCTCTTTTATCCACGAAACAACAACTAATTTGCAGCTTAAGCTTCGGAACTGTGTGCAGGAAATCTAGTGATCACAAAATGGCAGAGAAAAGAGAAAAGACGATGCTTCAGCCTATATGTAGGAAGTATGGATTACCGATGGGCAAACTCCCCTTTCTCTCTTTCTCCTTCTGAACACAAAAAATACCTCCTGCTACTGGATTCTGTGTCTAAAGAAAGCCAGAATAAAGCAATAGTCCCTCGTGATCCCGACCACCAGACCACATTTTTCTGAGACCGATGATTCACCTTTTAATGTATGCATTATCCTACTACTGCATCCAATGGAGGTAAAGATCATTGTAAACATCATACCGTCTTCTTTCTGGACTGTGATGTTGGATCGCATGTGTCCAGTGGGAATCTTCCATCCCCTGGGACAGTTAGCAAACACGGAGTTTACTTTTACTACTGCATTTCCCTTTCCTCAGTGTTTCATAGAGCGCGTGGGCTTTGAGAAATCTTTTGTCTGCCTCACTTAACCTCCACCCCAGCTACCCATTATCAAAACCATAAAATTACGTACAGCAAAAAGACTCGGGACCCTGAAAACCATCTGAGGAAGTCTTATTATGCACAAAGCTTTGTGCAACATGTTTCTTCTTCATTGTCTAACGGGCTCTCGTTCTGACACACGAATCACACATTTGCACTGAATGTTCTTGTCATTGAGCATTTCCAATTGCAACCTCCTAAAAATATCTTTGAACTTGGCAACAAGATGCCAAGACCTTTCCTGTTGCCCAAAAGGATCCCCATGTCTGCACCTGATCTCCAGCCTGTTCCATTCCGCAGAGCCTTTTTATTTTACGCTAGTATTTCCTAACTCTCACCAGAGGCTTGTCTTGTCCCTTAACCAATCCTCTTAGCCATGCCTCCTCTTGGATGCCATAGTAGTTATCTATTGCTGTGTAACAATACTACCACAAACTTAGCAGCTTTAAACAATGCATTTCTACTTATTCTCTCAGTTTCTATAGGTCAGAAATCCATTGCAGCTTAGATGGGCCCTATACATCAGGGTCACTCACGAGGCCTGACTACTAGCTGGGGGTGGAGTCTCATCTGAGACTCATGAGGAAGGATTTGTTTCTTTTTTTTTTTTTTTTAGTTTTTAAGTTTTTATTTCATTATTTTGAGAGGAGGGGGCAGAGACAGAGGGGTACAGAGGATCCGAAGCAAGCTCTGTGCCGAGAGAAGAAAGCCTGATGCAGGGCTCAAACTCACGAACTGGGAGATCATGACCTGAGCTGAAGTTGGGCGCTTAACCAACTGAGCCACCCAGGCGCCCCGAGAAGGATCTGCTTCTAAGTGCATGTTGTTGCAACAGGATTCTGTTCCTTGGGGGCTGTTAGCCAGAGGCCACTTGTGTTTCCTTGCCATGTGGACCTCTCCAACATGGTGGTTTACTTCATCAAAACTAGGAAGGGAGAGAATCTGCTAGAATGACAGAAGTCACAATTATATGTGGCCTAAGTGTGGAAGTGACATCCCATCAATTACTCTATTGGTTGGATGAAAGTCACAGGTCCCCCCCCCCACAACTGGAGTAGAGGAGATCACACAAAAAATGTGAATATCAGGAGGCAGGGAAAATTTGGGGCCATCCTAGAGTCTATTCACCACAAATACTCCACAACCAAAAACAATCTCTAAAGCTTTACTAATAGAAATGAAGGAGTGCCTGGGTGGCTCAGTTGGTTAAGTGTCCAACTCTTGATCTCAGGGTCATGAGTTCAAGCCCTGCCTTGGGCTCTGTGCTGGGCAGGAAGCCTACATTAAAAAAAAAAAAAGCAAGCCTACACTTCTGGGGCGCCTGGGTGGCTCAGTCCGTTAAGCCTCTGACTCTTGACTTTGGCTCAGGTCATGATCCTGTGGTTTGTGGGATGGAGCACCGAGTCAGGCTCTGCACTGATAGCATGGAGTCTACTTGGGATTCTGTCTCTCCTTCCCTCTCTGTCCCTCCCCCGCTCTCATGCACAGGCTCTGTAAATACATACATACATACATAAGATTAAAAATACAAATACAAAATACAGATTAAATTTGATACAGATTAAAAATACAAAATAAGATTAAAAATACAAATACAAAAATACAAAAGATTAAAAATTAACACACTTGCCAAATCAGTCCAGCTGCAGCAAATTCTGTTGATATCTCCTTCATATTCCCCTAAGCTCAAGTAATTTTAATGCACCCTGGCTTGACTTGTAACTGCTGACATCTGTATGTCTGTATTTGAAACCTTCTCTCACATGATGAGCCTGCTCTGCCCAGAGGATACATTTTTCCTTCTTCCACCGTGGTGGACTGTTCTGAGATGCAATGGTTCATACAGCCTTTCTGTAGAAGCCTCATAAGACCAGGCAATTGCCTCTACTTGTTATGAAGCTGTGGCTGGCTTGAAACAAACAAAAGCCTTTAATATCTTTCTCCTGCCTTCCCTACTTCAGGGCCTTTTCCCCTCACTCCTGCTTTCTTGGATTTGCTCTCTAAAGTAAAGTGGGGCACGAAAACTTGTTGCTTAAAACTGTTTCCTGGGGAACTCAGGCTAAGACTGATAAAATGTCCTCTCATTCCCAAACCCCAAGCATTTTTCAAATATTACTTCTTCCTCACCCCCAGGTACCTATTGGGTTTAAACCCTGCCCTGAGGTGACCATGAAGTACTAACACTTCTGTGCCTCCCAGTCCCATTTGCCCATAACCAAGATGGAACGGCTGTCCTTCTTCTTGAGGCCCTTGTTCTAGTACTAGGGATCATCTTTATTATATATGATACTCTCTTAACTTATCCTAAGGGTATTCCTGTTGATCTTTCAGGGTCATGGTTCACCTTGTGAGCTATAAAACCACCACGGGAGAAAGAGTAGTTCTAGCTAAGATACAATTTTAAGAAGACACACAAAACAAAATGGAAAAAAAAAAGCGGGGAGGGGGGCCTCAGGCTGCTCTACACTTCTAAAGTAAAGCTCCAAAAAATAAAATAAGCAGGCCACACACAAGGAAGCAGGCAAACTTTGTTTTGCTGAGAGGACTCTTTTCCTTGGGTTAATTCCAAGAGGGAACAGGCGCTGAGTGAGTCACAGAATAAGTAGGGCAGAGTTTGCCTTTCAGGGAATGCAATAGTGTAGGCGTACCCATAGCCCCTCAGGGATGCTCAGCAGGCACGACTTCCCAAATCCCAGACTGTGTCAGGCAGAAGCCTACCATGCAGAACTTACACATCCATGCAAGCTCGCTCTGCTTCTGTTCCCATGCCAAACTGAGTCTTCAGAGTGAGCTCATCTCTCTGTTTGATCTGTCTTCTTAGTGAAAAGATGGGTGAGGCAGAGTTGGATCTGTGGTTGATAAGGGATCCCCCAACCTGGAGCTGTGCCAAGCTGTGGGAAAGACACACTAGAAATTTGGCCCATGCGGGCTGAGAGTTGCTCAGTGGGGTGTCATAGCCAAGGGCTCCAAGGTAGGTCCTGAGACCAGCATACAGGGCCAAGGGTGGGAGCGGGAGGGGGAGTTCTAGAAGGAAAAAAATTCCAATGGGCAAGGAAAAGTGACTCTGTCTAGTACCAGGGTTCAGAAGACTACTGCCTATAGCTGGATATTTATGGAACTGGGAAGTCCCATGTTCCAGAGGCAGCAGAGACACTGCTCTAAAGTCAATGAATACGTCACAGATTTCGATGTGTGAGATAGACTCAAATCCAATAACTCATGATTTAGTAGTTATTTTGTGGTGATTGTTTTCCCCTAGAAGCAAACTCTTTCCTCAAATGCAAACTGACAGGGAAGCATAATAAATAAAGCAGATAAGAGAGAAGCTGTTCTTGTTGAAAATGAGGCAGTAAAAATAAATGGGTTAGATGTTTCCCCACCTCCTCCAAAATCTGAGCCCGAGTTCCTTCTATGCCACTTCTAATGTTCCATGGGATATCCTGTGAAACAAAAATTCTATGCTACCTGAGAGCAGACAAGTAAGGAGACTCGGGTAGAGCATTAGGGGTAGTGGAGGGGAGGGAGTTGAAGCAGACAGTTCCCACTCATCCTGCCACTGATAAGCTTATGAGTTGAATATTTTAGAGTGCAACTCTTGCCTCCACAATGCCCATGGAAAACATTCATGAGTATTCAAAGCTCTAGTCACTGTTTAGAAAACACTGATAGTCTTGAATATTGTTCCTCATTATCTATCCGTGTGTGTGTGTGTGTGTGTGTGTGTACCATAAAATAAAGACCTCTTTCTTGCTTTTTAACCTGCAGATAAATTGCCCAATACTTCTTGTGCCTTATCAAAACAAGACTTTCAGAATCATGATCTTTGATCAATGAATGATCTTAGACTTTATTCTGCATCATCAAAGACTAAATTATATTCAAAGTGACTTTAGTGTTAAATTTATTTTATTATACATCACTTCTTTGAAAAACCATCAATGTCTATGAGTACAGTTACTCGCAGTCTATTCCTATCTAGTGGACATTTAGTTTCTAGCATTTTAGATAAAAGAGAATGTACTAACCCTTGTTCGAACATTATTATTTCATAGACCCTCCCTCCCCCCAAAACACCCTCAAATTTTCTGTCCTCTGTCTTCTCTACCTCACTTGGCAAAGTTTACATCATATTTTATTTTGCTTTCTTACTTTGACCGTGTTCTTTTCGTCAGTTTTTCCCCTTTGGGCTTTTTAATTGCCTATGGTTTTTTTTTCCTTGTTATTAAATAGAGCATATGTTTTCACCTAATCACCAAGATGACCCACTTCGCTTAAAGACATTTTTATAGGAACTTCATATGCCTGTGTTTAATACTGACCTGTTGCCTTAGAAGCTTTGCTGTATAATTGTCATCTTGGAATTTCTTTTCATTGCACTGTTTCTTGGCTCTCAAGTCTTCCATGTTTTTCTCATTCTTGGATTCCTTCTATTTTTGGTTTTCCTGAACTACATTCTCAAGTAACTTTATTTTTTTCAGAAGTATGTGTAGTTATTAAACTTCCTCAATCCTTGCCTGTCTGAAATGTCTTTATTTGGCTTCTTGACTTTGTTCAAAGTTTTCTGGGATATAAAATAGCATGTTGAAAAAAAATGTTTCTTCAGAAGTTTGAGACATTGACCCATTGTCTTCTAGAATGTGGTGTTTGTAAAGTCATGTATCATTTTGGTTTCTTTTTCCATCTCCCACTGACCCCCAGAATCTTCTAGGATTGTGTCTTTATCACTATTATTATAAAATTTTAATTATGTGTCTCAGTGTGAGCTTTTCTGTACTTATTCTGTTAGACATTTATTGAGCTCTTTACAGTTGAACATATGATTTTATTAAACTCTGGGAAGTTTTCTTCTATTATTTCTTTGGTTATTTCCTTCCCTGCATTTTCTTCCTCTATCTTCCTGGAACTCTGATTAGATAGATACTCAACTCCCTACATGTGATCTTCTGTATCTCTTAATTTTCTTTTTATTTTCTCTCTTTTCTCAAGTGTATTTAATAAATATTTTTAATTTTCAAGAATGTTTTCCTTTGCATGCTGCTTTTTATAACACCTTATTCTTATATTATGCATGCAACATTTTCTCGAATCTCCCTGAGGGTTTTAAATAGCTCTCTTCTTACCTTTCAGTTAAAGCTTTTTTTTTTCTTTCAGCCTTATCTTACATTCCCTGAATTCCTTTTTCCTCTGGGATCTTTTAAAAATTATTACATTAGGGGTGCCTGGGTGGCGCAGTCGGTTAGGCGTCCGACTTCAGCCAGGTCACGATCTCGCGGTCCGTGAGTTCGAGCCCCGCGTCGGGCTCTGGGCTGATGGCTCAGAGCCTGGAGCCTGTTTCCGATTCTGTGTCTCCCTCTCTCTCTGCCCCTCCCCCGTTCATGCTCTGTCTCTCTCTGTCCCAAAAATAAATAAACGTTAAAAAAAAAAATTATTACATTAAAAATAATAATAAAAAAATAAAAATAAAATAAATAAAAATAAAAATGATTACATTAAGGGGTCACCTGGGTGGCTCAGTCATTCTCATCACGAGAATCCAACTCGTGATTTCTGTGCTGATAGTGCAGAGCCTGCTTGGGATTCTCTCTCTCTCCCTCTCTCTCTGCCCCTCCCCAGTATGTGCACACGCATGCATGCTCTCTCTCAGTCTCCCTCAAAATAAATAAATAAATAAATTATTACATTGGGTTCCTCTATCATGAGTTTTTGGTTTCTTCAAATGCCATGCAATCTTTAGTTGTACATTTGAACTTAGAAATATGGGAACAGGTTGATTTTTTAAAAACAGTTGATATTAATTTCCCTCTGGAGCTATGTAGATCTGTCTTCACCTGAGAGGGAAGGCATATCATTCATGAGGGAGCTTTATTTCGGGGGGTGAAGGACAGAAATAAGGGAGGCAGGCTGAAGATCTTCTCTGTAGTTAAAACTAAAGGGGCGCCTGGGTGGCGCAGTCGGTTAAGCGTCCGACTTCAGCTCAGGTCACGATCTCGCGGTCCGTGAGTTCGAGCCCCGTGTCGGGCTCTGGGCTGATGGCTCAGAGCCTGGAGCCTGCTTCCGATTCTGTGTCTCCCTCTCTCTCTGCCCCTCCCCCATTCATGCTCTGTCTCTCTCTGTCTCAAAAATAATAAATAAACGTTAAAAAATAAATAAATAAATAAATAAATAAATAAATAAATAAAACTAAGAAACTTTTCCTGTAGGGCACCCCAGAACCACAATAGGACTCTAGACCTTTCAATTTCTTTATAAAGTCATTCTCCTATTCGAAAGTAGAGGTAGTCCTCCTACATGGGGGTGTGGGGAGTGGAGTACCTGTTATAGCTATTTTTGACTATATTGACTAGTCAATATTGACTATTTTGACTAGTATTTCTGTTAATCATTATGAATTCTACCCCACTTTGCAATCCAACTCTTTGTACCTGACAGCTTTTAGCTCAGAATCCCCCCACCTTCAGAGGCTGTTCAGCGACCTCTCCCCCTTCTGTGTTGTGAGCTTTGCATCCACCACTATTTCATCTGTCAAAATAACCCCTTATGTTTTCAGTCTTTCAGAAATTTGTCAACATCTCTGGTCAATCCATGGCCCTTTATCCCCTTTTTAGTTCTATTATAGATGTATTCCCTTTTATACTTCTTTACTGTCATTTCAGTGAGGGTGGGAAAGAAAAAGCGTAGTCTGCCATCCTGAAGGAGGCTGAATGAATTTTAGATAAACTTCATTTGACTGAAGTCTGCTCCAAGGGAAAGAGAATTATAGAAAGAAGTCAGGCTATTTATGCTGATTTTTATGTAGTAGTTCTATCTTTCAAATTCTGTTTCCAGAAGTTCCCTTGGCATTCTAAATATTAAAATGCTGGTTGGCATACATGCTCTATTACTAAATTATACATGATCTAAATTTAATAATTGTATGCAAATGTTAATTGTTATTAAACTACACATACTGCACAACTAAAATCTGTAGGCACGAGTTGACAAAGTTCATAGTTTACAAAGTATTTACATATATCTCAGTTGAGCCTCTCATCACAAGCCTTTAAGGTAGGTATATATCAGGTTGCACTAGCTGCTACATAGTTGTGAAGACAATTAGACTGGTTTGTTTCTAGTCTTGGAGTCACCAGTGAACTTGTGAAAACTACCTCCATCTTCTACAAACGACTTAACTTTTCTTGTGCCCAATTTTCTTCTCTATAAATTTAGATTAATAGTGGTAATTACCTCAAAGGGTCATGAAATTAGAATACCTGTAAACAAGAACAGGGCCTGGCACATAATAAGTGCTCAAGAAATATTAGCTATTGTTGGTGGTGGTGGTGGTATTATTTTCTCCATAATTGTCTCTTACTCCCTTTTACATATGACAAAACTATGTGGCATTAGTCAAGTCACTCTTAGACTCAGTTAATAAGATACAGATCCTGGATACAAATTCATGTGTTCTGACTCCAAATTCAAGTTATTTCTTATACACCATATTGTTTCAACATGCTAGAAGATTAAAGATTAAAGCTAAGCATGATCATAAAATTCTCTTCCCTCTCCTTAGCCACTAACCAAAAATGTGGTGCTATGCAGATTCTATGGATAGAAGAGGGGGGATCTATTTAAAATAGACATTCAATATCCTTTGTCTGTGCTTTCTCAACACTTGCCTATTAAACCTTTGTCACAATGTGTTGCAGTTATTAAGCAAACATTTGCCCCAGTAAAAGGAGCTCCTTGAGAACATGGACTGGATCATTCATTTTCGCATTCCTAATGCAATATAAACAAAATTTACGTAACATTTCAAGTTCAAGGATATTTGATTAAAGTTACTTAAACAAAGAGGCATTAGTGATAATACCAAAATCTACGTACTCACTTACATATTCTTGGGTCCTCTCGAGACAAGCAACTTACAGTGATGATACTTATTGTATGGACTTTTTCGGATGAGCTGAACTACCAGCATATCAATACATGGAGGGTAAATGTTTAAACAAACAAAATGGTTGGAGTTCCAGATGGTCAAGAACCTGCCAATGCGCATATTATGTACCGCTAGTGGTTACTCTTATTTCTGATCCTGAAATGAGAGTTAGGATATAGATTCTATAATTCCTTTGGTTTTGCTATTTGTCTTTTTACAATTTTTTTCTCCTGCTTGCATGACACTTACACACTTCAGACTGTTTGCACACATTCCTTCTGAATTGAATAAGTAGGCAGTATAATGAAATATAATGAATGACAACATAATGAAATATAATGAAAATCAAATGTCAATATTGTTTTGTCTGTCTTTACACAATAATATACTATCTTGTTTCATGTATCTTTCATGTGTCTGTTGGCCATCTGTATGTTTTGTCTGTGGCAGGAAGAAAACAGCAACATATGATGGAGAAGAATAAAAGTAATGCGCATGCTATTTAGCATTACTTACTTATTTTCATGCAATACCATTAATATCCCTGGAGGTATCCCAACCTGTTTATATTCCCATCTGTTTTCTAGATATGTCTCCTGGGGCAAGGGAAATAAAAGCAAAAATAAACTATTGGGACTACATCAACATTAAGAAAAAAGAAAACAAAAGCTGGAGACATCACAATTCTGGGTTTCAAGTTATATTACAAAGTTATCATAACCAAAGCAGTATGCTGCTGGCACAAAAATAGACACATAGATAAATGAAACAGAATAGAAAACCCAGAAATGAACCCACAATTATATGGTCAATTAATCTTCATCAAGGAGGAATGAATATCCAATGGAAAAAAGACAGTCTCTTCAACAACAAAGAATGTTGGGAAAATGTGAAAATTGAATAGCCACATGCAAAAGAATGAAGCTGGACCACATACAAACATAAACTCAAAATAGAGTAAGGACCTAAATGTGAGACCTGGAATCATAAAAAATCCTTGAAGAGAACATAGATAGTAATCTCTCTGATATTGGCAGTAGCAACCCAATGTCAGACAGGAGATAATTTTTAGGAATAGAAAAAGAAGACAGAAAATTAAAATATAATTTCTTTCTTCTTTATCACAGGGCACCAGAAGGGCACAGATTAGAATCTTGGAGTTGATACCCCATAACTACAGATAGCACTCAAACTATGACAAATCTTTAGTGAATTCCAAAGGTAACATGGAGGAGCTTCCACCCCATGATGATAACTTGCATGTATTTTCTACCAGATGGCATGACCATCCACATTTTGGGTATGTTGGATGGATTTTTAAGAATGTAGCTAGTATTTATTTGTTGTTGGTTGGACTTGAGATTGTCATGAATCGGTGTCCACACAGGGGTTCACTCCTGATCAGAGTCTGATAAACCAACAGGCCAGAAATCCCCAATACACTGTGGATAGATAAAATGAGATTTGGGGGTCCTGCAGGACCTGAACAATAGGCTGATTAAAGCTCCTATGCCAAGAGTTGGGGACAAGGGGATCCTGTCAAACCAATCCCTAAGTGTGGCAATGCTTAAGGCAGGTGTTCCAACCCCTGTTTATTTCTCTCTTTGTGCCTTCGTTACTAGCTTTGCACGCCACCTTGCCAAGAAAAAGTCAGTGACCACACATATCCCTGACACTGCAGCCAGCTGTAGATGGTATAGATGCCTCATTTCTGATGGCTGGACAGAGATGTTTTGGTTTGACATTAGATCATTCTCAGCTCTGCATTTTTTTTTTTTTGAGAGAGAGAGAGAAAGAGAGACTGTACACATGAGTAGGGACAGAGGGAGAGAGAGAAAATCCCAAGCAGGCCCCACACTGAGCACAGAGCCTGACACGAGGCTCAATCCCACAACTGCTAGATCATGACCTGAGCCAAAATCATGAAATCAAGACTCAGACTCTCAACCAACTGAGCCACCTAGGCGTCCCTCAGCTCAGCACTTCTAATGTTAGAGGTCTGTCACAGGTTGGTTTTCCTAGGAAGCAGACTTGGGGAGTTATTAGAGGGGCTCTTGGGAACAACACCAGGTTTGGGGAGGGGAAGGACGAGAGACTGGGCTGAAGGAGAAGCCCATCTGTGATGAAGTCTCAGGGCTAAGTCTTGGCCAGCTCCACAGGGAGTTTTGAAGCTGGAATTGCCTTTCAGAGTTGTCCCAAGTTGGGTCCAAATGAACAGGCCTATTAGAACCCTACACTGATCAGTCATTGGTTTTGGGCCACCTCAGGAAGGAGCTGTGATCTTGAGCCAAGTGTTTCTTTTCAGCTGAGCCTGTCCTGGAGAAGAGTGGGCTGACAGTGGAGGGCTGTCTGTAGGGGGCACTCTCAGCAGCTCTAATGCTAAAGGGTGTTCTCCACAAGGTCCGATAATGGTGCAGCCAGGTCTCCGTTCAAGAACCAAGCCTAGTCTGTGATGTGAAGAGTATGCTGGCTCCTGTGACATGTCCCACCTACCTGTGAGCAGCAGAGTTTTCCCTTGTTCAATGCCAGGTTGTGATTGATCCTGTAGCCCCATGGAGAGCTCCAAGACAGTGCTAACAATATCAAAAAGAATATTAAATAGGGGCGCCTGGGTGGCTCAGTCGGTTAAGTGTCTAACTCTTGATTTGGGCTAAGATCAGGATCTCACAGTTCGTGGGTTCAAGCCCCGCATCAGGTTCTGTGCTGACATCGCAGAGCCTGCTTGGGATTCTCACTCTCCCTCTCTGTCCTTCCCCTGCTTGTGCATCCTCTCTCTCTCTCAAATAAATAAGTAAACATTAAAAGATAAATATATATATTAAGTACAGGCAATGATGTCTGGCACTGTTCTAAGCCCTCTTCTTGTGTTATTTCATAAGTCCTCACAACCTCACGACATCAGTAGTTTTGCATCTCACAAATGAGGAAGCCAAGGAGACAAAGCAGAAGGGGACCATGAGCACCTCTTCTTCCGTCACTCAGAGAAGATAGGAAATTTAGACGTAGTGGGTTGTCCCGAGTGCACCACTGATCTTTCTTGTTTTTCTGCATTGTTTTTCTGCTCAGGCACCCCCAGAGGAGCAAGGTACCTCCTCACACAGCTAGAAAAGGCACAGCGTCAGCCAGAGAGGGTGTCAGGTGCTGGTCTGTGGTGAGGTTTTCTAGGAAAGGACAGATGCTCCCTGAAGGCTTTTCTGAGTTCTAAATATAAGAACAGCCCCCAAATCAATTTGAAAACACATTTCAATCTGTCTTCAATTTATATTCCCCATATATAAAAGAGGAGATGGTGTGGCTATATACAAACATGGCCTCCCCTTGGCTTCATAAGCCCTGGGTGATCTTTTGGTCTCTGCTGCTTATGAGACAGGGAATTTTACCTCTAAGGTGAGGGAGTTGGAACAAAGGGTCTTTAAGGCCCCTTCCAGCTCTAAACATTGTACGCTGCTATCAAAGTCCATAGTAGCTAATAAAGAGACTTCTGAAGAAAAAAAAACATTCTGAGAATATAAAGTGCTGTGTGTTACTGTAAGTAACTGAATGTGGTTCTTACCTTTGGCTTGGATTCATAAGACAGAATTAATTCCTTTATTTCATAAACTTGAAACTGTTCTCGAAGTTTCAATGAATTTTATTTATTTATTCATTCATTTATTTTAAAGTTTACTTATTTATTTTGAGAGAGAAAGGACAAGCAGGGGAGGGGCAGAGAGAGAGAGGGAGAGAGAGAGTCCCAAGCGGGCTCTGCACTGTGAGCCCCATGCGGGGCTCGATCCTATGAACATAGAGATCATGACCTGAGGGGAAATTGAGAGTTGAATGCTTAACCGACTCAGCCACCCAGGCACCCCAAAGTCTTAATGCCTTTTAAAATTAAAATGTATACCTGGCTTTACATCTAAAGCCTGCTTCCTGCCCTCTCATTTCATCTCCTACTCCTGGTGATGAAGACACCAAAGACGTCTTCAAAGAGAAGGTTACTTGAAGCAGCGGCCACTCAAGGCTTGCCTTGTGGGAGCATTTCACTCTGTCTTCACTGGTGTCCCTCACAGCTCATGGCCCCAAAGCTTGAGGGGCCTCAGGTAACAAGCTGTATCTGAGCGTGGCCACAGTTCCTGTCTCCAAGAGGCCCATGGTCCAGTTGGAGACAAGAGATACGTTCAGAAATATCTGACACTGTTACAGAAATGATCAGCCCTTTAGCAGGTGTAGAGAAAGATGTGTGCACGTGAGAAAAATGGTATTTTTGAATGTATATTCAATATTGATTTGAGTAGTTTCAAATATCGAATAAGAACCATTCAATAGCATGTATTGGATAGTTACTAGAGGCCATGGGTTTTACTAATATTTTTTCATTTAATCATTCCAACTACTGGGAATGGAAGGTATTATTTATTATTGTCTTCATTGGATTGTGAAGAAACTCGACTCAAAGAGGCGACAAGCTTTGCCTCAGATGACTCAGCTAATACATGGTGGAGCCCGGGTACACATCCAGATCTTTCTGACTCTAAATCTGCTATTGTCAATTACTAGACTCTTCTGCCTCCCCCAAGGCAGGCACCCACTATTCTGACTCAGGAGTTTGAGGTGTGGTTTGCACTAAATGTGGAAGACTGAGTGAAACATGCCGTGAAAACAGGAAGACAGGGACGCCTGGGTGGCTCAGTTGGTTAAGTGTCTGACTTCAGCTCGGGTCATGATCTCACGGTTGGCGAGCACGGAGCCCGCTTCAGATCCTCGGTCTCCCTTTCTCTCACCCCTCCCCCACTTGCTCTCTGTCACTCTCAACATAAATAAATACACTTAAAAAAAAAAAACACAGGGAGACATGTATTCTGGGCAAAAGGAACAGCCCAGGCAGAGATGGAGATGTGGGAAAGTCTTGGGACCCTGTAGCGGCAGCAGGAATGCCCACGGCAACAGTGACTGAGTGTGTGTGTGGGTTGCTGGGTGAGGATGTGGTGTACGGGAGGATGAGGAGGAAGGACTAGACAAAGAGTAGCAGGAGGACAGGTAGGGACAGTGGTCTGAGTTTGGCTGTGGTCTGAATCAGGCAGCATACCTGTGGAAGTTTCTTGGCAAACCTGTACACAGTCCTGCCATTCAGTGTGATAAATTTCTGCAAAATTGTATATACATCACACACACACACACACATACACAGTAACTGTGAGGTCTGACACACACACACACACACACACACACACACACAGACATACACACACACAGTAACAGTAAGGTCTGTCCCACAGAGTTGAGCTCAGCTAATTAAAAAGCTGTATTGTAGAGGAGTGGTTCTTAAACTTGACAGTCCATAACAATCCCCTGGGAAGCTTGTTAAAGCACCAGTGGCTGGCACCAGTCCCAGAGATGCTGACTCAGGCAGTCTGGGGCTGGCCCTGAGAATTTTGCATTATTATTATTATTATTATTTAAGTAGGCTTCACACGCAGCTCAGGGCCCAACTCTGGGCTTGAACTCATGACCCTGAGATCGAGACCTGAGCTGAGATCAAGAAGCAGACGCTTAACTGACTGAGCTGCCCAGGCACCTCGAGAATTTGCATTTTTAAGCAGCTTCCAGGTGATGCTCATGGCACCAGTCTAGGGACCACACTGCGTGGCGCTAGTGTAGAGAGGGCTCTGACCTGGCTATGAGTGAAAGGTGAGAGATTCAGCATTTGAACATTACAATCATTCCCTTTCTGAGACCAATGTCACGTCTGTGCTCCTGTCCCCATCTCTGTCCTCCCCACCCTGTTCCATTCCAGACCCTACTGTGTGGCCAAATCGGTTAAGCGGCCGACTTCGGCTCAGGTCATGATCTCACGGTCTGTGAGTTCGAGCCCCGCGTCGGGCTCTGTGCTGACAGCTCAGAGCCTGGAGCCTGTTTCACATTCTGTGTCTCCCTCTCTCTGACCCTCCCCCGTTCATGCTCTGTCTCTCTCTGTCTCAAAAATAAATAAATGTTAAAAAAAGAATTAAAAAAAAAAGAAATTCCATTTCTTCTGCAAGTTGTTATCCTCAAACTAAACTCCACAGAAAGGTGTTTCAAGACCTTGGACAACGCCCCTTAAGTGCCTCTGTATAGCACTCCGGCACAGTAGAGAAATGGTCTGGTGACAAGGCCGAGCTCTCCACTGATCTGGCAGCTTCTTGAAGACAAGCTCTGGGTCTCAGCATTTAGTGCCTGAATAAACAACTTAATATATTATAATTGAACTAGTGTTATTCCAGACCTGGCAAGAATTAACCATCACATCGGTTCTTCCTGGAGCAAAGGATTATGTGCTTTCTTCGAGTCGGCGCTACCACAGGAAAAAACTCACTCACAAATAGCATAAGGAAATGACAACATGCCATTAATATCCCAGAAGAAGCTGTATCTGTTTTAGGATTTTTCCATCTGGGCATTACAAACCACAAAAGCAACTGTTTTGCCTCCACAAAGAACATATTTTTTTTTTTTAACAGTACACTTTCCAAAAGGACACTCCTTCTGTTGCATTTTGATCTCTCCTGATTTAATTTAAAGTTTGGAGATGGGGTCTGACCTTATCTATCAGCGGCTGAGCTGTTGTGTCATGGAAATGCAGCTTGAAACTCATTAATAGGGTAGCCTGTGTATTATAACTTAGAAGCTCTGGGTTATCACTGATGCTTGCAATTGCTATGGAAACCGGGTTCATATGCACCTTTCAAAGAGTCTACTTTAAAACAGGAAAAAAAAAGGAAGAGGAAAAAAAGTCTTCTTGAAAGAATAAGATATTAGTATCCAACACGCATAGTCAGGTTCAGTGATGCAAAAATGCTCAGCCTACACGATGATAAAAACAATTCTTTATATTTTTTAGGAGCTAATAATGTATAACCTTGTACTAGAGAACTGTGTTTATCCTGGTGAGGAAGAATGCCTACGGCAGCTTTCCCCCCTGCCCACACACGTGCACGCGTGCACGCACACACACACACACACACACACACGCACAGACACACACCTGCAATTTTCAGCTTTCCCCAGACTTTCCGCAACCTGCATCCTTAAGTCCTCCGAAAGCTGCTGCATATGCAGCTTCAGCCACTCAAGCCCAACCAGTGTGGACATTAGCAGACAGCTCAGCCTCTGCTGCTCCCCACCCGGACGAGTACCGCGTGCTGCGACCATTGCTTATGGGCTGAATTTCCCCATTTGGAAATGGTACCGCTAAGTGGATCAAGTTTCTTATCGCAAAAAATTCCAGTTGTATTCTTCCACCAATCTGGGTTTGGAAGGCTCCACCCTTCATCCCTCTCCTTGCCCACATTTCTCCCCAATAATCCTGTCAATCGAAGTGTGGCCAGAGGATAGGGTGCGGGGTGGAGGAGGGTGTTTGATGACAAACGACAGAAGTGGCTCCTGGGTGGTGTGGCCCTACACACGATTATCATCTCCCACTCCTCTCACCCCTGAATCTCTGTCCTTCCCAGGCACCTCATTTTGCTGCCACTCACCAGTCTCGAGCTAAGGTGCTCCAAAGACTCGATGTGTCGCCAGGGTGGCACAGGAGTGGCAGGACCCATATCCCACTTATAAACAGAAATTGCCTTAAGAATCCAAGAAAGGGACACACAATTTTAACACCTTAGAAAAATCCAAGAAGTTTATGGCCTTGAGTGCTGTCGTTTCTTTCCAAATATTTCCCAACAAAACTTGGCTCTCCATCTCCTTCTTTTTTCTTCCCTCTCTCCTTCCTTTCTGCTTTGCTCCAGCCTCACATGACTCTCTTCCTGCTACTCCCCTGAGCTTCTCTGTGCTTCCTCCCCATCAGTCTAGGTGCCGGGGGATTAAAAGTATAGGGATATGCACTTCTCAAACCAGCACTCGCCCTGACCCCGGGTTTCAACAACGGGCCCCAATGTTCCAGAAGAGGACAATAGAGCTCCAGAAAGCAACATCCAACAAAAGGAAGCATGGCTTATAGTTCAGATTTTACATAATCTGTTTCACTTCTGAGACGAAGTATCTACATTTCCTCATGCAAATAAGACAACAACAAAACTCTGAGCATCATCTTGAGGTAAAGGATTCTCCAAGTCAACGCCCTGCTCTCAACGCAGAACCATTTGTTATTCCCTCCAATGATCTCATCTCTGTTTACCTCCCCACTTGTGAATCCTTCTATGGCTTTCCACTAATCCCTTCTGAGGGCTAGACTCCCTCTGTCCTCACGTCCAGACAGAAGGAACTCAGAAGACAACACCTCTTCTGAAGGCTGGTGCTCACCCTTCGGGCATCTGGAAACCACTTACTGGCTTTCAAGTCATTATGTCTTGTCCCTCTTTTAATACAAGCACCCTCTTTCCTGGAAGACATCATAAATGATCATTTCAGAACCACACAGGTCTTCCCCACTTGACTCAGACCTCCTTGGGGGGCGGAGGCTGTGTTTCATTCATCTTTTTCTCCCTAGGACTGGCTACTGCCCCTGACACATGGCCATGCTTGGTAAAGGTTTGTTCACTTGTGGAACGTGCAATTGATACATACACTACATCCATCCACTGGCATCTTTGAGTGAATGTCTCCAGTTCTTTGCTGAACACCGACTCAGAGCAAAGAGTGGGAGGGAGTAGCACAAGGAGCTGGGGCTCAGGGCAGTGTGGGAGCGGGGAAGAAGGGGCAGCTCCTAGATTGGAGAACATTCTCCTTCGACCACTCCCACTTTACAGCTGTACATAAAAGCAGCCCCTGCCGCACTGTCAGGGTAGACACGTGTGCTTAGGGAGCAGGCAGGAAGAAGCCTTTAGTCCCCATTAAGGACCTGAATAAAGCCAGTGTTGTATAGTGGGAAGGAGACTATGCCTGAGTAAGCCAGGCCTGGGCTTAAATCTTGATTCCATCATTTAGCAGCTGTGGATTTGGACAAGTTACATAATTTCCTTTATTTTGTATTTATTTTTATGTTTATTTTATTTTATTTATTTTATTTAAATAGCCTAAGGTGGAGCCCAATGCGGGATTCAAACTCACAACCCTGAGACCAAGACCTGAGCTGAGATCAACAGTCAGACTGCTTAACCAACTAAGCCACCCAGGTGCCCCCAAATTTCCTTTATTTTAAATTACCTCAAAAAATGGGAAAAACAATACTATTTCAAAGGATTATTGTCATAATTGAAGGAGACAATGTTTTTGAAGCCCTACCGCAGTGAACAACACATCACATATACTCAATAAATGGCAATCATTAGTCAGAGTACTGGTAGTAGTATTGATACAATTATTGGGTTCAGCAGAAAAGAGAACTATCCTTTTCCTCATTGCCCCTTCAGTAAGATTTTGTGTCCTTTTTATAACAGTTCAGAGAGTTGATGATTCATTGAGAACCAGTCAGAACTTTTAGAGCTGGTGAACTTAATCCTTGATTCCTTTTTTCTCATTTGTTTCCTTCCCTCCCTTTCCAATCCCTCACTATGGCTACCTCTTTCTCTCCTTTTGTCTGTATAATGACCCCCGATTCTGACCCATTCCCTTCCCAACGAATACTTGATCCCGCGGTCTTCATTTATTCTAAGGTGTGAATGGCTGATAAGCACCTATGATGGTATTCCCAAGTGATATTTGCACACGAAGAAGAACAGAATCCTTTAACTGAAAATATCAAGATCCTTTGAGTTCAGTGTTTGTCAGATTACAGGTTGCAATTTAAAGGAACCAAGTGAGTGGCTCTTGGCTATCATTCTTTTCATATTATTGTGTCTTATTACATGTTACTCAGTGTACTAATGTAGAGGGAAAAAAACGTAAACAATTTCCAAGTCTAGGGGACATGTAATTGCTTTAACCTTCAAGTAGAAGTTACTCTTATTTAACTATCCATTTTGCTCCATTACATGTCCCAGGTTTTAAATTACCAGCCCTGCTGAATCTCAGACTGAAAAATGAGTAAACAAAGGCTGACATCAGAAGAGTTAAGGAGAGGAAATGATATTGATAAAGAGTTGAGCCTGGAACTGAACATTCTCAGATTCCTTTCTCCAAAGGAAAAATCTAACTTAAATAATAAGAGTCGATTTTCTTTTTATTTTTTTTTTAATTAAAAAAATGTTTTTAATGTTTATTTATTTTTGGGAGACAGAGAGACAGAGTGAGCAAGGGGCAGAGAGAGAGGGAGACACAGTATCCGAAGCAGGCTCCAGGCTCTGAGCTGTCAGCACAGAACCCGATGAGGGGCTCGAACCCAGGAAGCCCATGATCATGACCTGGGCTGAAGCCGGATGCCTAATCCAGTGAGCCACCCAGGCGCCCCCATTTTCTTTCTTTCTTTCTTTCTTTCTTTCTTTCTTTCTTTCTGATGTTTATTTATTTTTGAGAGAAAGAGACACACACATAGAGAGCAAGCACTGGAGGGGTAAGGGAGAGGGAGACACAGAATCCAAAGCAGGCCCCAGGCTCCAAGCTGTCAGCAAAGAGCCCCATGTGGGGCTCCAACTCACGAACTGTGAGATCATGCATGACTTGAGCAGAAGTAGGACACTTAACTGACTGAGCCACCCAAGCGCCCCATAAGAGTCCATTTTCTATACAGCTTAAGACCATGTCACTTAATTAGGAAATGACAATTTGCAAAAAAAAAAAAAAAAAAAAATCTTTCTGGCTCACATCTGACTAGGGTACCAATGGCACCATGCATCAAAGGAAAAACTGATAAATTGAACCACATCAAAACTAAAAACTTTTGCAGAGCAAAAGTCTCCATAAGAGGACAAAATAAGCTACAGATTATAGGAAAGATTTGCAAATCAAAGAACTCTCAAAACTCAACAGTGAAAACAATCAAACTAGAAAATGGGCGAAAGACATTTCACAGAAGAGGATATACAGATTGCAAATAAGAACGTGCAAAGATGTGCAACCGCATTAGGCATTAGTGAAATGTAAATTGAGACATCAGGCTACTTTTATAAAAATGGCTTAAAAATAGTGATAATACCAAATGTTGGTAAGGATGCAGAGAAACCGGAATGCTCCTTTATGCTGGTGGGAATGTGAAATGGCACAGCCGCTCTGGAAAACAGTTTGGTAGCTTCTTGAGAAACTGCGACTACCATACGAGCCAGCAAGTGCACTCCCGGGCATTTATCCCAGAAAAGTGAAAACTTATGTTCACACAAAAACCTGCGCATGAACGTTCACAGCAGTTTCTTTTGTGATCCAAAACCTGGAACCACTCCAGAGGTCCTTCAATGGATGAATGGATAAACAAAGTGTGGTACATCCCCAAAAGGTTACATACTGTATGATTTCATTTATAGAACATTCTTGAAATGACAAAATTATAGAAATGGAGAACAGATGTGGCCATAAAAGGGCAACATGAGGGATCCTTGTGGTGATGGAATGTTCCGTAGCTTGAGCGTATGAATGTCAATATCCGGGTTGCAGCATTGTACTATAGTTTTGCCATATGTTACTGGGATATAATGATTTATAAGAAATATATATTTGCTCATTCAAATAACCCAAAGTTTATTTCTCAGATACATTTGGACTTCCTCCACAGTTCCTGAAAACACTTCAGAGCCATAAAGGTGAAATGGGTATCTTGTTAAGGAAGGTGACCTTTGGACCCCATGCAAGGACAAAGGCTGATTGCCAGGGGAACCGAGTCTGAATAGAGGGTTGGAACTTTCAGTCCCACCCCCTGACTTACAGGGAGGGGAGGGGTCAAAGGTTGAATTAGCCAATGGTCAATGAGTTAGTCAGTGCTGATATTATGTAATAAAGCCCCCATAACAACCCAAGAGGATAGGGGTTTTTCGGTCTTTGTTTTTGGAGAGCTTTCATGCTTGGGGAACCAGAATGCTTTCACGTGCCACGGAGCTGGGCTCCAAGCTCCATGAAAACAGAAAGTCCTTTGTTCAGGACCCCCCCCCCCACCATGTATCTCTTCATCTGGCTATTGATCCACATCCTTTAATAAACTGCTAAATGTAACTGTTTCTCTGAGTTCTGTGAGCTGCTCTAGCAAATTAATCAAACCTAAGTTCTTTGTCGTTGGAACCCCCCAGTCTGTAGCTGGTCAGTCAGAAGCAAAGGTGAAGGCCTAGGGTAGTGACTCATGTCTCAAGTGGCAGTAGGAGTGCACCTTTAACCTGTGGAATCAGATGCTATCTTCAGGTAGTGTCACAATTGCTTATTGTGTGGGAAGCCCCTCCTCCCACACTCCAGTTGGGTCCAGTAACCCTAAAAGAGTTAGCTGGGTAAAGAGAACTCAGGATCTCTCTGTATCATTTCTCACAATTGACTGTGCACCTACAACTATCTCAGTAAAATTCTAAATTAAAAAAAAAAAAAAAAAAAAAGGAAATACAGAAAACACCTCTGGGCTTACTCCTGTCCCGGAGCTATAATCATGTTACTGGTTGCAAAGGACTTTGTCATAAAAGTAAAATCTCAGTTTCCTAAAAGCTAATTAGGTCACATGGTCAACTAATAACAGCAAATTATTTAGCAAGCTGTAAACCAAAAGATGTAGACACTTGGCAGCTGAATTTTATTTCCTACTTGTCCGCACATTGGAAGACTGAATAGGCCACAGTGATGAAAATAGAAATAACCCTGTTTCAACAAATGATAAAATATTTGAGAGAAGGAAGGGTTGCCAATGTCTAGAGAATCTATGATACTCCATAAAGGGTTGTGTGTAGGTGCCACGAGGATTGTGGAAAGGGTTGAGGTTAAAGGCAGTTGGGGGACAGTACTGAAGTAACATTGGATTTTTAAAAATCTTGACATCAAATCTGCCCACCTAGTGTACAAGACACAGTCCCGATAAGCATTGGCACAATTTTAATCTAATAACTAATGAAAAGGAATTATTATTTTTTTTTTTTTTGAGAAAAAAAAGTTGCCATTTCCTTGTACACACCAAAAGAAAACTAAGAGAAAGTGTAAGGGTATTAAGTTAAGGAAATGGAACAATAAGTCTTAAAATATATCCTCCTCCCCGCTAAGGAGAAGTGTTTTCCAGCCTGAATATTCATCAGACTATGTCATGTACCATAGCAATTGCATTTTGATTTTGTAACAAAACGTTTTCTAGAAAAGGTAGGACGTGGAAAAGAAAAAAAAGAAGAAAGCTAGCATATGTACAAATGAATACAAATTAGTCGTCTTTAACATCTATCAAGCTATATAGTGTATACAGTAACCACTATTTGTATAAAAGATGGTTTTGGACTGATGCCACAAAGAACCGTGCACAAAAATATCAGGCAGTCATTTTGTAGGTAGGGTATTATTCCCTACAGTTACAATTTAATTACCGAGGTACAATGTAAGTGATGAGTATTTCGGTGTTACAGCAGGAGTTCCAAGGCAGCGGCGGCACGGTGGAAGGTAACTGAGGTTGTATGTGGCAAACGAGCGTGTGTTGTGAAGCAGGTGTTGTCTAGGCGTGGCATGAGTGGGTTTGAGGTTCATCAGTTGTCGATCCTTCATGTGAGTCTTCAGTGGCAGTGCTGGCTTCGTGGTTACTAGGCGGAGTTTCTTCGTCATCGTGGTATAGGAAGTCTTTCGAGATAATTTTTCTAGAGACCTTGATGTTTAGGCCTTTGTTGTAATGCAGCTTCCTTTTCAGTGTGAACTTCTGTTGCTTTACGCGCCTATTGAGAAAGATCCTACTGCCGTGTGCTCCATCATTTTCAGGCTCTCCCACCTGACGGTTGAACTCGGAGGTATCAGTGGCGGCTGGTTTCTTAGCTGAAATGTCCGGTGTCATGGCTTCTTTGCCTTCAGGATCATTCACGAGGTCTTCGTCATCTGCCCGGCCGAGATGGTGACTGCTGGGTTCGTTTATCTTCATGAAGTCATAGTTTCTGTATGTGGGACGGGATGTCGCCAAGATGTTCAATTGGTCCCACTTTTGGGTCTTTTTTCTTTGTACCTCCGGAATGACCCCTCTGGACTGCTGGGTGGAGACCACCACCGAAGAAACAGTGGAACGTTTGTTCTTCAAAATCCCCTTGATGGGCCGGCAGGAAGCACTGGAGGCTGTCACGCTGGTGGGGGAGCGAAGGGCCTACCCGTGCACCCAGGCTGAAGCGGCAGAGTACTCTGTTCTGGATGAAGGTCCCAACGCCCTATGAGCTTCACCCCAACCCAACATCACAAATGGCACTGCAGACCACACCACAGAGGTGACCACCACCATCATGGCCGCCATCATGGCCGCTGTCACAGCCTTACGGCCCACACTGGGTTTCATTTTATAAAGAGTAATATAGGAAATATTCCCGCATTGCACATGAAACAGGGAAGCACTATTTTGTGAATTTCTATGTAGCCTGTCTGTGTACGGGAGGCTCTGTAAAATGTAGGTCTTACCTTGGGTCCCTGTCAAAAATTGCAGTCACTACCTTGGTTGGAAAGACTGGAACTGTAGGTGCTAGAAGATGATTACATTCTGCTCCTTCGGTTGCCATGCACACTTCCCTCTCCCCTACCTACTTACTTACACAAACACACGCGCACAGGACACTTGCTCTTGGTTTCCTTCTCCACCTCTTGGGAAATGGCCCCAATATCAAGCCAGTTAGAATAACGGGGAAACGTGGCATCCTCCTGGGTGCTTCACCCTCCAATCCAGCCACCACCCTCTTTCAAGTCACCCCCATCTTTCATCGGGCCTATAGGCACAGCCTTTGAACTGCGCTCCACCTCCCAAAACCCTTCCTGACGCGGTCCTGCCTCTTATCCACCCTCTACCGAGAGCAGTCCTTCAAAAACGCCTGTCAAATCTTGTCACGTCTCTCTTTCAAACCCTTTAACAGCTGCCCATTTTCTGTAACACAAAGGCCAAAATCCAGAAGAGGCCAAAAAAAAAGCAGCTCTCTGAACTCGGACATACATCTGGAACATTCTTCCCCTAAATTCTCCCCCACCCTGTCCCAGCTTTCAATTCTGGCCTTTCCATTCCTTGCACCTTCCTTTTTGCCCCACAGGCTTTTTCTAGGTTCTTCCCACAGCCTGGAATGACCCTTCAGTTTTCAGCTCAATCATTATTGTTTTCTACAGCCCTGTTTCCTGAGCCCGAGGGCACACTGACCTTCCTCTGCTCTCCTGGTTTCTCATGCCCCTTGGCACTTGTTGTGATTATATTATCTGTAGACACACTAGATGGTCACCTCCAAGAGAGTAAGGAAGATGTCTGTTTTGCTCACCATTATCTCCAGCTTTGTATCTTGCCAACACGATGCTGTACCTGGCACATAGTAGGTATCACAAAAATATTTATTGAGTGTATGATAAATGAGGGGTAATGGGAAACTGAAAGAATGAGATGTGTGAATACAGAAAAGAGGACTCCAAGTCATTAACAACTTGTCTAACCAGTCATGTGGAAAAAAAGGAAAAAAAAAAAACCCGTATGTGGAATTTGGGGGCTGTTATGCGAGTGACTTTGGAATGTTTTGTCCCTTGCAGGCCTCCTGTTTCACATGCGGTGACATTCTTCCAGAAAACGAAAAGGAAATTAAGACCCAGTTTCACATTCCCCCCTCCAGGTAGCAGTCACAAGATTTTTTTCTTTCCTTCTGATAACATTTTGCTTCCTCTTCTCTCCCTCAAGGTCTCTCCGCATTTTCGACACACAAAAGCAAAAGCATGAAAGAACCATAAAACTTTTACAGGGGCCTTGAGCACCTCCGAGTTCAAGTTGTCCTGTATTCTCCAAAGTCCTGCTAACTTTAGGAACTCTGCGATCACTTTAAAACTGTGTTATTCATCTCAGAAAAAGACATTTCCTGATACCATACTCTTTGGGAAAAAAAAAAAACAAAAAAGCTGTATTATGTGGTGAGGGCTTTCAGGGATTCAAAAGCTGATATTCAAGGCTATAGGAAAACCCTCTGGTATGTGAGAGGAAGAAAAAACAACCTTCATTATGCAGAAATACTGCAGGCTACCCTTTTAAAAAGCCTAACTGAAAGGCAGCACAGAGCTACACAAATGTGATTTGTCCTCCTGGATGGCAGGCACAGTGGGCCTGTGCATGTTTAACCGTAAACAGGATGTTAAGGGAGACGCTGATTCCATTGCACTGGGATCCTGCTTTTATCTGTACACAGCACCCACCCCCACATACTGTGATCTGAATATACGAGCTGCTCAATATATAATGAGTCAGCGATCCGGTAGTTCTTGGCGTTTTCTGAAATTCATGTTTCAGTAGCACAGTGGCAGCTCTTGCTGGGGCAGGAGCACAGCAATTGTGACCTATTACATGGGCCACAGACACGATTGTTTAAAGAGCGAAACCACCAGGCACGACAGATTGCACCTACCGTTTGCTAATTAGCTGCTTAATGAAAATCTCCTTAAGAGAAATCCAAGTTTTGACTTCTTGTCATCAAACTAAAAATTCTCAATCTCCGCAACACTACCACAAGCTTCAGAGTTAGAAAAGATCAGCAGTCTTTCCAACATTCCTCTTTCTTTACGCCATTCGCTTGCTATTGCCCTGGGACAAGAGCAGAGCAGGTATGTCTGAGACTCCAACGTGCGCACACGCGCGCGCGCGCGCGCACACACACACACACTCCAGGGTTAACTAAAACTTTTCCAGTCAATAATACATTATATGAAATGTAATAACAGGCCTAGAAAGTCCTTTCAATAAATATTTAGTGACCCTCCGCTGTATTTCCAATAGCAGAACCTTCATTTCAAATACACAAAAGGTGAAATGGTATTTCAGTGGCTCCTAATAAGTAAATGTGGTGTCTTAGTTTGGTTTGGTTTTTAAAGTTTATTAATTTATTTTGAGAGAGAGTGTGTGTGTGCATGTGTGGAGGGGGGAGGGGCTGAGAGAGGGAGAGAGAGAATCCCAAGCAGGTTCTGCCCTGTCAGCGCAGGGCCCAACGAAGGGTTCGAACTCCCAAACTGTGAGATCACGACGAGCCCAAAGAGGGGTTCGAACTCCCAAAGTGTGAGATCATGACTAGAGCTGAGATCAAGAGTCAGACGCTTACCTGACTGAGCCTTCCAGGCACTGCCTCAATGGGTTAATATTTGATGACTACATCTAAATATCCATGCTGTTCTTTTATCACAGTTTTAAAATACATTAAACTATAATACTGATATTTGAAATGTCATTTGAACCCTCTGATATTTGCACAAGATCAGAGTATTCTACAGAGCACTGCTTGTTAATTGTGGCAGGAGATGACTCCACAGCTTTGTTTCTTCGGCTGAAAATCACCTCTTTTCCATGGAGACTTCTCCAAGTGCCGTAAGTACGGGGGTTGATTCAAAAGGAGAACCAGGCCAGGAACAAAGAAATTCTCAACTAAAGGTGGGAACACCTAAGAAACCAAGACTTCCCATCAACAAAGAAGGTATCCCAGATGTCCCACTGGGTGCCATTAGTGAGATATTAGTAAAATTTTGAGAAGGCAGTGGGTTACTTGGGGACCAATAGTGCTTCCGGAAGTGGAGATTAATACTAGTTCAGCCACGTAGTATCTGAAGTCCTGCATCAGTTTAGCCAAGAATGGCTCGTAGTACTTGGAGAATTATGTTAACTACTGTGTGGTATGAAAACAGAAGTTCTACTTGGTTTTGAATGTATGTTTCTTGCCCAGTTTCTCTCTCTCTCTCTCTCTCTCTCTTATATTCCAAACCCCGGATTTCTGACATTCTAGTAAATATCCCTATCTTAGATTGCGTTCCCTTACATGCTGACCCTGAGACAAGGATTCAAGTGCCAGTAGTCTATACTTGGGAAGAGATTTGCAGAAAACACTAGTAGGTAATTGGGGAGGGGCATTAATTCCCTAGCACTCTGGATTCCTCCAACACATGGAGGGCCCATGTGTTGATGTGTCCTCTTGTTGGGTTCCTCCCATCCCTTTTCACAAACCTTCTCCTGCTGTCCTGCTCCCTGGGCTCACAGTCCTAAATGAAAGGCTCTCCACCTCTGCTTTCATAACCCAGACTAAGACAAGGATTGTGCATGTTATCTTCAGTTCCCCCACACCTAACACATAATTCACGCCTATCCATACTCTAGCACTTGCCCATATTTCCATAAAGTGATGAATGAACTGAGGAAAGTAGACAAAAATCTTTTGAAAGGAGGAGTCTGACAATATGGGCAGATCTAGAGGGGTTCGGGGAGGCAATGACTTTCTATCTTTCCCGTTATAAGTTTTAAAGCTGTAAAGCTTTTATTTTCTCTTTCCAAATGAAATATTACATAGAACTCCAGAAGAGCCACCGATGAAATTGGAGCTAGGAAGCAATGGAGTTGGTCTGTCTGAATGAAGTGGGGACCCTGGAGTCATTATCGCTTGGCCACCCCGAGGTGGTTCCTAAGGCATCACGGAACCTGAGGAGGGAGACCAAGTTGAAAACCACCACAAGAGTGAGTTATTGCTCAAAGCATGAGTGTTCCGTTAGCCCAAGTGTTGGTTTTCTCAGTGGTCACTTGTTTTGAGATTTTCTACTGTAGTGATTGACAACCACACTCACTGACAGTAGGTCACAAAGGAAACAGGACATCACTGAAGATTTGTGATGTCACATAGTAAACATCAACTTAGCCCCCCACCCCCAAGGGGATAACCTAGTTTGGGAATGTTAAGTGAAGAGAAAAGTCATCAGTGGGAATGTCTGCCAAGAGTTATACAAAATAAATAAATAAATAAATAAATAAATAAATAAATAAATAAAGTCAAAGATAGCAGAAAACAGGCTTTGTAGGGACTGGCTGAAGAGTTTATAGTAGAGAAGTGTTCTTCCTGCCCCCTAAGGACCCGAAGATGTGTCATAAGAAAATGAAAAGGGGTTCCTCTTCTTACTCTTGACTCTGCATGTTCAGGGAAGGAGCGTATTGATAAAATAGAACATGGTTTCATCAAGTTCTTTTCATATATAAACATTATAAAGTTAGATTCCAGACAGTACTGCTCTGGCTTAGATGGAACTCCTGAAAGTTCTATCAGCCAAGCTCGGGAGGCAGAGATGAGAAGGGGGGTTGATGTAAACTTGGGGAGGTATCTGATTTGAATAGGAGACGCATACTGGAACCCCTGACTCCCACCACTTCTAGAAGGGACATTTAGCAATGGGGCACATGTACCACCATAGCAGTCCCAGAGGAATCACTGCCTAGCCTGCTTCAGATTCTGTGTCTCCCTCTCTCTGCCCCGTCCCCGCTCATTCTCTGCCTCTCTCTCTCTCTCAAAAATGAATAAACGTCAAAAAAATTTTTTTGCTTAAAAAGGTATGGTGGCTTGTTCAGGGTCACACGGGCAGCCCGTGGCACAGCCAGCACTAAAAATCTGCTGTGGCAGTGCACTTCCCCACTTGCTACACGCTCCTCCCAGAAGCAGGTGGTGGGAGCCAGAGTCCCAGCACATGTCTCCTATTCAAATCAGATACCTCCCCAAGTTTACATCAAACCCCCTTCTCATCTCTGCCTCTTTGGCCTGCACGTTCTCCAGGAGCACTGGCACTTGGAAAGAACAAAAGAAACAGCAAAACCACCATTTCAGAAGGATTAAAATCCTGAACCTTGTGTCCTCTGGGTAGGAAGTTAAAATATGAGGCGGGAGCCCAGCTGGAGGCACAAGTGGAAAAGTTTTTTGGGCAAGCAATCAATAGGCCAGCTGACCCAAGTTTTCTAGTTCTGGATGAACCATAGTCAAATTAGAAAAGCAATAATGTGATCCAGGGCAGCAAAATTCAATTTTGCCAACAACACTGAGATTCCTTGAGGCGGCCCTTTAAAGATGACATTATAGACAGGATTATTTCCCATGTGTACAAATATGGCTAGGGGAGAAAAACACACACATGGAGATATAACCCGATGTGTGATCCATTCTATCCTGGAAACAAATTTTCTTGTTATTATATATCTATATTTTTTTAGAAAGAGCATTATAAAACCAGCAAGAGAGTGTAATAGAAAAAGAAATGAAACGCTGCAAGTCTTTTTTATGATGTTTCACACGCAAAAAGAAAAATAACTCACAGGATCGTCAGATTTCTTAGAAGCTGCAGTAAATATATTGTTAGCATCCCCATGACTCACTAACAAGATGCTGTCTGCAGGGAGGTGGGGCAGGAAAGCTGTCACCAAATTCCAGTCAATGATTTATAGTATTTGTGACTACCACATGCAAAGATTGTCAGCTGGCAATTTATTGTGGCTGATGTAACCCGACAGAATCTTCTTCCTTTCTGACAACCAGTCCAGTAAGTAAGGTTAACACGTTTCAGCTCTAATAAACAGAAGGAAACCTAGCAGTGAAGTTTGGTTCCGTCGTAGTCATGCCTGTGTGTTGGTTGTGTTTAAACAGAGGCAGCGAAACAGTTCATGGCAGCCTCTAAGACACGGACAGGAAGGAGGGAGTCGAAGAGAGTAGAAGAGTGGTTGTCAAACTTCAATGTGCAACAGAACTCCCTGGAGGGCTTGTTAAGACTCGGAGTACTGGACCCCTCCCCCAGGGCTTCGGATCCTGTAGGTCTGGGGCAGCAGGAATCTGAGAATTTGCATTTCTAACGAGTTCCCAAGTGATGTTGACGGTGTGGGTCCCAGGGCCATATTGGAAAACCAGTAGAGGAGAGCATGGTTCTGCTCCATCTGGCAGGGGAATCAGACAAATCCAGGTCCAGAGGGAGGGGAATGCATTCGGCCAGAGGCAGACCATGAAGGCCTTGTGTAGTGGATGTTTTTCAAACTAGGCACTGGAGTGAGGAAGGGCGAGGGAAGGGCACTTCAGGCAAAAGATGGAGAAGGTGGTCTGTGGCAGATGAGTACAAACGGTCTTTGGGATTGATCCGTAACATCCTGCAGCGGTAGAATGGCCACTCCTTTTATAACTACATGTAAGAACAGCCCGTTGCTCTTTGTGTAATCAAACATTCACACTGATGACCTGAATTGATAGCACATGTAGAAAGAAAAGTAGGAGTTGGCAGGGTGGGTTCCCTGGCATTCCCTCTAACTGATTCTCTACTGTTGTCTGCGCTTTTTCAGTACAGACCAGAGTCACATGAATAATTATTCCTCAAAGGCAGAGTCAGTTTCTCTTAGCTGATAGTTTTCCCCAGGGGACTGTCATTGTAACAGGTTACACAAGCCTACATATATAGGCCTAGGTGACCTATATATAGGATCTGTAATATATATATATATGATATATAATCCTATATATAAGATAGTGGGTTGGTGGCATTTTAGGCACCTGATAGTGGTTGCAGTATATATTCTTTTGGACAGTGCAACTCTCTCGGCACCATTGAAATATCATCTCAGAGATAGGCCCCTGCAGGTTAGGCTGGCCATAGTTGTCCAAGCATGCTTCCAACAGCCAATTTCAGTGGCTCTCATGGCCCAGTTTTCACAAGAACGCCAATTACAGCTAGATGGAAAGTACCTTACATACAGAGATCCTGTTTTTTTTTTTTTAATGTTTTAATGTTTTTATTTATTTATTTATTATGAGCAGGGGAAGGGCAGAGAGAGAGGGAGACACAGAATCCGAAGCAGGCTCCAAGCTCCGCGCTGTCAGCACACAGCCCGACGCGGGCCTTGAACTCACAGACGGTGAGATCATGACCTGAGCCCAAGTTGGACACCCAACCGACTGAGCCCTCCCCGGGCGCCCCAAGAGATCCTGTTTTTGATGTCTTCTGTGTCTTCTGTAGCTCCTCATGCACACAGTAGGGGCTTGATAGTGCTTTTGTTAATAAATATCAGGGAATCGATCCAAACACGTCTGTCAGACAGTCTTTGTTTGGGGCTGGGCCAACTGATGGCTGCCTTAGCCCTGATAGAAAATCCTCCAGCAGTGGACACAACTCTCCAAAGGGATTAGCCCCCATCCCAATGTAAAATGGTCACTTTAGATAATTGTGTTCAAAATTATAGATTTTATCATCAGGGTTTTTTTGTTTTTGTTTTTGTTTTTTTAGCAACATGCACTTAACAAAAGATAAAACAGAATATTGCTTCATGGCTCAAACAGTATATCTTTGCCTCCACTGTTTGTTTGTCTTATTAGGGTCAGTTGTGACCTGAATTGTTCCATTTCTCTGTGCCATTATACTTCCAAATATTTCAGAAATAAAGTCTCTTTTTTTTTTCACTTTATTTTTTATGGGGAAGTATTGAGTATGACAAGGCCTGTCATCACCTAATAAGAAATGGCTCTTGGGCCACTTACGACTATTAGTAAAATGACGTTTTCCCCTGTGAGTATCAACAAGAAACTGAGATGCATGGGCTCTAAAAAAAAAAAAAAAAAAAAAAAAAAAAAAAAAAAAAAAAAGAAGGACCCAAGGGAAGACAATAGCCAAAGAAAAATAGAAGAATCAGGTTTATGAATTTAGCCTTGGACCGGTAACATTTTCAAAGGCATCTTGAAAATTTTCCTTTGGAGAAAAACAGAGACAAGCAAAGGGACACGAGGAAAGTGAGATTTGGCAGATCATGAGGTTTATTACTTTTCTGTAGGCTTCTTGAATTAGTGACCCAGTTTTCTGACAAAGAAAACAAAGTCCCTCCCATTGTCTGTTCATCAAGAAACCTGTAGCAGAGACAGTCATTTGCAGATCGGTTCCGAACTACAAGATGAAAATCAGTAGCATGGCAGACATGCATACCTAATGCATTGCTGCAGAATTGAGACTGGGTACCAGCGCAGACACGAAGTAATGTATTAGAAAACCACCATGAAGTATTGAATACTTACAAACACCGTTTTTCTTTCCTGACAGCATAATGAAAAGTTTCAAAGTGCTCTTGGCTTTCAAATTATAGTACCATTTTGTTTTTATGGTTTCATTTCCCAATAGATCTTGAGATATGTGCCAACAGTCATGGGGATGAGGATGGGTATGAAGATGAAATCACCAACTCAAAACTGTCGCAGCCAATGCTTGGAATCTTGAAACTTAGAGCAGATGCCTGAGTTATGGATCGCGATCGTGTGTGGCAGCCATCTGTCAGCAATTTAGTGCTGAGTAGCAATTGTTCTCCAGAAAATAGCTTGTCCCTTTTGGTAGCCGTGGCTGTGCTTGAAGGATAAAAGGTTGTCAAAAGGTCATCTGAAATTTTGGAGGCATGGGAGCAGGAATACAGGGCTAGGTGCTGTTGCGGCTGCTGACGTCACATCCAGGCCCGTCATTTTTACCTAGATTCCCCAGATCTCTGAGTTGGAAGGAATTCAGCATTTCTCCAGGCCAGTGCTTCTCAACTTTAACGTGCTTATGGATCATCTGGAGATCTTGTTAAAATGCAGATTTTGACTCAGCAGGTCTGGGGGGCAAATCTAACAAGCTCCCAGGTAAGGCCAGTGCTGCTGGTCTGTGGAGCACATTTTGAGTAAGGTCTAAGGCCAGTTTTATTTGTTTTGTTTTTGTTTTTGTTTTTCACCTATAGTTTTTAGACATATAGTGCTCTGTAATTATGTCACAGGTAATTTGTTACCAGCGCTAGTGAATCACCAAGTTTCTTCCACTGTAACTGTATGAGTATATCTATTGCATGTTTCTGTCTCTATTTCTATTTCTGTCTCTATATCTATATCTATGAATTAAAGTAATCTAAGATTATCCCCATAGCGTTACTCTCTTTGACATTGTTGGGGAGGAAATATTTTACTCTACCCTTTAAGATTCTTTTGACTGGTCTACCAATGGCATCGACATAAGACAGATTAACAGGAGGAAATACAATTTAATTACATACATATGGGGACTCCATAAGAATATGAGGCCCCACGCAGTCAGGCAGTTGAGGCTTAGATGCCGTCCAGAGCTAAAGGGGCTGAAGTCTGGGACTTCAGAGGGGAGAAAGATAATTCACAGGAAGATGAAAAAGAGCAAATGCTTGGTAAACAAATGTTTGCTGGGCCATACAGAAGCCATGAGACACGGAGAGGAATTTTAACAGACTTTACTAGGTTCTTCTCAGTCTACCACACCTAGTTCATATTATACTGTAGTTATGATCTATGGTGATGGCTCCCTCTCTGAAACAGTCCTCTGTCTAAATTCTTTTAGGCAGGAAGTTCAAAGTTTCTTCCTGAGCCTTCCATTTCTTAAAAATAATCAGCCTGAAATAATCCACATGCCAAAGAGACATTTTGGAGTGGCAAATTTTGCTTCACTACAACATCCAGCTTCTGACACACTCTTCTCGGTGGAAGAGAAAAAGGTAGACTCCTGTCAGGGAATTACACATAAGCCTGGTTATGGCTTTGGGAATGTGTTACACACGTGAATGTCATCTGCCATGAGTGGAGAAGAGATTGAGAATCGCTAATCTAGTTCAATCTCTCACCCGATGATTTGAAAAGCAGGTCACATTAACCCCTAAATAAATATGGATTAGACTTTTTTGAATTTACAAAAAGAACACATCTCCATTAACAAATTTAAACGGTGAATATCTATGCACAGGAAGAAATAATCAACCCTGTGTTAACTGTTCATTCTGTGTACTTCACAATGGGAGCTTTTCTATACTTATGTAAACATATTTTTTAATAAAGTCTGTCAATTGCTCTGCAACTTGCTGTTATTATTCAATATTTTGGAAACTATTGCAGGTCTATTAGAAAAATATAACCAAGCATTTTCTTATTTAACGTTTTAATCAGCCTAAAAATAATTTTCTTGGTCTTTAATTCTGCTTTTGTGTTCATAAACTACTTTTATTAAGCAGAGAATGAATATCATTCAGAGTGTATTCCCAGGACACTAAAATGTAAGTTCTATGAATTAGATCTTTGTCTGGATCAGATGTATCTCAGTTCCTACAAGGGAGCCAGATACATAGTAAGTACCTGACAAATATGTATTTAATGAGTTAATATCAGCTAGACAGTGTGAGGGCAACTGGGAGATGGGTGGGGAGATCAGGATAGATCCCAAGGGAAGGGGCTGAAATATGCCTTGTATCTATTAAATGTTGGTCCTTGACATCATCCAGTAGGAATCAACACATTAGGTGGGTAAATTGGGTTTGTGTCTAAATTTTGTTTAATGGCTGATCACATAATGAAATGGTTTTTCTTCCCTAGCAACGTGGTAAAATGGATATACATTTTATTTGCCTTTTTAATGTACTAAGATTACCCCAAGGAGATCAGTTAATTAAAAAAAAAAAACAAAAAACTAAAGAACACTATATAATTGACAAAATTCTTTCTTGTGGTTTATTTATGTTCTCTTCTCTGATAGTCATGATATATCTATATCTTAGATATAGATAAAAATCTAGATATAGGCTTTTGACCCCAGTTCCTTGTAAACGGGCTTTTGACCCCGGTTCCTTGTAAACTGCAAAAACATTCACTTATTAAACAAATATTTCTAGCCTTAGCACTAGGACCTAGGGGCCATGCATATAGATCTTGGGCACTAAAATTAGGGTATGAAAGCAAGATGGAAGAAATGCCAATATAATATGGATCCTCATGCTTAGCACAGTACCATCCCTTAGAATGTTGGAAACCTTCACAGCCAGTCAATAATTCTTATACTCAACCTCCAAGTAAAAGAAATCTGGGTATTCATTTTGTGAATCAGGAGCAAAAGAGGCTTAGCCATATTTTGTACTGTGCTAACACTCAAGTACACTCTTCCATGGCCTTTGGCTCCATCTGGGGACAAAAAATTATCAAGTCATGTGGTTTTCAGATGATCTAGGACATCTAGAATTTTGACGTTGTTATGCAAAGAGGAAAACAAAGACTCTTTGCTTCAGGGGAATTAGTTATAAAGATTCATTCAAGCTTTGAACTTGTTTGTATGCAATTCTACACCTTTTAAGATGCAAATCATTTTGCCAGATAAACCAGAGGAGATCTGTTGAGAAATACTGTGGACTTTGGCAGTTTAATAAAAGGTCCATTTTCAAAACATTGCCTTAGGTAGTGTGGGTCATGTCAGGTGATCTCATTCTGAGGCTACTGGAAGTTAATGAAGGGGCGATAACTTCTGACAAATGGTGTTGCAATTTAATATAGTGAACACAGTGAGGATGGAGGAGGCCAGATTCTATCCTTGCTTCTGTAGCTTAGAATCTTTGTGAACTTAAATTACTTAGCCACTGTGAGCCTCGGTTTCCCCAGGTACAAACCAAATAAATGCTAATATCTTCTTGACAGCATTGTAGGAAAAAAATCAACTGAGATATTGTGTGGAACACTGGCTCAGTGCCTGGTCCTCAATAAGTGGTCAACAAAATTAACTAGGGTTATTGGTAATAAGAACAAAACATACATTCTAAGCACGAGAATGTATTAGTTTGGTTTACTGTAAATTCCTTCTACCTCTCTATTTGGAGAAACATCTAGCCAACACAAGGACTCAGCTTCCTGTTTTTATTTGGCCATCATTATAGCTTGCTTTTAAACTTTTGTCTTGCCTGGACCTTGAGTGTCAGAAAACTTAAAAGAGAAGACGCAGGAGAGAGAATATTATCTTAAAATTGCACTTTCTTGCAATCTAGCCTTGAACCTATTTGGCCAGATCAGTCCAGAGTGGCGCTGAAGACATCTTTTGCCCTCTTACTGGCTCAAGACGAGCTGTCAGGAATTGATTCCCTGTTCCACTTTAACAAGCCCATTTTGAGTCATTATGGTTTCTTGGTTAAGTACTTCTGAAACACATATTCTTTAACTGACAGATTATTTCAGCTCCTTTAGAACCACTGCCATCTATTATGCTGAGCAATCTTAGTATTCAACTGTTAAGTTAATGCGTATATATGTAGTAGAAACTGATATGAGGAAGAGTTACTATGCTAAGGCTTGTGATAGAAAAGCAAATATTTCAAATCTGTCATAGTATGACTGGGTGGTTACAAGGCATGGCATTTTTTATGTATAATTTAGTAGTCATAAGCTTGCATCTCTCCCAAAAAACATGAATTGTGAGTCTTGTTATTGTCCCCCAAACATACATTATTAGTCCTTCATTACTATAGGTGTTGTAGGAGAGACATGAACTTGGCCTTCAGCTCATTCTGTCTAGTCTTTCCTGTTAGGTCTGTACACTGTCAACTTAAAATTGTCAGGAAGCAATAATTAAATAAAAGTGTTCATTTGGAATCAAAGAATTGCAATTCGGGGCACATAGATTTGGGCAGCCACTCACATAGCGTCCCACTAGGGAGCAAAAGTCAGGAATTTTTAAAGACAAAAGGGGATGCCTGTACATGTTTATAAAGAATTTTGATTGGTGTTAGTGGCAGAAAATTCATCTTGGCTAAATATAATTGGTTGCTAAGGCTGTCACTAAGCAAACATCCATTACCGTAGCAAGCTGCAGATGTTCCTGCAGAGTCCTTGGAGTACTGGGGGTTTGGTTCAATTCAAAAGTTCGTGGTTCTACCCAGTAAGGATGTGCATAAGGCCCACCTCTTTAATAGCCTCCCTGCTCCATTTGAAAACCCCTTGACATAACTGATCCCATCTCATTTCATCTTCCACAACATTAACCTGGAGTAAACAATGGACAACAACAACAACAAAAACAAAGAAACAAACACAACTAGGTTCAGTAGAAACCAGATGACTTCTGTCCCTTCTAACACCCATTCTCTAGGCAGGAACCAACGTGAGACTTTTCAGTGAATCAGATCATGTTATTCCCTTGCTCAAAAGGCTTTATTGTCTTTCCACTGAATCCAGAAAAAGAATCTGAATTCCCTCCTCAATAATCCACCTGGTGTATTATTGGGGCCTTGCCTCTTCCTTCCTCCCTGTCTTCATCTTCCACTGTCTCCCCTCTATCACTGCCTGCCTGTTTCTCTAAATACAGTTTGCTTCAGCCTTGAGAACTCTGCATTTGCCTTTCTCTCTGTTTAGAGTGCTCTGTCCTTAATCTTTTGTATTCAAGACTTTAATGTCTCAGCCCAAAGGTCTCTTTCTTTGATACGCCTCCCTTGACACCTCCCAAAATAACACCCTCACCATCCACTCTCCATCCTTTTGTCTATTATTATTACTATTAAATACAGCACTCATCACCACCCAAAATTTCGTTCATTTCTGTTTTCTTATTTGCTATCTGTGTTTTCCCACTAGCATGTTTTCCAAGTAATGAATGCATCTTATTCATTGGTATACCCCCAGTGCCTGAATCAGTACCAGGCACAGGGTAGGCACTCAATAAATACTTGGATGAATCTTATGGTGATGCCTCAGAAAGGTGCTATGTCTCTCTTAGGTGCCTGATAAAGTGTGCTATTACCTAAAGACAGGTTCTCATTCGAGCTCTGCATTTACTTAGCTGTGTCATCTTAGACAAAGTATCCACATTGCTGATTTCTACTTGATTCATCATTAAAATAAAGAGAAGGATGTAGCAGGGTCTTTCAAACTAGAACCAAAAAATTAATCATGGGTATGCCTTATTTTGAATATTTCAAAAAGATTGATGAAAATCTGACACTTTCTCCATATTATATTTGTAGAGAGCAAATACAATATCAATTTTGTTTGGCTTTGTCTGAAATTCTATTAGTTCAGAATAATTAGCAGTTTTATGTCTTTTATTTATTAAAAGAGTGAACAAATCAAGGATAATTTAATTCTTTAGTTAAAAATTTTCAAATGGGAAAATAAAAGAATGGGTTATTGGGGCTGAAAAGACATTGGAGAAAATGAGCTGTAAGTGTCTTATCAGCTTCAAAATTCTGTGATTCTTAGCACACCATTCAGAAATTCTAGTTGCGAGCAACAGTCCATTCTAGCCAGTTACCACAGAAGGGGATTTAATAAAGAATGGCAGGTACCCTACAGAATCTCCAAGGCAGCAAGTAGCAAGGACTAAATACACCCTGGGATTGCAAAATAATGATACACTAGTTCTATCATTGTCAGTTGAATTTTTACACAGAATTTCCTGGTCAAAGCTTATTGCATGATTTATGTTGATAGATAATACTAAATTTATACCCACAAATCTTATGACCAACAAAGAATGGGAGAGAAGGCCCTTTTCCTCACATCCCTGCCAAGTGCCAAGGCATTTGTAGATTGTTGGCCATCCATCAAGGCTATGTTGAGACATCTTATTCCTCTCTGCGTGGCCCTCTTCACAACCATTTGTTCTCCTAGACTTTGTTGCCACTTTGGGAATCCAAACAGATATTTCAGGTATAAATCCCTTTGTTCTTTGGTCCTTTGGCTTCCAATGAGGTCTTTCCAGCTACTTAGAACACTAATTCAAAAACAAAGGCTCAGAGATGCCTAGGTGGCTCAGTCGGTTAAGATCTGACTCTTGATTTATGCTCAGGTCAAGGTCTCATGATTCGTGGGTTTGAGCCCCCATGTTGGGCTCTGTGCTGACAGTGTGGAGCCTGCTTGGGATTTTTTCTCTCCCTCTCTCTCTCTCAAAATAAATAAATAGGCCTTAAAAAAAAGAAGGAAAGGTAGAATTATTTCTCTCTCTTAGAATCACAGACTTCTGGGCTCCTTGCTTCTCTTCTGTTTCTCCTACTTCCCACTATTCCAAGAATATTTTTCCAATCTGAGTAGGAGTGGTGGTGCTCTATTGTCACTCATGTTATTCTTCTAAGCATTGTCTATGCCCCAGCTCTGCTCTAATTAAAACAGAAGTCACAATATGGTGGCCAAGAGTCCAAATTTGACCATAGATTAGTTTTATTTGGGTAGTATTTTTAAAAGAAATTAATTGAAAGCTTTTAAGTAAACCAAATATTTTTTGACCCAGAAAACATTTTGTCACCAAAACAAATAAAAACCCTCCATAAATGTTTAAAAGTATTTTTTCTGCCTGTGCATTGTCTTTGACCAATTGCCAATTACTAGAACTTTCTTCAGAGCTCAATACTAGGTTCTTTTCTCTTTTCCTCTTTATTCTGCCCCTAGCACATCTTTTCCATGCTCAAGCCTCTAATCCCCATCTATATGTAGTGATTCTTAAATTTATATCTCTAACCTAGATCTTTGATTTTCAGCCTCTTATTTGGCATCTCTACTTCTGTGTCTTGAATATTTTCAAGGTCAACTATTTCAAAGCCAAATTCATGATCACTGTGTGGTCTTCTTCCATTATGCTGTATTTCAGCAAATGGTACCATAGTTCTCCTGGCAGTACAAAACCATTCAAAAGAACACAACAGAGCAAACAACCAAAAATTGGAGTCACCCTTGATCTCTTTCCCTTCTTCATCCCCTGTATCTTATCTATGAATACTAACTATTGCCAACTCCTTTATATTGTTACCTGCAAAGCATAATGCGTCTGTCCATTCACCTGTATTTCTACCATGACCTCTCCAATCCATGCTACCATCATCTCTTGCTTGAACAGTCACCTAAGTGATTTCCTTGCATCCATTTCTTTCCTTCTGATTAGCTTTCCACCAAGGATCCTAAGTGAGCTTTTCAAAATGCAAATCTGATCATGTAAGTTAGCCAAGGTTCCTTTCCCCCAATTACCTCAAACAGATGAAGATTTCAATCTTCACAGGGTCTACATAGCCTGTATGGTCTGGCCCCTGACATTCCTATCATATCTTGTGCCATGATGCTCCTAGATTTTCCTGCTGTAATCATACTGGCTTTCTTTTGGGTTCATCCACTAGCCATATTCTCTCCTTTAAGACTTTAGCAATCTTCTCCACCTCCAATCTCACTCCAAGGCTGGAGAACTCTTATTTCTCCTTCAGAACTCAGCTCAAGTAATACCTTCTCATGGAGATTTTCTCCAACTCTCCAGACAACCTTAGATCCTTGTGGTACATGTGTCAAAATGCCATTATTTTCTTGCAAAGCTGGGTGGACATTTGTCTTTTTTGTTTTCCTTTGGCCTGCCACTAACCTAACTTCTTAGTTAGGAAAATTCCCTGTTGTGGATATTCTGGAGTCAACATATTTGGGAACAAATTCAGCTGACTCTTGATAAGCATATGACACAACTGATGGAGACAGAAAGAGCACAGGAAATCAAGAGAGAGTCTATACCTCTTAAATATGTGGTGTGCCATAAGCACCTGTCAGCATGTTGAACAGGGGGAATGGAGATCCCTATCAGGTGTCTATAGTGGACTTATTTGAATAAGGTCTCAATATTAGTTTCCTACTGCTGCTGTAATAAATGATGACCAACTCGATGGCTTACAACAACACACATTTATTCTCTCACAATTCTGGAGGTCAGAAGTCTGAAATCAAGACTTCTTGATTTCAGATATCCCTGGACTGAAACCAAGGTAGCTGCAGAGCCACACTCTCTCCATAATACCTAAGGGCATATCTGTTTCCTACCTTTTCTTCTAGAACTGCCTTCCTTGCATTCTTTGGTCCGGGGCTCCTGCTTCCATGATCAAAACCAGCAGTTTAGAACCTTGCTTCAGTCTTCACATTTGCTCTCTTCTATTCATAATGTCTTCCTCTGCCTCCCTTTTATAGGACATGTCATTACATGGGACTCATCCATATAGTGCAGGACAATGTACCCATCTCAAGATCTTAACTTCATCACATTTGCAAAGTCTCTTTTGCCAAGTCTGGTCACATTCGTAGGTTTCAGCGATTATGACACAGACATCTTGGGGCCATTATTCAACCTACCATCATCTCTCTCCTATATTAGCTTTTCTGCTTCAAGACCTGCATCTATTTATGATCGCTGTTGTGCTTAGCAGACCCCTTGACTTCTAGTAGAAACTTAGAAAATATCTTCTAATGAGTAAATATGATTGAGCATCTTTTTGAAGGATTATTAACCCCGTGTGGCTTACTTTTAGAGATTTTATTTTATAGTTTTGTGCTGGCATTAGAGTTGGGCACTTTACACTTTCACTTGCTAACCTTCACAGAGTAAGTGCACACTTAGCGTTAACATTACTTAATATCAGCTCTAATGTTTAACAGGTATTCATATAGGTTTAGGGCTATAAGATAATTTGTCCTAACTTCTCTTTCACAGAGGAGAGAATAGAAGTCTAGGAAACAGAAAATGATTTGCTCAAGAGTAAACTGTGAAAGTGAGGTCTAGTTAGGATTTGAACTGAGATCGTGTTCATTGCACCAAATGAGATCATGGGATATGTTGGTCTTTCCTATCACATGCTGTGAGACTAAAAAGAAGTTACTTTTTCTTTCCATGATTTAGTTATATGTTTCATATAATAAAGGCAATATTTGCCTTTCATATTTGTGATAAGGATTAAGTTATACGATGCATATAAGTATATCTAAGACACCAACAAACATTACTGACTCCTGCTCTTAGGTTGTTGATGGCATATTTAGGCATCTGAATGCATTTCATATTTGTAACTTTCTTTCAAGAGCACTCACTAAACACAGAAAATTTATATTTTTTTATTAAAAAAAGACTACCCCATAAGGATGTAAGGCAAGGAGGATTATGCATATTTTAGAATTCTTTAAAAAAATTTAATGTTTATTTATTTTTGAGAGAGACATACAGAGACAGAGGGCAAGTGGGGGAGGGGCAGACAGAGACAGAGACACAGAATCTGAAGGAGGCTCCAGGCTCCGGGCTGTCATGACAGAGCCCGACGCCGGACTCGAACTCATTAACCGTGAGATCATGACCTGAGCCGAAATTGGGAGCCTAACTGACTGAGCCATCCAGGCACCCCGATATTTTAGAATTCTTAACAGATTTTTGGGACCTAAAGGCTGACCAATTCTTAGTTGTAATGGCTAGAACAACTAATTTTCCCTGAAAGCCCAAGTTGCCAAATAACTGGAAGCTATTAAAGAAAGGGTAAAGATTAAAGGGTAAAGATTTAGAAGCTTAAAGGGTAAAGATTTAGTCACTTAATTTTTGCTTTTAAGTATTTGTCAAGAGAAGCATCTTACCTAATCCTACCTTTGTCCCTTGAGATAGGATATCAATTCTATAATACTGAGTAAATGTCTTAGTGCAGAAACTAATCATAAAAAGGATAGTTTAGAGATTTCTGTCAGGAGGCCCCTTAATCTTGCTCAACACAACACAGAAGGAAAGAAAAGATCATGAACCTTGAGTGACATGACAAAACTTGTCACATTCACAGAAAGCTAAAACAGGGAAACAAGGAGGTTCTGGTGACATTCATTGTGGGCAAAAAGAGAGAAATGAAAAATAAAGAAAAGAGTATTTTTTGCAAAAAAGTTAGAGCCTTGGGCACTAGGAGGCTTGTACAAGGATGTTCACAGTTGCATTGTTTATAAAATAAAAAAAAAAAAACTGGGGAATGTTTGTCCACTGATAGATGGGTTATTAAATTGAGTCATAATGCATTTATATGCTAGAATATGGCACAGCAGTTAAGAACAACGATGTAGGTCCCAAGACACATGCTTATAAAGAATATAGATACCTTCTGAAATTGAAAAGCCAAACTGCTATTTATGTTAGAATAAGACAAAATAGAAAATTATTCATTTCTGCTTTATTTATATAGGAAAATACCTGAAAACATACACATCATAATGACAGAAGTCATTGATAGCTTCTTTTTTGTTTTACTGGGAGACACTTCTGAGATAGGTTTCAGCAGACAAGGATTCTCTTTATCTATGTTATGTGCTTTTTCAAAACTTATAAAACATGTTCGGGGAACCTGGGCGGCTCAGTCGGTTGAGCGTCTGACTTCAGCTCAGGTCATGATCTCGCGGTTTGTGAGTTCGAGCCCTGCATCGGGCACTGTGCTGACAGCTCAGAGCCTGGAGCCTGCTTCGGATTCTGTGTCTCCCTCTCTCTCTGCCCCTCCCCCACTCACACTCTGTCTCTCTCTCTCCTTCAAAAATAAATAAACATTAAAATTTTTTTTTAAACCTATAAAACATGTTCTCATTGATTATTAATTGATGTAATAATTAATAGCAATTTACTAATTATTATATAATGATAATTTGGTGGGGAGAGAATTCTACTTGCAAATCATTACTTAATGGCACTTTTTATGAAAGATGTTCCATTCTTTTCTGACATCCAGTGTGGATGATCATGTTACGGTTAAGGTAATTCTCATTTCTATAGAAATGACCTATTTTTATCTCTCTGGAAGGTTTTAGAAGTTGTTTCTTTATTCTCATTATTTTCAAATCTCACAGTGTCTTTAAATTTCACATGGTAGGCCTTTAAATTAGACCTCCATTTACAGAATCTCCACTCTTCTCAGGTTTTAGAAAGTTTCTTATTTATTCACTAATATTCTCCTCAGGACTTCCTTTGGTACATATTTGTGAGATGTAGAGATTATTTTCTATATCTATAATATTTCCCCTCATAATTTTATTCACTTTGTCTTTTGGGGGGGGGGGGTCAGTATTCTGGGAAATTTTCTGAACTGAATCTTACAACCTTTAACTGAACTTAATATTCCAGTAATCATATTTTTAATTTCAAAGAGATCTTTATTGATTTGAGATCATTTCTTTACCATTGCATCCTCTTCTTGTTTTCTGTATGGCACACATCTCTTTGTGTGCTCTGCTTTTCTTCTAAGTTTCTAACTGCTTGTAGAATGATCTTTCTTTCTCTAGAAAGCTCGTTCTCTCTCTTAATTTTGTTTTCATTCATGTAAGGTGTTCCCTCAGATATCTAAAGATCCCTAGCTTTTAATGCAAATACAAAAATTGGCATTTATGGGGGCACCTGGGTGACTCAGTCAGTTGAGTGTCCAACTCTTGATTTTGCCTCAGGTCATGATCCCAGGTTGGATCAAGCCTTGAGTCTGGGTCCCCACTGAGCGTGGAACCTGCTTAAGAGTCTCTCTCTCTCTCCCTCTATCTCTCTCCCCCACTCATGTTCTCTCTAAAAATTAAAAAAATAAATAAATAAATAAAATATTTTTAAAAAGAAGTGGCATTTATTGGAACACTAACTGCAGTGGTTAATTTTATGTGTCAACTTGCCTGGGCCAAGAGATACCCAGACTTTTGGCCAGTCATGATTCTAAGTATGTCTGTGAGGATGTTTCTAGATGAGGTTAATATTTGAATCCATAGACTAAGTAAGGCAGAGTGCCCTCCCTAACATGGGAGGGCCTCATCCAATCAAAGATTTGAATAGAACAAAAAGGTTCAGCAAGCCAAAACTCTTCTTGCCTGACTACTTGAGTGGGACATTGGTTTTTTCCCCAGCCCTTAAACTCAGACTGAAACATTGGCTTTTCTTGGGACTTGAACTCACCAAGTTTTGAACTGGAACTTATACCATTAGCTATCCTGGTTCTCAGGCCTTCAGAGTCAAACTGGAACTACACATCACCTCTCCTGGGTCTCCAGGTGGCCAACCACAGTCCTTGAGACTTCTCAGCCTCCAAAATCGCATGAGCCAATTCCTTACAAGAAATCTTTTTGTATTTACATATACCATATATTTTATAGGTTGGCAAAAATGCCTTGGTCATTTTATTAGTCAGGGTTCTCCAAAGAAATAGAGAAAGAGAATATGCACGTGTGTGTGTGGATGCGTGCGCACGTGGGTGTGTGTATCTTATTGTTATATATATCAACCAATTGTTAACAACAACCTGTTGATATATATGTGTGTGTGTATGCGTGGTGTGTATATGTGTATTTATTGGTTATTGTAAGATATTGGTTATTGTTGGGGCACTTGGTTGGCTCAGTCGGTTAAGTGTCCGACTCTTAATCTCAGCTCAGGTGTTGATCTCAGGGTCATGAATTCAAGCCCCGTGTTGGGCTCCTTGCTTGGCTTAAAGACTACTTAAAAAAAAAATGGGGCGCCTGGGTGGTTCAGTCGGTTGAGTGTCCGACTTCGGCTCAGGTCACGATCTCACAGTCCGTGAGTTCAGGCCCCTGTCAGGCTCTGTGCAGACAGCTCAGGGCCTGGAGCCTGCTTCTGATTCTGTGTCTCCCTCCCCTCAGCTCCTCTCTGCTCACACTCTGTCTCTCTCTCAAGATAAATACAGATTAAAAAATTAAAAAAAAAAGATATCAGTTCTTGTTAACAATTGATTAATATATTTAACAATAGGATATCCTATATATATCCTATTGGTTCTGTTTCCCTGGAGAACCCTGACTAATACACTGACCAAGAACTTATTGCAAGTGGCTGGTGTTTGCCAGCTGTGGACTTCACATTAAAGAAATCAGGTGAGGGGTGCCTGGGTGGCTCAGTCGGTTAAGCGTCCGACTTCAGCTCAGGTCGTGATCTCAGAGTCTGTGAGTTCGAGCCCCGCATCAGGCTCTGTACTGACAGCTCTGAGCCTGGAGGCTGCTTTAGATTCTGTGTCTCCCTCTCTCTCTGCCCCTCCCTTGCTCATGCTCTGTCTCTCTCTGTCTCAAAAAAAAAAAAAAAAAAAAGAAAAAAGAAAAAGAAAAAGAAATCAGGTGAGATGCAGGTGGGGAGGTAACTATCATGCTGGGATTCCCCAAATTCCAAAATGGGGAGACTGTCTTCTGGGGCACCCTAATCCATCATAGATGCCCAAATGTATCCCATATATTTTTATTTCTTTTAGTTGGATATCCTTTCTTCTTTACACATTGAGAGATGGGGAATGCACATAATGTATGCTGTTTTGCGTGCATGTATTGGAAAGAGACTGAGGGAGCCAACAATTACATGTACAAATACTGCTTTTATCACCCCTTCTTACTACTGCACCTGTCATGCTGGCTAACTCCCATGCTGAATTCCTTTCTAGGCTTTTTCCAAGTCAGTTATCCCCCCTCCCTTCCCCACTGCAACCCATCCCTCTGTAAATAGACTTTGGTTTTCTCCTCTTTGCTCCAGGTGTTATTACCTTTCTATTCTCTTTCTGTATTCTAGAAAGTTGTTGATATCCCCCATCTGATAATGACTTGCATTCTCATTTTTTCATTTTTATGGGTTCACCTGTTTTTCAGTAGCTTTGCTATTATTTTAATAGGGTTCCTTGAGAAAGAAGAAAACCACATATGTGGTCATTTGCCATCTAGAGTAAAAGAAGGGCTTTAGAAGTGCTTTGGGTTATAGAAGAAGAATATTAAAAGGAGAGAATTTTTTTATTATTTTTACTCTGTAGTAATACTTTTCTCTTTCTTTTCTTTTCTTTCTTTCTTCTTCTTTTTTTTTTTTTTTTTGTCAAAACTAGTGTGCATCCTTTATGACTTTTAAGAGTCCTGGAGTGAGGTAAAACTAGACATTTTAAGACCATTCACATAGGTGTGAACATGTGTGTGTGGACCTATGAATGTGTGATTATCTCTTGGTGTAGTATTGGAGGTTCATCAAGAGACTTGGCTCTACAAATGGGGAGTTAGTGTGCAGCAAAAATATTAAAAATGTAAATAGTAGATATATCGATAGATGACAGATACATAAGACTTGAGATGAATCTGATCTCTGGGTTTGGGGCTAGGATGGGCTAGAGGTTAGTTTAAAGCAGGAAAGCCAAATAATGGTCTTGGTTATATAGCAACAATGTTATCCTGACCTTAGATTACAAGTAGACAAGACTACAAAGAGCTAAGTATTAATGTCTATTCCACAATGTTGCCTATGAAGCATGAGGAAAGATGGAAGGAAAGTCAGGAAGAAAAGCAGTATTATTTCTGATCCTATGATCAAACACTTCTTCTTGGCCAATTCAGATGTCATCAAAACCCGTTCTCTTCTCCATTTTTCCTGCTAGCGAGTGACAAACATGGTTTTCTGGTGTTCCTTTCTCTCTACTAGCGTGTACTGGCCTCTTTGATCTTGGAATGTCCTTCTGAAAATCCTCCTAAATGGGCAGAAAGTATGTGAGTATATGAGTCCTCCCTATCTGGGTGGTTATTTAATCCTCAATTTCTACCAGTCCTTATTCATCAGATCCCAGAGAAATAGCCCTATTTACAATGGAAACCAGATTAAAAAAAAATGAGGTCTTGATTTATGCATGAAACAATACTAGGCTTGAAGATATCTCTGGTCTTGTCTAGACAAAGAGAATAAATATCTTACCTTTGATGGTCATGGTCTGAGAGGCCAAAGTTAGCCTTTTTTTTTTTTCCCCATTTCATAGATTTCTTGAATGTTCTAGTTGAAAAGGTCCTTACAGTTCTCATTTCACAGATGACAAAACTGAGACCCAGAGGCATAGTAATTTACCCAAGGTCAAGTGTTTAGTCATCAAAGATCTGGGTCTAAAATCCTTGTCTGCTATTATATGTAGTTCTTCTTCCATAATAATCAAAATCATGCTAACAGACAAATGCATAGACATAGACATATAGACATAGCTACAAAGTACCAAGTTTGCATGTTGTCAGTTTCCAACCCTCTTGGGAGCTTTATGGATATACTCTGAAATCAATCCCCATAGGAAGAAGGCAGGGAGAGACCAAAGAGGGAAGCCACACCAAGTTGATAGGTGGCCATGTTAATAAGCAAAGGGAACTTACATACAAGGCTTGTTTTGGGTGGCAGCAAGATGAATGGATCCCTGAACCTGCCTACCAAAATCTTAAAAGTTTATAAAGAGGCGTTAACGGGGTTCAGTCAAGAATACTGTGCAGGTGGTCTCAACACCACATCACTATCTCAAGGCTCTGTCCTTGGACCAGCCTCTGGGAGGCAGAAAGGCAAGTGGAACCCACAGTCCAAGGGCAAAGGAAGGGCTGTGGAGCCTCTGACTGCTTGGGTCCAGTTCATGGGTCAACTGGTGGTCACACCTTTTTGATAACCTTCCCCAACGCATGTGTTCTTATAATATCTCCCAGGTATGCATGACTATTGTCATCCCCATTTGTTTGACAGATAAGAAAGATGAAAAAAGAGCTGTTAAATAACCTATCCAAAGTCACACAGTTAACTTGCAGACCTAAAGTTCAACACCAACCAATCTGGCTCCAGAATCTATACTTCTTCTGCCTCTCTACATGGTGAGGGTCCCATTTTGGTGAATATGTTTCCTTTTTGTCAAATGTTTATTTATTTTTTAGAGAGAAAGAGACAGACAGAGCATGAGCAGGGCAGGGGCAGAGAGAGAAGGATTCACAGAATCAGAAGCAGGCTCCAGACTCTGAGCTGTCAGCACAGAGCCTGATGCAGGGCTCAAATCCACAAACCGTGAGATCATGAGCTGAGCTGAAGTTGGACACTTAACCGACTGAACCACCTGGGTGCCCCTTGGTGTCTATGTTTCTAAAGTGAGGCTCTTCTCAGTAATCTCTAGTGTGATTACTAGAAGCACTCGAGGCACAGAAGTCCTTTACTTGGATAAGAAAATGACAAAGGGGAGAAATTAGAAAGACTTTCCATTTGAACACAAATGTAAGCTACAGAGACACCGGAACATAGCTGGGACATTGCCATTGGACAATTAAATGATCAAACATGGACAGAGTCACCTAGAGTTGCATAAGCTTTTTGTATTCTTTTCTCACTGGCATTTTGCCAGTTGCTCTTACAAAAAGCAGGTCATGTCCTCTGCTGTACTTTCAGACCCTGCACATAGTAATATAAACTGGAATGGAGAAACATACACCACTGGGAAACTTGGCCTTGCAAGCTCAGATGAAAAAGTTGGCTTCAACTCTCCTTGCAACCCTAGGCCCGTTCAGGAGCCTGTGACTGGAAGGCACATGTAGTTCACCCTTGCCGGGAAAACCAACTCTTGGCACTTGACAAACAATAGCTGTATCAGTTATCTATTGCTGCATAACAAATCACCCCAGTACTCAATGGCTTTAAACAACAATTTATTATTTCCCATGACTCCATGGGTTAGTTGGGTGGTTCCTATGCTGGTTTTGCCCAGAATCACTTATTCAGCTGTATTAAGCAGAAAGGACAGGTGGGGTCTGAGTTCTGTTAGAGTAGCTGGGAGGGCTGGACGTTTTGTAGCAGGATTGTCTTAGGTTTCCAAGACAGCAAACGAAGCTGTAAGACCTCGTAGAGCCTTAGTCCAGAACTTATATAGCATCACTTCTACCACACTCTATTGGCCCAAGCAAGTTGTAAGGCCAACCTTCATACAAAATTGAAGTAGACTGCTCAAGTCCATGAAATCAAGGTGGTAGGATTCACTGGGGACTATGTTGCAGTACTCTAACACTCAGGACTTTAAAAAAAAATTTTTTTAATGTTTATTTATTCTTAGAGAGAGAGCACAAGCAGGGGAGGGGCAGAGAGAGGGAGACACAGAATCAGAAGCAGGCTCCAGGTTCTGAGCTGTCAGCACAGGGCCTGATGCGGGGCTTGAACTCACGAGCCACAAGATCATGACCTTAACCGACTCAGCCACCCAGGCACCCCTAACACTCAGGACTTTTTAAAGCCAAACCAGTCTTTCTTTTATATGATTGGCTGGGGTAGCAGTGGTTTAAGCAACAGGAGAAATAGCATTCATTACTCAGCTCCCCTTTCAGAAAAAGGCATCATGCCAGAAGAAATGTATGAAACATGGCTATCGATTGAGTCTTTCTTTATTTAAATGATTCTCATGGCATCTAAGTGACTCTTACATGGTCACAGCACTAAGAGGGTGGGCCAATGTAGATTTTACCTCAGGATGTAGTCGAGTATTTCTGGCTTAAAGTTGGTTAGGGCTGAGAGAAGGGAAGGAGGTTGTACAGAATAGTGTTGCCACAGGGCTTTTCATACCTTAAAGCCTGGGTTCACAAAATAAATACCCATGTGGGAAAGGGGAGGGGATTATCACCAAAGTATTAATTAAAACTTTGTCTCCCCCTTCAGAACACTTAGTAACAAAGCTGGCAAAAGTTTCCAGTGATAGAAGGTTGGTCCTTCCCAGTCCTTTACTAAAATATGCTGCCAAGGAGGTAGCATAGTAAGGTGTGTGTGTGTGTGTGTGTGTGTGTGTGTGTGTGTTGGGGGAAGGGTGGCAAGAGATCTTCTGGGACAGATGCTCTAAAAGGATATACATATTTGCATCAGATAATCTTAAAATGTAATCTTGCAAAAAGTTTAATAAACTTCTAATTTTGTAGAAAACAGCAACAAGATAGGCATCTGAGTACCGTAAATGGATATAATAGCAAAAAGGTTCTTTCGTTTATCCACACAAATCCTGATTATCCACAAAGCAAGTGGGGTAAGCTTGATCAAAGTCCAGTTATCAGGTTATTTCTGCTACATTTCTTGTTGGTATCCATACCCAAAACAAGTGCCAAAGGTCAAGGTATTCCATAAGCCCCTATAAAAATGCGTGGCAACCATGTGGTATATAGTTCCACAACTGACTGCCCCTGAATGGAAGGTTCATGAATGTTGCGAGTGGAGTAAGGCCTTTTCTGAAAGAAAATATCAGATATAAATTTCACTTCATTTGCATTGTCTATCAATCCACCTAAGACTAATCTTTTAAATACAGAGGTGGCTCAGATCTGTCAGATGAATATTTAGGCCCATTGCTCATGGCTTCCTGCTTGAAAGAAGATAGGTCAGCAATCCAGCTAATGCAGTCCACACGTTCTGGTGTCTGTCCAGGTAAAAGATACTCAAAAGTCAATGATGAAAAGAAAATTATACACATTTACACTTCCTCAACAGTAGTGAGCATCCAACCTGGATGCCTCTCTCTCCCTTTCTCTCTTTCTGTCTCTCTCTCTGTGTCTCTTTTTCCTCTTTTGCCTAATGACTCTGGTTAGAACCTCCAGCACAATGTTGAAGAGAAGAGGCAAGAATAGACATCTTTGTATTGATTCCGATGTTATTAAGGAGAAAGCTTTCAGTCTTTCACCATTATGTATGATGTTATCTGTGGGTTTTTCATAGATACTCTTTAACAGGGTGAGGAAGTTCCCAGTTTGTTGAGTGTTTTCATCATGAAAGTGTGTTTGATTTTTTTCAATGCTTTTTGCATCTACTAAAATAATCGTGGTTTTTATGCCCTTAATTCTACTAATGTTGTATATCACATTGATTAATATGTGGGTGTTAAGCCAATCATGAATTTCTAGAATAAAATCTTTAGCTGTGCTCTGAAGAGCTGGTGAGAGTATAACTGCAAGGGTAGTAACATTAGTGAAAGCCCACCCCACAAATAGGAGAAGCTACTGTATTGAATTTGTGTGTGCATGTGGACACGTGTCCACCCGCGCATGTGCACACATCTTTGCTTTCTATCCCTCAGCCTTGAAAAGTTGCAAAGAATCTAGCCATCCACCTGGGGTTGCATGTAGAAGAGTTACTCAAGGGAAATTAGAATCTCAAGTTCATACAATACATGATTTAAATTCTGTATGCATACTCTACAGGACAGGAAATAACTGTAAGTAATGAAATTCACTTTAAAACCTCATTTGGAACCAGTACGGGAAGGCTGCTTGCTGTCTTTCGGGGAACCAGGAAGTTACATTTATTAGTCACATAGTTTCCTGGGGCTGCCATAAGAAAGTGTCACAAAGTGGGTGGTGGCTTAAGAAAACAGAAAAGTATTCCCTCACACTTATGGCTGCTAGAAGTCTGAAATCAAGGTATTGGCCAAGTTGGTTTCTATTGGAGGCTGTGAGGGAGAATCTGGTCCATTTGTCTCCCGTAGCTTTTGGCGATTACTGGCAATCCCTGCGTTTTAGCTCCATCACACCGATCTCCGCCTCTGTTTTCAGAAGACATTCTACCTTGTGCCTCTTCATATAGTTTTCCCTTGGTGCATGTCTGGGTCTAAATTTCCCTCAGAAAGACACCAGGCTTTGGGTGAGGGCTCATCTTAATCCAAGATGACCTCATTTTAACTTGATTATATCTATAAAGACCCTATTTCCAAATCAGGTCACATTCTGAGGTTCCAGGTAAATGTGAATTCTGGGGAGATAGTATTCGACCTTAACTTCCTTAAATCAAGGATTGTAGGAAACCATCGCTGATGCTCACAACTTACTGTAGCACCTTGGCAAATATGTGAGCCAAGAATATCCCATCTGATCAAATTATGTTGAAAGTACAAAAGGAGAAAGACAAATAGTTTTGAACATGCAAGAGCTCAGGGAATCTTGTTGCCACAAGCATTTTCTGAGAAAACTAATGGAGGACAAATATAAGACAATAAAGAGATTAACAAGGAAATCGCGAACAAATTTACAATGAATTTTGAATGTATTTAACAGTAGAAACGAGCCTAAAACACATGTGAGCCTAAAACACAATAGAATATAAAAATGATATATAATGCTAATAGGAAATGATGGTTTAGCTAGGGGATTCTGTCAGTGCCCCATCTCTATCACTGCAGCTTTACCAGTTCAGTCTGTTCTAGCTCATTCTATCTACCAATATGGTTGTCTTTTTCCTGAGGGCAGCATGAAAGAGGTACCATGGAATTAAAATCCCCCAAGAGAAGGCCTCAACCAATGATTGATGGGATTTGGTGAATAAATACTCTGGATCCCCTGATCCTTGGCAAGACAACTCTGACGCATGTGTATTACAACCTTTTCCAGAAATTCTTCACAATATTGAGCTCTAATTACCCACAGAAGTAGCTGGGTTTTATTGGTTGCTTTGTCTTTCCCGTGTACTTGCTTACTTTCCTATTGGTATTCTTGGCCCTTCACAAATAAAGAAATTACACTTGAATCATTGTCTCATGATGTGCCTCTGAGGGAACCCAAATTAAGACAATGTAACCAGCCACAATTGATTGGGGGAGGGAGAAAGAAAATATAAAGTATTGCACATATCTAATTGCCTCATCTGTAATTGCTGGGAGTCCAAGGAGATAATTTAAAGTTGCAAATATGAAGTCATAGAAGCATAAGCACAGTTAACTATAAATGGTAAACAAAAATATAATATAATTAACTAAAACTGACTGGTAGAAGTGAAGGGAGGAAATGAAGAGGAAGAAAAAATATCCTAAGTTTATCATTGCTCAGATAATAGATACTGCTTAAGAAATGGAAGATTAAGGGTATTATGTAAATTTACAGTTAGAAAGTGAAAATGGCAAAGGCAGGATGCCAAAAATTCTCTCCTCCATAAAAGCAATGAGAAAACTGGCAAAAAAAGAAAGAATCAGCTTTTTCAGAACTATGGAAATTAACTAAAAGCTTGCAGCAATCCAGGGAATGTTTATTCAAGAAAGACAGCTGGTAGATCTTGGTAAAAACAGCAAGCTTTGGGGGCATCTTAACTTGTCCTGGGCTCATTCTCTGCTTTCCAGAAGCACGGTGACCTTGAAACATATCAACCCACACTGATGGTGAAGACTGGCAACTACTGGAGAAAGAATAGTGCCGAAGCTAGTTCAAAACGTCATTCCCCCAAACTGTCAGTTTGTGACCTGCCTGTCAGTTGTGGCCCCACAAGACCACATTGGCAAGCTATCTGTATCTTACCCAACTGGAAGCTTACCCAGTGTGAAAAGCCTTATCCCCCAGGGACATTTATCAAAAAGCAATTACAGACCATTGTTGACCTTCATGGCTGCCTAAGGCAGTGCATAACAGTTGAGGCAAATAACAGACTAACCACAAAAAAACTTGAAAACAAAACTTGGGGAATGAAATTCCAGTGGGACAGTCAAAAGCTCTGATATATTCCTGGAAATCTAGAAGTCCAGGCATATGCCTAAGGCTGTTTTGCAAGCTTAGGGCTGTGCACATGAACACAGGACCTGAGGAGGCCCTAAGCTCTCACCTCTAGCTGACATGGAGATTCTGTGCAAGTAAGAAGTGAAGGCTAAGACAAAATTTTAAACTGCTTGGCTAAATGTTGAAGGCTTACCCCAACACATACACAGAGCCCCTCAGCAAAGACTAGGAGAGATTTGCCAGTCTCAGGCATTTAAGAAAATCTCTGTCCAATCATTAGCTGGCAACTCAGCTAACCAACTAGAGACTCAGTGGCCACACATGACAAAGACTTTATGGAACTAGTTCAGAAAAGTCACTAAAAATAAATAACAAATACGACAAAAACAAAAACAAAAACAAAAACCTAGGGAGGGTGAAGAATCTGATTTTCAGAGTTATCACATGATGTTATTTCAAATGTCCAGTTTTCAACCAAAAAAAAACAAATTATGAGACATATAAGTAACAAGAAAACCTGACCCATGCATAGGTAAAAAAAAATCAAGCCATAGAAAATGTCCTTGAGGAAGCCCAGACTTTGGACTTACAACACAAAGACTCTAAGTTAGCTATTTTAAATATGTTCAAAGAGCTGAAGTAAACCATGTCTAAGGAACCAAAAGTATGAACATGATGTTTCACTGAATAAGAATACCAATAAAGAGACAGAAATTGTAAGGAGGAAGCAAGTAGAAATTTTGGAGTTAAAAAGTACACTTACTGAAATAAGAAATCCACTACTGCGACCCAGTAGCAGATTTGAGCAGGCAGCATACCTCCATGCACATAGTAGGAGTCCTTGAAAGAGAGGATAGAAAGGGGCAGAAAGAATATTTGAAGAAATGATTGCCAAAAGCTTTCCAAATTTGATGAGACGGTCTGAACCTACACATCCAAGAAGCTCACCAAATACCAAGGAGGATAAACTCAAAGAGCTCTACACTGAGACACATAACCAAACTGGCAAAAACCAAAGACAGAATCTAGGAAGCAGAAAGAGAGAAGTGACTCATCACATAAAGGAATCCTCAATAAGGTTAATGATTTCTCATCAGAAACCAGGGAGCCCAGAAAACACGGATGTTTATAGCAGCATTATTCATAATAGCCAAGAGCTGAAAACAACCCAAATGTTCATCAAACTGACACATGGATAAACAGAAAGTGGCCTATTCATACAGTAGAATATTATTCGGCCATAAAAAGCAATGAAGTACTTATACATGCTACAACGTGGATAAACCTTGAGACGTTATGTTACATGAAAAAAGCCAGTCACAAAAAAACCATATATTATATGACTCCATTCAGGCACAAGTTCAAAATAGGGAAATTTGTAGAGACAGAAAGTAGATTTGTTAATACTTAGGACTGGGGAGTAGATAAAGAAATATGTTTGCTAATGGGTACAAGGTTTCTTTTCTGAGGTGATGAAAATGTTCTCAAATTGAATGGGGTGGTGACTGCACTAAATGAATATACTAAAAACCACTGAATTGTACATTTCAGTGAATTGTGTGGTATGTGACTCATATTTTATTAAAGCTGTCAAAAAGCAAAAATACTAATGGGAGTCCCTCAGGCTTACATGGAAGGATAGTAGACAGTAACTTGAATCCACATGAAGAAAGACAGAGAACTGGTAAAAATTCAGCCATCCAGCTGTTCTCACCACCACCATGCTATGAATGCATTTTTGTGGAGAACCTTCTATACACTAGGTCCCATGCTAATGAGACCGGCAACCTGTACCCCTAGACCAAGGAAGAGGACAAACATGGAACATATCCTTTTCCTTGTGGTATGTACTAAAAGAAGTGACAGCCAGGTCACTGCAAATTATCAGCCCAAAGCTGGAGCCTTTCCATGCATCTGTTCATAGATCCTTAATACCCCGTGAGGCAGACACTGTTGACTTCTCTGGAACTCACTTTTCCCATCTGTGAAATAAACCCAAAAGATTTGCCCCCAGGTCTCAATTCATAATAGAAAATACGCTCAACCCCAAATTCCAGTAAGTTCATTATTACATCATATCAACTCAAAGGAATATTATGTAAGCATTCTTTATGTAGTTATTAAGACTATGGTTAAACATGGCATATATTTTGACATGTTAAATGAAAGAAACACAATACGGAGTTTCATTTCTGCTGTGTTTACAACCTTGTAATATATGCAAAATTGAAATAGATTACAGTTATAAAGAAATTACTGATATAAGAATATAAATCTCCTTAAAAATATGAAGCGTCTACATAGTGAAAGACTTGAAAAATTATAAATATAGAAACATAAAATGAACTATTAAGACAAAAATGAAACTGAATATATTTTTCATGTCAATAAATTAAAATGGGCTAAATTCCTTTATGAAAAGAGTTCTAGGTTGGTTCATAAAATGAGTTTAAACACATAAAAAAAAAGTGATTCCAAAAGTTAAAGAATTGGTAAATGTATATTAGGCATACCCAAACCGAAAGGAAGAGAGCTCATGATCTTAATTTCTAATATAATACACTAAGTAGAAACTCACTAATAGCAGGAAACAAAATATATTCTCATTGCCCAAGATAAATCAAGTTGTTAAAAAAAAAATGAGGAAGGCTATAGAATACCTATATCACTGGATCTTCAATTTGCCTCTCCAGACGCACATTCTTTCCTCTTCTATCTTGCTCTGGTGCCCTGGGAAACCAAACTCTTCTGTGGACTATGCCAAATGCATCACTGGGTCCCCTTGTCTCTGGCTCCTGGTTAGGTTCGGTCAGTGGCGGAGTACTAGTGATAGAACAGAGGATGGAAGGAGAATGAGAGCAGAGACTTAATTACAATGTCTCCCTCCCGGCTGAGTTGCTGCAGGTTAGCAAGATCCTGCTACCAAAGCTCCTATCAGGTGGCCCTTTTCACATATGCTCTCCATCTCAAGGTACGTTGACTCTCCTTCTCCTTCACCTTCAGGCCTGTGTGTGGTAATGGCACTCCCTAAAATATCTGAGTTACTGGGGCGCCTGGGTGGCTCAGTCAGTTGAGCGTCCGGCTTCAGCTCAGGTCATGATCTCGCAGTCTGTGAGTTCGAGCCCCGCGTAGGGCTCTGTGCTGACAGTTCAGAGCCTGGAGCCTGCTTCGGATTCTGTGTCCCCCCTCTCTCTGCCCCTCCCCCACTTATGCTCTGTCTCTGCCTCAGAAATATATAAACATTAAAAATTTTTTTTAAAAAATCGGAGTTACTGTTCTATCCCTTGTGCTTTCCCCTCTACTCTGTCTCTACCATTGTAAATTATCCTTTTATTAATCATTTCTCTTCTGCTCAACATCACTCATCATCAGGGAAATACCAATCAAAACCACAATGAAGAGCACCTGGGTGGCTCAGTGGGTTAGGCATCCTGCTCTTGGTTTTGGCTCAGGTCATGATCTCACGGTTTGTGAGTTCAAGCCCTGCATTGGGCTCCTTGCCGATGGTGCGGAACCTGCTTAGAATTCTTCTCTCCCCCTCTCTCTGACCCTCCCCAGCTCACATGCTCTGTCTCTCTCTCTCAAAAATAAATAAATAAACTTAAAAAAAACCAACGAGATACTACCTCACATCTGTCAGAATGTCAGAATGGCTAAAAATTAACAACTCAGGAAACAACAGATGTTAGGGAGGATGTGGAGGAAGGTGAACACTTTTATATTGTTGGTAGGAATGCAAACTGGTGCAGCCACCCTGGAGAACAGCATGGAGGTTCCTCCAAAATTAAAAATGGAACTACCTTACGACCCAGCAATTGCACTACTACGTATTTATCCAAAGGATACAAAAATGTTGACTCAAAGGGGCACATGCATCCCAATGTTTATAGCAGCACTAACAATAGCCAAACAACGTGGCTGCAACCAGAGTGTATTATGCTTAGTGAAATAAGTCAGTCAGAGAAAGACAAATACCATGTGATTTCACTCATATGTGGAATTTAAGAAACAAAACAGATGAACATAGGGGGAAGGAAGGAAAAATAAGATAAAAACAGAGAGGGAGGCAAACCATAAAAGACCCTTAAAATAGAGAACAAACTGAGGGTCGCTGGAGGGGTGTTAGGTCAGGGGGATGGGCTAGGTGGGCGACAGGCATGCAGGGGGGGCACTTGTTGGGATGAGCACTGGCTGTTATATGTAAGTGATGAATCACTGAATTCTACTCCTGAAACCATTATTACACTATATGTTACCTAGCTTGGATTAAAATAATTAAAATAAAATAAAATAAAATAAAATAAAATAAAATAAAATAAAATAAAAATCATCTCTCTTCAAGTTACCCAATTTAAGTATGCCCCAACTGTTTTCTGATGACATGAAACTAAAAGTCTTTCATAAGACGGACCTAATATTTACGTATCAAACTCTACCTTGAAAATACAGAGTAAACTTTTTTTAGTCCCCATTAAACAATCATGAAGAAAAGGGACCATGTATTGGTTGGTCTATGAGGAAAAACAAAACAAATCAAAACAAAATTTCAGTTCATTCCAAAGGGAGAAAAAAGGACAATAAATATTCTCTTGTTCCAGTTCAATAATACCAGAAATTAAACATACAATCAGAAAATACTATCTATTGGAAATTAAGAAAAAAGTTGTTAGTTGAGTCAAGGAGGAACATACAAGTGAAACTTGGATTCTGAGTTACTAGATATACTGTAATACACGTGTAGAAAAACAAAGACAAGTGTTTTTTGTTTGTTTTTTGGAGGTTTTTTTAAGCAGTCAAGGATGAAAGAGCTTACTTAGAAAGACAGAGTGTGGGTTTTTGGCCAGTTATGACAGAAAGAATAGTATTTCCAAAGTGTTGAGGGAAAATATTTGTTACCCTATAATTCTATGTCAGATAAAGGCATTAGAGTTATATGAGAACCAGGAGAGATTACTATTCATTGAAGCTTGGTGAACGAATAAAAGGAAGGGCTTCAGTAATAATCCAGAAAGAATGTGTAGAATATAAAACACAATGGTGAGCAAAGGAGTTGGAAAGCATGATAGTAATTCTAAGCAATTATCGGATGTTAAGAGAGAAACAAAGTAACTTTCGTGTGTTTAAGACAAGAAGGAGCCAAAAGAAAATAAACCTGAAAATGGGAGAGTAGAGAGTAAGCTCTTAAAATTTTCTGGCTCTTCCTATCCTTTGGACAGAGGCTAGAGATGACGATGACTTCTGATTTTATTTTGTATGTGTGTTAAAATCTATTGCAAGGTCACAAACGCCAATTTACTTAGCATCCAATGGACATTCACAATCTGTATTAGTCAGGCGTTAGTAGATACCCAGCAAGTAAAGGCAAAATGGAGGCCAGCCCATCTTCTGAGCTGTACTTCATAGAATAGAAGAAATCACCAAGTGCTATTGATACCCAGGATGCTCATTGTTGGCTCCCACGGAGGAATGATTTTATATATCGTACTCTCTACTGAATTGCTTTTTCGGTGAGTTACTTGGTGTCAAGGTCAATGGCCTGCATGTCATTGGTAGATTCTCATTCTAAATACTGGACCTGTTCTCAAAATGAAATGCGCATAAATAAAGAAGCAGCCTTGTTGAAAAGATTCAGAGTCACAAAACAAGTATCTGGAGCCTTTGAGACGTAAGAGACTGCTTTCTAATATAGTGTTGTCTGATCGTAAGTTTACTTCATGGGGAACTTCATTTCCCTGTTTTCTCCCACTGGCTTTTCTTATAGCTAACTTGTATCTTTCCAGAGACCAAAACATGACGAGTATTGTGTGTACAGCAGTTTTTAGCCCTGGTGAAGAAAGGCCAGCTTCTTTCTGTTCCAAATGAGTCTTCAACTGTCCAACTACCCTGAGTTTCAGAGGCCATGAAAGGCTGGGAGTGGCTAGGAATTTCATCGGATGAACACTTCAGATTGTTCTAGAATGAGATTAATTGCCTTGTCCCCAGGTATAGATGGCACATTTTATTTCCGAGGCCTGCGAAAGAACTCCCATCTTCATTTTAAAGCTGCCTGGGGCCCCAGAAATGCAATGCTTGAACTTACACAAATTGGAAGGAAGATCAGGGAAACTCCCTATTCACATTTCACTGCTTTTTTTTTTTTTTTTTTTTTTTCCTTTCCCAGATTCCTGGGATTTTGCTGAGTCTGCTCCTGAAAATGCTTGCTCATCTCCCACACCCCATCTAATTAACTGGAAATTAACCTTCTCATTAACCCACAGATGGGGAAGCCTAGCACACATATTTCAGCATGTGTATAACTCACACAGGCCCTCACGGGCCAGGATTAAAAACTAAATTCCAGTTGATATATGCAGGAGAAATAGAAGATATTTGAAATGGAATTTTCATTTCAGAAATCGGTTGCCGAAACATGTATGCTTTTACGTTAACTAGAAGTCCACACTTGGAATATAATTGTTAATCAAGGAAAATATTGAGTCATCTCAGGAACCTGATCCAAATTTCCATTGATTTTGCCACATCCTGTGGATCTAACCTACTAGCGAACAACATGCAACCTGTTGCATGCAGGTTGGTTTAACACCGCCCAGGGATCACGGGGATCTTCTATAAATCCATGTCTATACTGAGGCCTTTACCTCTGCTAATTCTCCCCCATGTTCAGGCTCTGTATTTTCCCCTTTGTCAAGCCTTATGTAACACAGCAGCTCTATTTATTGACTGCCCGTCATTTTGGGGGCACTAATTTGAATGAAATTTCTGTTCTTTGATAAGTCCCAGGCAAATCGGCGCCTTAATCAACACCCATGCCTCAATTGCCTCTCACTTTACCTAGCCTTTTGGAGTCCTACTGCCAAAATCCAAGTATAAAGGTGAAAAGAAAGCAGACAATGGGTTTCCAGTTTTATGCTTGTCTTAGCAATTCTGTGAGAGATGTTTTGAAGCTCCTCTTGAAAACTCTGTGCCAAAGACCTGGTAATTGTTTTTTATGGTTTTCCAATGAAGTGTGAAGTCCTTCTAATAGCTGTCAATAGCTTTCTCTTCCCTGTAGCAGTGAACACTAAGAAAGAGGCCTTTAACAACCGTTCCTGGTTTGTTTTTTGTTTTTTTCCTCTCTCCCATCATGACTACTTTGGTCTGATGTCTGGTTAAAGACAACATTCGGCTTTTTAGCGCTGAATAGACTAAAAGGAGTCCAGGGTGGGTAGAATTAATCATGTTGGATCCCTCCTAAATTTCAAAAGGAAAGAAAATCATCACAGCTAATACATCACCCACGGTTCAAACTCAAAAATCATGGACTTTTACTCTGTGCTGGGCATATTGCTGGGACCTGAGGATACATAGATAAATAAAGGAAGACCTTGTTCTCAAGTAACTCGCAGGCTAGTGGAGTAGAGAGAGATATAAATGAGAATACTCTAAGATATATGCTCTGAGGAGAGAGGTAACCAAAAGAAGAGGCTGATTCTAAGGGACTGTGAGCCTAGGTATATTTTATCACTAGGTTTCTAGTACTTAACACAGGGGCCAACCTTTAACAGATAAGCAATGAATGTATGTTGAATTAAATCATATCACCTTACTCTTAGTGAGACATCCATAAGGACAGTGAAATAACCTTTAATATGCTGTTACTTTAATAGTGCAGAGTTTATTAAAAGAAAGACAAAGGCATCTTTTTCAGCTTTCCTGGGTATCTCTTCACAGAGATGAGTCGGCAAAACCATCCCTTACAAACCCCTTTAATTTTTTAAGAAGGCGCATGAACTTATTGATAAGTAAATGTTTAATTAGTGTTTGTTATACTTAGCGTAATAGTTTAGGTCAAATTTATGATTCATGAGAGCTGCGTTTTTATGTGCTGTACATGCTCCTTACGGTACATTGGAGTCCCTTCTGTGTAACCAATGTGCACGATATATTTCTGCCCATTATATGGGACTTGACACATAATTGTACTCTTTTCAATTGTTATGGAGGCTTACAGTTGTTGTATCTTTGCTTCTATAACAAACTGTGGTCCATGTGTACAATTTATTTTATATCATATTCTTAGTTAGAAGAACAATCTCAATTATTACAGTGTTCCTCGAGGAGAAAAGAAGTCCTGTTCCAGGAATCTCTGCTCTCCTCTTCGAAACGCAAGAATGCATTGTGCTAGAAATTGGTGACTACCGATGCAGTCATGTATCACTGGGTATTTTTTTCACAGGGATGTCAGAGTTCTTTCCTCAGTCTGAATGAGAACCCTTACAATGACCGGGAGTCATTTTTTGCCCCCAGCTCCTCTCTCCTGGTGTTTCCTTTACCTGTCCAGCTTCCTCATAGTTGTTGGTAGCTTTTCCCTTGAGACAAAGCTTGGTCTCAATCCCCGGGTCAATGCTGGGTGCCATAAATAGCTGAAGCTCCAGCTCACATCAAGGGGAACTTAGAATTAAGTTTTAATGCAACACACTAAGAGTCAGGTATGCTAGGAATGCGTATTCTCCTCTAATCCCTAGGCAGTAGCCCAGCCAAGTTAGCCCCCCAGTCTCGCCATGAATCCACCTACCACTTAACTGGGTTGAGATCCTGCTAAATTCTTGTCAAACTCCTCCCTTAAGTTACCAAATCTCACTCCCAATATCCTCCACCACTACCTGAGGCCTACCTTTGAATGGACAGTGTTCAGAAACATGACGTCATCAACTTTTGTCCAACTAACCCCTGCCACCTGACATCCACACTGGACTTTCCCAAAGACCTTACCCTGGGCGCCCAGGGTCAGAATGCCTGACATGCTATATATGCCCTTAGGACAACGGATTTCTCTGTCTAGCCATCCTTCCCAGGGCAAGCCTCGGTAATCTTCCCAGACTTACTTGTCTTTGGTTTGTCTCCTTTTCTACTAACTCATGCTTCTGACGTACCAAGATGTCTCATAGCAGCACTCATTGGACCTTGGTTCCACAGATATGAACATTCTATTAACCCTACGCCCTGCACAATATCTAGCACAGGATGGAGCACCCAGAAATTTCTGCTGGGCACATGCCTGGCCCCCAAACAGGGGGCTTGTCTGCAGATCCTGGCTCAGGAACTTGGGGTAAACGGCAGAGAATATGTAAATTAAACACTAAACATTATGAGTTTATAACTTAATGGAGAAAAGGAGATCAACCCACAGGAAATGAGAATGAATAATGCAGACTGTCTGGGCCTCGTGTTTTCTATGGAGATAAATGTTACCCTTTCCTACTCAGTCACTCAAGCAAGAAAATAGGCTACCTCACTTCTTTTTGCCCCTACTCACATTATGGGTGATCAAGTACCACCAACTCCTCATCTTTTTTTATCTTTTTTTTTCTCTTTTTCAAGTTTTTATTTAAATTCCACTTCGTTAACATACAATGTAATATTAGTTTCAGGTGTACAATCTAGTGATTCAACACAAGCGTAAAATACCCAGTGCTCATCATAACAAGCGCCCTCCTTAATGCCCATCACTCATTTAACCCATCCCCCTACCTACCTGCCTCCATCAACCCCTCAGTTTGTTCTCTCTCGTTAAGAGTCTCTTGTGGTTTGTTTCCTTCTCTTCTCTTCCCCCCACCCCCGCTTTCCCGTATGTTCACCTATTTTGTTTCTTAAATTCCACATGAGTGAAATCATATAGTATGTATCTTTCTCTGACTGACTTATTTTGTTAAGCATAATAAACTCTAGTTCCACCCAGGTTGTTGCAAATGGCAAGATTTCATTCTTTTTGATCATTGAGTAGTATTCCATTATATATATATATATATATATATATATATATATATATATATATATATACACACCACATCTTCTTTATGCATTCATCAGTCAATGGACCTTTGGGCTCTTTCCATAATTTGGCTATTGTACATAATGCTGTTATAAATATCAGGATGCATGTATCCCTTCAAATAAGTATTTTTGTATCCTTTGGGTAAAAAGCATGTATTTACCCAAAGGATACAAAAATACTGATCTGGATCACAGGATAGTTCTATTTGGAACTCTTTCAGGAGCCTCCATGCTGTTTTTCAAAATGGCTACACCAGTTTGCATTCCCACCCACAGCAATACCTCATCTTTTTTTTTTTTTTTTTAAGTTTATTTATTTTGAGAGAGACTGAGAGAGCAGGGCAGGGGCAGAGAGAGGGAGAGGGAGAGGGAGAATCCAGCACTCACTGAGTCTGACACGGGGCTCGATGCCATGAACCACAAGATCATGACCTGAGCTGAAATCAAGGGCCACTCAACCGACTGAGCAATTCCAGGTGCCCCAGCAATTCCTTTTCCTTAATGTCTCTCATATTTATCCTTCTTTTCTACCGTCAAAGCTACTACCTCAACTAAGGTCATAACCGTTCACTTGAACTATTGTTATAGCCGCCTAGTTGACCTCCCTGCCTTCAAATTTTTCCTATCCTATCTATTCTTCATTTAGCTGTTTTAATGACATTTCTTTTTTTCATTTATACTGTTTAAAGCTAGCCATTTTTAATTATTTTTTAACCCAAAGACACACATTATTCGGTCTAACACTACAGAATAGCAAGAATGGAAAATAATTCTCCCTGCTACCTCAGATGTTCATTTCTTTCCAGTGGTGATTCCAGAACATAGGAGAGCTTTCCTCATCTCCCACTCCTTTCTCGAGGCACTTCTATCTGCTTTTGTTCCTATCATTCGATGGAAAAGGCTCTCACCAAGGACAATGGTAATATCCATGTTTTTAAATGCAACAGAATTGAGACTTGCCATCTCAGCAGCATGGTGGCTCTATTGGCTATAGGTTCCTTTAAGAAACTCTCCTTAGGCTCTGTATTTATTTCCTTTTGGTGCAGTAACAAATGCCCACCAATCTGGTGGCTTAAAACAACACACATTCATTCTCTTCCACTTCTGGAAGGCTAGAAATCCAAAATCAGTTTCAATGGGCTGAAATCAAGGTATGGACTCTAGGGGAGGATCCATTTCTTTGCATTCTCTCTCTCTTTCTCTCTGGTTTATTTATTTTGACAGAGAGAGAGAGATGTGGGAGAGGTGGGGGGGGTAGAGAGAGAGAGAGAGAGAGAGTGTCCCAAGCAGGTTCCACACCATCAGCACAGAGCCTGGTGCAGGGGCTCAAACCCCCAACAGTGAGATCATGACCTGAGCCAAAATCTAGAGTCAGACATTTAGCTGACTGAACCACCCAGGCACCCTATGTTTCTCTCTCCCTCTCTCTCTCTTTTTTTTTTTTTTTTAGCTTCTGAACGCTGCCTGCATTCCTTGGTTCATGGTCCCTTTCTCCATCTTCAAAGTCAGCCATGCAACATCTTGCTTCATTTGTCATCCTTGCCTCTTCTACAGTCCAATCTCTTTCTCCCTCTCTCTATAAGGATGCTGGATCATTCCATTGGTGCTAAATGTAATCATAAATGCCTTTATAAAGAAAGGTTGTGTGATTGTTAATTTTGTGTCAACTGGGCTAATGGATGCCCAGATAGCTGTTAAAAACATTACTTCTGATTGTGCTCATGAGGGTGTTTCTGGAAGAGATTAGCATTTGATTCAGTAGATTGAGTAAATAGATCCACCCAAAGCAGTGTGGGTGGGCATGATCCAATCCATTGAGGGCTCACATAGAATAAAAAAGTGAAGGAAGGGCAAATTCTTTTTCTCTCTTCTTGAGCTGGGATGTCTATCTTTTCCTGCCCTAAGACATCAGAGTTCCTGATTCACAGGCTTTCAGACTCAGACTGAATTATACCACTGGCTTTCCATGGGTCTCCTGATTCATAGACAGCAGACTGTGGGACTTTTCAGCCTCTATAACCACATGAGCCAATTTCTATAATAAATTTCTTCTTGTATATATCTCTATATATATTGTATTTGTTCTGTTTCCCTGGAGATCCCTGACTAATACAGACTGTGTTCTCCTTATATATTTGCTATTTATGAATCATAGTTCTTTTGAGGAAGTAGATTTTTAAATAAATTATTTCAATTTTGATACATTCAAATTACATCAAAGAAATATATTATTAAAGTAAATATTGTGAAACATAACCCACACAGAAATAAGTGCAAAAACCATACATCCCCCTCTTTGTTAAATTTTCCCCCAAGCGTCTTAACTTGTACAGTTTGAGATCTTTTATTCCTTTTGAGAAAGAGGAAAGCAGTGCTTGACATCCGGGAACTGGCTTGGCCCTTTCCTGGTGAGTGTAAACAACAACAATTTCAACCCCGATCAAGACAAAGGCCAGACCACTCTGCAATCATGTCTGAACGCAGACGGAAACACAAACTCTTCCAAAGCACAGAAGGGACCCCTCTCCCACCCAGCATGAGTGACTGCTGTTTCCTTATCAATTAGAGCTTTGGCCTCACTTGAATCTCCTCTCTTTCTAGAGATTGATTAAGATACTCAATCACAGAATTACCCTCGTTTCCAGACAGCATGCAATCCTGAGCAAAGTCTCATTTGGACTCTATCCCGAAGCCCCAGACGCAAGCCTGAATCGTGTAGTAAGTCCCTGCTACCACCGTCTTGCTGAGATCATCCCTTGTGGCCTGCATCCTGCATTCTCCTTCGCAACAATGAGCAACAAACTTAACTTGTCCACCTCTAGGTATGTTCATGATGGTCTTTGCCTAAAGGGCACTGACATTTTCCAATGTCAGTGACATTTTCTAAACAGTGTTTTCTAAGTGATTTATTGTATTTTATGTTTTATTTTGATTTAATTCTAAGCGACTTGCATTTGTGCAAAGACAGCTAACATTTTGTGTGTGTGTACTAATTACACTGGTTTTGTGAATAGTCTCCTTGCTAATTTTCCTTCTTGCTTAAGGTTTCAAAACTTACACTCACAAAATCGTGGCAAAAAAAAATTCTACCTTCTGTTTTCCAATATTGATTCCTCGGATTCCTTTTTCTTATCTACTTGTATTGACTTGTACTTGCAGAATGGAACAAATATCTCTGATGATAATGGGCATCTTTGCCTTGTCTTTGCTTTATTGGGAATTTATTGAGTTTCTTGCTATTAAGCATGATGGTAGCCTTTGGTTTGAGATATGCATCATGTAAGGAATTATCCTCCTTCAAATTCTGGCTCTGCTACTTACACGCTGTGACTTTGTGCAAGCCACTTAAATTTTTAGTACTAATTTCTTCATCTGAATATTATGGCAATAATAACACTACCTCATAGGGCTTTGTCAGCATGAAATTCATTAAAAACTGTTAAAAGTATCAAAAAATGCTTAGAATAGTGTTTGGTTCCTACTAATTGCTATATACAGGCTTAATTATATAATTTCAATATAATGTAGCATAATATAATACAATATGATAAACAATACCTAACATAATAAAACAATGATATTTCATATATTATATAAGTGCTATGTATTATCACTCTATTCTAATTAAGTTAAAAAATTTTTTTAATTTTTTTTTTTATTTTTGAGACAGAGAAAGACAGAGCATGAACGGGGGAGGGTCAGAGAGAGGGAGACACAGAATCCGAAACATGCTCCAGGCTCCGAGCTGTCAGCACAGAGCCCCACGCAGGGCTCGAACTCATGGATCCTGAGATCATGACCTGAGCAGACGTCGGATGCTTAACCGACTGAGCCACCCAGGCGCCCCCTAGTTAAGTATAGAGATACTCATAGCATTTCTCCCTGGATGGATTTATTTTTCTTAAACATCCATCTGATCATGTTGCAACCCTGTCTGGACTCATCTTACCTGCAAAAGATGATGTGTAATTCCTTAGCAAGAAATTCAAGAACTTCCATGATATAACCCCTGCTTTAATTTCCAACCTCAACTACTTCCTCCCTGTACTCTCTGCTTTGGATTTATTAAAGAATATGCTCCATAAAAAGTGTAAATGCAATATAAATATTCCTATGATTTTTTTTTTCCCTGAGAGTTTTAGCAGTAGAAGATGTGGAATTTTATCACATTCTTTTGGGGCATTTGTAGAGATATTTATGTGATATTTTTCCTTTGAACCATCTTTTACAGCACGTATCTCACTGGGACGCCTGGATGGCTCAGTCAGTTGAGTGTCTGACTTAAGCTCATGATCTCATGGTTCGTGGGTTCGAGCCTCAAGTCCGGGCTCTTCGGATTCTCTGTCTCCCTCTCTCTCTCTGCCCACCACCCCCCGCCCCCGTCCCCGCTCGTGTTCTCTTTCTCTCAAAAATAAATAAACAAACATTGAAAAAAAAAACCACATGACACAATCATATGGACACAACACTGGCAGCAAAGCAAGACATTCAGGACCTTTCATGATCTAACTCTGCTTTTGGAGACTTGACTGTGGTCCTGTAAATAGGTTTTAAAATTTTCTCTTAATCCCAAACAATTTTCACCAGGCTGTGAGTTTTCAAGTTTTTCCTACTTTCTTGTGTTCCTGGTGATTGGCATCACTTCTAAGACAAAAGCATAGCATTATAGGTGTTGGCGTTTATTGATCTGAAACCTTTTTAATTTTTTGGAGAAGTCTCTTGCAAACCTTGTGTTCCTTCTTTGGGGCCCAGATGCCACTTGGTTAAGTGCGCATTAGTATGACTTCTCCGCTCACATGTAAAAATTCCATATGTATTTAAAAAAAAAGGCTCTCATTTCAGCACTTAGGTCCTTGTTCTAGGAGTTTCCTGTTTACCAAGCATACATTATAGACAACTAAACAGTATTTGGAGATCCCCTCAGGGCTGCCTGAAAATTCCAAGGTATATTAAAATCGCGTCAACAATACTTTGCCCTTTCATAATATATTATGTGAAGGTTTATAATCTCTCCAAGGGAAACACAATTAATTTTTCGATGTTTTTCCCTTGTGAGAGAGGAGAGCATAATAAATACTCCTTCTCTGTACCTTTGGAGATAATTGGCTGGAAGATGATTGGGTGAAAATTGTTTTCTCACTCAAGGTCACTCTGCTGCACATTAGCACCACTGAGGCATGCTTGTGAATACCAGGAACATGCCCTTCAGACAAAGATTAATTAGATGCAAAAGTTAAAAGAGAGAAACAGATGAATCCTCAGCATGGCTTTCAGAATATAAGAAGTGCAGTCCATGTTAATGGCTGAGCTAGTTTTCAAAGCTAGCCTTTTGAACTCATCTTATTATGTATCTAGTTTAAAAGGCTTGTATTCCTATTAATAATGAGATTTTAAAATGAAAGGGAGCCACATAATGATCTAGCATTCATGCAAAGGAAATAATTATTTACCATAAAAGAATTAATTCACCAATGTCACCTAAGGAGCCAAACTGAGACGAAACCCCTGCTTTGCTCATTGTCTCCCATCTGCTTACAACCTCCCATTGTACTGGAAAGGCCTTCACCAGGATTGGAAAGATGAGTATAATGTGGTCCCACTACTTGATGGCACACTTTTTAAGAGCAGCAATCAGGACAAAGATACAAACATCTTTGATAAAAGGGAGACGATGGCGGGGCCAGAAGAGAAATTTGAAAAAAAGGAACGATTACTCTCCTTGTTTTGCTCTACGGATGCTTTATCTTGCTTCACCATTTTATCAAAGCCTTTGTAAGTTACAGGAGTTAAAAAACATTACATAACAAGTCAAATAATACAGAGGACATAACAGGACATAGTTCATAATCTGCCCCTCCATCCCTTCCATCTCCAACCCTGTTCAAGGTAACCAATGTCAAATATACAAGTTCCTTGTATAACTTCTGTACCTTTCTAGATGCTCATATTAAAATATCCAAACTTATTTTATTCTTTTACTCAAAAAACGGAATAATCCTATGTATCTTTTCATGCAACTTCCTTTTCTTTTCTTTTTTTTTAGGTTTTTTTTTTTATTTATTTTGAGAGAGAGAGAGAGAGAGAGAGCAAGCAGGGGAGGGGCAGAAAGAGAGGGGGAGAGAGAGAATCCCCAGCAGGCTCCACACTGTCCACGCAGACCCCATGTGAGGCTCGAACCCACGAGCCGTGAGATCATGACCTGAGCTGAAGTCAAGAGTCAGACACGTAACTAACTTGGCCACCCAGGAGCCCCCCTTCCTTTTCTTTTTAACTCTAGTTTAAGGTATAAAGAACTAGAGACACCAATGCAGTTCAGTGGAGGAAGTAGGAGTCTTTTCAGTGAACAAGAAATGAGTGGGTCTGGAGCAATTAAATATCTGTATGGAAAAACAGTGACCCTTGGCCATCTCTACCTCACATAGGTAAAAATTAATTTGACATGGATCACAGATTTAAATATTAAAGCATAGGAAAATGCGTAAGAGAATATTGTGAGTATATGAATATATGACCTTGGAATTGGCAGTTTCGAAACAGAACAGAAAAAAACACTAATCATAGATGAAAAAAGAATTCATAAGTTGAACACACACACACACACACACCCTTTCTGCTTGGATCTCCAAAGTAAATACACTCATGTGTACTTTCATCAGTAGCATCTGAGTGAACCAGTGGCCTCCCACCTTGATCGACACATGGTGTTATAAGGCTTTTAAACTTTGCTGTTATTGTTGTGGGTTCTGTTTTCATTTTAGCCATCCTGGTTGATGTGAATCTCATGGTGGTTCCAATTGTAGACTTTTTGGTAACTACTGAAGGTGGGCACCTTTTCATTGGCTGCTTTTTGGATATTTCCTTTTGTGAAATTTCCATTAAGGCCTTTTATTCATAAAAAATAAGAGAAGATAATGAGTTTCAGTTTCTTATTGATTTTGGAGGTTTTGGTTTTTGATTTAAACAACAGAAGTTTATTTCCTCACGGTTTTGGAGGCTGGAAGTCCAAAATCGACGTTGTCAAAAGTGTTGGTCTCTTCTGAGGCCTCTCTCCTTTCCTTGCAAATGGCCTTCCTCTCCGTGTGTCCTCACATGGTCTTCCCTCTGTGTGTGTCTATGTCCTAACCTCCTCTTCTTATATGGAGCATCAGATTGGATGAGGGCCCTCATATGACCTTACTTTATCAGTCCTTTAACATCCCTATCTTTGAGGGCACTTTTAACGTTTATTTATTTTTGAGACAGAGAGAAACAGAGCATGAACAAGAGAGGGTCAGAGAGAGAGGGAGACACAGAATCTGAAACAGGCTCCAGGCTCTGAGCTGTCAGCACAGAGCCCGACTCGGGGCTTGAACCCACGGACCACGAGATCATGACCTGAGCCGAAGTTGGACGCTTAACCGACTGAGCCACCCAGGCGCCCCAGAGGGCACTTCTAAAATAATGTTCAGACTATATAAATATGTTCAGAATATATATGTATATACATATATACATATGTATATGTATATACATATATACATATGTATATACATACGTATATATCCTAAATATCTTTTTCCAGTCCAGATCTTGCTTCACCATGTTAATACAGTCTTTTGATAAAGAGAAGTTCCTAATTTTAATGGAGTACAATGAGCCAATCATTTCCTTTATTGTTAGTGCATTTTGTGGGGGCTAGCTAAGCAAGCCCCAAATCTGTAGGCAGGCAATCAGGAAGGCAAGGTCATGAGCAGGCTGGCACCCCACAGGCATGGGCTGTATAGTTCATGAGCCGCAGGCAGGCAGGCAGACAGGCAGGATGGGAAGATCACCAGCAGGCGGGAACAGCACCGCATGAGTAAAGCTTATTGTCCATAGACGGCAGGTTGGAAGGAAGATCCGGGAACGACAGGAGAGCCATTGCAGACCCAGGCACTGTATGGAAACTCTGAGCTCGGGAAAGCCCTAAGCCCTTTATTAAAGGTCTTCCAACAGATTAATCAGACCCACAAAGAAAATGTCCCTTTTGATTGACTTAAAGTCAACCGATTATGAACTTGAATCACATTTGCAAAATCCCTTCACAGCAGCACCCACATCAGGTCTGTGTGTGCCACGAAAGGGGTGTTGCCTCCCTTCCGTTCCTCACCTCTTGCCAGAGCATCTCCCTTGAAACTGTGATCCAGCCCAGTCAAGTTAACACATCAAATAACGATCACAGATATTCTCATATGTTATCTTGTAGAATCGCAACACCCAATATGGAACCGCAAGTTTAAATGCGGCTGTTTTAATTGAAATCAATTGAAATTAAGTACAACGAAGAACCCAGTTTCTCAGTCACACTAGTCCAGCTCCAACTACTCAACAATTACATGTGGAAAGTTCTATTGGATAGTGCTATTTCAGAAACTTTATTGCTTTGCCTTATCTCCCATTTGGAGCTCATTTTTCAATAGAGGATGAAACAGGGGGTCAAGATTTATTTTTTTTTTTTTTTCGTCTGGAAAGCTAATTCATTGAGTCAGCATTGTTTATTGAAAATCCCACCCATTCTTACTCCATTTCAGCGACTGGTACCTTTGTTATATATTGGGTGACCATGTGTGTAATCTAGATGATCTATTTCTCGTTTTATTCAGTTCTGTTTGTCTGTTAGTGTATCCCTATACCAATGCTACCCTTTCTTAATTCCTGTCTCTCTATTATAAGTATTGATATTGGTGATGAAAGCTCTGCTATTGCTTTTCTTCTCCAAGATGGCATTGGTGGCTTTTGACCATTTGCATTTCTATATGCATTTTAAACATCAGCTAAACTTGCACAAATAATCTTCTTGGGTTTTCACTGGGATTGCATTGAATCTAAAAATCTGTATTAATTTGGGGGCATTAATAGGCATTTTATTTTGAATTTCAGTGCTGTTAACTACTGTCCAGTTTGTGCAGTTAGGCTCTTACACACATTCCCAGTAGCAATATGTGAAGTGTCTACTTCACCGTGCTCTCATCGCCACTGAATATCATCAGTCTTTAAAAATATATATTATCTGATATGAAAATATCTTGCTGGGGGGGGGGGGCGACTGGTGGCTCAGTCGGTTAAGCGTCTGACTCTTGATTTTGGCTCAGGTCGTGATCTCACGGTTTGTGGGTTTGAGTCCATGTCGGGTTCTGTGCTGACAGCACGGAGCCTGCTTGGGATTCTGTCTCCCTCTCTCTGTCTGCCCCTCCCCTGCTCATTCTCTATCTCTCTCTCTCTCCCAAAATAAATAAATAAACATTAAAAAAAAAAAAAAAAGAAAATATCTTGCTGGTGTAATCTGAATTCTCCTAACTTCTCATAAGGCTGAGCATCGTTTAATATCCCATTTGAATCTCCTTTTCTATGAATTGATTTTTTTTTTTTTTTTTTTTACTTAACGTTATTTGTGCTAATTCAATGGTAGGTCTCTTTGTATATTGTGGATTGAGTGGATACTATGCCATGCCACCCAGATGCCCTTTAAGGAATGAATCACTTATTCCACCATCTGCCTGGAGTGTTGGCTACTAGCAGGTGACAGCTGTGCCCTGTCTGGGAATTATTGCTGGTCAGAAGATGCAGCATCACCTAAGGTTATATTTCATAACTGGTTGATGCTGGCATACAAAGGCATGGTTTCTTATCAACTGACGAATGGATAAAGAAGATGTGGTTTATATGTATAATGGGATACTACTTGGCAATGCGAAAGAATGAAATCTGGCCATCTGCAGCAACGTGGATGGAACTGGAGGGTATTATGCTAAGTGAAATAAGTCAGGCAGAGGAAGGCAGGTACCATATGTTTTCACTCATATGTGGATCCTGAGAAACTTAACAGAAGACCATGGGAGAGGGGAAGGGGGAAGAAAAAGTTACAGAGAGGGAAGGAAGCAAACTATAAGAGACCCTTAAATACTGAGAACAAACTGAGGGTTGATGGGGGGTGGGGGACAGGGGAAAGTGGGTGATGGGCATGGAGGAGGGCACCTGTTGCGATGGACCCTGGGTGTTGTATGGAAACCAACTTAACAATAAATTATATTTAATATAAAAAACCCCAAAAAATCCCAAAGGCATGGTTTCTTTGCCTAAAGGTGGGACATCTCTGAAAGGCCATCCTGGCTTCAGAGTATCCCCATTGGATTAGCTGAAGTTGCCAGGGCAACTGTATCACAGTTGAACCTCTTCCTCTGCCCAGTCTTGCTTCCCTTGCTCTCCTGCAGGTATGTGATCCAAGAACATTCCCCAATAAACTTTTGCATGCAAATCTCAGAGTCTCAGAGTCTTTTTCTCTGGAAATCTGATCTGTGACAGCCCATACAGGAAGTGATCGTTGGTAGCACAATCTAAAATGATATTTTGAAGATGGATCATCTGCAGGCTGGCTGGCAATACAACTTCCAACACTGGTGGTAGGTGGAATATGGAAAGCCCCTGGCATGTTGTGGTGGTATAATTGTTAAAATTTACACCAGTGGTAAACTCGTGTGGGATAGTGATGGAGTAGAATGCACCAGTGGGTACAATGTCTCAGGCATTTGGGATATTCGAGGAAGTAGTAATTTCAAGGATTTGGGATTGGATGGCTGTTGGGGGCCATTGCATTGGATAAAGTCAATGCAATCCTGAAATAGATGAATCAGTAATTAAAAAGCTACATGACTAAGTCAGGTGGTCTCATTGGTAGCATATACAGCCGTGAGGCAGAAAAGGTGGAGGACCAGGCCCTGGACTTAATTACTAGAGTGGCAAAGCTCTACAGGAACTGAATTCTAGAAGGGCAGCGTTGAAAGGGCACAGGTCAGAGAGCCATAAGAATTTTTAGGTGAGTTTGAAACCATCATACGGTTTAAACAGGTATGCATGAGTATAAATTTTAGCTCTCCCATTTAATCTATTTTGACCCAATAGACATAGGTATCATAGGTATGGAAATTAGGGTAATCTGACTGTATTATTATAAAATTATTTATCTCTTGTTATTTGCAAGTGTATTGGCAATTCCACTTTGGAATTTTCCATTTTCCATTTTCCCTCATTTCTTTGAGTTTTTAAAACAACCTGGAAAGTTTATCTGATTCCATTATGCAGGGTTTTTATTAATATTTATTTATTTATTTTTGAGAGAGAGAGAGAGCGTGAGCAGGGAAGGGCAGAGACAGAAGGAGACAGAGGATCCGAAGGAGGCTCCACACTGTCAGAACAGAACCTGATGCGGGGCTCGAACTCACAAACCATGAGATCATGACCTGAGCTGAAACCAAAGGTCAGATCCTCAACCGACTGAGCCACCTGGGTGCCCCCATTATGCAATTTTTGAGATGTGTCATGTGTCAGGAACACTTGGAGGATAAAGATTCAGGAAAATCTTTCTAAAGGGTCAGCATAAAAAAAATTAAAAAAAAAAACTTTTTATAGTCAGAGAAAACATAGCTCCCTGATGTTTTTCAATACTAAATAATCAACTCCCAATAATGGAAAACCTGAAAAACAAGAACATTGACTCTAAAGGACAAGTGCATGTGGAAAAAAAGAAAGAACAACATGGGATTAAGAAAAGGAAATTAATATTAAATCAAAAGTAAAATGACAGTGTGGAGTCAACAGGGTCCTGGAGTTTTGTTACCCAGACTCCTTCACAGGACATAAATCTAAATTGAAATGAACAATTTCCTAAAAGTCAATATTGACAGAATAATAGAAAAGACTGCATTTACTTGCCTCACGAGTCCAATGTAAGACCTTTTTGTAATCACACAAGTCAAAAAGATATTGCTTCTTAGTTTCCCATTCTCCTACTTTTTAAAAAAATTAAACCAGAAATACAGAGATGCCAATAAAAATTAATATTGCGAATCCTTCAGGGAACTGTATTTTTCTAAATGCTAGACTTTCAGAAGATGAAATGACCTGAAATCCCTAGAACATTGAGTGTGCTAGGACAGAAAGATCATCCGAGAACACAGTTTTCTTATTATTTGGTAGAACTCCAGGGTGAGCTGTACAAAGTGTATGGATAAAACCATATTCAAATATTCACTAGGCTTTTTATTTTAAAGAAGAGGAAAAATGATGGCATCTGATATTATCTTATGTAACCACACTGTAGGAGCAAAAACTCCAGTATCGATGAGCATTGCGCTATATGAAAACGTATTTGAAAGAGACCAGGTTGTCACCATTTTTCATTCTATTAATGTCTGCTTTTTAGCGACTTCATTGAATATTAGAAACCTTTGCACAGAGTGATATCAGGTGGAAAATATGACTCTCCATTTAGAATTTAAAATGATCTTGACTCCAAAAGCGTCGATTATTCTCTATAGAATTTCCACAGAGTGACTCTAACAGCTTTTTAGCTGACTTTATTCCGTCTGGCTTTGAAAAACAAATGTAAATTAAAATCAGAATATAGGTACAGGAATTGGCTTTGTTAATGTTTTCACAGTCACTTTGTGGAGCCTGGCTCATCACTGTGGTTCCCCAGGGCACTGTACTTACTGTAACGTTAAGGCCCTGGGAGAAATTTAGAGTTTCTTTCATTAAGCCTCCTGCTCCTTCCTTCCCTCAGCTCCCCCGTCACTGTAGTTTCTGACGTTCAGGTCCTGGGAAAACTATACACAGACAAAGGCATGTAGGAATTGCCGACTGAGCGACTGAGCTTTCCATTTGGCACTGTCTTGCCTGGCTTTTTTTCAACATTTTGTGAAAAATAAATGGGTCAATCAACTACATTTCTGTGAGTATTATGAATCCAGTTGCTCTTATAGAAAAAAAAAAGGCTAACTGATCTTTTCAGGCTGTAATACAGACTCCTATTAAGATAATTTATGTTGAAATGATCCGTCAGCAAGATTTTGGTGACTGTTGGGGGGCGGGGTTAGATATCTGGGGAGATATCCTTCTCTCAGGAAGTGTCCAGTCTCAAGTGAGCAGCTAGAGAAATTTACAGTGAACTAAACAAGTGTAGATGAATAAAATTATCAGAAGATAATTAGACCCCGTCAAATGTTAGCATGCATCGTAATCCCTTGGAAGGCTTGTTAAAACACCGATGACTGGGTCCACCCCACTATTTTTGATTTAATAGCCCTAGGGTGGAGCCTGACAATTTCTGTTTCCAACAACTTCCCATTTAATGTTGAGGCTGCTGGTCTGGTGACCACTCTGATTACAGAGTCGGAGAATTTGCTATAATTAGCGATGGAGATCCGATAAAAAGAAACCTGCATTTATAGGGGACCAACATGTGGCAACACCAGTATGAGTCATGCAGGAAAAAGGGGATAGAACTTTTGCAAACCTTTTTCCTGTAAACACCTCTTTTTAAAATTTTTTGCAATGTTTATTTATTTATTTTGAAAGAGAGATAAAGAGCGAGCAGGGGAGGGGCAGAGAGAGAGGGAGACAGAATCTCAAGCAGGCTTCACACTGTCAGCACACAGCCCGATGTGGGGCTCGAACCCAGGAACCATGAGATCATGACCTGAACTGAAATCAAGAGTCGGACACTTGACCGACTGAGCCACCTAGGCGTCCCCTTTCCTGTAAACTTCTTGAGTTTGGTGTGAGCTCAATGAGTTTAAGTAGCATCATATATCCATTTTATTGATGAGCAAAGAGAGGCTAAGGCAGACTAAGTGACTTATCTAAGGCTGCACAGCCAATACAGTGCAGACCTCCTGCTCCAACCTAACCCACTTGGTATTAGTACTATTTTTACACATATCTGTACAGACGTGTGTTGGGATGAAGTGTTGGGAATAATATAGAGTCCCGGAGGAGGTCAGGCTCCCAGGGAAATTTGAAAGTTGTAAATGATAGAAAGCAGTGTGAATGCATTGGGCAGCCATGGGCAAAGACGCATAAGAACGGAACATCGATGTATAAGAGAGGGCAAATAGGGATCTCCAACTACGGATGTAGCAAGAGCTGGACGTGAGAGACAGATCAAAAGTAGCTAAGGAAGGGCCCTTAGAGCCAAACTGCTACCAGGGCTAGAGTGTCACACAAGAAGTGCCTAAAGCTTTCTTTTGTATACAACTGAAAAACCTATTCTTAGATTGGGGCCAATCTGGAAACGAGTGCTGCTGATAAAAGCACAGGTAATTATACCAGTGTCCCCACCCCATTACTCTACTGGGGCTGATTGCCTAAGCTGCAAGAGGGAAGCTTAGGAAGAGGTCAAAGGAGGAAAAACCATGAAAATAAACTAAACCATTCGCAGGATACTGAGTAAATAACAGCAAGCGCCAAGAGTGTTCAGAATATTTTTCTGGAATTGATGGCCTAAGGTTTCTAATAATTCACTGTAATTAGGGATGAAGTTCTGATACAAAGAAACCTCGTGTTTTGGGGCCAAAGCAAAACGAACCTTGCAGGGAAGAATGAGCAGAACTCGTGCAAGGAGAGGAAAGGATCATCAAGGATTCCATCAAGGATTTCATCACCGTCTAGATGGAAGCAATGCCCTCACCCGAAGTCACAATCTTCTGGCTAAAAAATGCAGCTAACATTTGATGGTGAATTCCTCTGAGAGGGCTTCCTAAGACGGTCCCTTAATTTGGTAGTTACATTTGTTGATAGACATGATGCCTCAAATTAAGGGACCGTCTTAGGAAGCCCTCTCAGAGGAAGATTTTTTTTTAAGCTACAATTCCTGAGTGCATGTTCTATGGTATGAATATTGATTCTCAACCACCTATTATTAATTCATATGGGAGGGAGGACCCAAAATTATTTCTCAGAAAATTCAGGGCCTTCTCTGCATATTTGACCACCTCTATGTGCAGCTGAGTACTCGCCTGGCTTTGCATGAGTTCCACGTTTTATATTTTTAACTTTTATATGTTTATTCCACCAGCAACACAGAATATCTGTACTTCAGGTATATTCAAGGAATATAACCTTGAATTCATTTTTTTTTAATTTTGAGAGAGAGAGGATAGTGAGTGGGATAAGGGTAGAGAGAGAAGAGAGAGAATCCCAAGCAGGCTCCGAGCTGTCGGCGCAGAGCCCTATGTGGGGCTCAAACTCACAAACCGCAAGATTGTGACCTGAGCCAAAATCAAGAGTCGGACGCTTAACTGACTGAGCCCAAATCTTGATTTCATTTTTAACTAATATTATCAAAAAGCTCATTCTACGAATGAAGGAAAATTAAGAGACATGCAAACTCCCACTTCTCTAAAAGATATAAAATTTACCCTTGGATTAACTTAGGTCTTCAGAGAGCCACACACCTGGACCGTGTAGTTTTTGCCTACCCCCTCTCTTCCCAAATCCTGTTTTTATTGAATCACAATTTGGCTTTATGTCATTGACTTATGTTGAGGGACATTCCAAGAAAATGCTCAATGAAACTGGCTCTGTTGTATGTTGCTGAGGATGTTTGGATATTTTTCATTGTATTAAATATCTCTTCTTTATAGGATCTCATGAAAGGAATTTCTTTCTGGCCTCTGCTGTACTACCTCTGAAGTCATTTTTGTTTTTTGTTTTCTGGCCATATTGAATAACTTATTTCCCTTTTGAGTTGATCACAAGAAAGCTTAGAGCCAAGTTCATGACTCCCATCTTATGAGTGCACAGGTCTTGTATTTACACTGCACATTTTCCTCCTAACCTCACATCTGGGTTCAATTTGTTTTTCGTATGTACATTATCCCCAACTTCTTCATTTTCTCACTTGCTTTTATGTATATGTATATATATATATTATATAAATTTTATATGTAAGACATACTACAGATATTATTGTATATTTTGTGTGTGTGTGTGTGTGTGTGTGTGTGTAATTTTTTATCTGCCTAATGTTTATTTCTAGCTGTGAGTTCACGGCTGTTTTCTGCCTCCTCCATCCTCATAAATTCATCTTCAAGAATGAAGAGTGCTGGAATGGGTCAAGGTAGAAGGCACCACTGTGACCTTAGAATTACATTCTATGGATTCTTTTTGTGTTCTGGCTTCTTTGACATAGCATAATTATATTAAGATTCATCCATGATGTTGTATGTATCATTAATTTGTTTCTTTTTATTACTGAATGGCATTGCATTGTATGAATATACATACCCCAATTTGTTTAACCATTCACCTGGTAAGTGGACATTTGGGTTGTTTCTGGTTTTGGGCTATTACCAATAAAGTTTCTATGAACATGTACATACAAGTCCTAGTGTGAAAGAATGTATGCTTTCACTGCTCTTGGGTAATTATTAATAGAGCCACTCCAGTGTTCTTTTGGGTAGTGTTAGTATGGTATATATTTTCCCACCATTTTACTTTTAACATTTGTGTGTCTTTATATTTAAGTGTGTTTTTTGTAGGTAGAATACAGTGGGCACCTGGGGGGCTCAGTTGGTTAAGCATGCGACTGCGGCTCAGGTCATGATCTCACGGTTTATGAGTTTGAGCCCCGCATCGGGACCTGTGCTGACAGTGAGGAGACGGCTTTGCATCCTCTGTCCCCGACTCTCTCTGCCGCTCCCCTCTGTGTGTGCACAAGTTCTCTCTGTCTCTCATAAAATTAAATTAAATTAAATTAAATTAAATTAAATTAAATTACAATTTAAAAAAAAGAATGCAGTGGGATCTTACTTTTTATCCAATCTGACAACCTGTGCCTTTTAACGGGGTGTTTAGATTATTTACACTCAATGTGATTATTAATGTACTCTGATTTACATTCACTGTCTTACTATTTGTTTGCTATTTGTCTCATATGCTCTTTGTTCCTCTTTTTCTGCTTTCGTTTAGATTGATTAAAACATTTTTTTTAAAAATTTAAGTGTAGTTGACACACAACATTGTATCAGTTGCAGGTATACAGCATAGTGATACAACAAGTTTAGATGTCATGCTGTGCTCACCATAAGTGTAGCCACCATCTGTCACCATACAGCATTATTATGATATCGTCGACTATATTCCCTCTGCTGCAACTTTCATCTCCGCGACTTATTTATTCCTTAACTGGAAGCCTGCACCTCCCACTCACCTTCACCCATTTTGCCCATCCCCTCGCCCTCTCTCCTCTGGCAAATACCAGCTTGCTCTCTGTATGTATGGGTCTGTTTCTGCCTTTGTTTACTTGTCTGTTCAGTTGTTTTGCTCTTTTAGATTCCACTATACGTGAAATCACATGGTATTGGTCTTTATCTGACTTATTTCACTTAGCATAATAGACTTTAGGTCCCAGATTGATTTTTTTTTAATTTTTTTAATGTTTATTTTATTTTTGAAAGAGAGAGAGGCAGAGCATGAATGGGGGAGGCGCAGAGAGAGAGGGAGACACAGAATTTGAAGCAGGATCCAGGCTTCGAGCTGTCAGCACAGAGCCCGATGCGGGGCTCGACCCCACAAACTGTGAGATCATGACCTGAGCTGAAGTCGGACGCTTAACCGACTGAGCCACCCAGGCGCCCCTGATTATTTTTTTATAATTTCACTTCAATTCCTTTGTTGGTTTATTAGCTGTAACGATTTGCTTTGCTCTCTTAGTGGTTTAATGTATAGTGTACATTTTAAATTTGTCACAGTCTACCTTCATTTGATATTATGCTACTTTGCATAAAGTACGAGTATCTTAAACAGTAAATTTCCATTTCTCCCCTTCTGGGCTTTGTGCTTCTGTTACCATACTCTTTACTTCTACCTGTGTTAGAAACCCCATTACATTATTCTACGTTATCTTTACCTTTGTTTAAGCAGTGAGTTGTCTTTCGAAAAGATTTAAATAACAAAAATATCTCATCTATTTACCCAAGTGGCTCTCACTCTGGCATGCCTCGTTCCTTTGTGTAGATCTAGATTTTTCATCTATATGATTTTCTTTTTGGCTGCTCAACTTCCTTCCTTAACATTTCTTGTAATAGGAGTCTTCTGGTGATGAAGTCTTTCAGCAGTTTTATGTCTGGAAAGGTCTTTATCTTACCTTCATTTCTGAATGCTATTTTTTGCTGAGTAGAGAATTCTAGGTTGACAGTTTACTTCTTTCAATACTTTAAAGATGTCGATCTGCTGTCCTTTTGCATTATTTCTGACAAGAAATCTGCTGTCATCTCTATCTTTGTTCCTTTGTAGGTAATGTATCTTTTTTTTTTTTTTTTCTTTTTCCTCTGACTGCTTTTAAGATTTTCTCTTTGTGGCTGGTTTTGAGAATCGGATGATGGTGTGCCTTTGTGTGGTTTTCTTCATGGTTTTTTTTGTGCTTGAGGTTCATTGATCTTCTTGGAAGTCTAGGATTTTAGCTTTTACCAAATTTGGAAATTTGAGGGCCATTATTTCTTCAAATATTTTTGTCTAGCAGCATCTATCTTTTCTCTCCTATAAGTATATGAATTGTATGCACATTAGGTGTGTGACGTTGTCCTACAGCTCCCGAGTGATCTGTTCATTTTGTTTTCTTTCTCTTTTCTGTGTTTGAGTGTCTGTGTTATAGGTAGTTTCTTATACCATGTCTTTAGGTTCACTATTCATTTATTCTGCAACTTCAAATCTGCCATTCACACCATTCCGTATTTTTTGCATATCACATGTTGAGGATTTTATCTGTATAATTTTGATTTAGGTCTTCATTTTTTGTTTTATTTTTTTTTTAGTGTTTATTTATTTTTTGGGGGGTGAGGGGCAGAGAGAGAGGGAGACACCGAATCTGATGCAGGCTCCAGTCTATGAGCTGTCAGCACAGGGCCTGACACGGGGCTTGAACTCACAAACTGTGAGATCATGACCTGAGCTGAAGTTGGACGCTCAACCGACTGAGCCACCCAGGTGCCCTGGTCTTAATTTTTTTAAAAACATCTTCAATGACTCCACCTAACATGTTCAATCTTTCCTGTGGTTTTTAAAAAACATATGAAATAGAGTTGTAGCAATTGTTTTAATGTCATTGTCTGCCATATCTGTGCCCCTTCTGGGTTTTAGTTGATTTATCATTCTTTTCATTATGAGTTCTTTTTTCCTGTTTCCTTACTTGCCTGGTAATCTTTAGTAGGATGTCAGATATTGTGAATTTCACCTTGTTGGATGCTGGGTATTTTTGTATTACTAAAAATATTCTTGATCTTGCTGTGGGATGAAGTTACTTGAAAATGGTTTAATCCTTTTGGGTCTTGCTTTTAAGACCTGTATGTCAAGAATGGAGCAGTATTTAGCCTAAGACTAATTATTCTCCACTACTGAGGAAAAATTCCTCTAATGACTTTACTTAATACTCCATGAATTATGAAGATTACCAGTCCAGCTGGTGAGAACAAGCACTATAAATGGCCCTGTGCAATCACTAAGTGCTATTCCCTCTAGTCCTTTTGGGTGGTTTTCCCTTGGCTTTGGGTCGTTTCCTTACATGCACATGCAGTTGGGTACTCTACTAAATACTTGAGAGGGACCCTCTATAAATCTGCAGAAGTTTCTCCTTGTGTAGTTCTCTTCTCTCCATCGCAATGTCTTGTTAAGTCTATTACTTACTTCTCCAAAGCCTCCAAAGCCTATGTGTTATGAACACATAACAATATGTGTTCAATTCAAGGAATTTGATGCATTCCGTCTGGGTTTGCCTTCAATACACTGCGGCCTAGAAAGTCTCTCAAAGCTTTAAGCTAGGGTGATAGTAGGTTTCTATCTCTCAGGGTCATATCCTTTATAGCCTGACATCCTATGACTTAAAATCTACTCTTTCATTTGTTTTGTCTAGTATTTTACTTATAATCAGATAGGTGGTAAATCTAGTCCCTGTTGCTGCATCTTGGTTAGAAAAAGCTCCTAGTCATCCTTTCCTTGGCTTTAGGTTTCTGCTCTCTTTTGAAACAACTCTGATGATTCTTCTTCCTCAAGGGCATGGATGGTCAGCACAGGCTATCTCTGCTCTTGTCTCTGGAGGGAATAGGTATTTCCCTTTCTATCCTTTGCCTTGGATTAATCCTTCCTCAACTCTACTTACCGTCAACCAGAAAGATGCTGTGGCTCAAGACTGGCGAGCATACCTGGGAGCAAGGGGTCCTGAAGGCCACTCAGTCGCCTCTAAAATGTGGCCTTCACACAGAAGCACAAAGGCCAGCTCTGTGTTTCAACGTAGCTCAGGAAGGATCGGAGTCCTCACACGGATCTGCCTCTCATGACCCCAGTAGTTGGTTAAGGATTTGGATATTCAGAATTGTGGTCTTGTGTCTTTTCATCTTCTAAGGCTAGTATAGGCAATCCATTTTGGAATAAAGTAGAAAGAAAGGAAGAAAGAATCTGCACTTAAATGCCAAAATTATACTTCAAATTCCTTAAACTTTGTTGTGTGTGATTCTGTTAAAGTTAATTGCATACAGTTCTCTTCCCTGGTTTTATTCCATTTTTTCTCAATTAATCTTTATTATTTTTAGAGTTTTAATTAAAAATCCCCTCAATATCTGCTTCTATGTAAGTACTTGAACTTGGAGCGTCCAGATGATAAATTATAGTTCGAATGAACAGAATATCCAGACAAGGTAAGCAGCCCTTGGATACAAGTGACTGGGGCTAGAAACATTTCTTTCTGCACATGTCATAATCCACACTAGTAAATCTGCATGTGCAGATATTTGTCATGGAAGTTGAGCCTTGAAAAATTTAACAAATATCAAAATTTTATACTTAAAATTCTAGACTTGCTCATGGGAGTAATTAGCCTTTATCCAGACAGAGATTATCAAGCAATTTTTCTTCATATACTTACTCTTATCATTTATGGCAAGAATATTTTACTGTATTGGAAAATGTCCTAATGGGAAAAAGGTTAACTTTTTTATGAGACTATGACCTTCGGGTCAAATAACTCATAATATTCAGTCTTCCTTTCAAAAATAGGTAACGACTAAAAATCAGCTGAGAAAAAGATTCCTTAGAAAACAGACTGACAATAGATATCCAAATTCTTGGTTTGAATCACTGGAAGGAAGTGACTGAAAATCCATCTGCCCCCATCCCCTCTCCTTGGCAACAGAGAAAATCAAGTTATTGGCCTACAATCACTCTACTGAGAGGAATCATCACCCAACTGGGAGGTCTTAGGAAGGTGGTATGGTACAGCTAGAAGAGCACCACCAGGAATTTTTGTATCTGAGCCCAGATCAGCCATGAAAAGATCTGAGTTTTAAGAGAGCCTAGGCCACATTTACAATTCCCTATTTGTTAACATTCCTGCCAAAGAGTAAATTTTTCATTCATTAAACAAATATTTTATGAGCACCTACGAATTATCATGTATCATGAACCAAAAGGAGAAGGGGCAAAGCGAATGAGCATAAGCTTTGCCTCAAGACACACTCAAGTTGAGGGGCATCACAGTTATTCACATGACATATCCACTAGGCCTCATGTTTCTCCTTTGTTGTCCTTGGTAAAAGGCACCAAAGGGAAGGAGAAAGGTACAGCTTTTATGATCAGAACTCTGTTAATTAAGATGGATTTGTGTGCCTTTTGTGCTGTATTGCATTTGTCCCTTTCTACTAATTAACAGTCTCCAGAGATAGGATGTGTCTAAGATTACTTTTCCAGTCCTTCCTTTTTTTTCCCTCTCCCCACTGGAACCATTAGATAGGAGATTCCACGAATGATACCAGGCAACTGTTTCATAAGTTTCAATGATTCGAGCTCCTATTAGTCTCCATTATATCAGGTGTCAACCTAAAATTGTCAGGAGGCAGGGTGCCTGGGTGGCTCAGACGATTGGGCGTCTGACTTTGGCTCAAGTCATGATCTCACAGTTCATGGGTTCAAGCCCCGTGTCGGGCTCCGTGCTGACAGCTCAGAGCCTGGAGCCTGCTTTGGATTCTGTGTCTCCCTCTCTCCCCCCACCCCCAACTCGCACTCTGTCTCTCTCTGTCTCAAAAATAAATAAGCATTACAAATTTCTTTTTAATTGTCAGGAGGCAATAACTAAATAAAAAGGCTTATTTGGGGTCAAAGAATTACAATTTGGGGTACACAGATTTGGGTAGCCACCCATATAGTATCCCACTAGGGGGCAAAAGTCAGGGGTTTTTGAGCAAAAAGGGAATAGTTGTATACATTGTTTATAAAGAATGTTTGATAGGAGTTGACAGCAGAACGCTAATCTTGACTGAGTATAATTGGTTGCTAAGGCTATCACCAAGCAAAGTCTGTTACTGTAGCAAGTTGCAGGTGTTTGTGGGGGGGGGGGGGGAGGGTCCTTGGAATATTTGAGATTTGGCCCAGTTCAAAAGTTCATGGTTCCACCAGTGAGGATACACATAAGGCCCCCCTCCTTAACGGCCTCCTGGCTGGCTGCATTTGAAAACCCCTTGAAGGGGCACCTGGGTGGCTCAGTCGGTTGGGCATTTGACTTCAGCTCAGGTCATGATCTCCCCGCAGCAGCCTGGAGCCTGCTTCGGATTCTGTGTCTCCCTCTCTCTCTGCCCCTACCCACTCACGCTGTTACCCCCGCCTCTCAAAAATGAATAAATGTGAAAAGAAAAAAAAATTAAAAAAAAAAGAAAACCCCTTGACATAAGTGACCCCATTTCATTTCACCTTTCACCCAGGTAATATCAAGTATCTGCTATTTTTGAGAGACTTTCTATGATCCTTATCTGGTTTTGAATTGTGTATTCTTGGAGCAGGGTAAAACAACAACAACAACAACTATAGGGGCAGAAAATAGATTAGTAGTTGCGGGAGGCCAAGAGTAGGAGAAGCAGGGGCGGGGGCAGGAAGGAGTTTGGGGGAGCAATGGAAATGTTCTGTGCATATGGTGGTTACCATATGCACTTGTCAAAATGTATAGAACCATACCCTAACAGGGTGGATTTTATTCCATGTAAATTAGACCTCAGTAAACCTCGGGTGGGGAAAACTGAGTTCTAGGGCATGGCCAGTGCCCTTTAGGACCTATTACCTTAAGTCTGTGTGTGCTGGGGAAATGTTAAGAGATGTGAACTCATACAGGGATGCAATCTTTGGGGTAATACGTATTTCTACTAAGGGCAGAGGTTAGGGTAGGATAAATTGCAGCTATGACTTGAATTCTGGATGGGAACAACTATTTCCTAATGTTCCAACTAAAATTCTCAAACTAGTAGAAAAGCCATAAAATGGACTGAATGAGGGTCTGGCTTCTGGAACCAGACTGCCTGGGTAGGAATACTAGCCTCATCAGTCACTGTGTGACCTGTGGCAATTTACCTATTAGAAAATGACACATTAGTTTGTACCCAGCTGCATCAGCCAGCCAGTAAAAGGGTAAGTAATTGTGGATATTTTCCTAATTAAGGCAGTGAAAGAAAATCACACTGCTTGAGGTAGAAACAAAACAAAAAGCTACAACAACAACAAAACTACACGACTCAACAAGCTGACTATGTGCTAAGTACTCTTTTAAGCATTTAAATCTCACACCAACCCAATCATCCCTGTTCTACCAACGAGGAAACTGAGGGGTGGCATAGATAGGTACATGGCCAAAGGTCACACTGACTGGCAAAGCTGGGATTCAAACCCAAGCTGCCTGGTTCCAGAAGCCAGGCCCTTATCCACTCCACTTCATTGCCTTTCTAATAATTAGAGAACAATAGTTACAACATTGGAAAATAATTGTTCCCATCTAGAATTCAAGTCAAGTCTAATTTCAGGGTTCACTTGTAATAAACGAAGGGCAATGTTCTCCTCACCCGCATCCAAATAGGGGAAATCAGGCTGTGTTCAAGTCGTTCATTTCCAGTCAAGTTATATCAAACTACGCAGGACTCCATTTTTGACTGGGAAGTGAAAGGTAAGACGATATTTCGGGGGGGGGGGGAGGGAAGGAAGCCATTTGTGGGAAAGTCAAAAGGCAGGCCATGTCACAATTTATTATGAGTGTCAGCCATCTATAAAACCGCACCCCCTCCCCAATTTGGTTTCCTCTTAGATGACTTTTCCATAGCTGCCATTCATGCCATTAGCCCTACATGTCCTGATAATACATCGGATTTTAAAACTGCAACCCCAGTAGCAAAGGCCATGACTCTACCACACACAAAAAGTCCTCAGTTATATATTCCTCTCCTTAGGTTTTATGTAAATGAAAATCTGTAGGAAATAAATCCATTTAGATATTGTTATTTCCTTAAATACTCTTATCTTGTTCCAAAAAAAAAAAAAAAAAGAAATGGGATATAGTGGGGTTTTTTCCCCTGCAAAGTCCATAAACACACGCATTTTAAAAATCCATATTTTCTCTAATTTCATAATAGATGATGCACTGGCCAAATAAATACGCTACATAGTAGAATTCCTATTGGACATCGCATTCATCTTCAAGCCACAATCTTTTCCCATTTTTCTTTGTCGAAGACTTCTGGAAATGTTATGCTAAAAATAACACTTTTAACGTGAGTAACAGGTTAACAAAATGAAAGTTGCTATAGAAACGGAATGCACGCTTTAGAAAATGGAACTGCAAGGAGAAATGCTATTTATCGGCTGCAGTGAATTGGCAAGAGCTTATCAATATATACCCCCGAGGTCTGTTTCAGATAGCTTGATAGCTGCTAATGGCAATATTTCCCAATATTTTCCTGAGTTCGAAGAAAGTATTGGATCAAGGATGCTCAGTTAAGAGACAGGAAGAAGAAAAGATGGCTACTTCATGCATTCCTGCACCACTCAGCAGAAGCACAAGTGTAGGTCTATTAGGGCAGGGCCCTCATGTCTCCTTAATGCCGTGATTTATTCTGATGTCTTAACCATTAGTATTTGCAAGTCTCTGAGAATTATCATTTACGTGGAGGCTGGTGTGCTTGGATTGCTCTGGGTACTCAGCTGGCAGTGTACTTGGGCAAAGCCTTAATAATTGGGCATCTCCTGTTTAACTGCATGATTAAGGGATATTTTATTTACTGTCGCTCTCCGCTGGCAACTTTTGACTGAACGTTGCCCTGATTTGACCATATTTTCTCCAAGAGGAACAAACAGCAGTTTTTGACGCCGTGCACCGCTCTGCTTTTATAGCCTGCGTTTTTCGCGCCATAAATCCAGACGCTTTACAATCATTAAGAATATGTAAGGAGACTTGACTCCGTAACATCCTCTCTCCAGAGTTCAACCTGTGCAATAAAACAAGCTCCACGGAAAACATGCATTTGGGCTCAGCTCTCTAAAAGCCAACCGCCCCCCGTCACCCCCGCCCCGTTGCAAAGAAGTTATTTCTGGTGGGAAAGTCATAGGCCATGTGTGTTTGATGTTTTGCTACCTTTGACCCAGGTGGTTATTGCCTCTTCCCCCCTCACCTCCTTCCCATGATAATTTGCCGTCTCTCTCAGCTTATTAATAATGGAGCCTCTGGTAAATGCACGTGGCCTTAAATGAGATGACTACCCTGAGATTCTGCACTGAGATTACATAAGGCTTTAACTGGGCAGGTTTTCCCCTCCCCTCGTGCATCTGGAAAGCTTTCCTCCAAGGAATTTTGAGAGGATTGTGATGAGAGCTTCTCTGGAGTTCAGAGAGGTCACCCCGGGACCCCCTTCTTGTCATGCTGTCTCCCCAGTACCTGGCTTCTCCCCGTGTGAGACAACAGTGGTGGGAACAGACAGAGCTCTTGGGCTAGACAGACGGACAGTGAACAGGCTCAGACTTCATCGCTTTCTTACCTGAGTCCGCAATTTCCTCTAAGACATGGAAATGGCTCTCTGGAGAAAACGGAACGGAGATAGATCAGGGCACATTATGGAATTCTGGACCTGAAACAATACAAATGGTTCTTCTTTCTTCCCTTGACCCCAAAGAGCAGGTCATGTTCACAAGCAACAATACCGGATGGAGACTGCGCCACATTACAGCCTCGACCATGTACTGGGCATTGTGCCTTATCTCATGCTTTAGCTCATTCCAATTTTACAACAGCCTTGTGAAGTAAGAATTATTCTTATAATGGTTAATCGATTCTTTTTTTCACTCCCATTCTTTTGGACACTGGTTCTCTTTCTTGTTGAACGCAGAAAGAAGTCAGAACGATTGAATGTCCTTTTTCCTTCTGTCATTTTTTAATGCGACATCTTCCTCAGGAAGAGATCCTAGTCTTTTCCTCCTCATAATGTTGGTCTGAAAATGACCATTTTAAACCCCTTTTTAAGACACTTATCTTTGGATTCAATTTAGGAGTCAGTATGGCTTAGTGCAGACAGACGTCAGCAAGCTATCTATAAAGAGCTAGAGAGTAAATATGTCAGGTTTTGCAGGCTATATGGTCTGTCTCAATGACTCAACGCTTCTGTTGTAATATGCAAAAGCAGCATAGGTAATACAAAAAGGAATGGGCATGGCTGTGTTCCAATAAAACTTAATTTACAGAAACAAGAGGCTTCCCCGTGAGCCTTGGTTTGTTGACCCCTGGATTAAAAATAAAAATAGGGGCTCCTGAGTGTCTCCATCGGTTAAGTGTCTGACTCTTGGTTTCAGCTCAGGTCATGATCTCACGGTTTTGGGAGTTCGAGCCCTGCATTGGGCTCTGCACTGACAGCTCGGAGCCTGCTTGAGATTCTCCCTCTCCCTCTCTCTGCCCCTCCTTGACTCATGCTGTCTCTGTCTCTCTCAAAATAAATGAATAAACTTTAAAAAAAGTAAAAAAATAAAATGTGGCAGGAAATAGGGGGCAAAGCAAAGGCATAGCCCTCAATTAATCCCTAGGCTCATGTTATTAGCAGTGTGGCCTCGAGCATGTAACTTTTATTTCACTGAGACTTAGTTCTGTTATCTGTAAAACAAGGGTGGTAGTTTCCTCCTGGGGTTATTGGGAGGATCAAAAAAGAAAAACATGCATTCCTGGGCTTCTCCTCTCTTGCAGTTTGGTTAACACTGGTTGTTTCCAAATATTCCAGGCACTTGTTGAAATGCTGATGATACAACCATAAGACAAGGCCCTTATTTCCTGCATCACCTCCTAGGAATCCAAGGAGCATTAATCCTGCCTCAGAGGGTAAAGGAAGGTTTCAGACGGGAGGTATTCAAGGTCAATCTTGAAGGGTAAGCACAATAATTTAGGTTGAGAAGCAAGAGTAGGGCATTCCGAGTAGAGATAACAGCAGCAGCAAAAAGATAAAAGCTTTGTAGATTGCATAGTATTTCAGGGAACTGTGAAAAATACTCCAGTATAGAGAACGTGATAATGCACAATGAGGTGCATACTAATAGAACCTACTTGATATCCGTTCCCCTCTCTTCCTTACTCATAGGTCCATGATTTTGTCCAGGGCAGAAAATGTACCCACCTAAAAATACTCAATCCCCAGGTGCCTGGGTGGTTCAGTTGGTTGAGCTTCTGACTTCTGCTCAGATCATGATCTCATCGTTGGTGAGTTTGAGCCCCTGGTGAGGCTGTCTGCTATCCATGCGAAGCCTGCTTCAGAACCTCTGTCCCCCTCTCTCTCTGCCCCTTCCCTGCTGGTGCTTTCTCTCACTCTCTCAAAAATTAAAAAAAATACTCAATCCCCCAGTGTTCCTGGTTAGCTAGAGGTGGCCATATGATGCAGTTCTAGCCAATAAGATGTAAGTAGAACTATCTAGTAAGGGCTTCTTTTTCTGAATAAATAGAAAACAACTATATAAGGAGAAAGTTTTTTTTTTTCTGATCTGGAAAATGGATATAACACTTGGAGATTCAGCAACCCTTTTGCAGTCATGAAACCAAAAGCCATATTTGACAGTGATGAGACAGAAAGACAAAAAGAGTGTGCCTGTGTTCTCTGTGGCAGTACTGAGCCAACACACCAGCCCTATGGACCTATTTCCAGGGGAAAAACGACAGCCCCATTATATAAGCCACTGTGTATATTGTGTTTTCCATTATTCACAAGTCAACAAGACTAACTGATCTGCAATGGAATCAGAAGCAGTAGGAAAGATGCTGCATAGGTAGAGTAGGTTAGTGCCAAATGTTATACTCTGGAGTTTAGACTCTTGTAGACAAGTGAGAAACAGTAAGGTTATTTATATATCTAGTTATTTATTTATTTTGAGAGAGAAAGAGAATGTGTGGGGCAGGGGCAGAAGTAGAAGGAAAGAAAGAGAATCTTAAGCAGGCTCCGTGCCCAGCGCGGAGCCCAGTGCGTGGCTTGATCTTACTACCGAGAGATCATGACCTGAACTGAAATCAAGAGTTGGACACTCAGCCGACTGAGCCACCCAGGTACCCCAATAGTAAAGGTTTTTAAGCAAAGTAGTGATATAAAATAACTTATTCAATAGTAGGCCATTAATATCTAAGTATATGCCAGGTACTGTGGGGAACTACACAGATAAAGAACAAAACCAAAACAGGGAGATGTACTACCAAATACAACTATTATAAATGATGATGTCTTATGAAGGAAACTAACGTTTTTGCCCAAGAATAATCAGAGTGGCCAACATTAGATAGGTAGGAAGACCTCTTAGGTAACAACAGAGCTCAGACCTATAAGATGAGAAGTCGGTCATGCATTCTGCACAGAAAGGCCAGCATTTGCAAAGGGCTGAGGTAGGAAAGAGTCTAGCTACTCCTAGGAACTTTAAGAAACTCGGTGTGACTGGAGTTTATCACCCAAACTAAGAGTCAGTGGTTTGAGATGGTTTGAGATGGTTGAAGACAGCCAAGGCCTTGTAGTCTATGGCAACAAGTTTTAAATGAAGAGGGAGCCGCTGAGGGGCTTGAAGCAAGTGATATGATCCAAGTCATGTTTTAAAACAGTGTTCTTGATATGATGTAGAAAATGGATTAGAAGGGCACCTGGGTGGCTCAGTTGATGGAGAGTCTGACTCCTTGATTTCAGCTTAGGTCATGATCCCAGGGTCATGGGACCAAGTCCAGTAACAGGCTCTTCACTGAGCATGGAGCCTGCTTGAGATTCTCTCTCTCTCCCTCTGCTTGTCTCCCCCGCTTGTGTGATCTCTCGAAAGAAAGAAAGAAAGAAAGAGAAAAAAGAAAACACAAAATGGATTAGAAATGAGCAAAAGTGGGATGGTATAGACGAGATAGCATTGTTGTGGTAGTTTAGGTGAAAGATCATGGTGGGATGATGGTGGCCTAGTCTAAGGTGGTGACTATGGTGATGGAGAAGTGTAAACACATGATGTACAGCAGCATGAAGCATGATTTGCTGTATGGATTGGATGTAGGAGGTTAGGGACAAAGAGGAATCAAGGATAACTGTCTCTGAAGTGAGCTTCTGGGTGGAGAGTAACACCATTACTGAGATGGGGAAGACTACGGTGGGAGGGGATATATTTTGAATGGGAAATTAATTGTTCTGTTCCTGACATGTTAAGTTTGAGATGCCTGTGAGACATCCAAGTGGGAAACCTCAAGGAGAGGGTTGGATATGTAGGATGCAGAAGTCAGATTCAGAGAATTCCTCTGGCTGGAGATGATCTTATGACTCGTCAGCAAAATTATGATATTTTAACCCAAGAGAACAGATAAGCTCCGCTCAGACTATGTTACAGAGAAAGAGAAGACCTGAGGTCTGTTTGGGGAAGGTAGGTGGAGAATGGGTTCAAGACAAGAGAGACTGGGGATAGAAAAATCAGTTCAGATTTTTTTTAACCCTTATTTATTTTTGAGAGAGAGAGAGACAGAGAGAGAGCATGAGCAGGGGAAGGGCAGAGGGGGGGGGGGGACACAGAATCGGAAGCAGGCTCCAGGCTCTGAGTTGTCAGCACAGAGCTCGACACGGGGCTTCAACCCACCAACCGTGACATCATGACCTGAGCTGTAGTCGGAGGTTTAACCAACTGAGCCACCCACGCGCCCCTCCGATTTGTTTTGAGTGAGAAGTAAAGGAAGTCTGAACAAGAGCAAGAGCAAGGCAAATGGAGAAAAGGGGATGAATTTAAGAGATAGCTACAGGAAGAATCTACAGAACTCGGAGCTTGATTGGATGGTAAGGGCAGGAAAGCTGAAGTCAAAGGCAGCTCTGAGATTCCAACTTGCTTGACTGACTGTAACCTGATGCTCTCAATCAGTACATGATACACAGAAGGAAAAGGGAGCTCCAGGGTGAGATAAGTCTGATTTGGGTGACACAAGGGTGGACATCAGATAGGCTTACATCCTGGGAATGCTGGGTGCTGCTTTTTAAAAATTGCCCTCTCAAGGGGAGCCTGGGTGGCTCAGTCGGTTAAGCATCGCACTTCGGCTCAGGTCACGATCTCAGAGCTGGTGAGTTTGAGCCCTGTGTTGGGCTCTGTGCTGACAGCTCAGAGCCTGGAGCTTGCTTCCGATTCCGTGTCTCTCTCTGTCTCTCTGCCCCTCCCATGCTCATGCTCTGTCTCTCTCTGTCTCTCAATAATAAATAAACATTAAAAAAAATTGCCCTCTCTTCACCTAAACCAGAAGCAAATGCTCAGGAATGATCTGTGGTTGTGGAGAAGCTCGTGGGAAATGTAGAATAACCATGTGGGTTGTGGAAGACTTTTAGAAGTCACATCTCCATGAGAATAGCAAGGGGAAATTCTTGGGTCCCCAGTGCAACATTTGGTCCACGTTGGTTGTGTCGCCCACACGTGAATGTACCTTCACCTGGAGGTACACTGTGAACCTTCTACTTCACTTAACCATCTCCACAGAAACTTTACATTTCTAGAAACATTTACATTTCTTTTGTTGTCTTTCTGTGGATCGTATCACTGATTCACTTTTAAATGGACACTGCAGGGGCCCCTGGGTGGCTTAGTTGGTTGAGCGATGGACATGCTCAGGTTATGATCTCACAGTTCTGGAGTTTGAGCCCCACATCGGGTTCTGTACTGGCAGCTCAGAACCTGGAGAGCACTTTGGATCCTCTCTCTCCACCCCTTCCCCACTCATGCTTTCTCTCTCAAAAATGAACAAACATTTTTAAAAAATGGAATTGTTGCAAAGCCCAATTTGGGTTCTGACAGCTAAGTCTATGAGGAAAACAAACTACAGAAACCACAAAGGTGGGATTTTTTGTTTATTTTTAGATTTTTTTAAGTTTGTTTTTGAGAAAGAGTGAGAGCACAAGCAGGGAAGGGGCAGAGAGAGGGATAGAGAGAATCTCAAGCAGGCTCCACGCTGTCAGCACAGAGCCTGATGTGGGGCTCAACCTCACGAACTGTGAGATCATGACCTGAGCTGAAACCAAGAGTTGCATGCTCAATGGACTGAGCCACCCAGGAGCCCTGCCACAAAGGTGTTAATATCAGAATGCTATGATAGCAACAAGTGGCCTGTCTTTGTTGCAAATAAATAAACAAACAAACAAACAAATAAAAGTGTGGCTAAGAACAAAGGAAGAAGTGTTTCAGTGAAGTATGTCAACTGTCTCCTCTATTCCACACAGCTTGGCATCCTGGGTTGAATATTGGAAATGGTCACAGTTATACTTTCTTGGTTGCTTCTGTTGTTTCAAGCCAAAGGGTGAGAGATACCTGAGGTATCATAGCAGAAAATGAAATTACAAAACCCCGTCTGGGTAATAATGGAAATTGAGACCAAAGCTATTTCTCAGCAGAAATTGGATACTTCTGGCATTTGAGATGTGGACAAGGGGGAGGTGGGGCATTAGTAAAGTTCATCAGAGAAGATCCTCTGCCTTTTAATTTAATTAAAAAAAATTTTTTTAATGTTTGTTTTTTGAGAGAGAGACAGAAGGTGAGCAGGGGAGGGTCAGACAGAGACGGGGAGACACAGGCTCCGAAGCGAGCTCCAGGCTCCGAGCTGTCAGCACAGAGCCCGACGCGGGGCTCGAACTCACGGACCACGAGATCGTGACCTGAGCTGAAGTCACACGCTCCACCAACTGAGCTACCTAGGCGCCCCTTTTGCCTTTTATTTTAGACCTTGTCAGAGGCAGCAGATTTTGGGAACAATAAGAATTTATGAAATGAGAGTTTTTAAATGTGGGAGGAAGTGGAGGTGACGATGATAAAATGAACGAAAGTGCTATCTTTACTGACCTTACTTGAAAAAGCGGATAAGGAATACCTGGGTCCGCATTAGAGTTTTAATTATAAATAATTATGCTCTTCATTTTGTGTACTAAATCTTTTCCTTCACTGTCAGCTCTGACCTTGGAGCTCTGTTATTTGTGCAAACTAACTGGGGTTTTAAAAATGTGTTCTGAGACAGCCACTCAAAAATAATTTTCTCAATGGATCGGGCACTCTTCAAGTAGAAATCACACGCATCTCAATGAGGTATTAAGCATCCATTGATTAGAGTGTACACAAAGCAATTTAGTTGCGGATCTTTTGTTTGGAAGAGGAACGTTTGGTTGCATGAAGGCTAGCCAAGAGGTGCTTGTTTAAATATGACTGAGAAATAGAGATCTTTACATGTCTCCGTTTTCTTTCTTTTTTTTCCAAATCCTTTTTTTTTATAATATAATTTATTGTCAAATTGGTTTCCATACAACACCCAGTGCTCATCCCAACCAGTGCCCTCCTCAGTGCCCATCACCCACTTTCCCCTCTCCCCCCGCCCCCCATCAGCTCTCAGTTTGTTCTCAGTATCCAAGATATATAACCCACAGTTACTGCGTATACCAATTGAAGTGGCACTGTGGCAATGCTACTAAAATGGTAAATAATTGACTTTATAATTATAGATATAATTTTGCAGGGGGGGAGGTTGGCTTCTCCAAAGTCACAAATCTCGGGGCTGGCAGAAGGAGACACAACGTATATGTTTTCAACAATCTCAGAGCTGAGAAATAAGGGAGGATTTGACAAGTCGACTCTCCCCTGAAACTTTAATAAAAGAGAGAAATACTAGAAACATTTTATTTTGGGGGGCGCCTGGGTGGCTCAGTCGGTTGAGCATCCGACTCTTGATTTCAGCTCAGGTCACGATCCCAGGGTCGTGGGATTGAGCTCCGAGTTGGGATCCGCGCTATGTTTGGAGCCTGCTTAAGATTCTCTCTCTCTCCCTCTGCTCCCCTCCCCCCCTCAGTCTCTCTCTTTAAAATAAATTAAAAGGTTTAAATAATAAAAAAAGGAAAGTTTTATTTTTTAAGTTGCACAAGGTAGGGAGGGTCTTAAAGAATAAGGAGACACGAGTGAGAAAGACAAATGTCAAAGTGAGTTAATAGAGGGTCAGGCGCGCGGTGCAAGCGGCCTATCTTAGCCTGCTCAGGCTGCCATGACAAAATATCACAGACTGGGTGGCTTAAGCAACAGAAATTTATGTCCTCCCCATTCTGGAGGCTGGGAGTTCAAGATCAAGGTTCTGGCTGATTTAGTTTCTGGTGAGAGCTCTCTTCTTGGGTTGCCGACAACCCCCTTCTATGTCCCCACGTGGCCTTTCCTCAGTGCGTTCCTGCAGGGGAGTAGTGGGGCTGGAGAGGGGGTGCAAGTTCTCTAGGTGCTTCTTATTAAAGACACTCATCTTATCTGATTAGGCACCTACCCCTATGACCGCATTTAACCTTAATTACCTCCTTAAAGGCCCCAGTTCCAAATAGAGCCACACAGGGGGTTTGGGCTTCGACCTATGAATTTGGGGGCAGGGGGCACAAACATTCAGTGTATAACATGGCCTGAGGGAGCAGCAGGTGGAGAAGCAGCCCTACTGGGAGACTGTGGGGGCAGGGCAGGGTGAGGTGTCCCAGTCCCTATGCAGGCCCGGTGCAGATCTCTTCAGGCCGGGTAAGCTTTTAAAAACAGAAACCCCTCTTCCTACCCACTAACCGTCTGGCATAAGGAAGCCTGGGAGTCTGGCGAGGGGCAGCAAGCTTAGATCAGAAGACGCTGAGAGACCAAACTGTGGCTGGGCTGGGCCCCTGTCTGGTCCCAGGGCTGAGTGAGCTTGAGGCCAGAGTGTCACGGACCACCCACCCGGAGAGCATGTTGCTTCAAAAAAGTGACAGGAAAAAGGTCTTGGCAGGATCACAATTCAGCTAGGAGTGTTTCCACTCCCTGTGCGGAGATCAAAGAAGACAAGCAAAATGCAAAGGTCTAAAATGGCCAGTTCCTAGGAGTCACTTGGGTGGGAGCTGGCTGGGACATACGAGAGGCCATTTAACAGTGTCTGCAGGTTTTCTCCGACAGTAGACGTCTTGGGCTAGATAGCTCTTTGTGGGGGCTGTCCTGTGCATGGGGGAATGTTTAGCAGGTTTCGACAATCCCAAAACGTCGCCAGACATCGCCAGTGTTGAGAACCAATGGCCTAAAGAGATGGCTGCCAGTGGCCTAATAAAACAATTTGTGCATCCAATTAAAATGACAATAATCGGTACAGTTAGCTGAAACACTAAATCGTCCTAAGTCTATGATAAGGCCGAAAAGGAAGATGTAACATAATATGCCGCAGGAAAAATCCAAGCCAATATGAGTCAGTTAATTGGTACTCAAGCCTCTCACAAAAATGAGAGAGCTTAACAAATTGTTCAATTAAAGGAAAAGCTATAATCAAATCATTATTTTTTAAAATTTTTTTCTTAGAGAGCAGCCTGAGGCAGGGCTCAATCTCACGACTCAGGGATCAGTGACCCAAGCTGAAATCAAGAGTCCAACGCTCAATTGACTGAGCCACCCAGGCACCCCTCAATTCATTATTTAATCGTGCAAGACTGTCCTCCTGCTGGCTAGTTCAAGAAGTGACTATAGTCTGCCTGCAATGTCAAACATTTATACATTCACACTCATAACCATAACTTGATACTGCGAAAATATCCAGTTTTAGGTCAGGGTCGTGGGATGGATTAAGGGGTATAAATTGGGCACATGTGAAGCCGGGGTCTTTTGGGGGATTATCTTGAGAAACTGACCACTTTATCTGGTCTTGCCGTGAACACTCAGGTGTGTCCCGGTATTTTTATATCATTATTTGCACCTAATAGGTGCATCCAGACTTTCCAAAGGCCAGCGTTAGGTGGCCAGGAAGGTATGAACTTGGGCAAAGAGAGGTTCCTGTTTCTGTGGGGAACTTTGGGAGACCAGAGGCATTCTATATCCGGCAGGGAGCACTGTGTTTTAGCTCCTGTTTCTGAGGTATTGCCGTAAGTTTTTACGTCTTCTGCCACTGGAGAGATTTCATATCTTCAATAACAGTATGTGTTGGTGTATTTCTGTCAATCATAGCGCTGTCCTGTTGTGATGACTGAGAAGGTGCGTTCTGAATTTTCTGTGCCTTTTTTTCCATCCTGCAGTGTGGCGTACTAGGCATTAGAAAATGTAGAAATGAAACTTACATTGGCACCAGTCTCTTGTATTTCCCTTTGGGTTTTTTTTCCTCCTTTTATCTTTTGGGTGCATCAGAGGACCCCTGTGTAGTCACACTGCTTTCTTTGGATCCCTCCTCCTTGTCGTTTCTCTTTAGCCTAATTTCTTATTCCATTATAAGAATTTCTAGAACCTCTTATCTCTCTTGAATACTTTTTAGAAACCTTGATCATGAGATTAGAATCATATTGTATCTGACTCTTAAGAATATGATGTTCTAAAATCTGGGGTACCTTTATCTCTGTTGCCAACATTTCATTTTTAGAAACTCCAAGATTGCTTTCTTCCAAAGTCTCTGTCATACTCATTTTAAGAACTCTATTGTTCTTGTTGATGGGAATCAAGCCCAGAGTAAGAGTTCAGCTTGATATTTCCCTCTACATGCAGACAGTGTCACTAAGAAAAGTCAAGAATGTATCAAACACTTAGCAGACTGGAACTTTCTAGAGACATAGATTCTTTGCCTACAAACCAGATATAGAAACAGTATTGGGAAAGTGTAGTCTACTTATTATGTCATAATTGCAGAGAAGCTTTTGATTCTGTTTTTAACTTTGATATTGACATAATATCGGACTTACCAAAACATGGTTAGAATAGTACAAGGAATCCCATATACCCTTCATCCAGATGCCCACATGTTAACATTTCTCCACAGTGGTGCCCTCTCTATGCAAATATTTTTTTTTGAAGTTTATTTATTTATTTTTTGAAGGAGAGAAGCGCACAAACGAGGGTGGGGCAGAGAGAGAGAGAGAGAAGCAGAGAGAGAGAACCCCAAGCAGACACGTGGCTCGAACCACGCCAACCGTGAGATCATGACCCTAGCCAAAATCAAGAGTCAGATGCTTAACCTGATTGAGCCCCCCAGGCGCCCCTATGCAAATAATTGTGAATGAAAGACACAGGCAGACACACAAAATGCTCCTCCCATCACACAAAACCCCTTGCAGCTCCCGGGTTGCTTCCTTCCTCTTCCATCATGCTGCATGTGTCTGCTTCCATCACTAGACACGGTCTTACCACCCCAGAGAGTAGTGACTATTATTTAATCTTTCTTTCTCTCCGTCTTCTTTTTTTTTTAATTTAATTTTTAGGTAGTTAAGGTACTGTGCGATATTGGTTTCTATTGTTTACAATTCCTAGCCTGCAGTTCAGTGCTTATCACGTTGTAAAAATACTCCGGGTGTGTGGCGTATTTTTTTTATCCCTTTGATACGGTCGGGTTTGCTGTTGGCTTTGATATTTTAGCATTGGTCAGCTTCTGAAACAGATGATCCCTTTCATACACAGGTCTTCCACTAAGTAGACTTTGAGGCATATAAAGCCATAGCTGAAACTCCCAGTGCAGAATCTATGAGTTCGGTGCCAGATATATGTGGGCATGGGAAATAATTCTCGCTCAAGAAAGAGCAAGAGGTTGATGGTGTTAAAGAAAGCTTTAAAAGAAAAGCAGTTTGGCACAGGATGGCTAAGGTATAAAAATGCTACAGACCATTATGTATTTGAATAAGGTTGTATTGCTGGTTAACTAAAAATTGAAGGTTTGGCACATTCAACAGTGAACTCTTAACCTAGCCAATACAGTTCAGATTGTGGAACGAACACCAGTTACTTGACACATGCAAATATTCAAGTATAAAAATGTTGGGATATATAGTATGGAATACAGCCGGTGGGCTAAAGAAGTGACTAGAACAGAAACCTAAATGCCAGGGAAAAAAAGAGAGAGAGAGATCCATCCAATGTTTTAGTAAACATCTAGTATAATCATATCTTCCCTTCATCTTTTGAAAACCTTTTCTGCATTTGAGGAGAGCCCCACCTCATAAGTTCAGCCTCCACAGTGGTCAAGTCTGAACTGAAACTCCCAGCACCCTTTGCAACTAGCATGCAGTCATGTGACTTAGGCTCCATGAATCAGACATATCTTAGGAGACATCAGCATAAAAAGAAACAAAAAGGAAGCAATCTTGGTATGGACTTTTTGTGTGCCCGCAGGGATAATAGCCAGGACATTTCTAGTTCTGGGTCTAGTGCTGTAAATTTGAGTAGCAAGGTGGCTGGCAACATTAATGGTTAAGGAAAGTCAAATTCTTGGCATTTAGTGCTTGGCTGGCGCAGCAGAGGTGGTTTTTCCTCAGGCCAGTTCTGGGATGCAATTTTGACCATTTCTCCAGGAAATGATTATTTGGGCTAACACCTTTGTCTTTATCTGTGATCTCCTTTAGTCAAAACAACCAAATTACATTCTGTTGTTTGCACCTGCCTAATACAATATTAGAAATATCCCCCACTTAGTTCCACAAGGAGGCAAATCATCGACAGTCAAGTTTGTAGCTGTCAAGAGATAAAAAGAGCAAATACAGCCTTTAAAAAACGCAAATACAAAAACTCAGATGGAATAAAAACATGTTAGGGTAGCTCATATTCCATCTGACTCCTTGGCTCTTATCTTACGCCCACTTTGAAGTCATAGTTGGCCCTTAAGATACGTTCCCCAAAACAGAACCAGCTCTACAACACATGAGTGGAAGTGGATATTTTCTCTGAGGATTTTGTGGACAGATAAAGGACAGGTGTCATTGCACTATCTCAAAATAATACACCATATTCCTGTTAGACATCTCAATTCCTTTCCTAAAGTCCTTATCTGGGTGATGAAAGGCTAGAAGGGGTGGATTTCTGGGGCGCCTGGGTGGCTCAGTCGGTTAAGCAAACGAGTCTTGATTTCGGTTCAGGTCATGATCTCATGGTTTTTGGGATCGAGCCCCGCATGGGGCTCTATGCTGACAACACGTAGCCTACTTGGGATTCCCTCTCTCCCTGTCCCTCCCCAGTTTGTGCTCTGTCTCTCTCTCTCAAAATAAATAAATAAACTTAAAAAAAAAAAGAACATAGGATTTTTAACCATATTTTTGGAAGCGGCAAATGCCTTGAAAATATACTTCCCATGAAATGGGTACCATGGACTTACAAATTTCTCTCTTTTACTCTCTATCAATTTTCAGGGGTATTAACTATCTGGAGAACATTTGCTCTTCTTTTCCTTTTTTAAATGGAAATATGAATGACCACAGCTGTGGAAAATGGTGAAGGAGAAAGCAGAAATTGTTCTTTGTTGTCTCTTTCAGTACACGTACAGTACGCGTGTGTGTGCACATGTGTTACTTAGGGATAGAGAGGTTCCCCAGATGCGTTTAAGCAGCCACGGGCCAGTGTGCTTTCTGTGAATTCTCCTGGTGTTTCTCCCAATTATTTAAATGTTCCATGCTAATGGGCTTGCCCATCGCAGCCCTCAGGAAGAGTAGACCCTGGTCCTTTATAAAAGCGGGAGTGTCTCTTTTCCCCATAGCTGACTGCCTCTATTTGTTTTCATTAGCGAAAATGAAAATAAATGGGATCCCTAGATGCCCTAAACTGAAGGGATGCTGCACTGCCCATGGCTGCTGTCCGCAGACTTCTGAGCTCATTCAGAAAACATTGCCAAGAGAGGCATGCTTTTGCTACATCAGGACACATTACTTTGAATTATTTCAGAAGACGAGATTCTCTGCCAATCGAAATGCAGGACCAACATTAGGTGAATTTCAACCAAAGAATTTCAACCAATAGAATAAAAGTCTCCTCCGGTCTCACCATTTCCCAGCTGCCTGCTACAGCCCAAATCGAGGCACCATCCTCAGAACGCTGCATCTCTGTTGCTGTCTCTGGAATGGGGCACGAACAAAGGATCTCACAAAGAGAGGCAGCTCATTGTTGGAATTTTGTGTTTCCGAAAGTTCCTTTCCTGTTTTGCAAACTCCGGCTCGGCTCTGCAGTGTGGAGAGCTGCTTCTCCTCAGCAGATGTTCTGACTCTGGCTGGCTGTGTTCTTGTCTGCACTCATTTGTCCCGGCCTGCCATCCAGTTGCACAACACGACACAGCCTGCCAACGCGGTTTCTCCTGTCCCTGTGCAGCTCTCTCCACTGGTGCCTTGCCCACTGCTCCACGCCACAAAGCCACAGCTACGGGGTTCTGCGTCGCCCTCTGTATTCCAGTTATTTCTATTTCCTTGGCTCTTCACAGCAGTGGTGACTAAAGCCTTCATTTTTTTCTCCTGACACCCTCTCCCCACGTTAAGCTTTTCTGTCACGATGGGAGATGTGGCCGCTGTAAAAATTCAGTAGGCGATCAGGAATGTCTTAGAGTAATATTTGACCCTTTCCTCTGTTTTGTTTCTTTAATATTGAAAGCAAGCACTATTTGCTGCTGAAACCTGTTTAATGTTTGTCAATATCAATAATGTGTATCCATTAGCACAGCCAAACACTTGGTCCTATCTTTAAGCTCTTATAATAGCATTCCTCACTGATCATCACATCCGGGTTCTTATTTCAACAAATGCTGACTGATAGGTGAGGAACTATGTATTGAGAAGTTGCTTCCAGGACAGACTCCCTTTTTGTCCACGTTCTTAGGCTTCTGGAGAAGGTGAAGACCACATTTTTTTTTTTTTTTTTTACAGAGACAAGTAACTCCTTTCCTACTTTCTTCCAAATGGTCATAATGATTGGACCCCCTCTTCTCAGGAAACCAATAAGAGGATGAGCATATGATTCAAAGAAGGAGGCACTGTCTGAGACAGATCATAGCTCTGCGACAGGTCAATCGTACCTGGGCATCAGGGGAGTAATTTGCCTATAGCAGGTTGTGAAATCTGACATTACATTATAAATCAAGTGTTTTCCTTGGTTAATGAACTGTCTCTAATCGTCTGTGCCAACCACCGTGTTTGAGGCTGTGGGAGACACAAAAATGTGAACACAAGGGTTTTTTCCATCTACTCATTTATTGCATGTCCCCACTCAGACCAGGATGTCCTTCATCCCAGCAACCAACTGCAGAGAAGCCTACAGAAGCGGCAGGAAGGGGCAGAGAGTTAGAAGGGTACAGGTGGCTCCCCAAAACATCCACTGAAGGTGTCTGAAGGTGGTCTGAAGTGTGGTGGGATTCTAAACACTTTGGTGTCCCTCCACTGCCCCCTCCCTCCATGTGTCAGAGTGGTTCTCAAACCTAGGCGTGCATTAGAATTACTGAGAAACTTAATCAACGTAACATCTAAAACTTGGTAAGTTTTATGTTGTGTGGATCTTACCACAATAAAAAAGATGCAGTGAGTCCCCTATCCTCAAGGAGGTGGAGTGTAACTCTCTACTCCCTAAGTGTGGGCGGTGCATTGTAACTTTCTTCCAAAGAAAACAATATGGAAAGGGGGAAGAGAGCATAAGTTTACAGTGGAGAAATCTGACAAACCTCAGCCAGGTGATCAAGGACAACATCAACGGCGATAAGTCATGTTGACAGCATGGGCCGCTGATATGATGTGATGAAAAGGACTCTTTGCCTTTGTGGTCTTTTTCTCCAAAATCTATAACCCCAGTCTAATCATGAGAAAAACCTCAACACAAACCCAGTTGAAAAACACTCTACAAAATACTTAACCAGTAATCCTCAAAACTGTCAAGGTCACGCAAGACAAGGAAAGTGTGAGAAACTGTCACAACTCAGAGGGTCCTCAGGAGACATGACAACTAAATATAATGAGGTATCTTGGATGGATTCCTGATCTAGAAAAAAGGACATTAGGGAACAACTGGAGAAATTTGAATGAAGTAAAGGCATAAGTTAATACTAATGTTTCAGTATTAGTTCATTAATTGTCACAAGTGTTCCATGCTAATGTCAAGTGTTAATAGGGGAAAGTGGCCGTGAGGTATACAGGAACTCTCTGTATTATTTTTTGCAGTAACTCAACAAATCTAAAACTGTTCTGAAAGAACAAAGGCTATTAAATAGATAAATATTCTTGGATCTCACCCCAGATAAATCTGTATCTTTGGGTGTGGAATTTTACAAGCTCCTCAAGGGATTCATTTTTTAAAATATTTATTTTATTTTTAAAGAGAGAGAGAGAGAGAGAGAGAGAGAGAGAGAGAATCTTAAGTAGCCTCCACACTCAGCACAGAGCCCGATGTGGGGCTTGATCCCATGACCCTGGGATCACAACCCAAGCCAAAATCAAGAGTCAGATGCTCAATGGACTAAGCCACTCAGGTGCTCCTCTCCTCAAGGGATTCTTTTTTTAAGTTTATGTATTTTGAGAGAGAGAGAGAGAGCAGAAGCAGGGGAGGAGCAGAGAGAGAGAATCCCAAGAAGGTTCCACACTGTCAGCGCAGAGCCTGACATGGGGCTTGAGCTCACGAACCTCGAAATCATGACTTGAGCCAAAAGCAAGAGTTGGACACTTAACTGACTGAGCCACCCAGGTGTCTCTCTCTTCGAACAATTCAATGCACAGTGAAATTTAAGAATCATTGGTTCATGTGGCCCTTCCCTTTGTGGGTCAGGATTCTGGTGTTAGTTTGCTGTCTCGTTTCACCTACCTTTGCCTTCCTCAGCTCTTACAGCCAGATTTATCAATGAGCCTCATCTCTTGGTCTGAACTCAGGCCATTTCCTGGGTCAAATCTGAGCAAGCAAAGCAAGCAAAGAGATCCAGTTTATAACGGGAGTGAGCTTAGGCTGAGCTGGACGTTTTTTTTTTTACTATACCAATCCAGACTTGGGATGCTGTTCAGTAATTCCTGGAGCCTCCCAGCCAGCCATGACGCAGTGTGTAGGAATGTGCCTCTGTGCTGATTCCTTTTCTGTGGTCTCTCTGGAGAACTGCTCATATCAAGACTTCATCTTGGGAAGGGACCTCAGACCTCTTATATAGATAGAGACCTCCTCTGTGCTGGTGGCCTTCATCGAAGACTTTGGTCCCCTTCTCAGTCACTTATTAGATCAATGAGAGTAGACAGAGCCCTGCAATAATTCTGCCTGATGTCTGTGTCTTCCGGTGGTCTAAAAGTTTCCTCTATCAGGTACCATCTTCCGGGTGAGACCCCCTGAGTTCAATGCCATGAACTGCCCAGCTTCCTATTCCAGGCTCTGCAGGCTTTGAGTAAGGTTCCCCAGTCTACACTTGGACTACTAGAAACGATCTTAACTCAACTTTATCTTGGTGGCCTTCTTTTGTTCACCATAACATGTTAAAGCTTGAGTCCATTCCCATTATAAGAAGAGTCTTGTCAAGCCAGACTTCTCTTTCTTCTGCTGTTCGATTTGTGCTCCCACTCTCCACTCAAACTTCATCTTTCTCCCACACTGTCTTGCCCCATTCCACTGCATTTCATCTCTATTTGCCATTAGCAAAAGAACTCTTCCAATTCTTCTGTCTCTACCAATATCACTAAACATTCGAAGAAACCCTGTAATTTGAAAAACTGACAGAAAACAAACAAACAAACAAACAAAAAAGGAATTCAGAAGAAACAGAGAGAGACCACGCGGGAAGTATAAGAACATTTAAAAGAGAAAGAAAAGACCCAAATAGAAAGAGAATAGAAAGAAAAGACCCTCAAATAGAAGAGAGAAAATAATTCATCTATGCAACAGAACAAAATCCTCTATTAAAAAATGTAAAACTAAGAAAGAGTTCTTGGAATTGATAATTTGATACAGAAAATTGAAAGCATTATTAGAAAACATGTTTTGTTTGGTTTTTACTTGTGCTTTCAGTTCTGGGCAGGAACTTGATAGGTATCCTTGCACTTTTTGTCTCTGAAATGAATAAATTAGTCATAACCTTTTTTTAGCTTCTGCTACTGGGTGTGTGTGAGGCTGCCCTAGGGCCCTTGACCATGTAGCTGGTTGAATTAAATGGACCTAAAATCGACACTGTAGGGTTATTCGTGTCTCTGCAGGGCCACCTAAGCAGGTAAGTCCCAAGATCAAGATTTAGGTTGAGGACCAGAAAGTTCCCTTTCAGCCTCAGGACCAAATCAGATTCTTAAATCTGATCTTTTGGGATCACCTGTCAAGCTAGTAATAAATCTTATTTGGGCCCCATGTGATCTTGAACTTTGTGTGTTTGCTTTAATGGACAGAATCCCAGATAGGAGGAGGAGTTAAAGGCAACCAGAACGTCTGACATATTCCTTTCTTCCAGTAACTAAAAAGAAGGGTCAAAAACCTACAGCATGTCTCAAACATAGATGTTTAAAAAATTTTTTTTAAATGTTTTATTTATTTTTGAGACACAGAGAGACAGAGCGTGAGCAGGTGAGGGGCAGAGACAGAGCGAAACACAGAATCTGAAGCAGGATCCAGGCTCTGAGCTGTCAGCACAGAGCCCGAAGCAGGGCTCGAACTCACAAACCGCGAGATCATGACCTGAGCTGAAGTCGGACGCTTAACTGACTGAGCCACCCAGGCGCCCCTCAAACATGCATGTTTAAAGAACTATTAGGAACCAAAAATAAAATAAGATAAAGCAAAATATAATAAAGTCCAAATATTGTTATCAGGACATTCAGGTGCCACCATAGTTTACCTCCTCTGAGGCCTTATATTCTATAGCTTCCCACCCAATACTCTTATCAACCAAAACAATAACAACAAAAATAGTCATTTTATGGGAGTACTTATTTTGTGCCAGGCATTGTGCTGAGTACTTTACAAAGGCTATTTTATTCAGCAGTCATAAAAAATTTTTCAAGAGGCAAGTACAATTGTTTTCTCCATTTTACAGATTGGAAAACTGAGGCACAGAGAGATCGAGTAAATCGCCCCTGATATAATAAAGGAAAAGACTCAGATTAGAATATAGGATGGGTGGGGAGCGCCTGGCTGGCTCAGTCGGTAGAGCATGCGATTCTTGACCTCGGGGTTGTAAATTCGAGCCCCACGATGGGCGTAGAGATTATTTGACTCCACTATAGTCTCATTCCTAAACTTGCTGTCCGCAGTGCCTTAGTGAAATACTGGTTATTTGACTAGAGTCTCTCTCTCTTTCTCCCATCTCTGTTGAAAGCTTGCTTGTGACTCAAAGAACAACTCAAATGTCATTTCTTCTATGAAACATTCCTCTCTCGAAATTCCTCTCTCTCTTCTCAGTATTCGCATCGATTTTTAAAAATACTTTTACAACGTAGATTGGGTTTCCCAGAAGTAGACCAGAAAATGAAGTTTTGTGTGTGAGTGATTTATGAAGGAAGTACTCCCAAGAGAAATGGGTAAAAGAGTAGGGAAGCAGGACAGGGAAGGGGAGGGATCCAAGCAAAGGGAGGCTTTCAACCAAGGCCCTAGCTTCAAGCTGATCTTTTAGCCTGAACTCTGGAGTGTAAGTTATAAGAGGTTATCTTGACCCAAGGCAAGGGACCTAGAATTCCCCCCTCACCTGCCAGTCTTTGGCTAAGCCCCTCATCCGCAGAAGATAGAAGCCCCTAGGCATTTCAGGCTTTCAGTATGCCAAGGCAAAGTAGCTTTAACCGCCAAGGGGAGTTCTCTAGTAAGAACATGGAAGCCATGTTCCCTGAGAAGAAAAACCATCAAGAAACTGAGTCTGGGCTCACAGAAATGGTAAAAGGGATCTGAGGGTATCTGAGCAGAGCCCCAAATCTCTGTAATAGACTTTATGATATTGTTACATCTACTTAATTTTAGTATGTATATTCTTTACGACACTACTTGATGAAACCCCCTGCATTTTTTTATTTGCACCTAACAAATTTTATTCACCTAAAGAGGGGAGAGAGACCATGACCAGACTCGTAAATTCTCTATTCATTTCTTGGCTAGTCTGAAAACCCCTCCCTCCTTATCACCTATACTGGGCCCCATTCTTGTTAAAAATCTCCAAAGACATTAAACTCCACTAAAAGTTCCTTTTTAAATATGATGAGGGAAATATGCAGAGGATTTAGCTAAAGGACACTTTCAAGGGCTACTTCCATTTTCTTTTCTTTTTTATAATTTTTAAATATTTACTTATGTTTGAGAGAGAGAGAGAAAGCATGCCCATGGGCAAGAGCAGGGGAGAGGCAGAGAGAGAGGGAGACAGAGAATCCGAAGTGGGCTCTGTGCTGACAGCAGACAGCCCGATGCAGGGGATGCAGGGCTGGAACACAAGCACTGTGAGATGGTGACCTGAGCTGAAGTCGGGTGTTTAACCAACTGAGCCATCCAGGCGCCACAGGTCTATTTCCATTTTAATCACAAACTCATTACTGGCCAGCCAAGTTAGCCATTCTACCCTTCTAGGCCCAAAGAAGTGTGTGCCCTCTCAACACCATCCTTTTCTCCCTTCCTAACCCTAATAATGAATGAAGACAACTTAATGGTGACTGTGTAGGTGACATCACATCAAGATAGGCAGTGGGATCATAATGTGCCTAAATGAATACCTCATCTCACAACGTCGAGATGGAGAGAAAGCTCTGAATGTTGAGTTGCCACCATTACAATTGTGAATTGTGATTAGCCGTCCCCCGGGCGATCTGCTCAGAGGCTCAGAAAACCATTCTGTGTCAGTGCCTGCTCAGGGCTGGAAGACGACATTATTGCAGAGCCACTTGGTTTCCACAGAATATAGATAACAAGAATTGAAATGAAGAGGGATGCCTAAAATTACTTGTGTTATAAAGTAGAAGCAGGAGATCACTCTTTATCAAATTTCTACATAATAATGTTCAACATTATCGAGCACTTACTGTCAGGCAGCCGATAACATGAGCGTTAGATCCTCCTAACCACCATTTGATGTAAGCCCTTAACATCCTTCCTATTTTCTAGATGAGGGCACCGGGAGCTGGGAACTTAAATCACGTGGCCAAGGTCAGACAACCTAGAAGTTGGAGAGACTGGAGATCCAAGTGCAAGAATAAATGATTGATGTCGGCATGTGCTCTCAGAACCTTCTGCCCTTCTGCCTCCCCACACAGGATCAGAACGTGGGGCTCTTCCATGAAGCTCTCTCATAGATATCATCCAATCATTTGGAACATCTCACATTTAAGATATTATTCCTCCCAATGGAATCTTAAAATACCCAACACAAACCTCTTCAATCCCTGATTATGTACGGCTCTGTTGAAGGTTATGTTAATTATAAATTGAATATTGGTTTTTAAAAACAACAGGAACAAGAACGCAGGGAAAGTATTTATCCTATTAAACAAAGTGACTCGGTGTACATGTGTTTGAAAGCATTGGAATCCAGTAGCAATGTTCACTAAAATTGAAAACTAGGCAGATAGACTCCTGTTTTTGACTATGTGGTTAGCCATTAATCCATGTATGTAAAGAACAATACATATATAACTCCACAGTTTAAACTTCATTATTTCAAGCTAGTTTTACCTCTATCAATCCTATTTAATTAAGCTTTTAATTAAATAGCTTTCAATTAAACTATTAATTAAACTGTGTGCTATTTTTTCTTAAAGCAGTAATAATTTCTGGTATGTACATCTGTTGAGGGTAGACAGAGTTTTAAATGTCATTTCACATTTTATTTATTTATTTTTTTTTTAAGTTTACTTATTTTGCGAGGAAGACAGAGGGAGAGAGAGAGAGAGAAGACAGAGCAATTGGGGTATGGGGGGGGGGGGTTGAGACAGAGAGAGAGAGGGAAAGAGAGAGTCCCAAGCAGGCTCTGTACTGTCAGTGGAGAACCCGACTTGGGGCTCGAACTCACAAACTGTAAGATCTTGACCTGAGCGGAAGTCAAGAGCCAGAAGCTTAACCGACTGAACCACCCAGATGCCCCTCATTCAGCATTTTGAATGTTTCATTCATTCTTCAGTCGAATTCAGTGAACGGTACTCTAGGGCAGAAAGCGTTGTATGCCTGTCTTTCTTCTCGCAGCAGGGTCTCACCAGGAAACCGATGGCATGCTTACGTGACAATATTTTCTGGAGAGTTTAATGAATGACTATATACAAAGGCGTGGGTGGGGTATAAGGAAGCCATAAGTGACGGCACAAGACCCAGGGCTAGTAACAAGGTTCTGGGCCCATTATCCATTACCTACCCAAGGCCCAAAAGGTCTTGGAGAGAGAGTTGTTACCAGGACCTAGAGACCTAGGAGGCTGTGCAGGAGACCCGCTGACACGCGCTAAGACAAATGGAAGAAAGGAAGAAAGCTGAGAAAAGAAATCCCCAAACTTGCTCTCCTCCCTTCTTCCAATCCCCGCCCCCCACCCCGCCACCTCAACCCTGCAAGTAGCAAAAGTCAAAGGGAAGCCAGAGGGCAAGGGAGCCTGTTGACAGTGTGCCCAGGTCCACCTCCCAGGGCACTGAGCAAGGATCTTGGCACACTCAGGAAAGGGAGTGTTCCGGAAGTGTGGGCCCCAGGTTCCCTTCACCTCTGTGCCCTCTACACACAGCAGGGGCTTAGCTAAAGTGGAATCCAAGAGCGATTCCTCTCATTGCTGGAAAAGAGCTCATCAGCGGATCTGCGGAAAGTCAGAAGAACAAAAAACCCGAGCTTTTGTGTTGTTCCCAAGCACATCAATCAGATTTACTTCAAAACCCACTCATTTGATGCTTTCTCAAATTAAGTAAATGATGGGCCTACTCCGGAGCATTTCTATCTTGTGAGTTAAGTTTAGAATCAGACACTGAGTTTATTAATGGGAACTTATTTTTTCCCTTCACTTGCTCAGAGTTGAAGTGCCAGCCTTTCAAATCTGTGCACCAAACTGAAGTCTTGCTCTGGAACTTGGCTTTTGCATTTTCCTTCTCTTCTCCCTTCCCTGCCCCATTTTCCTTTCCCATTCAGCGGCTGAGGCCCTAAAGAAAGGATAACTCACTTGAGACAAAATCCAGGAAATCAGAAGCCACTTCCCTTTTCTTTTTTTTTTTTTTTTTTTTGAGATTTTTTTGTTGAGTTTATTTTTTATTTTGAGAGAGAGAGCGTGTGCACAGGGCAGGAACAGAGGGAGAGGGAGAGAGAGAATCCCAAGCAGACTCCACACCGTCAGTGTAGAGCCCCGTGTGGGGCTAGAACTCAAGAACCACGACATCACGGCCTGAGCCGAAACCAAGAGTCGGATGCTTAACTGACTGAGCCACCCAGATGTCCCTAAGATTTTATTTTAAGGTACTCTCTACCCCCAACATGGGGCTGGAACTCACAACCGGTGAGATCAAGAATTGAATGCTCCACAGAACAAACCAACCAGGTGCCCCAAAAGCCACTTGCCTATTTCATTTTGGCCCAATTAAGTGGCAACCACTGCAGCATGCACTCAATGCCTTCACTTCCTTTTTGTTTGTTTGTTTGTTTGTTTGTTTGTTCTCATGTCTGTCTGAGCTCCATATCCCCAGCTCACCAGGATTTTCTCTCACAGAAGCAAGGCGGAAACCATTCCACACCCCACAGGCAAAGTAGCTGATACTGAAGAAGGGAGGGCCTAGCGGTCTGTGGCTCGAGCTGCTTTCGAGTCTCTTATCTTCTCCAGGGCTGTGTCCAAAAGGAATATTTACTATCCCTGCACCACACAGTTTGTCTCTTACTATTTCTCCCCAATGGCCACTTCCCTCTTTACTAATTCTGCAAATAGTCCCTGCCTTTCTGTGTCAAAACTCACTAAGTAGCCACCAGACAGGTGGCCATGCCAACCACAAATCAAGCCTTCTTCCTGCCCACACATTATATTCTCACTCCCTTTGACTCCAGCCTATATTCTTTTCCTAACCTTGCTGAATTGGTTATCTTCCCCCTCCTCCACTTCTTCCCAGTCAAACCTTACATAGTCACCCTGAAGTCATTTATTTCACACTCAATTATTGTACGGCTGAGAATTATTTTTTACAATTATCCTTACGGTTATGATGATTGTCATTGCGAAACCAGTGTGTGTATTTTATCCGTAAAACCAGAAAATGAGTTTCTGGGAATGGCTCTGTTTGCTGCAGTTTATACAGAAGGAGCCATCTCTCTTGCCTCCTCAACCCTGAAACCCAACTTAGTTTATAGGCTTTTCTTCAGAACACGTTGCGTATTGATGAACTTCTGTAAAGTCGGTCATTAAGCACTCTGGAACCTGAGAACAAATAACCCAAGATTTCAAAAAGAATAATATAAACAAACTACTGGCAAAAACAAGGAATGTTTCGCTTTGTAAATTAAGTGATTGTAAATTAAGAATGTAAGCAGTAAGGAGATAAGGCAAGTAAAGCAACAACTGTGGCTTTTTGATCCAGGACAAGGAAAGAAATCACAGCCTCTCTTCCAGGTATAGACTAATGGCTTCATGGGGTCAACTTCCGGTTGATGAAGACACCGAACCAATGTACTTACTCTCTGGACAGACTGGTTCATATTATCATGTTAATAGTCCTACTCAGGGTGGAATGCCTGGGTGGCTCAGTCTGTTGATTGCCCTACTCTTGATTTCAGCTCAGGTCATGATCCCAGGATCATGGGATCAAGCCCCCTTGTTGGACTCTGTGCGGAACACGGAGTCTGCTTAAGATTCTCTCTCTTTCTCTCTCTCTCTCTCTCTCTCTCTCCCTCTGCCCTTCTTTCCTGCTTGTGCACTCGCTCTCTCACTCTCTCAAATAAAATTTAAAAAATAGTCCCAGTCAGTGAGAAACAGAAATATAAAACTGGTTCTTACTTAGTGCTCTTTGTCTGCCTTCCAAAGCCCTATTGATGGTAGTTCTTCATGTGACCTGTTTAGAAATAAGGTAGCTTCATTGAGTAACTAACTATTCATTCATTTCCTTCAGAGGAAGTACATAATTATGTTTCACTACATAAACAAGAAAAACTTATGGTAAAGATGGATGGGGTACTGAGTTTTATAGATTGGAAAGCTCCGTCGTTGACGAATGCCATTTTCAGGCTATGGAGTGCTTTGTTTGCAAACGAGCATGGACAAAGCTTTGTTGACCAATTTGGCACAAATGCTAAAAGAGTACAGGTTACAAAAGGAATACAGAAAATGTGAGTTGTGAACCCTTTTTTTGGGAAGAAGTAGAGTGGCCATAAATTAAAGGGGTATCACTGCAACTAAAATTATTTATGAAAGAGATTCAGAGCATTTTCTCATACAGATGTTCTCATACTACCCAAGGCCTGGGCATTTGATTTGTAAAATCAACATCATTAGTATTCATCATTAATTGTGCATGTATCATGAATTTGGCTCTTCTACTCAGTAGCCAGGTTTTTACCTCTCTGTGCCTCAGAGCCCTCATCTGTAAAATGAGGATTAAAATAATACATACTTTTAGGACATTTGTTGTAAGAATAAACAAGCTAATACATACAAAGTGCTTATCACAATGTTTGATATTTACTGTTCTCAGTGACAAGTTATTATTTGAATAACTATTATTTTCTCACTTTGCTTTTTACGTGTTAGTTCATCTGTGAAGATTAAATTAACTGTTATTATTATTATTATTTAATGTTTATTTATTTATTTTTGAGAGAGACAGAGTGTGAGCAGGAGAGGAGCAGAACAAGGGAGAGAGAGAGAGAGAGAGAGAGAGAGAGAGAGAGAGAGAGAATCCCAAGCAGAGCTCCAACCCACAAACTTCAACATCATGACTTGAGCTGAAATCAAGAGTTGGACACCCGGGGCACCTCGGTGGCTCAGTTAAGTGTCCAACTCTTGATTTCGCTCAGGTCATGATTTCATGGTTTGTGGGTTCAAGCCCCATGTCGGGGTCTGTGCTGAAAGCACGGAACCTGCTTGGGATTCTTTCTCTCCCTCTCCCATGCATGTGCACATTCTTTCTCTCTAAATAAATAAAAAACTTCAGGGGCACCTGGGTGGCTCAGTCAGTTGGGCATCCGATTTCCACTCAGGTCGTGGTCTCGCGGTTTGTGGGTTTGCGCACCACGTCGGGCTCTGTGCTGACAGCTCAGAGCCTGGAGCCTGCTTCGGATTCTGTGTCTCCCCCTCTCTCTACCCCTCCCATGCTCATGCTCTGTCTTGCTGTGTCTCTCAATAATAAATAAATGTTAAAAAAAATTAAAAATCAATAAATAAATAACTTCAAAAAAATTAAAAAAAGAAAAAGAGTTGGATGTTCAACTGGCTGAGCCACCCAGGTGCCCCTGAATTCACTATTATTTTTATTCCAGCTTTACAGATGAGGAAAATGGAGCACAGAGAAGTGAAGCAACCTTTGCAAGATGATCTAGCTGGTCAGTGTAAGAGGCTGTCTGAATGACTGTGTTAGCAGGCACAATCTGCATTTCATTAATACCACGCTAAGTGTGAGAAATAAGCCCACCGACCCAATCAAAGGAGGGACATGGAGACTCGAAGCACAGTGAAACGAGGCTTTAATCCACATTCTTGCAAGAGCGAGTGTCTGATGGACAGGTACACACAGGGCAGTCACAGCAGACAATTTATGCATTGCACAGCATGCAAGTCCCTCCCCTGGTTCCTCATTGGCTGAGTACTACAGATCTTAGAGCCTTACCTGGAGGTTGCTTATGCCCATGTCAGGCAAAAAATAGTCTGGCTGGAACAAATGTACATTTCCTGAGGTGATGCAGAGACTTTCAGTCCCTGGCGCATGCTCATTGCAAAGCCCATGACAAATAAGCCTGAGAAACCGAGAGGGGAAGAAGAACCAGGAAGTGAAGTGTCCAAGGGTTTGGAACTCCATTATGGTGGGGGTGGGGCGGAGGTTCATATATATTTCCAATAGGTTGTAAGCCCACTGTTCACTAGACAACACAGCTTTTATTTGGTATTTCTGGAAATGAACCATCACTCTTACTTCTCACACTAAGTGGAAGCCTGTTGTTTTAACTATGCTGAAAATAGATTGTGTTTGGTGCACTTATTCAGTGGTATTTTCTGTTTTTTTAATTTTTTTAATGTTTATTTTTGAGAGAGAGAGAGACAGAACATGAGTGGGGGAGGGGCAGAGAGAGAGAGAGAGAGAGAGAGAGAGAAAAGACACAGAATCTGAAACAGACTCCAGGCTTTGAGCTGTCAGCACAGAACCCGATGCGGGGCTCAAACCCACGAATGTGAGATCATGACCTGAGCTGAAGTCCGACTTTCAACCGACTGAGCCTCCCAGGCGCCCCCAGTGGTATTTTCATCACAAAAAGATCTCTGCCTGTTGGCTCTTTGGCCCATTTATCTTCCCACCTTTCCATCCTAGGCCCTTCCTGAGGAATCAGAGATTGCAGGATGGAAAAGTGGGTGGGGTAGTGCGCACTCAGCAGAACCAGGGTGGAGGGAAGTGCTGATGCTCTTTGTCCATTTACACCCAGAGCTCAAATGCTCAACTCAGCTCCAGCAGCAATTCATCTTATAAATCAATTTGGTGAGGCATCGGCTTTAAAATCCACTACATTGAATCAGGAGTGGACTTTACAGCTAATATGCCAACAGGACACTTGTACACGGCAGTGACCTTTTAAGCTGGCGTAAACCAGTGTTCTTGCTGTGCTCTGCCTCTCTCCACAACACTGAGTGGGTTATGTTCCTGCCTGTTACCTCGTGCAGAAAGAAGGGCTGAAGTATTGACCCTCGTTCTCCTCAGAAAACTCTATATTAGTAGGATGACGACATTGTTTCTTATCCCAGATTATCTCTTCAAATTCTACTTCCATAACAGCTGTCACCGAAGCATTGTTCTTAACAGGAAGAAGTCTAATAGCTGGTTTTCTTTTTACTTCTCACTCATTATCATTAGTTAAAATCTGGCTTCCCCCGCCAAAACTTGACAGAAATTGTATTCTGGAAAGCCACCCAGGATGCCCTAATTATCAAACGCTGAAACTTCTTTTTCTTTCTGAAAGTTCCCACTCCCTTTATTTCCATCGCAAAATTTTGGAATTTTGCTTACCCATCTGAAGGCGACTCAATATCAAGCCCTTCAGTCTCTTGTAGATAATTCATGAACTTATTTCATTAACTTCTGAGGAAGACAGAATATTGGCCGTCCAAAGATGTCCGCATCCTAATCCCCCCAATCTGCACGTAGGTTACCTTACACGGCCAAGGGGAATTTTCAGATGCGATTATGTTAAAAATCCTTAAGTGGGGAGATTATTCCTGAATCATCAAGTTGGGTCCAATGTAATCAGATGGGTCCTTATAAAAAGACGGCAAGAAGGTCAGAGTCAGATTAGACAATGTGATGATGGAAGTGGAGGTCAGAGAGAGTGAGAGAGAAAGATTCGAAGATGGTACATTGCTGGCTTTGAGGATGGTGGTGGGGCCATAGCCAAGGAAAGTGGGTGGTCTCTGTAAACTGGAAAAAGCATGGACATGGATTCTCCCCTGGAGCCTCCAGAGGGACTGCAGCCCTGCCTACACCTTGATTTTAGGATTTATGACCTCCCAAATACGAAGAAAACAAATTTATGTTGTTTTGAGTCTCTAAGTTCGTGGTGATTTATTACAGCAGCAATAGGAAACTATTTTAGTATATGTGCTGCCAGAGCGAGCACAGCAATAGGAAACTAATACAATTCTCTTTTCAATTCTTCATCTCTCACTCTGAAAATTCTCCCAAATTCCAGAACCGATGTCTCAATGGTCTTCTAGACATCTCTACTTAGATACTTCACCAGCACCTCAAACTCAACTAGTCCAAATTTAAAATGATCTGTCTCCAAAATTGTATCCCTTCTGTGGACTTTTATGACTACCTTCATCCCTTCACTCATTAATTACCTTATTAATTTATTTATTCGCAAACCAATGTTTTTTTTAAGTTTAATTATTTTGAGAAAGAGCACGAGCAGGCAAGAGCAGGGGAGGGGCAGAAAGAGGGAGAGAGAGAATCCCAAGCAGGCTCCTCGCTGTCAGCACACAGCCTGTTGTGGGGCTCCCCCTCACAAATCATCAGATTGTGACCTTAGCCAAAGTCAAGAGTCTGATGCTTAACCAACTGAGCCACCCAGGCACCCCGCAAACCAAATATTTAGTGAATGCCCTACTATGTCAGATACTGTTGAGACTCTTAGAATGCAGAAGTGCCCAGGGGTGCCTGGGTGGCTCAGTTGGTTAAGCATCCGACTTCAGCTCAGATCATGATCTCTCCGTTCCTGAGTTCAGGTCCCCCATCGGGTCATGATCTAGCAATCTGTGAGTTCAAGCCCCACGTTGGGCTCTGTGCTGACGGCTCAGAGCCTGGAGCCTGCTTTGGATTCTGTGTCTCCCTCTCTCTCTGCCCCTCTCCTGCTCATGCTCTGTCTGTCTCTCTCTCAAAAAATAAATAATAAAACATAAAAAAATTTTTTTTTTCATTAAAAAAAAAAGAAGTGCCCAAAAGACAAAACTTCTCCCCTCATGAGGATCACACTGTAAGGAAGAGCTAGACAAAAACAGAAAACAAATAAATAAAACAGTTCCAGCTAGTAAAAGTTTTATGAAGACTTTCAAGCAAGGTAAGGAGATAGAAAATAATGTGAGGTAGGACAGGACTCGGAAGGGGCAGTGATGGCTATTTTAAATAGGATGGTCACAGATGACCTATCCACAGAGGTGACATTTGAAAAGAGACCTAATCAAAGAGTATCAAGAATGAGGATATGTGGAGGAATAGCACTCTAGGCAGATGGTTCAGCAAATAAAAAGCCCCAGAAGCAGGAGGGAATTTGGACTGTTCATGTTCCAGTGATTGAAAGATAGAGGACAGAAAGGTAGGCAGAGACTTCTTCGATCCTAGGTAGGAATTCTGATTGCTTTTGCAGTGTGATAGGAATTTTTCACAAAGGAGTGATGTGACCTGATTTAGAGTTTAAAAAAAAATCACTGTGGCTGCTCTATAGAGAACAAAATGAAGGGAGAAAGAGGAAATGCAGTGAGGAAGCTAAGTAATGAATGTTAGTGGTCTGGCCTAAGGTGAGCCAAGGGGATGGTCAGAATCAGGATATATTTTGAAAGTAAAGCTGATAATAACTGCCTAAGGATTGAAGTGAAGAGTCAGGACAAGAGTCAAGGATAAACTCCTTTGAGAAGCTGAAAACATCTAGCTGCTATGAAATGAAACGAAGTGAAATGAACTAGAGTGCATAAGTAGCAGGTCTGGGAAGAAAAGACACAAGCTTTGTTTCTGATAGGTTAAGACTGACATGTCTGCATTTATCTATCTATCTATCTATCTATCTATCTATCTATTTATCATTTTAGGGAGAGAGAGAGAGAGACCAGCGGAGGGGGCAGAGGAGAGAGAGAGAATCTTAAGCAAGCTCCATGCTCAGCACAGAGCCCAATGCAGGGTTTGATCCCACAACCCTGGGACCACGACCCAAGGGGAAATCAAGAGTCAGATGCTCAACCAACTGAGCCACCAGGCACCCCAAGACTGACATGTCTCTAGACATTGAAGTAGAGATGTTGCATAGGTAGTTGAATACTGATATGGAAGTTTGGTGCTCAAAGAGGTACTCTGGACTACAGAGAAATTTGGAAATGATCACCACATGAATGATGTTCAAAGCCCCAGGCAAGGGCCACCTGGGTGGCTAACTGTCCAACTCTGGATTTCACCTCAGGTCATGATCTCATGGTTGGTGAGTTTGACCCCTGTGTTGGGCTCTGTGCTGACAGTGAGGAGCCTGCTTGGGATTCTCCCTCTCTCCCTCTCTCTCTGCCCCTCCCCTGCTTGCTCTCTCTCTCTCTCTCTCTCTCTCTCTCAAAATAAATATTTAAAAACCAGTCTGATTAAATCAGTTCAATTTGATGGGTATTTACTTAGCAAAAACTTAAAAAAAAAAGCCACAGGCCAGGATGGATTCACTTAAGGATATACTGAAGATAAAGAAAAGAAGAAGTCTGAGGGATGAGTCCTAGGGATTCCAGTATAGAAAAATGCAAAGAGAAAGAGAAGCCAGTAAAGAAGATTAAGAAGTAGCAGCCAATGATGCAGGAGGAAAGCCAGGAGAATGTGCTCAAAGGTCAAAGGAAAAATGTATTTTCGAAAGAAGGGGATGGTCATCTCTGTTAAATGCTGTTGAATACCTGTATAAAAGGAAGACCAATAATTCAGCATGTGATCTGGTGATAGGAGGTTATGTTCACCATGAGAAGGGTTGTTTCCATGCAATGGAGAGAGAAAAATTTTGGTTACAGTGGGTTAAAGAGAGAAAAGAAGGTGAAGACTTTGAGGCAGTAAGTAGAGACAACACTTTGCCGAGTTTTGCTATAAAAGGAATGAGAAAAATAGAATCACAGCTAGAAGAAGGAGATAATGGCAGGTATCTTTTTTTTATTGTAAACATTATATCTAAGGTGGGAGATTTTATAGTAAGCTTATATGATGATGAGAATGATCCTGAGGGAGAGGCTAATTTCCAGAGCAAAGATCTCAAGGGGGTACAGAGAAGGGGGATAGCAGTATGTAAGTGTAAGGGTTACTATTATTCATTTATCTTTACAGGTGGCAGCGAAAGAATATCAGTTCTGATAGAATAGGTTATAGATTTGATGGGAAAAAAGAAGGATGTGGATACTTTGGAGGGCTGGAGAAGACAAAAAACAAGGTAGGACATAGGCATCTTAAAGAGTACCAAGCAAGATGAAGCATATTTGCTACACATCAATGATGGCCCACTTGGTCAATGGTTAGAAGTCCTGAGAAGATTTAAGAATAGTTGGAACAGGGGTAACAGATTAGTGAGCTGGAAACATAGAAGGCTGTGATGAGAGCTTGTGATGTTTGAAGTTAATCATGAATTAGGCCGACGACCAGGAGTACTATTTATGATGACTTCTAAAAGAATCAGTCAGGTGTGGAATTTAAGAAGCAAATCAGATGAACATATGGGAGGAGGGAAAAAAGAGAACGGGAAACAAACCATAAGAGACTCTTAATGATAGAGAACAGACTGAGGGTTGATGGAGGGAGGTGGGTGGAGGATGGGCTGGATGAGTGACGGGCATGAAGGAGGGCACTTGTTACCATGAGCATTGTGTGTTGTATGTAAGTGATGAATCACTGCATTCTACTCCTGAAACCAATATTGCACTGTGTGCTAACTAGAATTTAAATAAAGATTTGGGGGGAAAAAATGAAAGAGCCAACTCAGTTTGAGAAAGCATCCTAGGAACTTATTTGGAAAGCAAGGAGTTTTGATCAATGCACTAATCACTCTGCCTCTAGACTGTTTCCAGCCTGCTGTTCTAATCTACAGATCTTGGATTTCAGTTGCAGCTTCCAACTGGGTTTCCACCTTCCAGCCCACCCATCCCTGCTCACTGCAGACTGGCCAGCCCCCACAACCCAAATTGGCAGGAGCCACTTCTTCATTTATCCTGTCACTGCTATTTCTCTTGGCTAATGAAGATTTTGTGCAATTCAGTGGTTTTCGTGTACTGACAAACTCCTTTGTTTGTCTAAAGTCTGAGGTTAAGGGGAGATTCTCGTCAAAAACCAAGGTCCTCTCCTTTCAGTCTTGAACAAATTTTTCCTCCAATTGAAATGAAAAGCTTTACATATCTTCCTGTCCTTATAGAGTTTACTTGTGCCACTAACTGTGTAAATGTGTAGACAAAACTCCCTACCCCCTAGATTCTTGAATTGTTTAATATAAAGCCATCCATGTTTCCTTTACAGTTCAAAGATCTGGACAGAAGACAAGCATATACTTCAGCTCAGTATTTAATGATGAAATTTAAATATGTACACTAAAACAGGAAAACTATACCCCTATAAAAATATATAAGAAAAAGACTGCCTGAGGGGCTCAGTCAGTTAAGCATTCAACTCTTGCTCTTGGCTCAGGTCAAGATAAGGATCGTGGGATTGGGCCATGCCCTAGGCTCTGCACTGACAGTGTGGAGCCTGCTTGGGAGTCTCTCTCTCCCTCTCTCTCTCTCTCTGCCCCTCCCCTGCTCATGCTTTCTCCCAAAATAAATAAATAAACTTAAAAAAAAAAAGTAAACAACAACAAAAAGAATGAGCCAAGGATTGTGAGGTCTGGGGTAATGCAATTCAAAGACCTGTGACTTTTGATAAAGAATAGAGATTAAATGATAGGAAAGCAACAAGGACACATACCCCACCTCAAGGTCCTATGACTAATATTTAGAAAGGTTTCAAAGGAGGCACTGTGCTCGGGAAACAGCCAAACTATGATTAGAACAAGAAGGTAATGGGGCACCTGGGTGGCTCCATCAGTTAAGCTTCCAACTCTGGATTTCAGTTCAGGTCATGATCTCACAGTTCATGAGTTCGAGCCCCACATGGGGCTCTGCATTGACAGTGTAGAGCCTGCTTGGGAGTCTCTCCCTTTCTCTCTGCCCCTCTGCTGCTCCCTCTCTATTTCTCTCACAAAATAAATAAATAAACATTTAAAAATAGAACAAGAAGGTAAAGGGAACACTAAGAGATAAAGTAGAAGATACAGGAGATTTTGCTGATGACAAACCGTGAGTTTCAGAGGATGTGGGGACTGAGGACCAGAGAAGCATGGGAAATGAGATCAGACTTACACATATATGCAGAGCTGGATGGGGAGAAAATCTGGATGATGATAGATGACCTGCGAGCTTTGGATTTGTGGTAGTAACTGACAAAAACAGGGATGGGAGAGAAGTTGATAGACTGGGAGGAGAAAGGGAGTCATTAGGGCCTCAGTTCTATGGAGGCCAATAGTTGATATCAATGGCCCTAACAATGTCAACCTGAACCGTAGATATTGTCTTACCTGGAACACCCTGAACCCTATGAATCTATTTTATAGACTACAGAGAATGGTGCCAGGACCAGAGAAGGAGTCAGCCAGAAACAGGTGCTTCTTAGGCCTATCTTGAACCCTGCTGTAGGTAGCTGTGTTGTGGCCACAGGATAAGGGTGATCTTACCAGGCCTTCTCACCCAGACTTCCTTTTTGCATCCCAGGCCCCCGTGTCCAACTGTCTATTCAACTCCTTCATTTCATTGGCGCTAACTTATCTCAAATTCAACAAGTTCAACAAAGCACTCATGATCTCCAAACCCTATGACCCCTCTCCTACTGCATAGGATAAACCAGAAATCCAAGGGTCATCCTTGACACTCATATCAAATCCGTCACCTTGACCTGCTGACTCTACCCCTTTAATATACCCCAAACCTATCTACTTTTTCCATTTCAGTACAAATGCCCTTCACAGACACTACCTTAGAATAAGCCACCATCATCTTTCCTCTGTTCTATTATAACAACCTCCCAAATGGACTGACTCCTTCCATGACTGCTCTAGGTTGATTTTTTTTTTTAATGTTTGTTTATTTTTGAGAGAGAGACAGAGTGTGAGTCAGGGAGGGACAGAGAGAGAAGGAGACACAAAATCCAAAGCAGGCTCCAGGTTCCGAGCCGTCAGCACAGAGCCCAATGCAGGGCCCAAACTCATAAACCATGAGATCATGACCTGAGCCAAAGTCAGATGCTTAACCGACCGAGCCACCCAGGGGCCCCTCCAGATTGATTTTTTTTGAAACATAAGTCATAATAAGTTTCTTTCCAGCTTAATATGCTTTAATGAATTGCCAACGTACTTAAAACAAAATCTTGAGGCACCTGGGCGGTTCAGACTCTTGATCTTGGCTCAGGTCATGATCTCACAATTCCTGAGATCAAGCTCTGCATGAGAGTCTGCACTGACAGAACAGAGCCTCCTTGGGATTCTCTCTTTCCCTCTCCCTCTGCCTCTCCCTCACACACACTTTCTCTGTCTCCCAAAATAAATAAAGAAACTTAAAGAAATATATTTTAAAAAATCTCAATTCCTTGTCATGATATCTAAGGCCCAACGTGAACTAGTGTGAGCTCACCAAATCCCAGCCACTCTTTCTAATCTTTGATCACGGTATGTTTATTCCAAACACTGGCCTCTCAGCACAGCTTTATCTCTCTCTCTCTCTCTCTCTCTCTCTCTCTCTCTTATTTATTTATTTATTTATTTATTTATTTATTATTTTTTTTTTGCACAGCTTTGTCTCAACATGCAAGTAGCTAATGCTCATCCCTACCCTGTTTTCATCCGCTGTCACATTACCGTGTTATATTTTCTTCCTCCTCACTGGAATTTATGGACTTGCTTCCTTGTTGATGAATTACCTGCTTCTCTCTTCTAGAATGTAATCTCTATAGGGCAGGAGCTTTATCATGTCCCCAGAATATGCTCAGTGCCTAGGAAAGTGTTTGGTACACAGCAGTCGTTCACTACCAATCATTGAGTAAATGTCAACAGTTTCTACTGTTCAATATTTACACTCCCTGTGGATTGGACATCTTTAGCCTCACAAGATCACCAGTCAAAAATTTTAACGTATTGTTATTTAATGTGCAACCATTTAAATTATTCCTTAAACTCTTCTTTGGGCTTACCTTCCTGCTTTCCCTGTTTTGCAAGGATGAGGCTACTCTGATGATTTTGAGGGGTCTAGCAAAAGATTATACTATCACAATAACTTCCCAGCTCTATTCTGGAAAGAAAAAAAAACATGCTTTTGAGCATGCAAAATTATTTGGAGGAAATCACATTTGAGCTTTAAGTGCCTTTATTTACCACTGACATGTCTCAGAATACTTACTTAGCTGTCTTGAGGGCAAAAAAAAAAAAGATCTCTCTCTTTCTCAGTCTATATCCACACACACACATACATATTCTGCTAAACTAGCTGTTTTTGAAAGTCAGCGTACATTGCAAAAAACATTTGTTTCATAGTAATAGCCACTTATTAGAGAAAGATGTTTGTTTCTAAAGGATTACCCTTTTGTCTTCCAGAAAAAATATCAATAACCACTGGAGTATAGAGAAATCTTTACTTTCTTGATTTTTTTTTCCACGGCACTACTGGCTGTCATTTGCCAGGGAGGTTGAGATAATGCTTGGCGAAAGTTTGCCTTTCTTAAAGAATCCTGCTGAGACTATGTGGAAAGATTAGTAATGGCTAAGAATTGCAAGCTGCTCAGTTAATTGATTTTTTTTTCCGTCTAGAGGATAGCCATTCCTTTATTTTCACTGTAGTTGGCATATAATAGACTGATCTCAAGGTGCACAATTGAACTCTTTCCAGTTGTGAGGACATGTGCTTTTAAATGGAAAGCTTGGTACCAATTGAATAAAGGAAAATATGCGCTGACATTGACTCTTCCCATTTTTCCCTTGGTGTATGTTATCACCATTCTTATGGCTTAAAGCTGACCCAGAAGACAAATAACAAAAGGACAACAAATAAGCGTATTTATAGCGAGTACCACCAGGCCTCCTTTCATTGTATGTAGATTCTTAGTTCCTCATAAGACTGGAAATAAAAGTTCTTTTGGATCCTATTTCTAAGGAGCATAGATAATTTCTTTTTTCAAATCAATCATAATCATCATACCTGGCCTGTACTTTTCAGTTCTGAATCTATGAATCTTTATAAACATTAATGTTGAGAGCTCCACTATGAAGCAAGATAGGCTAATCCCACAAATCAGATAGTCTATCCCCTTGCTGCCGGGACACATGCAGATTTTCCAGAGTTGGAGTTTGAGAGAACCATCCTTTCCTATTACTGTCTCCTCTAAAGCGGAGTTCCCTGGCAGTTTATGCAGAGAATTTCTTATTTATTCCTGAGGTAGTTCAACCCTCTTGGCAGTTCTGAAGTTTACTAAGATTCCATTGCCAACGGGGTAAAGTGTTAGAACTATAAGGAAAGCAGGTTTGAACTAGCTATTTCATTTCTGGGGCTCTTCGTTCAACTGGACTTCCCAGATCAAGTACGACTTGAATAAGCATGTAGAACTTCTAGGGGCGCCTGGGTGACTCAGTCGGTTAAGCGTCCGACTTCGGCCCAGGTCATGATCTCACAGTTCGCGAGCCCAAGCCGCTCGTCGGGCTCCATGCTGACAGCTTGGAGCCTGAAGCCTGCTTCCGATTCTGTGTGTGTCTCTCTCTCTGCCCCTCCCCAGCTCATGCTCACACTCTGTCTCTGTCAAAAATAAAGAAACTTCAAAAAAAAAATTAATAAAAAAAAAAGAATGTAGAACTTCTAAGTCTTCTGGTTCGGAGTATGGCCAGAAGATTAGGATCAACGGTTGGCATTTCAATCATTCAATAATATTTCCTCTGCTATCATTCTTTTCTGTATCGTTCCAAACACTTGCATGGGTGTTGAAGGAGGAGAAAGGGATCTCATGTTTCATAGAAGGTGTAATCCCTTGGTATTCTCAGAATATTTTTTGTGTATTAAGCAACTCTTATCTGCTACAAAGGATAATTTGCAAAGAAATTTTTATCTGTAATCACAGGACATATATTAAAATGCCAGTTGAAACTCCTGGTAGCTGATCTTCCCTTCAAAACTACTTCAACTTACTTGTATTTATTTTGAGGGGAAATCAACTTATTGATTAACATTCTAAATCTGAAAGGTGATTACAATTGAAAAAGGAAAAATAGTCTATATTTCAGATACCAAACATACCAGTTATCTGTTGCTATATAACAAACTGCCCAAAAGCTTGGTGGTTTAAAATAGCAACCATGGGGGTCCCTGAGTGGCTCAGTCGGTTGAGCATCTGACTTCGGCTCATGTCATGATCTCAAGGTCCATGAATTCGAGCCCCATGTCAGGCTCTGTGCTGACAGCTCAGAGCCTGGAACCTGCTTTGGATTCTGTGTCTCCATCTCTCTCTGTCCCTCCCTTGCTTGCACTCCATCTCTCTCTCCCTCTCTCTCTCTCTCGAAAATAAACAAATTTTTTTAAAAACTTGAAAAAAAGTTTAAAACAGCAACCATTTACCGAGCAAGCGATTGAGGGTTGGCAGTTTAAGTTATGCTCATCTGAGGAGTTCTTCTGGTCTCTCTCAGGGTCATTTTGCATTTGTGGCCACCTACTGTGGGCTGACTTTCTTGGATGACCTCATGTTGGACAATGTACCTCTCTTCCATGTGGTCTCTCATGTTGCAGCAGGCTCCTGGGCAACTTCTAAGAGGTCAAGCCCAAGCATTCAAGTCCTCTTGAGGTCTAACCTCATAATTGGCATATCATCTTACCCACATTCTACTGGCCAAAGATCATCCCAAGACCAAGGGGTGGGGACCAGTAATTCAGAGAAAGAAGAGTCAGAGATGCTAAAGTGGATGCGATTTCCATGGATAGAAATACCCTGGCCCAAAAGTAAGTTTCATTATGGAAGTCAGAGCCTGATGTTCTTCAGTCTTAAGCAAGTACAAATGAATCTTCATGCTGTGATCTCAAGTTCAAAAGGCAACCTTCTGAGTTAATTTGGTTTTCATGTGGTATGCTGAGAATTTCCTGATCAACATAGTCAAAGGTCATTTATATTTCTTATTACAGTTGGGTAATTGGCACTCAGCTCTACTTAGCTCTTCCTTCCCCATCTTTGTCCTTCTCTCCTTCCCATTACAAAAGTAGCTTCCTTCTCTATCTAAACTCTATACTGTATGGTAGCCAGATATTGGAGGTATGGGTTCTATTTCAGCACAGGCTCCTTGACACCATAGATGATCTCCCCTTCCTCTGGGGAACAAAAACTTGGCTTCAGCATGACGACCATCATGTTTATCCCAGAAGGAGCCACAATGGCTCCAAGACCCAGGTCTGATTACCTGGACTGACAGTGGCTCTGTCTTCTTAGGTGACTGTCTAGTAGGATCAGGTGTCTTGTTAATGCCCCATAGGTGAACTTTGACGAATCAAACAGTAGATAGAAAGGAACTAGCAAATAAATTGCTTGCCCTTCCTCTTTTCGAACACAACTGGATGGCTCAAGAAAGCTGTGGTTCCACACATCCTTTCTGAAGATATCCTGCATAACCAACAGATCAGCCAGTTTTCCTGTACATCCATGAACATCTTGGTAACACTTCACCTCATGTTAGCTTTTGCTCCTTCCTTTACTGAAATTCCCTTTTCCCCATTCTTGGTTTGCTAAGATTGCACTCTACCTCAAAAGCAAGCATGTAAATTGTGCTTTCGTGCACTGCGGGGTTTGTTTTGTTTTGTTTTGTTTTGTTTTGTTTTGTTTTAGAAAACTCAGGATAAAACAAGCCAGGGAAGACTAAGTTGTCCTGCATTTGTTAATTTCTACTATGTAAATATGGACTTAGAGGATTTGTTTGTGTTGAGTTTTGGCCAACAAATCTAGCAATGACCTCGATTGGCTGGGGCATGTTGTACCTTGTTTTCCTGAGGCATAACTCTCCATTTTCCATGCTTTGAGACAAATGAGTGGAGTCATGCCAGCTAGAGGATGAAGGCAGCCTGCCTGCCGTAAAACCATACTGATATGGACACGGTGAGTAGTTTGCATGAACTATGCTCTGTGTGGGCATTTTTTAACTTATAAAGCAAAAAGGAATTTCTTGCTGATCCACAGTGATGACAGAAACTCTCTTTTATTATAATGGCCTATAAATATGCATAGACATAACCTAAGAATAAACCTCTTATGCTACCATGTCTTATACAATTATACAATCGGAATTCAAAGTTGAATTCATCATATCACACAACCAATACAATTTAAATAAACAACATTAATTTTACATAGCAGAGGATGTTCTGTGGAAGCCAAACTAGTGCTCACAATTGATATTACTTATACAAATATAGTGTGTCAGATCTCCTGTTTTCTTTGTTTAAATAATTTTGAGGCCTTTTATTTTACTTTCTAGAATATCATTTAGTCCTTTGATCATGCGAATGGGCCATTCACATGTTAATTCTGCCTCTGTCTCTTTCCTTTGAGCCCAAAACAATTAAAGGAGAACATTGCTCCAAAGCACACAGTGGTTTTCAGGATATCACAAGAGGCGCTTTTGTTAATAAATAGCTTAAGTCAAGACCGAATACTTTCATAGACTAATGTTGTTTTAAAGCAAGAGTCTAGTTTTTTTTACCCGCTCATAATTGTTTAAGGAAATCAATATTTGCACAATGGTAGGTGTCAAAAAGTTTTCATTTGTAGCATTATGGAAGGTGAACGAGAGGGAAGAGTGTGCTTACTAGCATATGAGAACTTAAATGCTCTTGAAGAGGAAGCCTAAGGGAAGCTGAGAGCCAAACACAAGCTAACAACAAACCACTACCACCAGGTGGGATCCGTGTGACATTCCTCAGGCACTCCTGGCTGCCCAAGAACAAAGGAAAGGGGAAAACAAATGGTTAACTGATAGACGTCACAGCCCTGCAGGACCCGGGACTCCATCAGTTTACACACGTCTTAGTAAATTATAAGAAAAAAGCAACCTTATCAATAGCACAGCCTCCAAAAACCTATAGACTCAGTTTCCTGGAACTCTAACATCACCCTCCCCTCCATTTTGACGTGGGGCACAAAAGCGAGAAGGAAATGTAAGTAACAGTAAATGTAAGCGAGAAGGAAATGTAAGTAACAGTAAATTTCTTTATAACCTGCAGCCCATTGACAAATACTTGAGGCAAATGCAGGGTAGAACATTCCTCCAGAACTCCCTACTGTCTTAATGTTAATGCTTTACTAGATGGAAAACAACCTCAGCTTGACAAAAGCAAGGCCCCCAGTATCTTAGGAGTCCTCTTAAGCATATGAAAGTCCTTTTGGCAATTTCCCTTCTTCCTTACCTCCCCCAACTCTATAAAATATAATCAGTCACCCCTCACAGTTGTAACACAGCTCTTTCTGCCCATGGGTCCTGTCCCCGTGCTTTAATAAAATCACCTTTTTGCACCAAAGACATCTCAAGAGTTCTTTCTTGACAGTCACCTCCGGACCCTCACTACTCAAAACTCCATTATCTCTCGCTCCATGATTCTTTTGTGCAAAGTGCCAACATGTGCATTGAAATAGTGTTCGATTATAAGGTAATCAACACATTATACAGAGATGTTATTCCTACTAATGTCAGATATAATTTGAATGGAAACTCACACATTTAAAAAAATATTGTAATAACCTCATGGACAGACAATACTTCTTCTGCGGACTGCTACAAAGATGGCGTCCCTCACCCCCACCCCCCCCGGGGAGACATGCCCTATATAATTTTAAACATATTTATCATCTCTTTGTTAATTGGGTAAAAAGCCATCTGTCTTCATCCTAGAAAAATTTATCCGTGTATATACAAACAATACATTGAATACAGTTCCAATAACTTTATGAATGCCCTGCTGCCAATCCAAGGACTGGTATAATTACATTATTTCATTGAATTCCTCCAATTATCTTGGTAAGTAGTATCCTGTAGAGAAATCTCAGAGTAGCACAATTACTGTCCCCTTTGTATGTTAATTGTTTTTTTCCCAAGATTCCCTTAGGAGGGTTTCTTTCTTAATCTTTGAATATCAATAACTTTGCCAGTAACTTTTCCTAGGAAACAGGCAACTGAATTTGATCAACGGAGTGCAGACTTTTATTTCAAAAACACTTCCATTAAATCTTTGAATACCCTTTTTTCATCTTATCTGTTCCCTTTGCCTTCATCTTTATTCCATATCTATCGTCTTTTTAAATAATTTTGTAACTCACTTCTTTATAATTTCATTTCATGTGGTATTTTTTTTTTTTTAGGCTTGATTTCCACGTCCCTGATTGTGGCTTCTGTTTATTCTAGTTTTGGTGGCATCCAGTGTGACATTTACCTCTTTAAACATTCTCATTTAGGGGCGCCTGGGTGGCGCAGTCGGTTAAGCGTCCGACTTCAGCCAGGTCATGATCTCGCGGTCCGTGAGTTCGAGCCCCACGTCAGGCTCTGGGCTGATGGCTCAGAGCCTGGAGCCTGCTTCCGATTCTGTGTTACCCTCTCTCGCTGCCCCTCCCCCGTTCATGCTCTGTCTCTCTCTGTCCCAAAAATAAATAAAAACGTTGAAAAAAAATTAAAAAAAAAATAAACATTCTCATTTACTTCTAATATTTATTTTTATTTCTCATAGCTCTTTTCATTGGCAGCTTATTTTCCAGCTCCTGCTTAAGTCTTTTTTTTTTAAACAAAATTGTGCTTTTAGCCTTTAAATTATGCTTGTCACAATACATGTGATTCTTCTGATTTTTGATTATGTTTTTCCTCTCTTTGTTTTGTGATTTCTACTCCTGGGTCAAGTAGGGTTTGTTTGTTTATTGGTTTAATTGGACCAGCTATCAATGAATTTAAAGAGCCCTCTTACTAGTCTTGAGCTCCTTACCTCCAGATGTTTTTATGCGAAAGAATAAAACTTTCATCAGTCTGTGTACTACTAGAATTCTATCTAGTATATAGAAGGATGTCTCTGTTACTCATAATCAAACATAATTTCTAATTAATACATGTTCAATTTATACCGGAGATGTAACATCTATCAATAAATATGCATATATATATACCAGATATCATTTTGTTCTCACTCATGAGACAGAAACTACAAAAAAAAAATGTAAGGAAAAAATAGAGAAAGTTACATTAGTATCATAAGGCTCTGATTCCTTTTCCTAGTTCATATGAGATCAACAATACAAAATTATAAAATATATGAAAGAAAAAAATGCTGTACTTTAATATGTTGAACACAAATTAAATGATAGAAGAATGAGAAAATATGCTGGCAAGTTTATAGAAGACTTGAAAAAACTTGACTTTTCAGTAACTGAGGAAAGTGAATTAAAATTTACTGTAAGTCTTTTCAATTGGACTATGCCTTCCTTTTGTCGTCACATTTTGCTTTATATGTTTGGGGAGTATGTTATTAGACACATACAAATCTAGAATTATCACATCTCTCTGGTGGATTAATCTTTACCTCATAATAAACTGTCTCTCTTATTAGGAATGCTTTTTGCCCAAAAGTTTACTTTGTCTGGTATCAGTCTAGCCACCACATTTCTTGTGCTAAGTTGTTGTATGTATATTTTTCTAAGCTTTACTTTCAAAATTCCTGTATTCTTATATTTAAAGTATGTATCTTGTAAGTAGAATAGAGTGGGCTTTATTTTTATCCAGTCTGACAAGCTCTGGAATATTTACATCATTTACACTTAATGTAATTACTGGTACATTTATATTTAAATCTTCCATTATGCTTTTCTACATATGCTATATATTTTATATTCTTTTTTCTCTCCTTTCTTGCTTTCTTTGTACTGATAAAATATTCTTTTTTATTAAAGTTCTCCTCTGGGGCACCTGGGTGGCTCAGTCAGTTATGCGTCCAACCCTTGATTTCAGCTCAGGTCATGATCTAGTGGTTTATGAGTTCAAGCCCCGCATTGGGCTGACAGTGCGGAGCCTGCTTGGGATTCTCTCTCTCCCTCTCTTTTTGTCCCTCCCTCATTCATTCTTTTTCTCTCTTTCAAAATAAATAAATAAACATTTAAAAAAATAAAATAAGATTCTCCTCTGTTAGCCTATTACTTATACATTCTTTTATTCTTCTTTGCAAGATTACACTAGAGATTAAACATAAATCCTTTATTTGTTAGTTTATAATATCAATTATTTTCCCACATCCCAGAAAATATAAGGACCTTAGAACACATTAATTTTGTTTATACTCTGTGGTAGATTGCATTTTTTTTTTCAGATCCAGAAATATGTGTTGGTTTCCGTATTCTTTGCAGAAGATTGTATAATCATGCCCATTGTCACATGATTTGAAATACCTCCATAAATTTTCTTGACTCAGTGACACAAGACTTAGCTATATGATTTACATTGGCCAAAGGAGTGTAAAGAGAAGTGACCGTATGTGATTTTCAAGCAGAAACTTCAAAGCCACTGGATAATTCTGCCATTTGTTTGTTTGTTTGTTTGTTCTACAATGAGAATAGTATGTCACAAACAGTGGTTACTTTTATTGGCTGGATATTGAAATGAAGGCAATTTATGGAGGGGAACCAAAGCCAACCCAGAGCTACTATAGCCAACATATGATGTGAGAAAAAAATTGTGGTGTTATTCACTGAGACTTTGAGGATTGTTTGTTACTGCCACCTAACCTATGAATGGTGACCAAATCATCCCTTAGTTTCCTTTGTGGTATTGTTGAAATGTATTTTAATTTGAAGTGTATACAAACTATCTTGGACATTATCATTACAATTTTATGCAGTCTGTATTCATTGAGAATTACTTACATATTCACTTTATTTGTTTAATGTTAATTTATTTTGAGAAAGAGACCACACAAAAGTGAGAGTGGTGGAGGGGCAGAGACAGAGAGAGAGAAACAATCCCAAGCAGGCTCTGCAGTGTCAGCACAGAGTCTGACGCGGAACTCAAACCCACGAACAGTGAGATCATGACCTGAGCTCAAGTCAGACACTTAACTGATTGAGCCACCCTGGCACCCCCTCACTTTTTTTTTTAGCCTCTTCAATCCTTCTTATCTCTCTGTGTTCTTATCTGGGTTCATTTTCCTTCTGCACAAAGAACTACTGGTGGTAATTCTCTTTATGTGGGTGTGCTGGTAATCAACATTTTTTAGTTTTTGTTTTTCTGAAGTGTCTTTTTTTTTAATTTCCTTTTGAAGAATATTTTTATGAGTATAGAATTATAGATCATCAGTTATTTTCACTCATCATTTTGAAGATTCCATTGTTTTCTGGCTTCCATCATTTTCGTTGAGCCATCATTTAGAATTTATAGTATTTCTCCTTTGAAGGTTAATAGATTTTCCCTCTGGTCGGCATCAAGACTTTTTCTTTGTCTTTGGTTTTTGGTAGTTTCACTCTGATGTGTTTAGGTGTGGTTTTCTTTAGATTTATCTTGTTTGTGGTTTCTACTACTTCTCAAGTTTCTAGGTTGATATGTTTCATGAGTTTTGGAAAATGCTAGCCATTATCTCTTTAAATTTGCTTCTATCTCCTCTTCTTCTGGAATTCAAATTTCATATATGCTAGACGTCTTCACTCTGCACCATACGTATTTTATACTCTTTTTTTTTTGTATTTTCTGTCTCTTCATGCTTCATTTCTGAGCATGTTAGTCTAAACTCTTCCAATCTTCTAATTTTTTTCATTAGTTACATCTAATCTTCTCTTAAATGCATCTGTTGTGTTCTTAATTTTAGTTATTGTAGATTCTCTGTTATAAAATTTCCATTGGATTCTCTTTTTATTTATAGTTTCTACTTCTCCGCTGGAATCTCTGAATATATTAACAACATTTATCTTAAAGATGTGTTTGATCTACTGAAGGCCTGTTTCTATTGTTTCAATTTTCTCCTTGTCTATTTGCCTGCCCACTTTTATTGCATATTGTTCACTATATATGAAAACCTGTAGAGGCAATTTGAAGCTTTGGATTCTTCTCCTTCCTGTGAGGATTTGACTTTGTTTCTATAAGACCCTTACTGTAGGGGCATATCACCTTTATCAATCAGGTATGGAGCTGTTTCAAAGCTGGATTTTAGTCATTCCAAGGGCTGACTATTTGCCATTCACCATCATTCTTAAATTAGAGGTCTTGGCAATCCCAACTTAAAGGCTGTGGTGTTTAGCAGGGTCCCTCCTTCTTCACAGGCTCTGAACCCCAATCCTTCCCCCAATTAAACTTCCCCCTATTAAACTTCCAGAAGCTCTCCTCAGCTTGTCAGCTTCTCGGCCATCACCGTTTGCTTAGCTTCTTTTCCTTTCAGACACGATATGCTGCTGAGCTTCTCAGCTTCTCAGAAGGCAATTCTGATTTTCATTTACTTCAGCTCAAGTCATGATCTCATGATCCATGAGTTCAAGCCCCACATAGGGGTCTCTGCTATCAGTGCAGAGCCTGCTTTGATCCTCATCTCCCTCTCTCTCTGTCCCTCTCCTGCTCTCTCTCTCTCTCTCTCTCAAAAGTGAATAAGCATTTATTTTAAAAAATTAAAATAAAGTAAAATAACACACATTAATTATCTCAGAGTTCCTGTGCCTCATGAGTCTGGACCTGGCTTATCTGGGTTCTCTGCTCAGGCTCTCACAAGGATGCAATCAAGCTGTTGGATGGGGTACATCCTAATCCAGCATGACCTCATCTTAACTTGATGACATCTGCAAAGGCCCTATTTCCAAAGTCACATTTACAGGCAAGGGGGTTAAGACTTTAACATATATATTTGGGGGGACACAATTCAACCTACAATAGCAATTAAATGCTGCCACTTGGCCCATTCTGTCATTCTCAGGGCATGTAGACGTTCCAGGTCTATGGAGCAGTGCCACTATAATTTCTGAACTCTACTAAATAGCCAGCACAAAGCTCGTCAAGGATGCCAGGACTCCCCTTACAGGTTTATTTCTCACAGCCAGGGTAAAAGGTGTTCTTAGAACCCTCTCTGGGCGAGTGAGCAGACGTTATGTGATAAAGCCAATTTGACATTCCAATATCCCTAAGCTTTTAGATACTTTCCTCTACAGTTTACCAAGCCAATTCTGGCATTTCAATTTCATTTGCTTTAGGTCACCTTTGGGTTCATGTTTCAGCCGACTGATCAAACTGTTAGGACCATTTCAAGCCCCTCAAGCTAAAACATGAATATAGAATCTTTGCTTAGTGGCCCTGTTATGGACTGAATCATGTGTCTCCCACCCCAAATTCATACGTTGAAGCCATAACCTCATTTGTAATTGTATTTTAGATGAGACCTCTAAGGAGATAATTAAAGTTAAATGAGATCATGAGGGTGGGACCCCAATCTGATAGGACTAGTGTCCTTATAAGAAGAGGAAGAGACACTAGAGAGTTCTCCCTCTCTCTTTGCATGTGCATAGATAAGATGAGAACACAGCAAGAAGGTGGCCATCTGCAAACCAAATCAAATCTGCCAACACCTTGATCTTGGACTTCGAGTCTCCAGCACTGTGAGAAAATACGTATCTGTTGTTTAAGACATCCGGTCTGTAGCATTTTGTTATGGCAGCCCAAACTAACTAATACAGGACTATGTCAATAAAGTCAGCCTGATCCAACTTTATTTTACTTTCACCTTGACCCCATATCTTTAGGATTGATCCAAACACAAGGGCACCTGGGTGGCTCAGTCGGTTAAGCATCCGACTCTTGGTTTCAGCTCAGGTCATGATGTCACGATTCATGAGTTTGAGCCCTGCAATGGGTTCTGCGCTGACACCGCGGAGCCTGCTTGGGAATCTCTCTCTCACTCTCTCTCTGCCCCTCGCTGACTTGCTCACGCACACTGTCCCTTTCTCTCTCAAAAATAAATACACTTTAAAAAGGTTAATAAACAAAGATTGATTCAAACACAAATTCCCCGGGTTTTTGGCTATGTAAACTGACAAATCATATAATCTTTTGGTGTGTAAGGCAGGTGCTCATGGGTCACACATTAGAACTTGAGTCCAGGGGTAGGTCTACAAGCAAAGAGGAGTGGTGCAGGTAGGTCCTAAAGAGGAGTAATAATGCCTTAGGAAGTAACTACCTCAGGGCAGGCCATTGTAATTTCTTCAGGCCAAGGAGGGTTATCCATCTCAGGCAAGGACTGCTTCTCCTGGCAAAGAAAGGTCAGCAGAACTTCAAGGTTAAAGGTCCCAGCTATATCAGGATCTGTCCATAGGTGCCCATTCTAGTTTTTCAGGATTTCATTCTTTCCCAATCAATGCCCTAACTTTATTAATAGAGATGCCCTAAGGCAGGGAATTCAGTTTGTGTAACTGAGCCACTGGTAGGGAGAGACTCTGGGTTTGGTTTTCAGAAATCTCAGCCCTGTGCCTACAAAAAATAAGGATTTATATCAGGCCAGATGTAGAAGCTTTCAGGTCCTTTATGTAAACATTGAGCTGGGAATTCAAATCTCTGAGCATATCCTATCCGTACTTTGTGTGGCACAGTGAGGAACAGCCTGCCCATTCCATTATACTACTCCATTTCATTAAAATATTCTAAAGCATCAAATATATAGTCATCTAGAAACTTGCCTTCTGTAAGTGTTTGATTAGAAGTATCCAATGGTAATATTTTGTGTATTTCTTTCTCTTTTTTAAATATTTATTCATTTTTGAGAGAGAGAGAGAGAGCATGAGCAGGGGAGGGGCGCAGAGCATCTGAAGCAGGCTCTGCACTGATAGCACAGAGCCCAGTGTAGACCTCAAACTCAGGAACTGTGAGATCATGACCTGAGCTGAAGTTGGACGCTTAACCGACTGAGCCACCCAGATGCCCTTATATTTTGTGTATTTCTATTGCCACATCATGCCGTGGGCTACAATTACCCTCCTCACGACTGGAAACAAATTCATTAAGTGCCTTTAAATCTAATCAGATTAGAGAACCATTTCCAGAAGACTCAAAGCCAATTCAGAGAAATCATCCTTAAGATTTTATTCCTCTGGAGGGGCACCTGGCTGGCTCAGTCCATAGAACACATGACTTTTGACCTCAGGGTCATGAGTTCAAGCCCCACATTGGGCACGGAGCTTACTTAAAAATAAATAAAGGACGGAGGGAAGATGGCGGCGTAGGAGGACTCTGGGCTCACCGCGCGTCCTGCCAATCAATTAGATTCCACCTACACCTGCCTAAATAACCCAGAAAACCGCCAGAGGATTAGCAGAACGGAGTCTCTGGAGCCAAGCGCAGACGAGAGGCCCACGGAAGAGGGTAGGAAGGGCGGCGAGGCGGTGCATGCTCCACGGACTGGCGGGAGGGAGCCGGGGCGGAGGGGCGGCTCGCCAGCCAAGCAGAGCCCCGGAGTCGGGCTTGCAAAAGCGGAGGGGCCTGACGGACTGTGTTCCGACAGCAAGCGCGACTTAGCGTCTGGGAGGTCATAAGTTAACAGCTCTGCTCAGAAAGCGGGAAGGCTGGAGGACAAAGGGAGGGAGAGCTGCTGAGCCCCCGGACGACAGAGCTCAGTTTGGTGGGGAACAAAGGCGCTCGCCAGCGCCATCTCCCCCGCCCATCCCTCAGCCAAAATCCCAAAGAGAACCAGTTCCTGCCAGGGAACTTGCTCGCTCCGCGCAAACACCCAACTCTGTGCTTCTGCGGAGCCAAACCTCCGGCAGCGGATCTGACTCCCTCCCGCTGCCACAGGGCCCCTCCTGAAGTGGATCACCTAAGGAGAAGCGAGCTAAGCCTGCCCCTCCTGCCCCTGTGCACCTTGCCTACCCACCCCAGCTAATACGCCAGATCCCCAGCATCACAAGCCTGGCAGTGTGCAAGTAGCCCAGACGGGCCACGCCACCCCACAGTGAATCCCGCCCCTAGGAGAGGGGAAGAGAAGGCACACACCAGTTTGACTGTGGCCCCAGCGGTGGGCTGGGGGCAGACATCAGGCCGGACTGAGGCCCCGCCCACCAACTCCAGTTATACACCACAGCACAGGGGAAGTGCCCTGCAGGTCCTCACCACGCCAGGGACTATCCAAAATGACCAAGCGGAAGAATTCCCCTCAGAAGAATCTCCAGGAAATAACAACAGCTAATGAGCTGATCAAAAAGGATTTAAATAATATAACAGAAAGTGAATTTAGAATAATAGTCATAAAATTAATCGCCGGGCTTGAAAACAGTATACAGGACAGCAGAGAATCCCTTGCTACAGAGATCAAGGGACTAAGGAACAGTCACGAGGAGCTGAAAAACGCTTTAAATGAAATGCAAAACAAAATGGAAACCACCACAGCTCGGATCGAAGAGGCAGAGGAGAGAATAGGTGAACTAGAAGATAAAGTTATGGAAAAAGAGGAAGCTGAGAGAAAGAGAGATAAAAAAATCCAGGAGTATGAGGGGAAAATTAGGGAACTAACTGATGAACTAAAAAGAAATAATCTACGCATAATTGGTATCCCAGAGGAGGAAGAGAGAGGGAAAGGTGCTGAAGGGGTACTTGAAGAAATAATAGCTGAGAACTTCCCTGAACTGGGGAAGGAAAAAGGCATTGAAATCCAAGAGGCACAGAGAACTCCCTTCAGACGGAACTTGAATCAATCTTCTGCACGACATATCATAGTGAAACTGGCAAAATACAAGGATAAAGAGAAAATTCTGAAAGCAGCAAGGGGTAAACGTGCCCTCACATATAAAGGGAGACCTATAAGACTCGTGACGGATCTCTCTTTTGAAACTTGGCAGGCCAGAAAGAATTGGCACGAGATTTTCAGTGTGCTAGACAGAAAAAATATGCAGCCGAGAATCCTTTATCCAGCAAGTCTGTCATTTAGAATAGAAGGAGAGATAAAGGTCTTCCCAAACAAACAAAAACTGAAGGAATTTGTCACCACTAAACCAGCCCTACAAGAGATCCTAAGGGGGACCCTGTGAGACAAAATACCAGAGACATCACTACAAGCATAAAACATACAGACATCACAATGACTCTAAACCCGTATCTTTCTATAATAACACTGAATGTAAATGGATTAAATGCGCCAACCAAAAGACATAGGGTATCAGAATGGATAAAAACACAAGACCCATCTATTTGCTGTCTACAAGAGACTCATTTTAGACCTGAGGACACCTTTAGATTGAGAGTGAGGGGATGGAGAACTATTTATCATGCTACTGGAAGCCAAAAGAAAGCTGGAGTAGCCATACTTATATCAGACAAACTAGACTTTAAATTAAAGGCTGTAACAAGAGATGAAGAAGGACATTATATAATAGTTACAGGGTCTATCCATCAGGAAGAGCTAACAATTATAAATGTCTATGCGCCGAATACCGGAGCCCCCAAATATATAAAACAACTACTCACAAACATAAGCAACCTTATTGATAAGAATGTGGTAATTGCAGGGGACTTTAACACGCCACTTACAGAAATGGATAGATCATCTAGACACACGGTCAATAAAGAAACAAGGGCCCTGAATGAGACATTGGATCAGATGGACTTGACAGATATATTTAGAACTCTGCATCCCAAAGCAACAGAATATACTTTCTTCTCGAGTGCACATGGAACATTCTCCAAGATAGATCATATACTGGGTCACAAAACAGCCCTCCATAAGTTTACCAGAATTGAAATTATACCATGCATACTTTCAGACCATAATGCTATGAAGCTTGAAATCAACCACAGAAAAAAGTCTGGAAAACCTCCAAAAGCATGGAGGTTAAAGAACACCCTACTAACGAATGAGTGGGTCAACCAGGCAATTAGAGAAGAAATTAAAAAATATATGGAAACAAACGAAAATGAAAATACAACAATCCAAACGCTTTGGGACGCAGCGAAGGCAGTCCTGAGAGGAAAATACATTGCAATCCAGGCCTATCTCAAGAAACAAGAAAAATCCCAAATACAAAATCTAACAGCACACCTAAAGGAAATAGAAGCAGAGCAGCAAAGGCAGCCTAAACCCAGCAGAAGAAGAGAAATAATAAAGATCAGAGCAGAAATAAACAATATAGAGTCTAAAAAAACTGTAGAGCAGATCAACGAAACCAAGAGTTGGTTTTTTGAAAAAATAAACAAAATTGACAAACCTCTAGCCAGGCTTCTCAAAAAGAAAAGGGAGATGACCCAAATAGATAAAATCATGAATGAAAATGGAATTATTACAACCAATCCCTCAGAGATACAAACAATTATCAGGGAATACTATGAAAAATTATATGCCAACAAATTGGACAACCTGGAAGAAATGGACAAATTCCTGAACACCCACACTCTTCCAAAACTCAATCAGGAGGAAATAGAAAGCTTGAACAGACCCATAACCAGCGAAGAAATTGAATCGGTTATCAAAAATCTCCCAACAAATAAGAGTCCAGGACCAGATGGCTTCCCAGGGGAGTTCTACCAGACATTTAAAGCAGAGATAATACCTATCCTTCTCAAGCTATTCCAAGAAATAGAAAGGGAAGGAAAACTTCCAGACTCATTCTATGAAGCCAGTATTACTTTGATTCCTAAACCAGACAGAGACCCAGTAAAAAAAAAGAACTACCGGCCAATATCTCTGATGAATATGGATGCAAAAATTCTCAATAAGATACTAGCAAATCGAATTCAACGGCATATAAAAAGAATTATTCACCATGATCAAGTGGGATTCATTCCTGGGATGCAGGGCTGGTTCAACATTCGCAAATCAATCAACGTGATACATCACATTAACAAAAAAAAAGAGAAGAACCATATGATCCTGTCAATCGATGCAGAAAAGGCCTTTGACAAAATCCAGCACCCTTTCTTAATAAAAACCCTTGAGAAAGTCGGGATAGAAGGAACATACTTAAAGATCATAAAAGCCATTTATGAAAAGCCCACAGCTAACATCATCCTCAACGGGGAAAAACTGAGAGCTTTTTCCCTGAGATCAGGAACACGACAGGGATGCCCACTCTCACCGCTGTTGTTTAACATAGTGCTGGAAGTTCTAGCATCAGCAATCAGACAACAAAAGGAAATCAAAGGCATCAAAATTGGCAAAGATGAAGTCAAGCTTTCGCTTTTTGCAGATGACATGATATTATACATGGAAAATCCGATAGACTCCACCAAAAGTCTGCTAGAATTGATACATGAATTCAGCAAAGTTGCAGGATACAAAATCAATGTACAGAAATCAGTTGCATTCTTATACACTAACAATGAAGCAACAGAAAGACAAATAAAGAAACTGATCCCATTCACAATTGCACCAAGAAGCATAAAATACCTAGGAATAAATCTAACCAAAGATGTAAAGGATCTGTATGCTGAAAACTATAGAAAGCTTACGAAGGAAATTGAAGAAGATTTAAAGAAATGGAAAGACATTCCCTGCTCATGGATTGGAAAAATAAATATTGTCAAAATGTCAATACTACCCAAAGCTATCTACACATTCAATGCAATCCCAATCAAAATTGCACCAGCATTCTTCTCGAAACTAGAACAAGCAATCCTAAAATTCATATGGAACCACAAAAGGCCCCGAATAGCCAAAGGAATTTTGAAGAAGAAGACCAAAGCAGGAGGCATCACAATCCCAGACTTTAGCCTCTACTACAAAGCTGTCATCATCAAGACAGCATGGTATTGGCACAAAAACAGACACATAGACCAATGGAATAGAATAGAAACCCCAGAACTAGACCCACAAACGTATGGCCAACTCATCTTTGACAAAGCAGGAAAGAACATCCAATGGAAAAAAGACAGCCTCTTTAACAAATGGTGCTGGGAGAACTGGACAGCAACATGCAGAAGGTTGAAACTAGACCACTTTCTCACACCATTCACAAAAATAAACTCAAAATGGATAAAGGACCTGAATGTGAGACAGGAAACCATCAAAACCTTAGAGGAGAAAGCAGGAAAAAACCTCTCTGACCTCAGCCGTAGCAATCTCTTACTCGACACATCCCCAAAGGCAAGGGAATTAAAAGCAAAAGTGAATTACTGGGACCTTATGAAGATAAAAAGCTTCTGCACAGCAAAGGAAACAACCAACAAAACTAAAAGGCAACCAACGGAATGGGAAAAGATATTTGCAAATGACATATCGGACAAAGGGCTAGTATCCAGAATCTATAAAGAGCTCACCAAACTCCACACCCGAAAAACAAATAACCCAGTGAAGAAATGGGCAGAAAACATGAATAGACACTTCTCTAAAGAAGACATCCGGATGGCCAACAGGCACATGAAAAGATGCTCAATGTCGCTCCTTATCAGGGAAATACAAATCAAAACCACACTCAGGTATCACCTCACGCCAGTCAGAGTGGCCAAAATGAACAAATCAGGAGACTCTAGATGCTGGCGAGGATGTGGAGAAACGGGAACCCTCTTGCACTGTTGGTGGGAATGCAAATTGGTGCAGCCGCTCTGGAAAGCAGTGTGGAGGTTCCTCAGAAAATTAAAAATAGACCTACCCTATGACCCAGCAATAGCACTGCTAGGAATTTATCCAAGGGATACAGGAGTACTGATGCATAGGGGCACTTGTACCCCAATGTTCATAGCAGCACTCTCAACAATAGCCAAATTATGGAAAGAGCCTAAATGTCCATCAACTGATGAATGGATAAAGAAATTGTGGTTTATATACACAATGGAATACTACGTGGTAATGAGAAAGAATGAAATATGGCCTTTTGTAGCAACATGGATGGAACTGGAGAGTGTGATGCTAAGTGAAATAAGCCATACAGAGAAAGACAGATACCATATGGTTTCACTCTTATGTGGATCCTGAGAAACTTAACAGGAACCCATGGGGGAGGGGGAGGAAAAAAGAAAAAAAGAGGTTAGAGTGGGAGAGAGCCAAAGCATAAGAGACTGTTAAAAACTGAGAACAAACTGAGGGTTGATGGGGGGTGGGAGGGAGGGAGGAGAGGGTGGGTGATGGGTATTGAGGAGGGCACCTTTTGGGATGAGCACTGGGTGTTTTATGGAAACCAATCTGACAATAAATTTCATATATTATAAAAAAAAAAAAAAAAAAATAAATAAATAAATAAAGACACCGCATCTTGAATTTTCAGCATCACTTTGACAGCTTTTGAAAGCCCCATCTAAATTCCCTACAGAAGACTTCATTCCTCTGGAATCACTCTTGGTAGCAAAATCTGTATCGGTTGGCATTTAACTGGAGAAGCAGAACCCCTAGGATCTATCTATATCTGTATTTATATCAGAGTTTCTCACTAGCGGCACTATTGAAATTTGGGGCTGGATAATTTTCTGTAGGGAGATGGGGGCCTGTCCTGTATACTACGGTTTATTTAGCAGTATCCCTGGTCTCTACCCACTAGATGCCAATAGTACAACTCCCCCACCCCCACCAAATTAGAACAACCAAAAATGTCTCCAGACACTGCTAAATTTCTCCTGAGCGTCAAAATTGCCCCAAGTTGAGAAACACTGATATTTCTATCTATGTCCATATCTGTTTATCTGAGAGAGACTGGGTACATGGAATTGGCCTTATGGGATTGCGAGAACTGGGTAAGAAGTCTCTATAAACCTGTTTCTCCACATATGATGCTAGGGCTTCAAGTCCACAGGGAAGGCAGTGAGGACGGGAAGATCACAAGCCGCCTGGAACCAACAAACGTGAGCTGGAGTCTCATGAGGGAGAAGTGGAACTCATGTCAGCTAAAAAAAAAAAAAAAAATTAAAAAATGGCCACTGCTTCCCTTCCAGCCTCCAGATCTCCTAAGAATCTCCCTTGAAGCTGACCTTAACTGGAAACAAACAAGACAGGGAATTCTGGGAAATGTAGTTCAGCCTAGGCTAGCTGACACATTGCAAAACCAGGGCAAGACAGTTTGTTCACAGCAGGATTCCAACTAGGCCCACGTTCAAATGACGATATTAACCAAGCTGGGAGAATCTGTAGTGACAAAGCCTGACTACAAAAGAAATGGTGAGCTTAAACGGGTCAAAATCATATTAAACATCTAGGAAACTTCAGAACTCCACAAATTAAAAGTATGTCATGTATGAGCACAAGGTGTTTTTCTTTATTAGGTTGAAAAGGGGCTTTTCTGGCACAGATTTATGACCTCTTTTATATTCAAAATGATCGTAGCCAAAGGAAAGCATTTAACAGAAAGGTAAATTTAATGTTAACAAGTACATTTGATAATTGTCCCAGGAAAGGTTTTGGGTAACTGAATGGAAGTATTTTTCAAGTAATCTATGATAATCAGCGTTTTAAATGTGCCACGGAGACATTTAGCTCAGAGATTCAGCAAAGCAGCCTCAGTGCTTGCATCAGAGCAAAAGCGATCAGCATCTGATTGGAGAAGATGCTAAACATTTACGCCATTGGCAGCAAGAATATCTCAACTTTTTCTCTAAGATTTCCCAGAAACTTCCCGAGGCCTCAGGCAATTCATACAGTCACCCAATAAATGTTTATTGAGCCACTGTTATGTGCCAGACACTGTTCTAGGTGCTTTCTATGTAGCAGAGAATAAAACAGACAAAGAATCTGCTCTTAAGCAACAAGGCTTCCAGTGACAGGATGTAGACAATGAATCCATAAACAAATACGTAGGTCTAGTTGTGATAAGTGCTATGAGAGGAAATATGGTAGGGTAAAGGAATGGGGTGTTATAAGGTGGGGTGTCAGTGCCTTTTTAGAATAGGTCCACTAAAAAGATAACCTGTAGGGGTGCTTGGGTGGCTCAGTCAGTTAAACATCCGACTTTGGCTCAGGTCATGATCTCACGGTTCCTGGTCATGATCTCATGGTTCATGAGTTCGAGCCCTGCATTGGGCTCTGCACTGTCAGCGCAGAGCCTGCTTCGGATTCTGTGTCTCCCCCTCTCTTTCTGCTCCTCCCCACTTGCACGTTCTCTCTCTCTCTCTCTCTCTCAAAAATAAAATAAACATTAAAATATTTAAAATCTTCCCCCAAATGATAACCTATAAGCAGAGATCTGAATCAGCTGAGGAAGTGAATGAATGAAGATGTCTAGAGGAGGAGCATTCTAGGGAGAGAGAATCATAAACGCAAAGGCCTAGGAGATTGAAGCTATTGGCATAGCAGAGGTCCAGCAAGATGGCCAGAATGCCTGCAGTAGAATGAGCCAGGAAACCAGTTGGGAGATAAAATCAAAAGAGTTCCAGGGACCAGTCTCAAGAGATCGTGGTTAGGATTTTCTACTGAGAGACAGAAGAAGCCATCGAAGAGTTTGAAACAGAGAGGCATGATCTGACTTTTGTTTTAAAAGGACCTTTCTGTTTGCTTTGAGGGGAACAAAGCTGGAAACGAACAGGTCGATGAGGAGGCTATTGCAATAATCCAGGAGAAAAGGGTGGTAGTGATAGAAATAAGGAGAAGTGGTTGGATTCTGGGTATATTGTAAAACAGAGATTATGGGGGCACCTGGGTGGCTCAGTTGCTTAAGGGATCGACTCTTGATTTCGGCGCAGGTCATGATCTCACAGTTCATGAGATTGAGCTCTGCATTGGGGCTCTGCACTGACAGCGTGGAGCCAGCTAGGGATTCTCTCTCTCCCTCTTTCTCTGCCCCTGCCCTGCTCTCTCTTTCTCTCTATCTCTCTCCAAATAAATAAATAAGCACACACAAAAATTTAACGGGTGCCTGGGTGGCTCAGTCAGTTAAGTGTCCAACTCTTGGTTTTGGCTCAGGTCATGATCTCATGGTTCGTAGGTTCGAGCTCTGAGACGGGCTCTACACTGGGATTCTTTCTCTCTCTCTTTCTCTGCCCTCTCCTCTCTCCTCTCTCTCTCTCTCTCTGTCTCTCAAAAATAAATAAACGTTTAAAAAATTAAAATAGAGATTATGGGATTTGCTGATGGGTAATGTCTGGGGTGAAAAGGAAAAAAGGGGGTCAAGTCAATGGAATTATTAAGAACTCCATGTTTAGTTTGATTCCCTTCCTTTTCTCCAATAGAGTCATCTTTTATCTCCTTCTAAATTTTTTTATTTAAAAAAAAATTTTTTTTTACATTTATTTTTGAGAGACAGAGAGACACAGAGCGTAAGCAGGGGAGGGGCAGAGAGAGAGGGAGACACAGAATCTGAAGCAGGCTCCAGGCTCTAAGGGGTCAGCACAGAGCCTGACACAGGGCTCAAACCCACAAACCGTGAGGTCATGACCTAAGCCGAAGTCGGACGCTTAACCGACTGAGCCACCCAGGTGCCCCTTTCCTTCTAAATTTTTTTTAATGCTTATTTATTTTTGAGAGACAGAGAGAGACAGAGCATCAGCAGGGGAGGGGCAGAGAGAGAGAGAGAGAGAGAGAGATACAGAATTCGAAGCAGGCTCCAGGCTCCAAGCTACCAGCACAGATCCTGATGCAGGGCTGGAACCTGAGAACCATGAGATCATGACCTGAGTCAAAATCAGACCATTAACTGACTGAGCCACCCAGGTGCCCCGTCTTTTATCTCTTTCTAAACACTCACTTGCTTTTAACTGCCTGAGGTATTTACCATGCCCCCAGCCCTACAAATGTAGACTCCAATTCAACTCTACTCAATTCCTACTTCTTTTTCCGGCAAAAGCCCTCTAAGCCCTCTTCTTGCCTGTTCCTTATTCAATGCTCACCCACCACCACATTCAAAACCCTGTGTCCTGACACTAACTTTTTCATTTAGGTGTTAAGCAGAAAGTATCTGATGTAATTGATTCATAATCCAGATAGAAATGACTAATAACCTAAATTAGAAAAGTTTTCTTCTCAGGGAGGTTATTTTAAAGAGCTTTGAAATTACCCAAATGAGCCCTTTTCTTGTGGGTGAATACTCTTACGTGGTAATGGGTTTTATGATCACTGGTGAATTACACTCAGTTGATGACTGCCCTCAACTCACGCAGGTCTCATGATGACTTTGCTCAGAGCTCAGGCTTTATAAAGAAAGATGCTACAGGGAAATGAATCATTATCGTTCAAAAGCGGCACCACCACAGCCTGCTTATTATTATTAATAAATGAAGGAAAAAGATAGAAAATGTGAACAAAGCCCATAACGAACGCAGATACTTGTCCTTATTTGGAGCTAGCAATTTTGAAAGCTCCTCACAGCAGCCCGACTTGGTAAAGATGCCCTGGGAAAGGCTCAGCACTTAACCTGCTATTATCATCACAGTCAGAGTGATATTGGGGTGTCTCTTCATTTCTGTCGTAGACTCTGGGTCTAGAGTTCTTTCTTGTCTAGGAAGAAAGCGGGATGCAGGATTAAAATGCAAGTAATGGCTAGAGCCCCGATTAAGTGTCCTTTCTCCATTTTTATTAGTATCAGAAGGCTTGCAAACATGGTGATGGACATGCACAAAGGGACAATGAAACTGTGAACATTAACTCATGGATGTGAGGGAAAGCGGGTCTTGAAGATATTCGGGGTTAGGGGTTTGGGTTAATAGGAAACAAAATCCTGGCGTCAGGTGGCCTGGTGGATGGTTGTTTACAGCAGACATGAGGCACCACCTCTGTTTACCTAAACTGATCTAAGGGATGAGAAAGACAGAGCAAGTAACCTCAGGGTCAACAAGGCACCTTTCTTTTGCTAATTAGCTCTGCTCTGGGCAACTTCACCCTGCTGGGGTCTATAGCCTTATTTACCGGTTTACCTAATTTGGTCCTTCCTTCCTGTGAAAGCAGCTTTCTGCTATAGTACTAACTTGGGGGGGGGACGTGCTTCCGCCCTGAATACTTCATCTTGTTTATTTCATATACCTTTGTATTGTGGCCTTTGCCTTCCCTATCCTGGGGGTCTTTGCCCCCCTTCTCTATCCTTATTCACCTAATCTTGTTTACCCAAACTTGGATGTGAGCATCCTATGAATTTGTAATTCTTTATGCCTTGTTAACCCATCAGTGCAGGCTCAGGGAATTCCTAAGCTCATTCCCCACACATTTTATCGCCTTGTATTATCCATTGACATGGCTGGCATTTAGTTTCTATCAATCTGTTTTTGCATAATAAGTTTCTAGGGGGGAAGGGAAGAATCTGGATAGTTTTGTGTCAAATCTGAATATATATATATATATATATATATATATATATACACACACACATATATATATATACACACATATATATACATATATATATCATAATAAAACAAAAGACTCAAAAAAAATCTCATTACTTGCTATCACTTTTCCTCTGGGAAAATATGAACAAATAACCTAGGCAGTTTCATCCACTTCAGTTTTGTCATCGCAATAAAAGCACATATTCTTAGAACCGCACATCATCTCAAACGGAGGGTGGCTCATGGAAAATCAGCTGGCTGTGTTATGTCAGACTGCTGGCTGCTAACATAATATCCAGTCTTTCTCCCTTTGTTAAAAATTGCCAATTTTACTTGGGGAGATAATAGATGAAGAAGAAGAAGAAGAAGAAGAAGAAGAAGAAGAAGAAGAAGAACGAGGAGGAGGAGGGGGAGGAGGAGGAGGACGAGGAGGAGGGGGAGGGGAGGGGGAGGGGGAGGAGAAATTTCCCAGCCTATTGTGCTTCTAGTGTGGCCAGGTGACTAAGATCTACCTAATGAGATGGAGGATTTGTTGGGAGACAATTTTGTAAAAGCTCTTACGAAGAGAAATAGGCAGCTAGTGAATATTCCTTTTGTATTTCCCACTTGCTCTTTAACCTTGAATTTGATGAAATTACTAGAGATCTAGCCACCATCTTTGACCACAAGACAACCTTGAGGATAGAAGCCATTTGGTAAGGATATTGTAGCAAAAGAGGAGACGACACTATATTCCTGTTGCATTGAATATTTTTAGATTTCTTCCATAGAAGGGAAATACAAACTTATAGTTCTTTTAAGTCACTATCATTGAAAGTCACTGGTATGAGCAGCCACATGTAATTCCTAAATGATACAATGATTTACAGTATACTGACTTGTTCTTGGAAGTCATCCACGGACTTACAGGATGCCTTATCCGCTGTCCTGGTTTTGCACGCAGCCTTGTTTCTAATCAAGGAACTCACTTCATAGCAAATAAAGTGTGACCGTGGGCCCATGCTCATGGAATTCACAGGTCTAACCGTGTTCTTTACTATCGTGAAGCAGCTGGTTTGACAGAATAGCAGAATGGCCTTTTGAAGACTCAGTTACAGCACCAGGTAAGTAGCAATACCTTGCAAAGCTGAGCAAAGGTCTCCAGGAGGCTCCATATGTTCTAAATCAGCATCCAATATATGATGCTGTTTCTCCCTTAGCCAACTGCCATAAACCCAGGGGTCAAGAGGTAGAATTGGGAGTGGTGCCTGTTACTACTACCCCAATTGATACATTAGCAGAATTTTTGCTTTCCACCCCGTGACTTAAGGCTCCGGTGGCCTAGAGGCCTTCGTTCCAAAGAGAGGAACACTTCCACCAAGGGACCCAACAGTGATTTCTCGAAACTGAAAGCTGTCTGGCCAATTTTGGTGCCTTGTGCTACTGAATGAATAGGCAGAGAAGAGGGTTACTCTGCTTAGGGTGATTAATCCTGGTAACCAAGGAGAAATTGGGTCGTTACTGTTGTACAATGGGGACAAGGATGAGAAAGAATTTCTGGTATAGAAAATCCTCTAAAGAGCCTCTTGGTACTCCCACATCCTATGGTTAAAGTTAGTGGAAAACTACAACAACTTAATGCAGGCAGGGGTCCTAAAAGTCCAGACCCTTCAGAAATGAAATTTTTGGTAACTCCACCAGGTAAAGATCCAAAGGGAATGAGGTGCTTGTTAAGGACAAAGGGAATGGTTGTAAATACCCACTACACCCACATGACCACTGCAGAAATGAGGACTGTAGTAGTTATCAGTATTTCTTCATCGTAATATTTTTATTTAATAATTTATTCTGTGTACATAATATACAAATTTAATACTTTAATTGATTTTCCTCTGTCATCTCCTTATCATCTAACATAGGACCTATTAATAATTATTAACTTTATGTCATCTTTAAGTTACACACCATAAAACAGGATGCATGAATCGACAAGGAGAAGAATGAGTATCACGGAAAGACACAAAAGGAACTCTATCTCCTTCTGGGGAAAGGAGCACCCTGTTTTCTGTTTTATGTAGGATGATCTTTATTTGGAGATTAAGTACAGTTCAAGGAGAGGTACTTGAGTTCAAAGTCAACAAGAATGGACGGTGGTAGCTTTGCAATGTGTCAGTTAAGCTAGGTTAACTACATTTCCCAGAATCCATTTTCTTGTTTCTGGTCAGGTTAGGCCACAAGTATATTCCAAATTAATTACATCAGTTCCCCACTGTTATAACTCAACAATTAATGTACCCGTGGTTGGTAGAAAAGATGGACCTCCAAAGATGTCCACATTCTAATCTCTAAAATATGTAATATAGGGGTGCCTGGGGGGCTCAGTTGGTTATGTGTCCAACTTCAGCACAGGTCATGATCTCACAGTTTGTGAGTTCAAGCCCCATGTCAGGCTCTGTGCTGACAGCTCAGAGCCTGGAGCCTGCTTCCGATTCTGTGACAGATGCTCTGTCTCTCTCCCTCTCTCTCTCAAAAATAAATAAACATTAAAAAATAAATAAATAAAATATGCAATAAATTACATGGCAAAGGGGAACTAAGGTTACAGATGGGGTGTAAGTTATTAATCTGCTGGCCTGAAAACAGGGATATTCTTTTACTTTACTTTTTATCTTATTTTATTTTATTTTTTATTATTTAAATTCAAGTGAGTCAACCTACAGTGTAGTCCTGGCTCCAGGAGTAGGACCCAGTGATTCATCTTTTACATATGACACCCAGTATTCATCCCAACAAGTGCCCTCCTAAATGGCCATCACCCACCAAACCCATCTCCCCACCCACCTTCCCTACAGCAAACCCAAGTTTGTTCTCTGTATTTAAGAGTCTCTTATGGTTTGCCTCCCTCTCTGTTTTTATTTTATCTTTTCTTCCCTTCCCCTATGTTCACCTGTTGTGTTTCTCAAATTCCACGTATGAATGAAATCATATGATATCTGTCTTTCTCTGACTGACTTATTTCGCTTAGCATAATACATTCTTATCCAGGTGGGCCTAGTGTTGTCACAAGAGTCCTCAAAAGTGAAAGTGAGGGGCAGAAGAAGAGTCGGTGTCAAAGTAACACATTGCTCTGAAATTACAAGAAACCCTTGACCAGCCATTGCTGGCTTTGAAGACAGAAGGGGGCCATGAGTCAAGAAATGTGGGTGGCCTCAGAAACTGGAAAAGGCCAGAAAATAGACCGCCCCCAGAGCCTCCAGGAGAGAACCCAGCCCTGCCAACAGCTTGATTTTATCCCAGCCTGGCCATGTTGGGCTTCTGACATCCAGACCCATGAGAAAATAAATGTTGTTATTTTAAGCCACTGAATTTGTGGAACTTTGTTACAGTAGCTGATACAGTACCTGTGTGCAACCTGACACAGTACACTTTATTGACCTTCCTCTGTCGTGTGCCCCAGTTACTCACTTCTTCATCATCCTTTGTGAGTCACTTCCCAAATAAATCCATTGTACCTGAATCCTTGTCTCAGGCCTGCGCTTTGGAAATTTAATCCAAGACACTCCACCTCCTCCACAAACTCTACTAGAATGACCAAAAATATGTAAAAATAGGGCATAACCTGTATAATGATGAGGAGATAGGGATAGATATTAGTAATAGGTCAAAAATGCATTGTACAAATTGGCTTACTTTGAGGAAACTAATAAATATGGCATATTTCAACAAGACTGGCTGGCAAGTAGAGGAAATAAATGATTGCTATTACTCCACAGAACCAGGAAAATCCCCACCTCTGAGAAGGAGAGGCTATAAAAAAGGGTTTCCAAGACAAAGTAGATGTGATGAAGGACAGAGTACGCAAGGAATCATACCAAAATTTCTCAGAAAGATTAGCTAAATAGAGCATTTACTCTTAGCTTCCTCTTTGTGCAAACAAAAGAAAGTAAAAATCTTAGTATATTGATTCTTACATGGGTGAATCTCTCAGAAGGAGAAGGTTGAGGTCCCACAACCTACCCACAAAAACTAAAACAAAATAATGCAAAGAAGAAACGGCTCCTTTTCCATTAAGGTGACTTCTTACTAATTGTATCATTCAGGGCTCTCCAGAGAAACAGAGGCAACAGGACGTGTGTGTGTGTGTGTGTGTGTGTGTATGTGTGTGGTTGTATCTTTCTTGTTCAGAAGAGGTCAGTCTCTGTTCTATTAAAGCCTTTAACTGATTGGATGAGGCTCACCCACATTGTGGAAGTCAATCTGCTTTACTCAAAGTCCACCAATTCAAATGTTAATTTCATCCCCAAACATCTCCAAAGCAACAGAACAATGTTTGACCAAATATCTGGACACCATGGCCCAGACAAGTTGACCTGTAAAATCAATCGTCATGCTAGCTCCCAGGCTCCCTTCTGGGAAGGAAGTTCTTCCTGGGCAAATGGAGTTCTGTCCTAACACAGGAGCACCATGTTCCCAGTGTGAATGAGCTAAGCTGTGGAGGAGGTCATTTGAAACCAATCTAAATCCTACAAAGGCGGTCTGAGCTGCACCCATCAGGACTCACACATGCAGCCACTGAAAAGAAACCATTTGGAAAATCAATTAACTTTCCTGTCATGAGGTTTTCTCTCCAAAGCTCACTCCCCACTGCATGTAGACAATTTAATTCAACCTCTAACAAAATATAGCTACAGGAAACAGAAATACTTTCACGTTCCCATTTTCTGGGACTAGAAGATTTGGATTCTGACACGGAATCCATCTCAAATCTCAGTACTCAAAGAACGTGGAGTTCCCCTGGTAAAGCTGAGGCTATAAAGAAAAACCACTAGACTTTTGAAAAGTACTTTGAGCAAAATAAAAAGGCCACTTGGGGATTTAGAATAAGTGTATCCATGTGAAACTGTTTTATACCAAGAGAAGTTAAGTTAAAAAAAGCTTAATTTGCATCTTCAATAAGATGTGTGGGACATCTGTACTCATTGTGTTAGAGTAGACAGTTAGTTAGGCTCTAACTGGATACCTGGAGGTCAGCAACAAGGAGTCACGGTCAGCTATTGGGACGGTCAGAGGCCTGTCCTGGCAGCACTCCACAAGAACCTAGATCAAGCCAGACAGGCCCAAGATGGCGGGTACCATGGCAGGAAACCCCTGACCAAGTAAGGAAGAAAAAGCGCAAAACCTGAAACCCTGCTTCCTCCCCCAAGTAATAAATATTCTGCCCCCTAGTTAACAACTGTTAATAAAAGATAGAATCCCAAACCCTAGGGTGCACAGCTCTCCCTCTCGCTCTCTCACTCTCTTGAGCTCACCGGCTCTCATATCTCAAAAGTGCACTTTTTGCTTTAATAAACATTCCTGCTTGTTACTCATCTGAATTCATTCACGTGACAAGACCAAGAACCTTCGGTGACTCCCTCCGGTCTGGCTTGGGTGAGACCCGAAGGTTGGGGTCTCCCCAATTCACCAAGCAATGTTTTTTTGGCGACCATGAAGGGACAAGGTGACAGTGGGTTGGGCAACCCTCTTATTGGTGAGTCTCCAACTCTCACCTCCCTGTGCTAGAGAGTTCCTTGGACACCATCCTCCAATGTGTCCGGTTCGCTTTCTTTTCTTTTTTTCCCCTCATTCATTTGTATTTGTTACAACCTTTTAAAGCAGAATGTGACTTGAACACTACATTTCTACTCACAAAACCTGGTGAGTTACTTTTTTTTGAGTTTTTTTTTTAAGTTTATTTTGAGAGAGAGAGAGATGAGTTGAGGAGGGGCAGAGAGAGAGGGAGAGAGAGAGAATCCTAAGCAGGCTCTGCACTATCAGTGCAGAGCCCGACTCGGGGCTCAAACTCACTAACTAGGAGATCATGACCTGAGCTGAAACCAGGTCATGGTTTCAGTTGCTCAACTGACTGAGCCACCTAGGTACCCCAGTGAGATGCTTTTTGAACAGCTTTGCAACACGCATAGGAAGGCTTATAGTTTTGCTACTCTAAACAATGCTCTTGGGGCGCTTGGCTGGCTCAATCAGAAGGGCATGTGACCCTTGATCCCAGGGTCATGAGTTTGAGCCCCATGTTGGGTGTAGAAATTACTTAAATAAATAAAGCTTAAAAAAAAACAACAGCAATACTCTCCTTCAGAAAACAAGCCCTATAGATAGGTACTCCTATCAAATTGGTTCAGTTTAACATACTAGTTTCTAGAGGCCTGGTACATGCAGTTGGTGGCTGCAGGTGACAGAAAATTTAAAAAGCAGATCCTAGAAGGTGAAAGCTGTTTTAACCAATATTTTTCTTTTAAACATCAAAGTGTAGCTCTGAACACTTCAGTGACAAAAGATTTGGTCTCGCTAAGGAACCCGCTTGAGAGCTGAACGCTCTAGACCAGACAGTTAGCATGAGGCTACGTACATCTTATAACACACGTTTCCTTGTCCTATTAAAATAAGCCAACGTGGAACTCGGAAACAAAACGAACTGGGCTGCTGTTCCTAAGTATCACAGCATCACATTCAGAAGTAGAAAGAAAACTTATTTTCAAGGATGTTTTTATTTTTGCTAACATTTAAAAAAATCTGTGAGGCATGACAGTAACGACTGAAGGGGAAGATAAGATTTCTTTCTATTTCTGAGAGGGTTGGCTTTAAAAGGCTATCCTGAGCAGAGGCTTGCCCTTATGCCATGCAGCATCCAGAGCTCTGTTGCATGTCTCCTGGGTCATGGGATGCTCTGATCCCTCCCCATACTTCCTCTCATACCTACTTCCACATTCTCCTTCACCAGTGGTGGGGCAAAGAGACCTGCAGAATGTTCCGCCACCCATTACAGAGATCCTATAACTCACTCTGCATTTGTGCGGGTCACCATAAAATTGGCTATAAGCCACTTTACTTCCTAGCAAGGGACCCTGCCCCATGAGATTTTTCCCTGTGTGTCTGCCTGATTTACCACTTATATGGATGCCATTCAACCCAAGCAATTCAGGGATTCAGAGAATTGGAAAATAGAAGTTAATTCCACCTACACTGGCTGCAAAGTAGAAAGTATCAAAAGATTTCTGCTGGTCACACCAGAAATATTTAGACCATCAAGAGGACCCCCGTTCCTGGTGGCTATTGTTTGCCACCAACTGTTGAGAGGCCTATCAGAATGAGGGGAATGAAATATTCAGAGATCTTGGAGTCATGACAATGCCCACTCCTGAGGAATCCACCCCAGGACTTCAGGGTTACTTATTGGACATTGTTCTCCCATCATTCCTATCGGGGTCTTCAGGAAGGCCGACATTCCTGGGACTGCAGGCACCTGGATGAGATGCAAGCCTTGGGACACCAGGGCCAGCCAAATCATGACACGGCCTCCTGGCCATTGCTATGCTGATGGGTTGAATGGACAGCAGGCTGGGGATGCCCATGGTCCACCCGCCACCGGAACTCTACAAGAGAGAGTTCCTAATTAAGGTCCTAAGAAGATCCTGGGAGAGAATCCGCTCTCCTTGGGATAACAGGATTCTGGGCTTCTATGGAAGTTCTCCAGGAGAGGGTTGCAGCCCCCTCTTGGAAACAATGTGAGCCCAGGTTGAGTTGCTCCTTTTTCCAGGAGTCAACTCTTCTTGAAGACAATGGAAAATTCCACTTGTCTCCAAAGATTCTCCTCTAAGGGGTATCTTGGGACACTAGGATTAGCTCTCATTAAAATGCCTAAAAAAGGAAATAAAAAATGCTGGTTCACCAGATTAAATGCAATCTCAGTGCAGGGGAGACTCTTCCTGTTTTCCGAGGAAACTCATGTTGATTGAAAGGAAGGATGGGCAGGGGTTCCCCCTTCTGGAGACACGATAGGCTAAAAAGGTCTGCAGGTCGAGGACACCCACCTGAACCAGGGATGACAGTTTGATGGTTCCAAGGAGATGTCCCTAGAGCCCAGACCATCCAAAGCAGCACTCTTCCAGTTCAGCAGGGACACCTCTAGCCCAGGAGACTGTCACTATCTTTCCTCGATCTCATCTGACACTTCCTTAGGATGCATCTTGAGAAACTGGAACTAGTTGGACCCTGAGACCTTGTATATTTCCTTCCCAAGTCCACTTCTCTTGTAACTCTATTGGCCTCAATATAAACTAGAGGATAGGGAAGTCTGACAGGAAAAAAAAAATGGTAGCCTTAACTGTAATGCCGTATTACAACTTGATCCCTTTTGTAAAATGGACCCAAATCCCATATGATCAGGCCTTTATGGCCCTACACCAATAAAACACTGATTTGTCCATACTCTTTTAGAGGGCCTGAAAACACCCCTCTCCTCCCCCTCTACTTTTCAATCCACCATCAGTTCAGCTGCTCCAGGCCCTTCTACTTCTGTTAATCTGCCACCTGACCTATGTTCTGTCCTGTTCTGTGTGTGCCATGCCCTTTATCTCTCTTGGAAACGGTCTCTGCCTAGATGGCGTACATGCCTGCCTGTGTTTTTCCTGAGTCACTTGTCTCCTCTTTGCTTCTTCTTTTGTGTGTCAGATCTAGAGTAGATTTGGAGAGGACTGTATGCACGTTGCCTGACTCCTGTTGTATGGGGGGGGGGAGGTTTCTCCCTCATTCCTTTCCCCAGGTTAATGGCTATGATAATTAGAGCGAATTGTCTGGTTAGTCTACCTCTGGATGGGGACTTTAAGGAATACAGTAAAACCTTGGATTGAGAGTAACTTGTTCTGTGAGTGTTCTGCAAGACGAGCAAACATTTCTAATAAATTTTAACTTGATAAACGAGCGGTATCTTGCAATACAAGTAGTACATGATGCCAAACGTCACATGATCACAACAGAGCCAATGGTTCTTCTCTCTCTCTCTCTCTTTCTCTCTCGCTATGGGACTGTGGGTGACCATCTCCCATGCTTGGATGCTCTGTCTCAGGCCGTGGTGTTTGGCAGAAATCAGTGATTTTTCAGAATGTTGGAAGGGGCCCACAACGGGGACTAGTGTAGTTTTTGTCACTTCAAAGCACCTATGGCCAGTCCTTTGCTTTACCATATGAGAGTAAGCTTAGGGAAGCTTTGTTTCATTCTAGGTTAGGCGGCCTGCAGATATAGATCCTTTCCTCTGCTGCCTTATTGCCAGTTCCACTAAATGCAATCTACGACAAGAGTTTATTAATACTGTACTGTAGTCAACATCCGTGCGATTATATACAATGGCACCCAGGCAGAAAAAGATTCTGTTGAGCCAATAGATAGCAGTGATTCTGTTAGTGATAGTGAAAGTCGTCCTACACAATAACCCTCCTCTCTCTTGCCATGAAAGATTTTCACACCAGCCACGAAGGCTTTCAAAGTTTAGTGCAGGGTAATTTGTTTACTTTTCTTTATATTTTGTATTAAATTACAGTATTGTAATCATTTTTATATGAATCTTAGAAAGAATCATCTAAATTTCCATGATTTTTTTATGGGGAAATTCGCTTTGATATACAAGTGCTTTGGATTACAAGCATATTTCCCTTGGAATTCCCAAGGTCTTACTGTATTCTCAAGCAGCTGCTGAAATTCCTTTTGTTTTGGGGATGTTCCCGGTCTTCTCTGGTTCAACAAGGACTGCCTATTTTCACCTTTTGTTTTTGGAAAGAAAACATGGGTCTGTTCATCTGTCCGAGCTGCCGAGCTTTGGGACTGGGAGTCTTCTTCGCCGTCTAGGCTTTTACCTGTCTCCAGCCTTGCGGGGGCACCTCGCCTATTCTGGATCCACCTCCCCATCCTGTTCCTGCACCACCATGGGCGGGGCTTGCATAACTGGCTCCTATACCAGCCTCCGTGCCTCCAGTGTCATTGCCTCCTGCTCCTCCTACCCTCACTACCAAGGGGGGAAACAAAGCACCCCAAGCGGCTGCGCTACCTCCTTACGAGGTTCAAACTAAAGCATCTCCCAAATCAGCATGAAGGGGCCTCCGGGTTCCCCTGGACTCAAAACCATCCGCTTCAGATTTCCCTGTGGGAGCCCCAAGAAAAAATGGACACTGGGAGCAAATTGACTTCTGGTAGACACAGGTGCAACATATTCTGCATGAAAGCTAATTTAAGTTTGTTGGCTTAATTAAGATAAACAGGTCTTCAGAGTTATTAGCATTAAATATAAAACTTTTATTCTACCAAGGTTTACTAAATGTCAAATAAACTTGTATTATCTCTGCTGTAACTTGTCAGCAAAAAGATGACTTAATGTGATGGTTAATTTTGTCTGTCTCATAAAGTTTTCATGGGTAATTGTTAAGAACAAGTAGGCTGAATAAATAAAAAGGTTTATAGGTAAAACTTTTAAATAGCTTTCAAAATCTTCAGTAACCTGAAGCTTTGAAGTTGTGCTAAGATAAATGATAAACTGGATTGAATTCACTGGATACCTAAGTCTTTTCCAAATAAGATAAAATACTAAAACATTGATTACTGAATGTAGGTTGTCTGCTTTCGGCCTGTTATAGCAGGGCAACAGCATACTTGGGTCTGTCAGTAAAATGCTTTATGCCTGATTGAAAGATCGTACTATGGAAAAACATAAGTTTTTAGAAATTATGAAATGTGTTCAGAGATTTCAGATAGAAAGAACTCTGGTATACCCGACAGTTCACAATTGGTTACTAATTAATTTTTATTGGAGATTAACATTTCTAAGAGTTAAAATCCCACTAAATGTAGTTAAGACTGATAGAGGGGCACCTGGGTGGCTCAGTTGGTTAAGCATCCAACTTCGGCTCAGGTCATGATCTCATGCTTCATGAGTTCGAGCCCCACATCAGGCTCCACACTGACAGCTCAGAGCCTGCTTGGAATTCTCTCTCTCTCTCTCTCTCTCTCTCTCTCTCTCTCTCTCTCTCCCCCTCTCCCTCTCTTTGCCCGTCCCTGCTTGTGCTCTCTCTCTCAAGATAAATAAGCTAAATTAAAAAAAGACTGATAGAGGGGTGCCTGGGTGGCTCAGTTGGTTGAGCAACCGACTTCAGCTCAGGTCATGATCTCTCGGTCTGTGAGTTTGAGCCCCACGTCGGGCTCTGGGCTGACAGCTCAGAGCCTGGAGCCTGTTTCCGATTCTGTGTCTCCCTCTCTCTGACCCTCCCCCGTTCATGCTCTGTCTCTCTCTCTGTCTCAAACATAAATAAATGTTAAAAAAAAAAAAAAAAGACTGATAGAAATAAGGGATGCATTCTGTATGGAAGGAAATTTAGATGTATTAAAAAAAAAAGTTATGAGGAATGGGAACACACTCAGGGAAAAAAAGTGCGTGTAGTCAGGGCTAAGATTGAAATGAATGGATTTTAAAAGTACACTGGTATATGACTGAAATTCTGCTTTTCTCTCTGTTAAAGAGACAAAGTTTTCTTAGATTGTTCATCTGCTCTTGGTAAGAAATTATAAACAAAGTTGTTTTTTTTTTTTTTTCTCATTCTTTATCTGCCCAGAAAACTAAAGCTTCTATGTTTTGTCTTTATCAGGTCTTTGATTTCCTAAGAAAGTTAAAACTTTTCAGTATTGTAGAAGTTAAGTTTTGCAAACAACTTATTGTCACTTTGGTTAAATATAAACATTAAAGTTATAATGATCTGTAATCCTATTTAGGCAGTGCTTTAAAACTTTCTGAGTTTTTTTTTTTTTTTTAACGTTTATTTATTTTTGAGACAGAGAGAGACAGAGCATGAATGGGGGAGGGTCAGAGAGAGAGGGAGACACAGAATCTGAAACAGGCTCCAGGCTCCGAGCGGTCGGCACAGAGCCTGACGCGGGGCTTGAACTCATGAACTGCGAGATCATGACCTGAGCCGAAGTCAGATACTTAACTGACTGAGCCACCCAGGCACCCCTAAAACTTTCTGAGGTTTTTAACAAACTTCCTGCGATTTGAATTATAAATGAAGTCTTTTTGACTAATTAACGCTTGTCTGTTTGGGACTTAAGTTACATGAGAAGCATTGTCAAGCAAATAATGATAAGCCTTCGGTTGTATTGTATGGGTAAATGCTATAACTGTTCCAGAAAATGTATGAAATTCCTAAAGTTTTAATAGGTTCTGGTGTAAGGTTATCACTTGACATTCTAATTATTAAAATGTTACATGTCACAGAAATAACTAGATTTGTCAACTGCATTATAATGAGTTCTCATCAGATCTTTAACCATGTCTATTTCTGAGTTTTTTTTTTTCTCATTTATAGTTATTGTTCTGATGCTCTTGCAAAATGTGTTTCATCTTCAAGGAGATTCACAGAAAGGCCTTTTGACAAATACAGGTTTCTAATGTCTTTAAGATCATAAAACAAAGCTGAGTAAGAATTTCCAGAACTAATGGGAAAGTTGCATTCAAATAGAACAAGAATTAATAACACAGGACTAAATGAATTGAGGAAGATGATTATACTTTTTTGACTCTTGTTTGAAATACTGCTGGTTCTCTGGAAATACTGCTGGTTCTCTGATGTTTGCTCTTCTAGATTTAAAGAAGTCTTCTCTTAAGATATCTATGACTCACAGAAATATGATAAAATATTCCTTTGTGAACCAACTAAAACATTTATCTTTTCTGCCTACCCGAACCCTCTGAAATTTAGAAATTCTCATTGAGTGTTCTTTCTTTCATGGCAATAGGATTATTTGCATAAGTTCAGTGAGAATCTGTTCTCCTTGTAATAGGACACCACTGGAAACATTGGTTATTTTACCGAGGCTTTGTCTGGAATGTCACATTTGAGCGAAATGCATAGACTTAGATACGACAAGACAGCTTTAGGGAATTAAGGTTGACATTATGGAGCCAATGGAACCTCCTGGAAATGTTGGCCTGGTACCTTTCTTGCAGAGCTCCCAGCTGCCTTACCAGGTGAGTAAAGAATGTCACTTCATGGAGGGTGCAGGAACCTCAATATATTTTGGGGACCTCAAGAAGGGGAATTCACCCAAATCTATAGGTATTGCACGCAAGTCTGATGAAAATTACTTAGCTTGGCTCTGGCCTTGAAAGGCTATTAAAAGTTCAATCTAGAGATCCCTTACGAAAAGTTCCAGTAAAGCAAATTTTTAAAAACTTATACGGCCAATCACTATTCTTGCTGAGCTTATGTAAATAATTCAGCCAAATTTGTTTAAGCTGGACTTGTTTTACAAAATCGTCTTGATTTGGCTATCTTCAATAAAAATGAGGGTGATTATAGAGAGAAAATGTTTCAATAACACATCTTTGTAGATATTAGGTTTTAATACTGCTTTTTATAAACTGAACTAGATGTTAAACTCTTCTTGTTTCCTCAAATATCTGGCTATGGCCCTCCAAATTACGGTTTCTGGTCGTCTTCCACTATCTTGAATTAAAGTCATTAAAAACTAAAACTTTTTTTGGGTGCCTGGATGGCTCAGTCAGTTGAGCGACCGACTTCATCTCAGTTCATGATCTCACAGCTCGTGAGTTTGAGCCTGGCGTCGGGCTCTGTGCTGACAGCTCGGAGACTAGAGCCTGCTTCGGATTCTGTGTCTCCCTCTCTCTCTGCCCCTCCCTCACTCATGCTCTGTCTTTCTCTCTCTCTCAAAAATAAATAAACATTAAAAAAAAACTAAAACTTTTTCTTGATGCCCTGCGAACTGAAGCTGGACAAATTTAAGGTCAACTTCAGAAAAATTGCCACAAAGCCCATGTATAGACAATCTTTGTGCCTGTTGTTCTATGGGCCATTCAAAAGGATCACCAGAGACACTGGATTTACAAACCAGAAAAACCCATCTGATTGCCACTTCCTGCTCCCACTCCATCTGAGGATGCTGTGACTCTGACATTTAGAAATCTCAGTGACAGCATTGTGGAATCAGGTATTGGGTTTATAATTTGCTCTGACCATTAGCCTATGTTTTCCTTTTGTTTCCATAGAAGTGCCTCTTATTAATTACCTGATTGCTTACTAAAAAAACAGAGTCTATGTGATGGCTAGCTAACACCACCTGCTACTTATATTAACTCCTCATGGGAAATCAGAATCCATATAGATGAAATCAGGTGGCAAGTCACTTGGCTACAAGAGGCCCTTGACTATATTCTTACAAAAATCAGGGGAGTCTATACAGTGATTAACACATTGTGCTGTGTATGGATCAATTTATCTGGAGAGGTTAAAGAAAGCTTCTAGATCATTGGGCCAGTAACTAAATGCACAGTTCCCCATGAAGCCACCCCTACCCCCTCCTCCCCCAGTGGGACTCCTTGTTTTCCTGGTTTCCAGGCCTTTCATCGTTATACCTTCTTGTTGGACCCTTAATAACCCTACTCCTTATTCTAATGTTTGGACCTTGTATCCTAAAGTTACTAACAAAATGTATTTTCTCTCACCTCAACCAGTTAAATCTTCAGATGGTGGTCCACAAACAGCCCTGAAACAAATGAGTATAAAGACCCACTAGGCCGAGTCACAACTTCCTTCTACTCCCCACTGTCCATCCAGGTTTCCTAAAATTTAGGTAATGAGGACTTCTGGAGCCCTCTGGAAGGGTGAACATCACACACCAGCATGAAGTAGTTACAGAAGATGGACCATCACCCATTTTCCCTTAAAAGATTTTAAGGGCCCAGAGTCCTTGAAGAAGAAATGCAGGTAGTTAGGCTCTAACAGGATACCTGGAGCTCAACACCAAGGAGTCATGGTCAACTATGGAGAAGGTCAGAGGCCTATCCTGGTAGCACTCCACAGGAGCTGGATCAAACCAGACACGCCCAAGATGGTAAATGCCATGACAGAAAACCTCTGACCAAATAAGGAAGAAAAAGTAATAAATATTCTGCCCCCTGGTTAACCACTGTCAATAAAAGATAGAAACCCAATCCCCAGGCTACACAGATGTCTTCCAAGCATGCTAGTGCTCACTTGCTCTCTCCCCTTTCCTCTCTCTTTCTCTCTGTCCCTCCCCAGCATTTATATCTCAAGAGTGTACATTTTGCTTTAAGAAACTTTCCTATTTGTGTTTCTCATCCACTGTGCTGTGTGTCCATCCTTGAATACGTGCTCTGACAAGACCAAGAACCTTCAAGGACTCCCCAGTTCACCCGGCAACAATTGAAAGAATGTAACATTAGGAAAGATTGCATTCTGATAAAAACTAGGATTACTAAATTTAAACATACAATAGAGACAGTGAAGAACAGATTGAAAAATGCAAAAGAAAAAAAAAATAAACAGTTCTTTTAACAGATGAAGGGGTAAGGAAATAAAGCTTATAAGTAAAATGAATAAAAATATAAGAGTATGCTTCTCTCTTATATTTTCCACAAAACTGCATGATGCAAATTAACTGTAATAGGAACTTCAGGCAAATATCCTGTTTGTCCCTCCAGATCCACTTGCTATCTTTTTGCCCAGCTCTTTCTCCTAGGAGGGGACCTGCAGAGATGGCTTCAAAGGTTCAGGCTATGAGAGGCACTGGCAAGAGATGGGAATGTGGGAGGAGAACAAGGCCCAGGTATCTCTTCTTCCAGCTGGCCACTGCTCAACAGTGGCTACGTTCCTCTACTGAAGGGCACGACCCCTGCATCTAGCCCTCTCCTAGAGATACTGACCCAGGTGCGGCCCACAGTTCTTTCTACATCTTGGAAACCACTCCTTCCCTCTACCCTTTCAGACTCAGGGGTGGTCACTGAACCTCAGCTCTTTTATCCCTCCTGCTTTGCCTTTTGCTTTCCTTTAACCCTTTCTATACCTTTGTAACTCATTAAACTCTACCCAATTACCTTATTTGAGAATTACATCAATATTATGCTAAGATCGTCCCTGATGTTCCAAAAAGCCCTCTTGCTCAACTTTAGACACCAACAGTTAAAGTCAGAAATCGACAAGACTGTCGTAGACTCTAAGTCTAAAGTTCTCTCTTGGCCAGCAAGAGAGTGGGACACAGGATTAAAAGTGAGAGATGGCTAATGTCCAGGAAAAGACAAGAGCCCCGAATAAGGGTCCTTGCCCCATATTTATTAAGATCAGAAGGCTTACAAATGTGATGGGCATGCACAAGGAGACAATGAATCTGCGAACATTAACTCATGGGCATGAGGGAAAGGGGGTTTTGAAGATATACGGTGTTTGGGCTTTGGGTCAATATAAAACAAAATCCCGGCACTGGGCGGATGGGCAGATGGTTGTTAACGGCAGACAGGAGGAGCCGTGTCTGTTTATCTTAGCCAGCCTAGGGGATGAGACAGACAGGGGGAATAACCTCAGGGTTAACAAGGTACCTTTCTTTTGTTAACCATCTCTGCTCTGGGCTGCTTCACCTGCAGCGCAGCGGTCTTTAACCCTATTTACCTCTTTACCTAACTTGGTCCTTCCCTCCTGTGAAAGCAGCTTTCTGCTATAGTACTAAATTGGGGGGCAATTTTGCCCTGAATACCTAATCTTGCTTACCTCATTTACCTTTGTATTGGGGCCTTTGCCCCCTACTCTATTCTGGGGCCTTTGCCCAGAATTCTGGGGGTCTTATCTTGTTTACCCAAGCTTGGGTAAGAGCACCCTATGGCTTTGTAATTCTTTATGCCTTGTTAACCCATTGGTGTAAGCCCAGGGAATTTCTAAGCTTATTCCCCACACAAGCCTGCTTAACTCATGCTCTAACTAAAACCAATTATGCTTATTTCTGATCCCACTTTCTTGAGGCATTAATGAAGATGTTTTGCAATGATCAGAACTTTCTAACTGCCAGACCGGAAAAGTCCTGATAACAACAGAATGCCTAGAAGGCCACACCCGACATGTCCCCTTCCCTGCCCATGATCCTGTGCTGAACAGACACCGACCCCCCACGCATGACCACATGCTCTCTGTCTCTTGCACGTTCCCCCTCATAGAACTCTAGGTGTCCATCTTATGGGTGGAGAGGTCGCTTGTTAAGACTTTAGGCTGCCACCTCCCCGGCTCACTAAACCCAAAATAAATGTCTCCCTTTCTCTTTTCCAAACCCCTTTCTCTTGCATTATTGCCTTTTCTTGCAATGAGTTTATCTGAGGTGGGTGGTTTTTTGTTTGTTTGTTTGTTTGTTTGTTTGCAACAGTGTTGGCAAACCCAGCCAGGAACTGTGTTTTCAATTTCTATAGCTCCCTCCTGCATCAGAATCCCCTGGGACAGAGCAGTTGTCCAGGAAAGCACCAGAGCTCACTGGTTCATTTCCTGAGTTAGCAGCTGTGATATATCCATCAGTAACATAAGCACTAATCTAAAAAACATAATAATAGCAAGAATAGAGGAAAAACTTCAGGCTTTAGGTCAGAGTGGCCTTCTAGTCAGAGGACATAATGAAAGAGGTTCTTACTTTGAAAGGAAAAAGAAAAAAATCTCTAGGATAGTGCAAAGATTAGAAAGAAAATCATAAAATCATCCAGGCAGGGGGAATAACAAGTTACCTATGATAAAATAATTTTAAAAGATCAGGTTGGAATCAGATCTTTTTTCTGTAATGCTAATTGTTAGAAGACACTGAAGCATCATCAACAAAATTTTGAGAGCCTACTTGAGCTGGAACAGAAAGTCACTTATAGACATTCAAGAACTTAGAGAGTGTACCATCCACAAATAGCTGTGAGTAATATTTTCTTTTTTTTTTCTTTTCTCTTCCTATCTTTTCTTTTCTTTTCTTTCTTTCTTTCTTTCTTTCTTTCTTTCTTTCTTTCAGCACTTGTTAGCATTTAATGAACCTCCTTCCACATGGCTTCAGGCTACCAGGACACAGGACCCCCCCCTCCCCCCGCAAATACATCTGTAATATTTCCTCAGCTCTTCTACTGAAGAATTTCACCTTCACGATGCCAGGCTGTTTGGGGGGGCTTTTCCTTTCCCAAAATGTAAAAGAAAATTTTTTTTAATGTTTATTTACTTTTGAGAGAGAGAGAGAGACCATGAGCAGGGCAGGGGCAGAGAGAGAGAGGGAGACACAGAATCTGAAGCAAGCTGCAGGCTCTGAGCTGTCAGCACAGAGCCCAACATGGGGCTCAAACTCACGAACCTCGAGATCATGACCTGAGCTCAAGTGGGACGCTTAACCGACTGAGCCACCCAGGTGCCCCTCTCAAAACTTTGTAGTAGCCCAATCATGACACATCAATGATAGGCGCAGCTCCAGTTGTGTTTCTGGCAGCCATCCCCCTTGTCAGCTCACTGACCATGGTCGACAGTTTATCAAGGCTGACAGTTGGACAGAAGCTCTGGTTCCTCTTTAAGTGGTAATGCATCACACCAACTTTTCCAAAGTAGCCTGGGTGACACTTGTCGAAGTTCATCCTGTGGCGATGCTGCCAGCATTTCCCTCACCTCCCCAGTTCTTCTGGTGTTTGCCAATGCGGCCATGGCCATGGCTCAAAGCGAAGTTTCCGGGTCTTCCTCAGTCTGGATTGCATGTTGGCCGTCCAGACAAAAGAGAGTCTGAATTGTATTTTCAAGGAAAGAATAAGTTCCAACAAACCAAAACGTGTCATTGCAATAAATAATTTCAATAGAGAGAAAATAAGATTTAAAAACAATTGTACTGACTGCTTGAGATCACTAATATTTATGTTCAGTGTTGAAATAATTGTTAACATGGTTATAAAATGTGATAAACAACTTTTGAAAGAATAGACATACAATTATAAAATACACTAATCTAGGGGTGCCTCAGTCGGTTCAAGTGTCCAGCTCTTGATTTTGGCTCAGGGCATGATCTCATGGATTCAAGCCCCACACTGGGCTCCGTGCTGACAGTGTGGAGCCTGCTTGGGATTCTGTTTCCCTCTCTCTCTCCCTTCCCCTGCTTTCTCTCTCTCTCTCTTTCTCTCTCTCTCTCTCTCAAAATAAATAAATAAACATTAAAAAAAATTTAAAAATTAACTAATCTAGCTTTAACATCCCAGGTTATTCTAACAAAAACTGCAAAGGAAGGGGGAAAGGATAAAAATAAAATATGCCAAAATTTCTTTATCCTTTCTGTTTCAATGGAAAAAAATGATTTTTCAGTCATTTCAAAGGAAAAAACGATTTTAATGTGTAGAGAATTACAAAATAACTTCAGTAATACTTCTAAATCACAAATGAAATGATCAAGTTAGAGTAAAAAGTCAGAAAGAATATGCAGTAAAATATTAATAACATGTTAGAAAACATAATTCAACTAACTAAGTTTGAAGATCTAATTGGCTTTATTAAGTGATTCAGGATTTGGACAGCATCCCACCTAGCAAGTAAAGAGAGACGTGAAGAGTTGAACAAAATGGAAGTTTTTAGGGGCACTTGGGTGGCTCAGTCGGCTCAGGTCATGATCTCAAAATTCGTGAGTTCGAACCCTGTGAGGGGCTCTGTGCTGACAGCTCAGAGCCTGGAGCCTGCTTCACATTGTGTCTTCCTCTGTCTCTGTCCCTCCCCCTCTCACACTCTCTGTCTCTCAAAAATAAATAAAACATTAAAAATAATTCATAATGGAAGGTTTTATAGGCAGGAGGGTGGGGCAAGGAAGCTATTAGCAAAAGAAAAGATTGTTTCAAGCCAGGATGGGTGTTTTTTGGGGGGAAAGGGAACAGAGTGTTTTTTATCAAGCAGATTACCTCACTATAGCGCTAATAAGGAAAGTTCAGGTTGACTGTGATAGTCACAATTCTGTCAACAGTTGTTTATTATATTTCATAACCATGTTAACAATTATTTCAACACTGAACACTAAATATTACTGATCTCAACTAGTCTGCACAATTGTTTTTAAATCATATTTCCTCTCTATTGAAATTATTTATTGCGATAACACGTTTTGGTTTGTTGGAATTTATCTTTGAAAATACAACTCAGACTCTCTGAGAGATTAAATCTAAGTTTGGTTTGCTGTCGTGGGGAGCAAGCGACTCCAGTTTGGGTTTGTTGTTTCTTTTCCAACAAATGCTAATTCCTGAATTGTGAAGTCCTGGAGATTCTTACTTTTCATTTTTTGCTCATCTATATTTTGCATTTTTCCATAATGCATACATATTTACTAATGCAAAATCAAACACATACGAATTTCCATATCTTGCAAAATGAAATTAAGCTATCATGCTCTTAATTTCTTGAAATTTGCATATCTCCTGGGTTTTTTGTTTTGTTTTGTTTTTTTCAAAAATACTCGAGGCAGTTTAACAGACTTAAAGTGTAAGACACACACTGGGTCTGGATCAAGTTGAGCAAATTTTGTTGTTGGAGATTCCTGGGAACTTAAAAGGAAGGAGGAATCACAAGTAGGAGTAAACATACTGCCAACCTTAATAATAAAATAGCCAGTTATTTGACTAGCAAAATGAGGTTATCCAGGAAGAGCAGAGGAATTGCAATTCAGGTCAAGGAAACTATGGCCAGCCATGGGCAAGTCCAAAGAGACAAAGGCAAGGTCAGCTTTCATTAGGTAGTAGGAGGAAATTGGGGAGGGTTCTTTTGAACAAAAGTTCACTAGAGAAGAACAAGGGTTGGAGGTTGTGGTGGTTTCTCATTGGCTGTAAGCAGTGGTTAGTGCGATGTTGCTGGGGCAGGGAGGGATCTTCCTTTTTTTTTTTTTTTCTTAAAAGCAGGAGATGAAATATCTATGTGAAAAATGTCTCCCTGTTGTCGAGATAATTCTTATCTTCCTTCTTACCGCAGGTGATGCTGGCTGCAACGAGTGGTTCATGAATGAGAGCCCCCTTCAGGGCTTCCTGACTATATCTTATTTTTATTTATTTATTTTTTTAAGTCTATTTATTTATTTTGAGAGAAAGAGAGAGAGAGAGAGAGAGGGAGAGAGAGAATCCCAAGCAGGCTCTGCACTGTTTGCACAGAGACCAATGTGGGTCTTGATTCCACAAACCGTGAGATCATGACCTAAGCTGAAATCAAGAGTTGGATACTCAACCAAGTGAGCCACCCAAGCATGCTGCCCCACCCCCTGCTCCATTTCAAATGAGATTTCCTTTATTTACTTTCATAATACTAATTAAGTAATATAATCATTTCAAAACTGTATGAGAACATGCTAGAAATAATTCAAATCAACAAAATGACTTCCAAAAATCAATAATCCCCAGGGTGCATGAGTGGCTCAGATGGTTAAGCCTCTGACTTCGGCTCAGGTCATGATCTTGCAGTTTGTGGGCTCAAGCCCCACGCCAGGCTCTGTGCTGACAGCTCGGAGCCTGGAGCCTGCTTCATATTCTGTCTGACTCTCTCTGTCTCTGCTCCTCCTGCGTTCTCGCTCTCTCTCTCAAAAATAAACATTAAAAAAATTTAAAAACCAATAATCCCCAATGCTATTAACTTCTGAGAGTCCCATAGTGTATATCTTTTGGGTTTTCCCTAACTCCCCCTTTTCTAAGAAATTCCCTCCCCTCACACACATGGTGGCAGTGGGAGTGGCTATATGTCATGTTGGTACAGTGTGATTGTGCCTTATCACAGTTCACAGGACCACAGGGGACACCTGAACCAAGCGGGGATGCTAGACACGGGCTGAAGAGCGCCAGGCCATTCTCTCTCTAGATGCTTTACCTGTTACACACATCATTGGGACTGTTGCTACCATATTCCTCCTCGTGGACTGGGGAGCTGAGAAGCCAAAAAAGGCTGCCTCAATTTTGACCTCAAACTTTTTAGTTGGGTTCTTCTTTCTAGCTTGTCTCTTGGATTCTGTGGAAGACCCTGCAGGCAAAGCATCGCCTGATGGGAACCAAAACTACCCCTTCAAGCAACAAGGACTGCCCTGAGCCAGCAAGAGCCCATCCGTGATTGACCTCAAGACAGTGATCGATTTGATCACTGCCCTCACTGCCCACCTGCATGTACCCACCCACCTTTGCCCTACATTTTCCTTATATAAACCTGCAAATATTTTTGGCATTTGCAGACACTAGTCCGCTGTCTGCCTGGCGTTGGCCTCCCTGAAATAAATTCCTTTCTTGTTTCACCTCCACTCATTTCTCTCTTTGCCTTTGGGTTTTGTCAGTGGTAAGTGGCAGAACCTGGTCTGTTTGGGACCCTGGGAGCCAGATGCTCTTTGCACCGCTGCAGGCAGCTTACGGAGCTGGTTTGCAGACACAGGGAAGAAGGAAGAGAGACACGGCAGGTGTGACAATGACTTGATCATATACTTGCTTCTTGTTCCAGTTTTTTCCTACACTCCAGCTCTGTTCCTGTCGGGATTCCAAAGCCACCTGAGGCAGTACCCTGCAGTAGTTCAGATCACAGGCTGTGACATTAGATTGCCTGGATTTGAATCTTCATGACTAGCTATGAGACCGTTTGCAAGTCCCATTATCATTTTAAGCCTTGGCTTCTTCATCTCTAAGATGGAAAGAATATTAGGCCCTATTTTATATCATTGGGGTGAATACGAAATGAATTGGTACATTTTATTTATTTTATTCTTTAAACATTTTTTTAAAGATTAATTTATTTTGAGAGAGAGAGAAAGAAAGAGCTCGAGCAGGGGAGGGGCAGAGAGAGAAGGAGAGAGAGAATCCCAAGCAGGCTCCACACTGTCAGCACAGAGCCTGACGTGGGGCTCAAACTCATGACACATGAGATCACAACCTGAGCCAAAATCAAGACTCAGATGCTTGACTGACTGAGACACCCAGGCACTCTGAATTGATACATTTTAAATATTTGAGATTAATTAAGTGCTAGATATTAACTATTAACTATATTAAAGACTGTATATTAACAAATTATGTTAATACTATATAATATTAAGTTATGATACCTATTAATTAACTACTAATACCCTTATAATACATTAAGATTTCTGCTTAAGTATGTACTCTCAAGAGGCCATGCAGATCTGTGATTCCTTTCTAGAAGTACACCAGGAATGATTCAAAGGCTGGTGTTGGGGGGGAAGGTGGGGTCACAACCAAGGAAGAAGAAAGGGACATAGGCAAATAGTTAAAAGTGTGAGCTTTTCAGTCACTATGCACATTAGGTCCTGTTTTTGCCTTTTACTAGTCATGGGGTCTTAAGAAAACTACCAAGCATGAAATTTCTTCTTTGTAAAATGTGTGTAATAATAGATCTGACTCACAGAGAAGTTGTAAAATTTCTTCAATGAGAACATATACCAGTTATCTGTCACCTAGCAATGCTAAATAAATATTTTATTATTTTAATCATTATTACTAACTCCACATTTAGGTGACCAACACATCAAGTGGCCAAGTTGGAGAGGTAAGGGATCTAGACATAGTTTATACTTCTTTGTCAAGAGACATAAGACTCATCAGCATGCCTTTCTCCTAATTCATAATGTCCCAGCTACAGTTCGCTCTTCTTTCTGATTTTATTTAAAAAAATTTTGCTTAAATCTTTATTCACTTTTGAGAGACAGAAACAGAGCATGAGCAAGGGAGGGGCAGAGAGAGAGGGAGACACAAAATCTGAAGCAGGCTCCAGGCTCTGAGCTGTCAGCACAGAGCCTGACTCGGGGCTCAAACCCACAAACTGTGAGATCGTGACCTGAACCGAAGTCAGACGCTCACCCGATTGAGCCACCCAGGCGCCCCTGCAGTTTGTTCTTCTTATAGATGGGTTACTTTAATTTCTTGAGATCTTAGATTGTTATTGTGTGTTAGTAATAAGATTTCTGCTTCAATGTCTTAAATCCAGCAGGGACTACTGAAGTTAATTTAGCCAATTGACAGGTGTTATGTATTTAAAGTAAGGACCTAACATCCACAAGTAAATAAAAACCTAGAAATCTATCTTCTTGTTGAAAGTCCTTATAAGACAGGAGTTGAAGAGCTACTTGAATGTTTAAAAATAAAAGTTATAGGGGTGCCTGGGTGGCTCAGTCAGTTCAGCGTCCAACTCTTGGTTTCATGATCTCATGAATGATCTCAGGTCATGATCTCATGGCTTCTCGGGTTTGAGCCCCACATTGGCTCTGCGCTGACAGCACAGAGCCTGCTTGGAATTCTCTCTCTCTCTCTCTCTCTCTCTCTCTCTCCCTTTCTCTCTGTCCCTCCCCTACTCACGCTGTCTCTCTCTTGAAATAAATAGACTTAAAATTTTTTTAATAAAAAAATAAAAGTTATGAAGCTTTATTTTGTTTTTCCACAAACAAACTTTTCCAGACCCCTACTAAACCACTACTTTGCATGTTTGCAGAAATGAATGAATGAACATCTTATCAGAGCCAACCAAATCAATGAACGCGAGGTCAGTGAAGAAACCTCCCCAAGCACGGATTCTTAACTTGGGTGGACTACAGAATCACTCGGGAAGCCTTTTCGAAACATACATTTCCAGGCTCCATAGACAGCTCAACTGAACCAGCACTTCTGGGTAGTGCAACCGGGCAAACTGTATTTTCAAAAAGCCCTCCAAAGGATTCCAAGAAGCACCCAGGGCTAGGAATGTAAGCGATGCCTAGGCTGAAAGGCCTCAGAAATGCAAATTACTCCCATGAGTTTAAGGTGCCCTGAATGGAACCGACTTGCACCTTTTGTTCTACTCTGAATTTATCTTTAAGGCTCTGTGCTCCTACTGGGGGCCTCTTGGAAGAAGGAATCAGAATGGCCCAAAGAAGCAGAGAAGTCTGTGGGAAGAGCTCCTGGTTGAATTCCCTTTCCGCATAAAATTGGAAAGCTGGCATTATTACAAGGTGTGATGTGGCCCCAATTCTATACCCTCTCTGTATATATGCCCCTTGCCCTGTATCTGTGAAACACCCTTCCACTCTGTGTAGGGTGTTTGGCCCTTCCTTGGCTCTGGGCATATGATTTGCTCAGGTTTGGGATTTTAGAAATGTGAACAGGCAGGGGCATGGAAAATGTCTTCATGTTCCTGCTAGCTCTCTCATGCTTAGGCCTTTGCCATGAGAATGCAGCCTTCTGGAGAATAAGGTATGTAGATCAAAGCTAGGTAGATAAATTGTCCTAACTGGGGCAACTGATCATCAGCCAACCTCCGGAGCCTAGCCAAAAGATTTGAGCTCCGTAGCCAACATGCAGTTGACTATAGATGCACAAGTGAGCCCAACTGAGACCAGAAAAACTGTCTCACCCACCCAAGGTTTCATGAGTTAATAAATCCTTATGGTTTTAAGCCTTTGAAGTGTGGTATGCTTTGCTACACAGCATTATTAGAACAAGAGATAACTGATATACAAGGAAATCTAAGTATTCATGGTTCCAGGAATCATGATCATAAGAATTATCTGAATTTGAAAATATTCTCAAGTATTTTTTGGAATCCAACTTCTTCTCTGTATCTTAATAGGTATTACAAAAAAACTGCCTATTAGTGGTAGGGGCCTGGGGCTCCTGGGTGGCTCATTCGGTTAGGCATCCCACTCTTAGTTTTGGCTCAGGTCATGATCTCATGGTATCGTGGGTTTGAGCCCCACATCAGGCTCTGCGCTGGCAGCAGGGAGACTGCTTGGGATTCTCTCTCTTTCCCACTCTCTCTGTCCCTCCCCATTTCTGTCTCTCTCAAAATAAATATGACAGAAATGCCATTTCTGTCTCTCTCAAAATAAATAAATAAATAAATAAATAAATAAATAAATAAAAATTGGTAGAGGCCTATGAGGGATAGAAGTAGGGACAAGTAAATACAAGCAGTGTAGGGGAGAGAAACATGATTCTTTTTCACTCTGTTCATCTTAGGTTCATTGACTGGGGCCCACAGATCTAACTGATAAAAGACAAATTAACAAGAGAACAAAAAAAGTCAGTGCCTTCTCCATTGCTAAGACTTGCTATTTATGGTAAGGAGAGGGAGAGATGTCTACAAATGGAAATTTCCTTTTTAAATGGAAATCTTTTTTATAAATGGAAATTTCATTTTCAAAAGGAAAACGTGTGCCCTGCTTTTAGTGCTTTTTCAGAGTCTGCTGGGTATAAATGGCCTCTAGCTCAAAATAATCTGTATGCCAAAGAGTCATGTTTTGGGGTGGCATATTCTTGTACCCTCCATTGGAAAAAAGCTCTAAAGAGAAGAGGAAATTTGTGGTTAGAGAAAGGTGTGGGCTCTAGGGCAAGAAGGAAAAAAGAATGTAGACAGCAGAACAGAGCATAAAAAAGTGGTCCTAAAAAAGCACAGTTAAAGAATCTACAATGGAAACTGATTTTTCACTTTGCTTTTTAATCCTGTATTGATTCTTACTAGAAATGGTGCGCTCAATCACTGCTATAATTTCACAGATTCTACCATGATCCCAGACTAAGATCTTTAGCTGAACCTTTGGTTTGAGTTTGCCAAGAAAGACTATGCACTCTTGTTGGAAACAATAGTTGTGTGGGGATATAGATTGTTTCAGTCCATTTGAGCTAAGTCCCAGCACTTTCTTTTAAGGAATAACAGCAAGTTAAAATGAAGAAATGAAGGCATTTAAAAAAATTTTTTTTTTATGTTTACTTATTTTTGAGAGAGAGAGAGACAGAATGCGAGTGGGAGTGGGTTGGGGCAGAGAGAGAGGGAGGCACAGAATCGGAAGCAGGCTCCAGGCTCCGAGCCGTCAGCACAGAGCCTGACACCGGGCTCGAACTCACAAGCTGTGAGATCATGACTTGAGCTAAAGTCATATGCTCAACCGACTGAGCCATCCAGGCACCCCAGTCATTTTTTTAAAAGTAGGCTTCATGGCAAGCCCAGAGCCCAACATGAGGCTTGAACTCATGACCAAGAGCTGAGCTGAGATCAAGAGTGAGATGCTCAACTGACTGAGCCACTCAAGTGTCCCAAAAGGCATTTGTTTATTTTATTTTTTTAAATATTTACTTACTCATTTTGAGAAAGAGAGAGAGAGAAGGGGAGGGGCACAGAGAGACAATCCCAAACAGGTTCCATGCTCAGCATGGAGCCCAAACTAGGGCTCCATTTGACTACTGTGAGATCACAACCTGAGCCAAAATTAAGAGCTGGATGCTTAATCAACTGAGTCACCCAGGCGCCCCAAAAGGCATTTGTTTTAAATGCCATAAAAAGTGCACTGGGATATACAGCCTTTACAGAAACCTGCATTCTGATTCCTTACTTCCTTAGGATTCCTTATGATTTTAGTAAATATCATAAAAATAATTAGAAGATAGTATGGGTACATGTAATATTGGTACATTATCCAATGGCAGAATCAATAAGGAAGAATATCAAGAGAGTAATATAGATCTAATTAAATACAAACTGAAAGTGATTGCATTAGAAAAATGAAATAAATCAAAATTAAAAGCAAATAACGAATTAAAAATTTATAATACATATGAGAGATAACGGTTTGATATCTTTAATATAGAAGAAACTCTTTTATAATAATGAGAAATGACAAATCGCTGTAGTAGAAAAATGGGCAAAACATATAAACTGTCATTTCACATAATAAGAAATATTATGGCCAACAAGCATATAAGATATTCAAACTCACTAGTAATAAAGAATGCAAATTAAGACTTTTGCTTCTGGCCAAGATGTGGTAACAGGGACTAGAATTACCTTTATACCTGAAACAACTAAATAAAAGAGAAACAAATATAAGAAATGACAGTTTTCAAGACACTGGATACCAAGCGATGAAGGACAATGGTCCCTATGGGATGAGAAACAGATGAGGTGAATCCTGTCATTACTCAGGTTACTGACAGAGTTTCCAGGCTGAGGCACATGGAGGTGCAACCCAGGCAGAAAACAAAATACTCCCTGAGTTGAAGAGACAGAGCTAAGAGTTCAGGGAGACCAGGATGTCTAGAGTTCACAGGATAGGATACTGAAGAGGAGAGAAATTCAGAGAGAGAGAACTCCAGAGATCCAGAGATCTGTAGAGGGCCCTCCTTGAGTAGTTGGTGGAGTACTAATCAGACCGTGGGTGTGATAGGAAACCATGCAAAGGCAGGGAAAGAACCATTTGGAAGGATTAAGGTACTACGCACTACTCATGCATGGCTGGGAGCAGCGCCTACTTCTGCCAGATTGGAACACTCGGAATTCACGGGATATTGGGAAAACAAGTCAGAAAGATTTTGCCTTGGTACAAGGGAATAATTAAATTTGATGCGGTTCAGGACACATTACTCCAAAATATGGCACGCTGGCATATTGAAATTTTAAGCTGAAGGAATTTGAGGAATGGCAAGTATAGGAAAGACTTTCTAATCTCCTGAAGCAGATCATAACACTCTTGTGTGAAAGGTTATGAAAGCTCCTTTTCTCTGGAAAAGGAGTTTTTTTTCCAGAGAAAAGGAGCTTTCTTATCTCCCAATGAGGGACATTCAGAAGAATCTGAAGGAACAGGTCTTGCTGTTTCTCCCACTTTACTACACTTGGCTCATACCCTTGTTGTCCTATCACATTTTCCCATAACTTTTCACTCCTCATCAACCCTAGCATAAAAAATGCCCAGACTTGGGGTGCCTGGGTGGCTCAGTTGGTTAAGCATTGGCTTCAGCTCAGGTCATGATCTCAGGGTTCATGAGTTTGAGTCCTGAGTCAGGCTCTGAGCTGACAGCTCAGAGCCTGGAGCCTGCTTTGGATTCTGTGTCTCCATCTCCCTCTGCCCCTCCCCTGCTCATGCTCTCTCTCTCTCTTTCTCTGTCTCTCAAAAGTAAATAAAAACATTAAAAAATATTTTTTTAAATGCTCAGACTTAACTGTTTCTTCAGGTCTTCATTTCTTTTTTTTTTTTTTTTTTTTTAAATTTTTTTTTCAACGTTTATTTATTTTTGGGACAGAGAGAGACAGAGCATGAACGGGGGAGGGGCAGAGAGAGAGGGAGACACAGAATCGGAAACAGGCTCCAGGCTCCGAGCCATCAGCCCAGAGCCTGACGCGGGGCTCGAACTCACGGACCGTGAGATCGTGACCTGGCTAAAGTCGGACTCTTAACCGACTGCGCCACCCAGGCGCCCCAAGGTCTTCATTTCTTTAGAAAGCTCCTGTGTCACAGAAAACTTATACTAAATAAATAAGTTGTTTTACTTTTTTTTTTTTTTTAATTCATCTGTCTTTTCTTACAGGGGCCCAGCCAGAACTTTGAAAGGTAGAGGAAAATTATTTTTTCCTCCTCTGCAGCCCTATCATGCACATTGCTCCAGACCTAACAAATCATAAAATCAAGGAATGAGGGATTAAGTGTTTCCAAATGACATAACCATATAGCAGTAAAAGAAGCTTTAAAACATTTATATAAATACAAAAAAATCCAGGAATCAAGTTAAAAGTCACAACGTTTCCATTTAAACAAACATTTCCAAGCATGCAAAGAAGCAGAAGAGTTCAATGAGAATTGACCCATATGAGAATAATCAATGGAAGATAACACAAAATTAACACAGCTGTTTAAAATTCACAGGTAAGAACATTAATGGTTATTATAAGTATATTCTGTATGCTCAAAAAGTCAAGGAGCGACATGGAAAATATTAAAAAGTCTCCAACTGAATTTATAGAAATGAAAACTATAATGTATGAGATGAAAAATAGACTAACTGGGATTAAGAAAATATTAAGTCACTGCAGAGGAAAAGTGAACATGAAGACACAGCAATAGAAACAATCCAAAATGAAATGCAGAGAAAGAAACAATTTAAAAACCAAATAGTCTAGGGACACTTGGGTGGCACAGTTGGTTAAGCATCCAACTCTCAATCGGCTCAGGTCATGATCTCACAGTTTGTGAGTTCAAACCCCGCATCGGGCTCTGCTCTGATGGTGCAGAGCCTGCTTGGGATTCTGTGTCTCCTTCTCTCTGCCCCTCCCTTGCTTGTGCTATCTCTCTCTTTCAAAATAAATAGACTTAGAAAAAAAAATTATGCAAAAAAAATATATGCAAAAAAGAACATAGACATATACCTCACATTTCACTCAAAAATTAACTCAAAATGGATCGTAGTCCTAAATGCAAAACATAAACCTTTAAAAATTCTAGAAGAAAATAAAGCAAAAGTCTGTGTGATGTTAGGTTTAGTTTTGAGGAGTTTTTGATACAAGACCAAAAGCATGATCCATACAAAAATTGGGAAGTTAGACTTTAGCAACATTAAAAACTTCACTTTGCAAAAGGCATTGCTAAGAATGAAAAAAAGACAAGCCACAGATCAGAAGAACATATCTGCAAATCAAATATTTGATCTAAAGGACTTATATTCAGAATATCTAAAAAACTCAAAAATAAGAAAAAAACCCAATTAAAAATGGGCAAACGATCTGAACAAACACATCAACGAATAGAATAGACACATGACAAATGAGCATATGAAGTGATGGTCAACATCACTGCTATCGGGAAAATGCAAATTAAAACCACAATGATGGGGCGCCTGGGTAGCTCAGCGTCCAACTTCAGCTCAGGTCATGATCTCATGGTTCGTGAGTTTGAGCCCTGAACCAGGCTCTGCACTGAGAGTGCAGAGCCTGCTTGGGATTCTCTCTCTCTCTCACTCGCTGCCTCTTTGCACCCTGCTCTCTCTTTCTCTCTCTCAAAGTAAATAAATAAACTTAAAAAAGATAAAAAATAAAACCGCAATGAGATACCACCATGCAAGTACTAGAAAGGCTAAAAGGAAAGTGGTACCTGACCATACCAAATGCTGATGAATATACAGAACAAGTGGAGTTCTCATACATACCTGGTGGGAGGAGAAAATGGTACAGTCCCTCGGAAACATGGTTTGCTATTTTCTCATAACGTAAATGTACACTTAGCATATGACCCAGCAGTCCTACTAACTAGGCAGTTACCTGAGGGAAATAAAATCTCCAAATCAAGTAGAAACCTGTTCGTGGATGTTCTAGCCATAATTTCTAAAAAGTGGAAATAACGCAAATGTCCATCAGCACTTTAAAAGATAACCCGGGGTATAGTCAATAGGACACCAATAGAATGCCACTCAGCTATAAAAAGGAACAAATTATTGATATATGCCATTATGTGGATGAATGTCAAGGGCATTATACTGTGTGAAAAAAAGCCAAGCTCAAAAGATTATAGACTGGATGATTCCATTGACATGGCACCTGGCAAAGGCAAAATTATAGGGATAGAGAAGAGATCAGTGGATACCAGGTTGTAACTACACGGGGGGAGTTTTTTTTTGCGGTGATGAAACAGTTCTATACCCTGATTATGGCAGCTGTTATACAAATCTATACACGTGGTTAACTTAAACTCACAGAATTGTATGCATACACACATACACAACCCAATGAAATGCACTATGAAACACTATACATGGGGCGCCTTGGTGGCTCAGTCAGTTGAGCATCAGACTTCGGCTCAGGTCATGATCTCGCCGTTTGTGGGTTCAAGCCCCGTGTCGGGCTCTGTGCTGACAGCTCCGAGCCTGGAGCCTGCTTCAGATCCTGTCTCCTTCGCTCTCTGCCCCTCCCCCACTCGTGCTCTTTCTCTCTCAAAAATAAACAAACATAAAAAAAATGGAAACTTCTCAAATGTCCAGCAACAAAAAAATGGATAATAATCTACAGTATATACATGTACTGAGATATCATATAGCAAAAAAATTCAGAAACTACCGCTACAGGTAACACTATAGATGAAATCTCAGCAACATAATAATATTGAGCCAAACACAAAAAACCCAGACACACACGTATAAATGCCTACCATGTGATTTCTTTTTTAGAATGCTCAAAAAGAGACAGATCTAATGTATTATAGATCAGGATAGTGATTAACTGTGGGGAGGAAGCAGGATTTTTAGAGACTAAGGTGTGGGGACAATGACACAGGATCATCCCTGTGGTGTTGGTAATACTCTCTTTCTTTTTCCATCAGCTGGTGACTGTTAAAATAAAGAGTCACATAGTAGACTGTCAGATCTAAAGGTGCTAATGTTTATTTCTCCATGTTTTGGCCATTTGCTTTTATATTAAAGTCAATAAAATCCAACCATTTTAGTTTACAGGCACCAATAAAATTAAAACATAAATACTGCCTAGGAATAGGAATAATAAATATAGGACATAAGAACTGCTTTCTCCAGAGTAGTGGAACCTCCAGGTTTCAGGAGTCTTCACCCACTGCTGGGTTTCAGACATAGTGGTGGGTGGGCAGGGGGATCTCATGGAAAGAGCCTTCCAGGAATAACTTGCTTGCAGAAGAATTTCAAGCTTGAGCCAATGGGCACGAATAATTTGAAAACCAAGAATAAGGACCTGTGTTGAGAGTTTCTTTCCATTACTGATCCATTTGTGGACTGGTGTCAAGGGAAAAAGTTTCTAAGTACAAGCCGAGGGAGATATTTTCTTGAGCATTCCCTACGTTTTCTCCACCCTGTGTCCCGAAGCATTTGGTTTAATCGTTTGAAGATCTCTATACCTTTGGGACAGTATTTCAAGCCTTCGTGTGTACATAGTTGCTTCTCCGGTCCCAATGCCTGTCACTGTCCATAGCATATAATACAAATCTAATCAATCCGAATTTATTCCATGGAAGAAGGAAAGTAAGATGGACAGGAGAAAGAAAGGGAGAGACATGTTTCACGGGAAGCCTAAGAAGAATGGACAGAATGGCGGCTACTCCGTACTTGAAATGATAACGATTAAGAGTTTACAAAATAGGGGCACCTGGGTGGCTCAGTCAGTTGAGCTTCCAACTCGTGATTTCAGCTCAGGTCATGATCCCAGGGTCATGGGATCGATCCCTGTGTCAGGCTCCACACTGAGCACAGAGCCTGCTTAAGATTCTCTCCCTCCCTCTGCCCCCTAGCCTGCTCTCTCTCTCAAATAAAAAATAATTAAAAAAAATTTTTAAAGTTTCCAAAATTGAAAACAGGCATGCATATTCATATCATAAGGCATTCCAAATAGCACACAAGATGAGTAAAAAGAAATTTCCTACAGGAGCCCCTGGGTGGCTCAGTCGGTGAAGTGTCCGACTCTTGGTTACAGCTCAGGTCATGATCTCATGTTTTATGAGTTTGAGCCCCACATCAGGCTTTAGGCTGGCAGCATGGAGCCTGCTTGGGATTCTCTCTCTTCCTCTCTCTCTGCACCTACCTCACTCGTGCTGCCTCAGTCTCTCTCAAAATAAATAAATAAACTTAAAAAAAAACCCAAATTTCCTAAAAATATCTTAGTGAAACTACAGAAACCAAGGATAAAAATGAAAATCTTGAAAGCTACAATAGAGAAAAAGAGAAAGAGAAAGAGAAGACGAAAAGGGCACTTTTACTGTAAAAAAGGAATCCACTTTGGTCAAGATGGTATTGTAAGAACATGTTTTTGGTTTTTAATTTTTATTTAAACTCTAGTTAGTTAAAATACAGTGCAATATTGGTTTCAGGATGTGAGAACATGCTTTGACCTTCAAGCACATTGAAGTGATGGATAAAATTTTTAAAAAATTTTTTTTAACATTTATTTATTATTGAGAGACAGAGAGACACAGAGCATGAGCAGGGGAGGGGCCGAGAGATGGAGAGACACAGAATCTGAAGCAGGCTCCAGGCTCTGAGTTGTCAGCACAGAGCCCTACGCGTGGCTTGAACTCACAAACCGTGAAATCATGACCTGAGCCAAAGTCGGACGCTTAACCGACTGAGCCACTCAGGCGCCCCTGATGGATAAAATATTAAGAAGGGAAAGTAAAAAGATATAACCGGACTTAGAGGCAAGATAAGCATCTCAAAAACTAAACAATGAACGAAGAACTATGAGCAAAGTTAAAGCCACAAGCTAGCTGGAACTTAGGGTTGAAATCAGAGACGACCTGGTGTTTAGGGCAAAAAAAAAAAAAAAGGAATTAAAATTTTCATTCAAGTAGGTGGCCAAAATTGAGGCCTCTCCCTGAAACCATCCTTCCTGAAAGGAGGCTGAAAATCTCTCTTCCCCTGGTTTATAACTAGAGCTTCAGCTCATGAAACACAACAGGCCTGGGGCACTGGAAGACAAAGATACAGGTACCGAATCAGCCATATCCCCAACGCCATCACAGGATAAGTACTGCCGATTGTCAAATGTGACCTAGTTCCAGATGGGGCAATGCGTAGCTTGAGTGGAGGGATAAGAGGAGAGAGACAGCGAGAGAAAAAGGAAAAAAAAACACAAAAAACCGAAACAAACAAACGAAAAAACACAGCTTAAATAGGCCCATCGTGCTTGGGTGAGCCATGGCCATCATTGCCATTGCTGCCAATGAGCCAAATTACGTGGCTGCTTCCCCGAACATCAGTCCTAGCTAGCCAACAGAGGATAGCCTAATGTTGGTATTCTTCCTAACAGAGCATACCTGATGGCTTTGGTGAAATACTGCATTCTCTGTAGTCCTTCCCATGGAAGGAGTGATTTCACTTTTTTTTTTTTTTTAATATTAATTTAGTTTTGGTGCAAGCAGAGGAGATGCAGAGAGAGGGGGGACAGAGGATCCGAAGTGGGGTCTGCGCTGACAGGCTGGCAACAGCAAGCCTGATGCGGGGCTCGAACTCACCAACCGCGAGATCATGACCTGAGCCGAAGTCGGATGCTCGACCGACTGGGCCACCCAGGTGCCCCAGGAGTGATTTCACTTTCAATCTTTCTGTAGGAAGCACTAGCGTCAAAAAGTGAGTGTTTTCGTATTTCTTGCATTGTTTGACTTCCTGAGCAAAGAAAATGGCCACGCTAGAGAATGTCTCCTTTACCCCAGACCCGCTGGCTCCTCACATTCCCAGGGTATTAAACTAGGAGCTCCCATTCAGAGTGTAATAAAATTTCTCTTCCTTAGAGTCCTGGAAACATCCCATGCTGAGAGTGAAAAGCCCCCGTGGAAGCTTCCGGATTCTCTTTCATGGACAGGAAGTATGGAGGGCATGTGTTGATAGGACACAATCCCAAGTCAAAGCAGGCTGAAATGCTGAGGTAGTGTGGGGGACAAAATTTGCTTTGGACGGTCTTCTAACCTCCAGTGGACTTTGTGTGAATGAGAGATAAAATTTATGTGCTAAGCCCCTGGGACTTAGGGGTTGTTTATAACCAAAGTCTAAGCCTAATACAACAATGTTATCCACTTTATTGACTTTTTCAAAGAATAAGCTGTTTGATTTATTTGTTAAATACAGAGGTTTTCTAGATCAACAATTTCTGCTTTTGCCTCATTTCCTTTCTGCTTCCCCTAGGTTTAATTTTGCGTTCGTTTCTAACCTACTGAGTTTGAGTAATTTATTTTTATTTCTTCTTGGTTATTCATGTAAGTATTTAGGGCTAAATTTTTTTCTTCTCTGCCTAATGCTTTAATTTTTATCTGATATACAGCATTTATGTAAGCGTACTTGTTTGTTTATTTATTTATTTTTTATGATTTTTCCCCCTCCTAGCTCAGTTGTTCAGGAAAGAAGTTGCTTTTACTTTAGAGGTGGTAATTTTTTCTTTCTGCTTTTAATTTATTTTATTTATTTATTTATTTTTTTTAGCTGATGTGACTTTTTATTGATGAAGATACAGCAGAACGAGTGCATTACATTTTGCTTTCCAAAAAATGCCCCAGAATCCTTTTCTATTTGTCTCCTAGGACCAGCACACTGAGGGGACATCACCTGGACAGGGCCACCCTTCCAAGGATTAGGAGTTCTACAAGGAGGAGCGGGGTGGGAGAAGGGGGCCCGAGCAACCCAGCCTGTCACAGGGTCCTCTACGCATCCTGGCAGCCGGACTTCACCAGGGATGTCTTGCCCATCCAGGGTACAGTGTATATCTGGGAAGAGCAGAGCGTTTTCCTCATCAGGTGTGGCTGGTCATGAAAGGAACAGGTGTCCAAGTTGGGCTGGGACTTGGTACATCTGGTTCGTCAAATCTCCACGTCCAGGAAGTAGTTCAATGCAGCCACGGCCTGCTTTCGGGCACGCACCACCCGCATCGCGCGGCTGGGGTACGCGTCGTTGCTCCCCTTGCTGTACCCGCTGAGTTCAGCGCCTGCCCTCCTCGTTGACGTCGGCGTCCAACGGGGCGCCCACCAGTGCAGACTTGTTTTTCCTGCCGGTCCCGGGACTCACGGCCAGGGCCCGAGTCAGGGCCAGAGTCAGGACCACAGCGGCTAGCAGGCGCAGCGGGGTGCGCAGGGGCCTGGCCACGGTGTGCTTGTGATAGCGCACAGGCTACGGAGGGGAGTGATCCAGTGGAGACGAGCCTCTACTTTTATTGTTAATTTCAACTTTTGTGTTATTGTGATCAGGAATATTTTCTGTTTCTTCTGTACATGCCAAATTAGGTCAACTTCATGTGTCCTATTATACAAATCTCCTAGAGCTTTATGGTTTTTTTTTTTTTTCTTTCCTGCTTCTTCTAATTTGACACTTGTAGAATATTGACCCCAACAATTATAGACTGTGCATTCTTCACAAGGGGTCAGAAAACATTTACCAAAATTTAGCGTATGGTGAGCCAAAGAACAAATTTCAAAGGAATGAAATCATTCAGAGTATGTGGAAGTAAGCCAGACATCATTAACAAAGAGATAACCAGAAAATCCCCTTTTGTTTGGAAATTTAACAATGTAAATTTCAGTAGACAATGAGTCAAAGAAGCAATTACAATAGAAATTAGAGAACATCCCAAACTACATAATAATTAAAATACAAGCTAACTTTTGAAATGCATCTAAAGCTATGCATCTAAGGGAATTTATAATCTTAAATGCATATATTTCCTTTATTCCCAAGGATATGTGAGAAGGGGCTCAACCTTATTACTTTTCAAAAAATGCAAATTAAAACCACAATTAGATACCACTATATACCTACTGAATGGCTGAAATGAAGAATAAAAAATAGCAAGTATTGTAAGGATGTAGAGCAACTAGAATCCTTATGTATTGCTGGGACTACAATCAGTGTAAACTGATATCACCATTGTCGAAAACTGGAAGTTTTCACTCTGTACCACATATCCCATAATCCAGTAAGTCAATTCCTAGATATATACCCAAAGAAATATATGTATCTGTGCATCAAAATTCATGTACAAGGATGTTCATTGCAGTATTATGGGAATAGCCAAATCCAGGAAACAGCTCAGATAGCCATCAGGAGAGTGGATAAATGAACTGAGCATATTTATACAAACCATAGCAATAAAAATTAATGAACTACTGCTATGTGCAATGATACTGATGAATCACTCACATAAATACAATGTTGGGCAAAAAAAATCCAGACATAAAAGAGTACATAATGCCTCGTTCAATTTATATAAAATTCAAACACAGGCAAAATTAATCTTTGGGGCTGGATATTCAAACAGAGGTTACCTTTAGGGAGGAGAGTGGGGTTCACACCTGAGAGGGGATACAAAGATCACTTGGGGAGTCCTGAGAACGTTCTAGTTCTTGATCTGGATTGGTAGATATTATTGTGATTATTTCTTGAGCTAAAACCTGTGATTTGGGTTCTTTATTTTATGTATTTCTTATGTATTGTATTTCTTCAAAAGGTTAAACAGCGGAATTGGAAATTACTGTTTTGTCGTTCACATAACACAGGAACCGGTAAGTACCGATCTGAACCAAATTTGAGCTGCAGAGATAGACACAAGAGGACCATTCGGCGGAAAAACAGGAGTGGGTCACGTTTGCAAGCTCCTATTGCCTGTTGGAAACCTGAACCTACACTCTGAACAAGGAATGGCCAATTCCACTTTCCTCCTGACACCAAATATTACAATGCCTCTTCCAACACCCCTTCTAGAACTCTCTAACACCAACTAGGTGTCCAACAATGGAATTCAATTCTGACACTAACTACCCATAGTTAGGGCAGACCACCTGCCTGGAGGGCTCAGTCCTGTAAGACTGCCCCCACTTCAGACACCAGTTGCAATTACTGGATCGCCCAGTTACCCACACTTCTGTCTCACTTGGCTACAAAGTGGGAGTTCCTGGGATCCCCCACCTCTGGTTCAGTAATTTGCCAGAACAACTCACAGAACTCAAAGAAAGTGCTTTCTTTACTATTCCCAGTTTATTACAAAGGCTACAACTGGGGAACAGCCAGACAGAAGAGACACATAGAGCAAGGGGTGGGGGAAGGGGATGCGGAAGGATGAGGAACCAGTCAGCTCATTAACATACAAAAGACATTCTTAACGCTCAGGAAATTCCAAGGGTTTTTAGGGAATCCTGGGCCAGGAAACAAGGACGAAAACCAAATAATATATTTTATTGTATTGCAGGCCTGTGAATAATAAGTGCCACCTGATTCTTCCCTGAAATAACTCAATGTTATTCACATTAAACATTTACTTTTTTTTATTTAACGCCCTTCTGTAGTTTTACTTTTCATGATCCTGCTGATTTTTAGAAATGTCTAACTTCCTTAGCTTCTTTGCTTTCTTCTGCATCCCATAACTTGTTCGCTTTAGCCTCAAAGCGTATTTAGGATCAATCAACCATTTCTCATGCTTTGGTCAGTCTGCCTGGTCAAAGTCACCTCATCGTTCCCATGAAGAATTAAAATATATTCCTAACTGGTTTCTCTGCTTCTAACCCCTCTCCAGTGTCCACAAAGAAATGAGAGGGATCCCATTATAGGTAAGTTAGATAAAATTACTCCCTTATTCAAAATATTCAAAGGCTTCCCATTCACTGCAAGTCAAATTTGAAACCTTTACCCTAACTTACAAGACCCACCCTGCAAGATCTGACCCCTCTCTTACCCCTCTCCCCTACTAACTATTCCAGTCACACTGCTCTCCTATGTACTTCTGTCACATGATTAGCACTGTTCTACCTCAGGACCTTTGCACTTGATGTTACTTCAATCTGGAATTCTCTTTCCACAGATCTGAGACAGGAAAGTGCAAAGTGAGCATAAGAACATCTCACGGTACTAGAAAACTAGAAGATGCTCAAAGACTACCTGGCATCATGTCAAAAAGATGCAAGAGCTGGGGCAATTTTAACATCAAAAAAATTTAAATAACAATGATTTATTTTAGCAAAATGAGTAACTAAAAATACAAGACTGCATAATAATATGAAGAAAGAGAAAAAAAGGTGCTTCTTTGAAAAGTACGCCGGCTAGTAAATGGAAAAGGAATGAAAAAATTATAAGACCACCATTTTGCAATCTCCGATGTAATATATAATTCAGGAAGGATCATCGGTGGATATGAAGGCTATTAGATGAAAGTTATTAAGGAACAGAATATTTGCATGGTGCTAATCAATGTGTTAGCCCACAGATTACTTACACATTGCAAAGGGGAAAAATGTACTTTCACGATGGAGAAACTGATAATCCCCCACCATAACCAAGGGATCAAACCTGGCATCCACTAATAGTGGGACAACCCAGAATTAAGAGCTTCTCAATAGCACAAAATATGAAGTACACAGCATCATTAGCCAAGTCTCTAAGGGCACCTGGGTGGCTCGGTCGGTTGAGCAGCTGACTCTTAATCTCGGCTCAGGTCATGATCTCAGGGTCCTGAGATCAAGTCCCATGACAGATTCTCTCTCTCTCTCTCTCCCTTTCTAACCCTTTCCCTGTTTGAGTGCTATCTCTCTCTAAAAAATGTTTAAGCAAGCCTCTAGATCAAATGTCTTATTTATATCACAGACTAGGAGAGGACGAGTTAAATTACACCATGAAGAAACAATCAGACAAGTGAAGCATGTGGGACATTCTGTAGGACAGCTGGCCTAGAATCTTTGTTAGAGGAGGTCATCAAGAGGACATGACTGCAGGTTGACTTGTGAGCTAGACCTGCACAATCAGGGGCTCTCACTCCCTCCCGTGTCCTTGGAATATACGTTCTACCCACCATCCCCACACAAGGAGTTACTTCAAGAACAAAGCCTTGAGAGAGTAAGGTGTTACTGAGACCATCTGGAATGTATTTCTGACTAAACCCTGGTAAGGCTTCTATATAAAATTTTAAGATTCCGGCAGGCAGGTGCGGGGACCCACTCTTCTTGTAGCTGCCCTGGTAAGTCTCATATGTAAGTTCCCCTGCTTATTAAATTTGTCACCTACCAATCTGGAGTGGGTCGCCTCTTTCTTTAGTCTCTCCCTGCCCTCTTGGTTTGGGGGCCAGTTTGCAAACCAACAATCTTCAATAACTAATGTCATAAAAACAAATGTGAGAAGAGGCATAACAGTGAAATGCAATGCATGAATTGTGCTGGGACCCTGGTTTGAAAACAAACAAAAAAAAATGACCATAGAAGACATTATTGGGATAGTCGGAACAATCTTTTTTAAGTTTATTTACTTATTTTGAGAGAGACAGAGACAGCACGAGTGGGAAAGGGGCAGAGAAAGAAAGGGAGAGAGTGAGAATCCCAAGCAGGTTCTGTGCAGGAGCTCTGATGTGGGGCTTGAACTCATGAAACCGTGAGATCATGACCTGAGTCGAAACCAAGAGTCAGACGCTTAACCGACTGAGCCACCCAGGTGTCCCGGGATATTTGGAACTATCTTAATAGGACCTGGATATCAGATGAGATTATGAAATTATTGTTACTATCTGTGGGAAATTATTTAATCAACACTAATAATCAAAACTCCAAATTTTAAAACTTAGACACAATGTATTCCCTATTTAGTTGGCAGTGATTCAAAAGAATTCTATAAATTCTAAATTCTAAAAAGAAATTTTAATTCTAAATTAAAAAGAATTTTGGTGGTTGGGCAAAATGGAGAGTGCGATGCAATGCACCAGAGCGCGTGTGACTGATATCTGTCCTCTTACACCATTTCCAAGAAATTTATCTTTGAAAGATAGTCATGGACATAAATATGGAAATAATCTTATGATAACCATTCCATATTTACAGAATCACACTTAATGTCCACCAACAGGGTACTGGCTAATTAAGGGACTGTTGTGTCGCCACTAAAAATGATTAATAAAGGCATATATTTATTGACAAGGATAACATTTCATGATCTATCAATGAGGTACGGCAATGAGTTACAAAACAGTGCATAGAGTTTGAGCCCATTTATAAGTCTATGCTCAAGAATGGAGTAGTATACAGAGAGTATATATCTGTCCTTGGCAGAACTGCATTTGGCTTATTTTTGCTTATCTGGATCTTTGAAATTTTCTTTTTTTGTTAATTAATTAATTTATTTTGAGAGAGAGAGAGCACACGCAGGCGGGGGAGGGGCAGAGAGAGCAAGAGAGAGAGAGAGAGAGAGAGAGAGAGAGAGAATCCCAAGCAGACTCTGCACTGTCAGTATGGAGCCCAAGGAGGGGCTCAAACTCACAAACTGTGAGATCATGACCTGAGCAGAAAGCAAGAGTCAGACGCTCACCAAACCGAGCCACCCAGGCGCCCCTTGAAATTTTAAATGTAGCGAATGTTTTCACATAATGAAATTATTGAAGGCAATTTCTTTTTAAAAGCCATTATTTCGGTTTTTAAGCACATTACAATATAAATTACACTCGACTTCTTGTTCTCTGCTAGATACCCATTTAGGTCATTTTCAGAACTTTCTCCTCCAATATTAAGAATTCTACTGGATTATAAAGACAATGTAGCACTCAGGATATGCGGCAACAACTCTTGAATCCTAGATTCCTCAGAATAAGTTGATATGTGAGATTCCAGTTGCATACGGTGTTTGCCAGTTTTACCTGCTTTCACACTTACAGGCAGGGGCTCAGAACAAGAGATGGGGGGCTAGACTCCCAGAGACCAGCTTGGTCAGGGACGTGATTTGAGTTAAAAACATAGATGAGAATCAGATTCTGGACTCAGACATACTTAAACTGATGTTCTCTCAGATTTAACATTTGTTTATTAGACGTGAGGGAGAAGTTGCTTTTCTGTAATCGAAATTGTATCCCTTTATATACTAAAAATAAGGGATTTATTCAAGTTTACCTTATCTTCAACTGTGTTATTCTATACTGTTCTCACCATAAATGAGTATCATAAGCCAATCTCACGAAGGATGTAACAGGTGCACTCAATAATTGGGGCCTTTGTACTGGTTAACCCCTCCATCTGGTACCCTCTTCTCCCAGATACCTGCATCTAAACTTTCCCACTGCCTTCAAGTCTATGCACAAGTGTCACCTCCTCGTGATTTATTTTAAAATGTCTTGTTCGATACTTAAATGGTCTATTTGTCTGACTTCCATGTTGAAAAAAATCCCTCCATTTTTCTTTTAGGTTGTCCTCTCTGTTAGTTTTTCTTTTGTGATTTTTTTTTCCTCAACCAGACATCTTCTTGGGAGGATTTAAAATTTAGATAATAAAATAAGTAATTTGTCTCCAGTGAACAAACAAAAACTATTCCCACTGTTAATGTGTGCAGAATTTCATTGGCTTCTGTCCTAGCATCACCATATGACTCAGCTGACCAGGAACAACTTACAACTTTTTGTCTCAAAACTACTGGTAAAAAAAAAACCCTAAAGATACACTGGCTTTGGCTCTGATAAGCAGTATTTCTGCTTATATCACTTCTCTATTGCTGCACAATGTAGGGGAGGAAACGCCTTTCATTCTACCCTCTTATGTTCAGTACCTGAGACCTGTGAATTAAACTAGCAAAAGACATATTAATAAGAGGGAAAAAAAGTTCATTTACATTTGCAATGCCGCATACCTGCAGGAGTACTCAGTGACGAGTAACTCAGTGACAAGTAACCCAAAGGGGTGGTTAGAATTGGGGCTTATATGCCATCTTAAATAGATGATGAGAGGGGTAGGAAAGGTACTTACGGTAAAAGGAACAACTTTTGGGGGAGACAAATGGGTCCTTAGGAGAATAGATGGGACACAGGTATGATAGTCTGTTTTTTTTGTTTTGTTTTGTTTTGTTTTTGCTGTTGTTGTTTTGAGAAACAGAGAGTGCAAGTGGGGAAGGGGCAGAGGAAGAAGGAGAGAGAGAATCTTAAGCACACTCCATGACCTGTGTGGAGCCCAACGCGGGGCTCAATCTCACAACTGTGAGATCATGACCTGGGTCAAAATCAAGAGTAGGATGTTCAACCAATTGAGCCACTCAGGTGCCCCAAGATATGATAGTCTTGTGACAAGGTTTGTTTGGGTGTGGTGCTGACTTCTTGTCTCTAGCTCCTGAGGAGGGAATTGTGACAATCAAGTTCTTTTGGGGGGCTCTGCTTTTAGGTAGATAAGTTCTGAAAGGCTTCTTTCTGGATCCGTTGATTCCCAATCGCCTTCAGTTCAAAATAATCCTTATTCCAAAGTAGCATATTTTGGGGTGGCATATTCTCATCCCCTTCAATAGCAAACCACCCCCAAATGTAGCGATTTGAAATAACAACAAAATATTATTTCTCACCGTTTTGTGAATTTGCAGAGGAGCCCCTCTGTTGGTTTCACCTGAGCTCACTCATACGCCTGCTGTCAGCTGGGTCACTCGCTGGACGACAAGGATCCCCACTCACATGGCTGGCAGTTGGTTCTGGTTATCGGCCAGGGCACCTTAGTTCTCATCCTCAGGCAGAGTAGATCAGCTTCCTTTTGCGATAGCCTCACTGCAGCATTTTGACAGAGTCACCAGGGAAGCCGCAAGGTGCGACTGGCAAAGTGTCACTTCCATTGCATCCTGTTAGTCAAAGCAAGTCACAGGGTCAGTCCTGATTCAAGGGAAAGGGGAAAAGACTCCATCTTTTGATAGGAGAAGTGGAAAATTTACCTTGCAAAAGAGCATAAGAGGACATGTTGTGACCATCTTTGACAAGATATGTAACCACACTGTCTACTTTGGGGGAGACTGGACCATTTTTCATTTTCAGTTTACTGAATTAAATAAGAGTTCTTGGGTGCCTGGGTGGCTCAGTCGGTTAAGCATCTGACTCTTGGTTTTGGCTGAGGTCATGATCTCATGGTTCATGAGTTTGAGACCTGCATCAGGCTGTGTTGACAGTGTAAAGCCTATTTGGGATTCTCTCTCTCCCTCTCTCTCTGCCCCTCCCCTGCTTACACACACACACACACACACACACACACTCTCTCTCTCTCTCTCTCTCCAAATAAATAACTTTAAAAATAAATAAATACGAGTTCTCGAGGGAACCTGAATTCAATGACATTTTCATCCGATTTATTTCAGGTGTGTATTTGTACCCTTTAATACATGGCATAAACTACACCAACAGAGGCGCCTGGGTGGCTCAGTTGGTCGAGCATCTGACTCTTGATTTCAGCTCGGGTCATGATCCCAGCGGTCGAGGGATCGAGCCACACGTTGGGCTTCGAACTGAGTGTGGAGTCTGCTTAAGACTCTCTCTCCCTCTGTCCCGCTGTCTCTCTCCCTCAAATTAAATAAATAATTAAATAAATAAGCAACCAAACAAACTGCACTAACAAAGTCTGGTTACATTAAGGAATTTAGGGAAAAGGATATTATAAGCTCTCAGGAACTCTTGCTGAGGCTTGGAAACCCCGGCGTCAAGGATGATGCCCCAAATCATGTTCTGTGGGGGCACAGCACTGGCCACAGGGCTAGATGCCGACAGTACAACCGCCTCTGTACAGAGGAAATGGAGGCCACTGCTACTCTCACCATTTGCTGGGAAGGAGTCACACGACCCATCATTCAGCAAATGGGGCCAAAGAGCTTCTCTGGGCCAGACGTGGCGTGATCTAGGCCCTGGGTCACAGATGGGACAAAAATAAAACTCCCAGTTCCCATGGGGCTCGCACTTTAGTGGCAGGAAATAGATAATAAGCCACACACATAATAATAAATGAATAAATTATATGTTATGTTAGGAAAGGATGAATGGTATGGAGAAATATGAAAAATGTAGGTCAATGCAAGAGAGATTAGAAGTGGTGGGGATGGAACGTACACTGAATGACTTTTGAGCCAACACTTGGAGGGAATGAAGAGGTTCTCTATGCAAATATACACAGGAAGAACATGCCAGGAGTAGAGAACAGCCTAAGGTGTGCATGTACCTGACATAGCTGAGGATCACAGAGGAGGCCAGTGTGGCCGGAGCAGAATGAGTACGGGAGGGAAATAGGAGGGGTGCTCAGACAGGTAAGAGGGGAATAGCAATCACAAAGGACCATTGGTTTAATTTTTTTTTGTAACGTTTATTTATTATTGAGAGACAGAGAGAGACAGAGCATGAACCTGGGAGGGGCAGAGAGAGGCGGAGACAGAATCTGAAGCAGGCTCCAGGCTCCGAGCTTTGAGCACAGAGCCTGACACGGGGCTCGAACTCACAAACCACAAGATCATGACCTGAGCCGAAGTCGGTGCTTAACCAACTGACCCACCCCAGGCGCCCCACAAAGGACCATTGGTTTTAAACCACTGATTGGACTTTGGCTCTTACTCTAAAGTGGGGAGCCATTACCAGGTTTTGAACACAGAAATGACATGATCTGACTTACTTTTTCAACAGAATATGCTCTTTCTTCAGCACATTAGTTTATGACTAATCTGTGGAGTGATAATGATGTAAGAGTCGAAATAAAACTATCAAGTTAATTAGAAGCAACATGGAAGAATATCTCTGTTGCTTGTGGGAGGGTAGATAGAATAAACAAAACCTCCAAAACACATACCATGAAAGAAAAAACTAATGAATCTGGGGCACCTGGGTGGCTCAGGTGGTTAAATGTCCGAGTCTGGCTCAGGTCGTGATCTCAGGTTCATGAGTTTGAGCCCCGCTCAGACCCTCTGTCCCCTTCTCTCTCTGCCCCTCCCCCACTTGTGCACCTGTGAGCGTTCTCTGTCTCTCTCTCTCAAAAATAAATATTTTAAAAAACTAATGAATCTGATTACCTCAAAATTAAGTATTTCTCTTCAGTAAGCCACATCATAGTCGAAACCTTCCAGATTGTTTGCACGTAGAGAAATATGGTGGCAATGTCTAAAACCGAGGAGTGCTTCAGAGTGTACGAGGATCTCCCGCTAAACAACCAAAAAATAAACCTCAGTTTTTTAAATGAGCAAATGATATGAGCAGACAATATACAGAACAAAGAAGCCTAAAGCCTTACAAATTAATAGAGAAGTTCACAATCACAGGTAATCAGAGCAACGCCAATTATAACCACCAGGAGATACTACCTATGCCTTGGAAAGTTAAATGATATTGAATACTGGCAGGGAGGTGGGAATATAGCACACCTCCTGCACCGCTGGTGGGGGTGTGCACTGCATCAGCAGTCTAGAGAGTGACCTGGCTATATGCAGTCAAATTACATACATACTGAACCTTATAACCCAGAAATTCTGTTCCAGGATATATATTCCAAAATTCTCACGTGGTATACAAGTGGGCATAGAAGAAAATGGAGCTGTTTCTTCAACTGAAAGTTAGCCCGAAATCCAATATGTACTAGTAACCCCCCAGTGCTCTAGCTGAAGAGAAGAGGAGAGGGCTAGGGGCAAAGCCCCACTCGAGTATCCTCTTGGCCCTCATCCAGCCCATGATAGATAATCATGAATGGGCTCCTTAGAAATACAACCAGAAAACTACGAGCAGCACATGGGCTTTGACAATCCTAAAGAAGGCTCCAAAACATAAGTAAGTAGATGTGACAAATTACATGTTATAAGACTGACATTTATACGAAGGAGGGGGTAAGTGGATGTTAAGATAAGAAGTGAGTCCTTAGAGTTGCGCCTCCATGGTAGCTGGGAGACGTTGCTCGATCCATCCACCTAACCTCTTGCCAAGAGGGAAATGCTCACGATTTGTCCTGCTTCAGTGATTCGCTCAGCCTTATTCTTCCCTCCTCCACTCCACAGCCTGTGCTTGTCAAGCAGTGCCATTTTCTCTTCCATGATGTAGTATCTCTTTCATGATAGAATTTCATTGTCTTCCTACCTCAAACGCTACTGGTCTACCTCTGAGGACTGGCAGAAGGAGACAGGGAGGGGAAATGTCATCAAGCCCGCAACTCTTCCAAATTTGCAGGGCTTTGTTTTAGGCAACAATGCCAGGCAGAGGGATCAGAATTGCTCGTTTTCATAGACAGCTTGTTTATTGCTGTGAGAGGCTTTCGAGAGGAAAGTGGACCTTGCTAGACTGGGTGAAAATCCAGTTCGCTGAGCTAACCGTGGATGCCCTCACTGGAGTGAAGTGACCTGACATTTACGCTCAACACCATTCCATGTCCTGGTCAGATGTTCCGCCCCTGATGGCCAGGTGTTCTCACTGCTAGCTCTCTTTCATCCTTTCTCCCTCCCTAACCCTCCATTCCTACCTCCCTCCTTCTTTGTTCTTTTCCCTCATCTCACAATGAGTCAACATGGCTTCTCTCAGCGCTTCTACAAGCAAAGGCATTAAGAGCCACTGTTATTAGTATTCACTGCACAGCCTGTGGACTCTAACTGCCGTCTAGCTGGGTCCCAGGTAGGAGAGGCACCGGTGAGAGAACTTTTACTCTAGTTTGCAATTTTGAATTACAGAAGTGGTCCAGAGAGAGCAGAAAATTGTTCCAACTCTTGAGATCTCGTTTGCTTGTTCGCCTGCCTTTGCCACGAGTGGAGACGCCTCTGGTGTTTTGCCATCAAATAAGATACTGGTTTTAAAACGGTTTTTTCAATTTTTTAAAATTTTATTTTGAGAGCGAGCACACGAGCAGCGGAAGGGTGGAGAAAGAGGGACAGAGAGAGAATCCCAAGTGGGCTCTGTGCCGCCAGCTCAGAGCCTGACTCCGGTCTCGATCCCACGAACCAGGAGATCATGACCTGAGCCGAGATCAAGAGCTGGACTCTCAACCGACTGAGCTACCCAAACATCCCATGGTTTTAGAACCAAAGGACGTATACCTTAGTTAAGAGACTACGATTCTTTGATTCTCAGATTCTTATTTTACTGAGAGGCTTTAGCATAAATGGTTGTTAGATTTTGTCAATGGCTTTTTCAGCATCTGTGGAGATGACTGGGTGGGGTTGTTTTTGCCAATATATTAATCTGGTGGAGAACACTAATTGGCTCCTTAATATCGACCCACATTCCTGGAATAAATCCCACTCAGTCATGGTATATTATTTTCTTACTGTAATGTTGGATTTTGTTTGCTAGTATCTTATCTATTTGTGTGGGGGGTTTTTTGTATTTGCATTCTTGACTGATATTGGCCTGTAATTTTCATTCTTTTCATGTCTTTATTAGGTTTTGCATCATGAATGGAGTTAGGACATTTCCTTTATTCTCCGTGTTCTGGAACAATACAGAGAGCACTAAAAGTCTCATATCTTCAAGGGTTTTATAGAATCTCCCTGGGAAAAACATCTAGGCTTTGCTCTTTATTTGCAGGGTAGTGCCTTAATGATTTTCTCTATTTCTTTAACGGAAATTGGTCTTTCTAACTCAAATGGAGTAAATTTTGGTAATGTATATTTCTCTAGGAAATTATCCATTTGATCTTGATTTTCGAAGTCATTTCTATAGAGGTCTCTGAAGTAGTCTCAGGATTTAAAACCTTTTTTCTTCTGTTTCAATGGTTAGTTGCTACCTGTATCATTTCTTATTTTATATATTTGTGCCTTATCTCTTTCTGTTTCTTAACACGTTAGCTAGTCATGTGTCTGTTTTGTTATTTTTCTTTAAACAATGGGATTTTGGTTTATTAATGACATCTATTGCTTTCTATTCTGAATCTCTGCTTTTAAGGCCATGTTTCCTGTTTGTAACCTCTACCTTCATCTTTACAGTTTCTTATGTTTTCTTTTGGTTTACTTTATTCCTTTGTTGCTTACTTTATTCTTTTCCTACTTTAAAAAAAATCTATGAATTTTCCTGTGATCGATGCTTTAAATATATCCCATAGATTCTGATGTGTACTGTTTTCATTACCTCTTTTCTTTCTTTCTTTCTTTCTTTCTTTCTTTCTTTCTTTCTTTTCTTTCTTTTTAGTGTTTATTTACTTTTGAGAGAGAGACCGAGCATGACCGGAGGAGGGGCAGAGAGGGACAGAGACACAGGATCCGAAGCAGGCTCCAGGCTCCCAGCTGTCAGCACAGAGCCCGACACGGGGCTCGAACTCACGAACCACGAGATCATGACCTGAGCTGAAGTCGGATGCCTAACCGACTGAGTCACCCAGGCGCCCCTCATTATCTCTTTTCTTCAAGATTCTGTAATTTCAGTCTGTTTCCCCTTCACCCAGGTGTTGTTTAATAGAAGGCCTTTTCGTTTCCAGGTGAAAGAGCCAATTTGTTTTGTTTAGTTGCTTGCTTGTTTTGTTATTAATTTCCAGTTTTTATTGTATTGTAATCAGATATGCTGTTTGTAATATTTCTACTAAATGGAAATTACTGATGTTTTCTTTGTGACCTAAGACAGGATCAAATTTTATCAATGTCTCATGGATGCTTGAACACAATGTACATCAAGATATGCAGCTCTATATACATTCATAACATCTACCTTATTAATTATGTTGTTCAGTTATTCTGTCTCCTTATGTTTTTTTTCTGCGTGATCTGTCTTGTACTGAGAGTATCATAGTAGTGTCTTTTACTATCAGTGTGTCTACATATGTTTTCTTGCATATATGGTGGTTTTTGTTTCCTAAATGTGGTTTCTGTGTAATTTAGTGCACAAATGTTCATTTCTTTGTATCTTCATTTTGTATGATGGCTTTTAGCACACACACAAAAATGTCCTCAGTCACATCTGATGTTTTGGGGCTTGAGTTAAACTTTGCCTGATATCAGAATCTCTATACTTGCTCTCTTTTTGTTTCCATTTGCTTAGTATACCTTTCTTATTCCTTCAGCTTGGGGCTTTCTGAATCACGTAGTTATAGGTATGTCTCATGTCCATGGCATATAGTTGGGCTGTTTTGTGAGAAATTTTAAAGTATTTTCCTTTTGAGGCACCTGGGTGGCTCAGTCGGTTACGCATCTGACTCTTGGTTTCGACTCAGGTCATGCATGATCTTGCTGTTCGTGAATTCAAGCCCCACGTCAGGCTCTGCACTGACAGTGCCGAGCTTGCTTGGGATTCTCTTTCTCCCTCGCTCCGTGGCTCCCTGGCTCATACTTTCTCTCTCTCTCAAGAATAAATAAACAGGGGCACCTGGGTGGTTTAGCTGGTTGAGCGTCCAACTTCAGCTCAGGTCATGATCTCGCAGTTGACGAGTTCAAGCCCCGAGTCGGGCTCTGTTCTGACAGCTCGGAGCCTGCTTCTGATTCTGTGTCTCCCTCTCTCTGCCTCTCCCCTGCTCATGCTCTGTCTCTCTCTGTCTCAAAAATAAAGATACACATTAAAAAAATTTTTTTAAAGAATAAATAAACTTTAAAATATTTTTTTTTTATTTTTTTTTTTTTTAATTTTTTTTTTTTCAACGTTTATTTATTTTTGGGACAGAGAGAGACAGAGCATGAACGGGGGAGGGACAGAGAGAGAGGGAGACACAGAATCGGAAACAGGCTCCAGGCTCTGAGCCATCAGCCCAGAGCCTGACGCGGGGCTCGAACTCCCGGACTGTGAGATCGTGACCTGGCTGAAGTCGGACGCTTAACCGACTGCGCCACCCAGGTGCCCCAAAATATTTTTCTTTTAATACATGAGTGTGTTAGTTACCTGTTGCTCAACAAATAACTTCACAACTCAGGAGCTTAAAACAACCAACACTTATTATGCACAGTTTCTAGAAGTCTGGAATCAGAGGGTTGCTTAGCTGGGATCCTGTGTCTCATGGTTTCTCCCAAGGCTGCAATCAAGTTGCTGGCCAGGACTACAGTCACCTCAAGGTTCCACTGTGGGAAAATTTACTTCCGAGTTCTGGTAGTTGTTGTCAGGTCTCAGCTCCTTGTTGGTTAGAGGTTCCAGTTCCTTACCATGGGAGCCTCATTATAGGGCAGTTCACAGCACAGCGGTTGTCTTCTCTCAGAACAAGGGATAGAGAGTGAGTGAGACAGAGGCCACGATCTTTTTGTAAGTCAATCTTGGAAGTGACATCCCTTTATTTTTGTCATATACTATTCATTAGAAGCTGGTTATAAGTTTAGCCTACACTCAAGGGGAGGGAATTACACAGGGGCTTGAATACCAGGAGGAAACAGGGATCTTTGGGAACATCTTAGAGGCTGCCTACCACGGTCTGCTCTCTGGCCCTCTATGATTCATTTCCCTTTCATAGGCAAAATACACTCACCCCCTCTCAAGGTCCTCAAAATTTATAAACCTTTACTGTGTCAGCTCAAGTTTGAGAAGCTCATCATCTAAATCCAGTGCAGGTGTAGCTCCTTGGGTGCCGTTCCTCTTGTTCTATAGATTCGTAAATCTAAAAGAGACAGGTGCCTTCCCCCCAACACACCCAATGTATAATTGTGGGACAGGCATAGAATAAACACTGTTCATATTCCTATTTAAAAGGGAGGGACTGGAAACACAAAGGAGTCATATTGGTCTGTAGAATTCTGGAATCCAGCCAGCAAGTGTTTGATGTTTCTTGATTAGGCTTAGGCACTTGACCCCATTTGCCAGCTTTTGGGTTCACCCTCCGAGTCAGCATGTGCAGCTGAGTGATTTTCTCAGCCTGCTAGCTTCAAGTAGAATTTTAGGAATCCAAGAGCCTCTTTTCATTTTCTTTTCTCTCTGTCCCTTATAGTCCAAACTGGCAATGTTTTTGCTGATATAGTTTTCTCATTAACTCTATGGGTCTTCTGTAAATTTCAGTGGAATTCACTCCATTAGAGAAAAGCCACACGTACAGATCTGTTTGAGATAAATCCTTTCCTACCTTGTGCTATGGCAGACTGGGCTGTGGGACAGCACCCTTAAGGCTTTGATTTAAAGGATCTGTGAGGTATACCCTTAATCTCTTTAAAGGGTCTTATGTATGATTGAAATAACTCTAAGGATCTAAATGGAACCTTTGATATTTCTTAAGTATTAACAAGGGATTTTACAGCCATACCCTTGGCTTCATTTTTAGACAATGTTTTCCTGTGCTCTGGATTTGATCTTTGCTCAGAAGCCATTTCCTAATTGTAGCATTATTTGCAATTGTAGGGGCTGAGGATTTTCCAAATCCTAAATCCTGGCTGCTTTTCAAAAGCCGTCTTTCTCTCAATGTACTCCTCCTCTCACATTTTATTATAAACAGCAAGAAGCACCCAGGTGGCACCTTCAATATTTTGCATAGGAACAGCCTTAGGTAGATGACCCTGATCATTAGGCACAATTTCTACTTTCCACGGAACTGCAAGCAACAGCTACAATCTGACACCAAATCACAAGAATATCCTTTTTTTCAAGTTGCCAGTAACATCTGCCTCACTTTCTCTTGAGCCCTCGCCAGCATCTTCCTCAAAGTCCAAAATTTCACAGCGTGTTCAAGGCATCTTAAACATTCACCAGCACCCTCCTTAAAATGTGCTGTCCAGTTTCAATGCCACGTGCATATTTTAGTTATTGGTTATGGCAGTACCAGACATCCAAGTACAAAAATCTGTACTCACTATCTACTGCTATGTAGCAAATTACCCCCAAACTTAGTGCCACCTGGGTGCTTCTTGCTGTTTATAATAAAATGTGAGAGGAGGAGTACATTGAGAGAAAGGCAGATTTTTTTTAAGCCATAAAAAAATGGCTTAAAACCACAGACATTTTTTTTTTTTTAAGCTGACAGTCTCTGTGAGACAGAAATCCTGGCATGAACAAGCTAGGTGCCTCTAGCTCAAAATCTCTCACAAGGCTCTAATCTGGCTGTGGATGGGTTTAACTCACTCTGGTAGGTAGCTTCTGATAATATGAAATTATTCTCACTTTTTCTGTCATTCATTTTCCCCACTTTCTCTCTGATCAGTTTTACTTCTTTCTTTATCTCCTGTTCCTCATCTCAGTTGTTTTCTTGTCTTTCTTCACTGCTCCTTATTGTATTTCACTTGAATCTCTTCTTGCTTGGGCATTACACCTGATTATTTCTGAGATAATTTTGTCTTTTCTTTAATTCTTTCCTGAATTAAGTCAACTCTACTCTTTTTTATTATCTCCTGGTTTTTTGACTATTTCCTTTCTTAGTTTTTAAATTTCTTTTTTTAATTTTTTATGTTTACTTTTTTATTTTTGAGAGAGAGAGAGACAGAGCATGAGCAGGGGAGGAGCAGAGAGAGAGAGGGAGACACAGAATCCAAAGTAAGCTCCAGGCTCTGAGCTGTCAGCAAACAGCCCAATGCGGGGCTTGAACCCACAAATCGTGAGATCCTGACCTGAGCTGAAGTCGGACGTTTAACCAACTGAGCTGCCCAGGCACCCCTAGTTTTTACATTTCTTACAAGGTGGTTTTTCACATCCTTAATGTATGCTTGATTATATTTAATTCTTACTATTCTCTTCTGCTGTATGGTTATTTTTCTTATGGGAACTTAACGAAATGTGTGTGAAATTTTGTTTTCTGATTTTTTAAAACAGCCCTTTGTGGATTTGTTGATTTTCTCTTTGTTCACTTTTTATGGTATTGGAGTATTTCACAAGACTGCCAGCTTAGTGAAATCTTTTCTTCCACCATAACAAAGTCCAGCACTTTAAGCAGATTTGTTTGTTTGTTTGTTTGTTTGTGTAGGGGTGAGACATGTCCTCTGGTTTTATGTTTCTCTTCTATTCTGTAAGACCCTACATATCCCCTTTTAGCTCTTTTCCTTTTCACCACCTAATTGCCAAGTGGAGTTTCTCTTTCCTTTATTGACCTTTTTTTCACTTCTAGAAGCTCTGTGTTTCAAAGACTGCCCCCCTTAAACCATAAGCACTTTTGGATCCCTTTCTTTGTAATCCATGCTCTGAACTATTGCTTTCTTAGAGCATTCTGACTGAAGTGGACTGAATCTTTCCGAGGCTGATGTTAAATCAGTGCCACTGCCTTAGCCTTTTTCTGTCTTTCCCACAGTTTTTCTCCTGCTTTAGTGGCTGCCACATGGGGATTCGGTGACTTATTTCTTTTAACCTACATTTACTTTGAAGTTTTGGCCTTCTATGTCTTCAAGTTACACCGAAGACTTGGTTTTTGTGTAAGTTTGTATTTCCCCTCTTGTTTAGGGAAGATATCATGGGAGACTGATAGCTTTGTGGCCACCATTGCCTTCAGCTGCCTAAAAGTTCTTTTATTTTTTTTTTTAACACTTCCAATTACTTTTTTGGAGTGTGCCTTCTTTGTTAAATTGGAAGCTTCAAGAAGGCAGGGACCATATCTATCTTGTTCTGTGTCTCCCTTGTGCCTAGTATGCATACAATTGCTGTAGAGTCTAAATAGCACTGGACTTGAGTCTAAAGTAATGAATGCTAGACTAAGAAGATTTGTGTTTGAAGACTTAGCCTATGTAGGCCTTGGATTTTTAATCCATAACCAACAATCTCACAGTGTTGTGGAACAAGATCAAGTATGAAAGTGCCTGGCAATACTTATTATCTTGTCCATGCTTAGCTAAAGTCTAACACACACACACACATACACACACACACACACACAAACACATGAAACTCTGCATTAATAACCTACCTAACTTTCTTTCTCATCTCATACAATCCTAAGCATTTGGTAATTACACTAAATGTTTTTATGTATAATTTTTTCTACTTAATCTATTATCCTTTCTTATAAATAGAAGTGTCTTGTGTCCATTTTCTAAGATCTAGCTTTAGAAAACTCCATTTGTGTCTTATTCCTTTTATAAAAAATGTAGAACACAAATTAAAGTGGTAGTACTTATCTTATTTTTCATACAGGTAGGGAGCCTATGTTCATAGCTTTTGTTAATGTCAAAAAAGCTAGTATACTGAAAACCTACTTTTGTCTTGAACTTTAGAAATTATAATCCTATTAGTGATAGTCATAATGACAGTAACAACACATACTGAGAGTTTACTATATGCCCATGACCATTTTGTTTTTATTTTTATTTAAAAATTTTTTAAGTTTATTTATTTTTAAGAGGGAAAGTGACAGCATGAGCAGGGGAAGGGTAGAGATAGAGGGAGAGAGACAGAATTGCAAGAGGGCTCCACGCTGTCAGCACAGACCCTGACGCGGGGCCTGAACTCACCAAACTGTGAGATGGTGACCTGAGCCGAAACCAAGAGTTCGACGCTTAACCAAATTGAGGCACCCAGACGCCCTGCCCATTACCATTTTAAATACTTTTAAGCCTATCAACTCATTAAAACTCTATGAGGCAGGTATGATTATTATCCTCATGATATAAATAAGCACAGTAAGTTAAGTAACTTGCTGAAGGTCACCCAGCTGGCAAATAGTGTTACCAGCATTTGAACCCAATGAAAAAGATGCCATGAGTTAAGTAAGCAAATGGTAAAATACTACTTGTTTTCGTGGGCTATTCTTCTTGACTTTGGCTCTTCTTCTTCAGGCTAAAAATGTCTAAGAAAAAGTAAATCCCAAGCAGATAAGACTATTTTAAAGCACTCACAAGAGAGGGGCACCTGGGTGGCTCAGTCGGTTAAGTGTCCAACTCTCGATTTTGGCTCAGGTCATGATCTCACAGTTCGTGGGTTTGAGCCCTGCACTGGGTTCTGAGATGACTGCGCTAAGCCTACTTGGGATTCTCTCTCTGTCCCTCTCTCTCTGTTCCTCCCTGCTTGTGCTCTTTCTTTCTCAGAATAAACAAATAGACTTAAAAATAAAATAAAATAAAATAAAATACGCAGAAGAGAAGCCTGAAACCTTCAACTCCCAGGAAAAAGTAGGATTCTGAACTGCAAAGATGCAATGACCAAAGGCAGAAGACTGGAGGAGAGAAGAATAGGGTAGACCTGAGCACAGACTGGGGGAACACCAACCTTAGATAATAGTTGAAATTTCATATCCATCTATCCTCCAGAGAGAGCTCAGCCCCAGTCTGTGATGTCTGAAATGCATAGCTTCAAGGCAGTCAATTTAGATCTCGGTATTTTTCACCGCCATTCTTTTTGGGATTCTTTGCCTTGGCAAACAAATGAAGCAAAATGAAGTTAATGACTCTTTCAAGTCCTTCCATCAGACTCCCAAATTATATCCATTGTATCAGTGAAACATACCCCAGTAGAAAAATCCATTGCTCTGGGACACAGTGATGGAAGAAGGAAGGAATAAGAACCTCAGTCAAGTGGAATCTAAAGATGGTACCAAGTTGCTGGCTGCGGCCACAGAGAATGAAGGGGCTGGTGCTGGGAGGTAATATAACCATTTAAATGCCAACCTCCATCTCACACTGCCCTCCTTAGAGGCCAGATGTGAGCGTGCACAGCAGCAAGCACAATACTGATATTAGGAAATCAGTGTTCCATCCTTATTATTGTATTAAGGAAAAAAAAAAAACTATGAGAGTGTTGGGCATCCATTAGAACCCCAGCCATACCCAACTTTTGTGTTATTGGGTACAGTTAGCAGTCAAATCCTTGGCTTTTCCTCTGTTCTTACCCAAGAGGTTCGCCTGATGATTTTCTCAAAAATCATCACTTAGGTCCAACATCCCAGACTGAGCTGAGAACATGGTTACGAAGGAAAAATAAAACTCAAGCAGATTAAGTCACTTCAAAATACACACAAGAGGCTTGAAATCTTTGATTCCGAGGAAGAAAGTAGGATATGCACTGCCTTGGTCAACTAAAGGTTAATCAAGACATGTAAAATGTATCCTTTGACCTCAGCTAAAGGTACTGTCCTGACTGTGAAATGCGTTGGCTATACTAGAATCATCTCAGCCATTGAAAAATCATAAAGATATGTTATTAAGAAGTTAAACTGAGTATCATCAAAATCTTAGAAAAATGAACAGAACATGAAACACGTTTTATGCATTAGAACAAGAACTTGGAAAATAGATGCCTTTTCCTAGGTATGCTGAACACATTTCAGAGGTGGTCAGGGAAAAGAGGGAGGGAAAGGGTTTGTGGAAATTATTCCAGAAGAGGCAAATAGAGAGGGGAGACATGACCATCTTTTGACATGTCTCAGAATGGTGAAAGGGAAGGCACTTGTTTTTCCTTTTGTCATTTCCATTCCATAACATTTTTTTAATGGTTATTTAGTTTTGAGAGAGAGAGACTGCGGGGGGCAGAAAGAGAGGATGACACAGAATCTGAAGCAGGCTCCAGGCTCCATGTTGTCAGCATAGAGCCCAACGCGGGGCTTGAACTGATGAACGTGGAGATCACAAACTGAGCCGAAGTCAGATGCTCAACCAACTAAGCCACCCAGGTGCCTCTCCACCCCGTAACATTAATCAAATTCTGTAATTTTGGAGTTAAAGCCTTTCATTAACTACAGATCAGTCACATCTCACTTCCTATGCACACTTAAAACTACCTGTAAATAACACACCTTCGTGATGGCAACAGGGAGCCATAGTAAACACCTCCTACTCCCACTTTATCATCAAAAGTATGGTAATTTGTTAAAGCTTCAGTAGTCATCAGATTTATGAAGGTCTTGCTAACCCAGCATGCCCTCCAGGTGCCCCGAATCTGGAAAAGGCAAGAAGGAAGAAAAGGTTTGAATAGCTCGTAAGATACATCTTTAATCTGGTAAACAAGATTAATTTGATTTAGGGGGTTAAAATCCCCCAAAATGAACAAGAACAAGATTGGAAAACAGTGATCATTTTACAGATGCCATATTGTAGTCCTGTTTGGAATGATTCTTTTTCAGGAGTTCTGGGACAACTGGATATCTGACTTACTACTTCTGTCCTTTTGTTCTGATTTTTAGGAGATTTGTTTAGAGCCAAACTCAAAAGAACATAACACAGTACAGACACAAGACCCATTTCTGTGCAACATCTCTGCGTGGAAAACTTAAATCCCCCTGTCATAAAATAAGCATACACCGAGGGATGGATATTACAAAAAAGAAGTGATGAGAAAGTCCATCCATACTCAGAGTTCAGTGAAGGTCACTCTATGATGATGATGGGGGGAAATGAAGCCCTGTATTAGGGAGCCAAGTTAAATATTTTTTCATGTTTATTTATTTTTGAGAGACAGAGGAGCCAGAATGTGAGTGGTGGAGGAGCAGGGGGAGGAGACACAGAATCCAAAGAAGGCTCCAGGTTCCAAGCTGTCAGCACAGAGCCCAATGTGGAGCACGAACCCACCAACTGCAAGATCATGAAGTCAGCTGCTCAACTGACTGAGCCACCCAAGTGGCCCTATAGGTACATTTTAAAAAATTTTTTTTAATGTTTATTTATTTTTGAGAGAGAGAGAGAGAATGAGCAGGGGAAGGGCAGAGATAGAGGGAGACACAGAATCCGAAGCAGGTTCCAGGCTCTGAGCTGTCAGCACAGAGCCTCATCCTGATGCAGGGCTCGAACTCATGAACTGCGAGATCATGACCTGAGCCGAAGTCGGATGCTTAACTGACTGAGCCACCCAGGCGCCCCTACAGGTACATCTTTTAATTCCCTTTAGGGAACCGAATATGTGAATCTGGAAAGCATGAAGGCTGACCACGAGAGGAAGGCATATCTTTCTTTCAACCAAATAATAGTTTATCACTCCCCTCGGAAGGACTGCATCTCCAAGTGCTGACTCCAAGGAAGCCTGCTCCCGGGTGGCTTGTCCCTGACAGGTATAAATGTTACCTTTTATCATCTATTGTCCACTGATGACAAAAGGAAACCAATTAAGCATAATTTCCAGGCTTTCAGAGTTAAGGTCCCCTCAGTGGCCTGAGAATTACTTGCAAGGTTTGGAACGGTGCCAGCTGTATGCCGGATCTGGGCAATGATCCTGCACTCGTATAAATTCTAGAGTTAATGGTGAAATAATAGAGTCACAATGTGTGGGAAGCATATTTTTCTGTCCAGAAGAATGAAGTCCCTGCAGATGCGTAGTGAATGCATCAGTGTTTACTGCTCTTGTAAATTCTCCTAAAGCCTCCTCCTAAATCCGCAAAGTCTCCCAAAGCGTTTCAAGTTGGTGGCATTTTCTATTATTCTTAAATGCGGTCTTTTCATGGTTTATTTACTGAAAGCCTCATTGTACATTTGTGAAGAAATTTCTTGGCATCGTGTTGCAGTGATATCACAGCAGCCACATGCAAACATCCCCACTGTCCATCACCCTGAATGGAAAAGCGACTTTATTTTATTTACAGCATTTCTACGCTTACCATTCTGGAGAAGTCTTCCAGCTAAACAACTAGGATTGGACAATAACTTATTTACTCTCATTTGCTTACTGTATAAAGCATACATTGTTGTTTCGCGGCCTGCGCTGGTGGGGCCTTTAGTCTTGATCCCATTGGGTGCCCATGAGCAGTACCTGCTACAGAGCAGATGCCCAGGTCAAATGTACTAGAAGAAATTCATGAATGGATTCATGTCATGTATACACAGCTTGTCTTATTGCTTGGATCTCAGTCTTGCGTCTACATGCAGCGGCAGGGCAATTTCCACAATTGTTCCAACGAATACCTTTGGGAAACTTGTCTTGTTCCAACTTTACCAGGGCATAGATGACTTGCTTGATTTAGTCACTGGGCATGCAGATGGAGCTGTAGAAACTAAATCTGATACTTGCTGTGTGAGCTCACAGCTGAGATGTGACCCCTGAAATTCCGTACTGTACTGATGAACGTAGGCAAGAGCTGTCATCATCGCTTCCCCCAGGACCCTGATACTTTGCCTCGTTCCTATACGTAAGGAGACTATTAAAAAGTGCATATTTTCCGTGCACATGCTAAAGAGCTCACTTTGGCAGTGCATATACTAAAGAGCGTGAATTTGTAGGACACTTTGCTGTAACTGTGTTCCTTTACAGATAGGTAGTTTCTCTAGAACTACTGCATGTGCGTAATCCTCTTTATGAATTACAAACAATTACTGGTTTCCATGCTTGAACGGTTTTATCTGCTTTGGCCCAATTAACTTTGGCAGGATAAATATTTGAGAGGGAGAGGTGTGTGGTTTTATAGGTAAATCTGTGAACACTGCTTCTTACTGAGCTTCACTGTGTACAAACTGCTTTTCACATTAACAGCACTCAAAATGCTTCCTTGAACCTTCAGCAAATGGGTTCGATGACACTCCTTGTATCAAGACTTGTAGCATCTTTGTTTGGAAGTTTGCTGCCTGATGGTTTCTAAATAATACGTTTAACACAAGAAGATAACTGTGTTGACTTCCTCAAAGACTATCACATATTTAGATACAGTCAACCAAAAAGCCCCGTATTCAGAAGACTATACTTAGATACTAGATGTTTGTTTTGATTTCTAATTCAGAGTTACTCACTGAATAGGTTTTTGCAACAGGAGATGGAAGAGGATTTTGTTCACTTATATATGATCGGTATACTAGGCTTTCTCGTACTTTGCAATGAGAAAGTTAGATTAATTCCTTTTAATGATGATGAGATTTTTTTTTAACTACACTCAGCTGATTTTACCTTTTTTTCTGCTCATAAAATGAGCGTTATTTATCAGGTATTACAAAGGCCTAATATTATATTTGAATATCATGAAATGGGATATTTTTGAAACATTGCCATGTGGTTGCACATTCTACAATGAGGCTCTTGAAATTCCCTGCCATTTGGAGCACCGGACATGCAGTGTTTCGGGGGAAGGGTAGATATACCCACCAGGAAAGGTATCATTTCTCAGGATGGTCAGTTAAAGAAATTTTTTTTCATTCTAGAGAGCACACACATGCAAGCAGGGGAGGGGGGCAAAGAGAAAGGGAGAGAGAGAGAGAGAGAGAGAGAGAGTCTTAAGCAGGCTCTGTGCTCAGCGTGGATCTGGATGTGGGGCTTGATCCCATGACCCTGCAATCATGACCTGAACTGAAAGCAAGAGTCGAACACTTAAATGACTGAGCCACCCAGATGTCCCCAAATTAAATCTGTATTTGCATTCCTAGGACAACAATAAGCTTGAAAATCAGGCTTTGGGGAGAGGAAGACATTTTCATAAATTTCCTTAGCATATCAAAGATCAAACATGAAAAACCCCTGGTCGATATTTCCAGTGTTCACCAATATCCTACTGAGCTCCTTGAAGTTAGTGAGGCCATGCATTTACAATTGGCAAATGGACCATGAGCAGAAGTAATAAGTTGTCTCATAAAACTCAACACCCAGGGGGAGGGGACAAGATGGAAGAAGAACACGGAAATTTTTTTGTGTCTCTCATCCCTGAAATGCAGCCAGATCAACACTAAACCATCTTGCACACCTAGAAAACTGATTTGAGGTTTAACACGACTATCTGCACAACCTGAACCATAGAACTCAGCAGGTATGTAGTGCGGAGAGGTGAATGGGGGGAGAGAGAAGCCGTGGAGGGCATGAGCTGTCTTTGCTTATAGGGAGGGGATGGACATGGGGGAGAATACAGGAAAGCACCTGCCATCCAAAAGCAGCTGGAGAGAAAAGGAAGAGTACACAAGGGACTGAACAAAAAAGAAAGGAAAGAAAAAAGAGAAGGTTTAAATTCCACTGAGACTCTATAAACAGGGGGAGCACAGGGTCTGAAACTCTGCAGATCAATAACTGGTGGTGCTCTGGTGGGAAGGGCAAATCCCTGGGAGCAGAAAGCGAGGTCCGTGGGGTCCTCAAGCCACATGGGGAGAGGCTGTTCCCCTGCCGGGAGGACACTTGGTAAAGGCTGTGCAACCTCCCCACAGGCAAAGGCCCCAGCGGAACCTGGAGAACAACCACATTCGTTGGTACTGGAACAAGGACATTAAGTGGGAAGTCTGGTGCCAGATGTGTATTGTGATTTTCCATAATCCCTAAAACACTGCTGCTACAAGATTGCGTGAACTTTTTCGAAGGCAGTCTGTTGCCTGGCCACAGTCTCTGGGCATTGGCAGCAGGAAGTCCTGTGAACGTTTCTTGGGGTGGGCTGGCACCCAGCCATTGCTCGGTGAGATGCACCCCCAGAGGGTCAGAACAGGCCAAAGCCGCAGTCCCTCAGAAGTGAGGAATTGGGAAACACAGCCGCATCTGAGATAAAACTCAGGAGGGAGGTGTTGCCTGGCAGTCTGATGGCTTGATCACGGACAGTGTAAACGCCGGGAGTGGATGCAAGCTGAGACAAAGGAGGGGTGCTTGATTGCCTGTCGGGAAGAGCACAGAGTTCGGATACTAGAGACTGGGTAGCTGGGTGATGTCATTTTCATCCCTCTCACGCATGTGCATACACTCCTACAAGAGCCACAACAATCCACCCCAGTAAGCTAAGCAGTGCCATCTAATGGAGAACAGAGCCACTACACTAAACCCCGCCCAACTGGGTCAACTGCGCTCTTGACAAACATCAGAAGTCTCTCCACCTGCTTAGTTTATGTACTATAAAGTACTTCATAGTTTGACTTCTAGGGGAAACCAATGTAATTTCAATCGTATTTCAGTCTGTTTACTGGTCCATCTATTCAATTTTTTCTTTTTCTTTTCCTGAATATAGAAAGAAAAAAGTTTTTATTTTCTATTTTTATTAAAAAATTTTTCTTTCATTTTTACTACTATATTCTTTAATTTTTTGTAAATTTTTTAAGTTCTATTTTACTTCCATCATTTCATTTTATTATGTTTTATTGTATTCATTTTTTCAAATGTTGAAACTTTTTCCTTTTTTTTTCTTTTCGTATCTTTCCCTTTTTTCTCTAATCTATCAAGCTCCGTTCAACAATACAGCTAGAATCTAGCATCCTTTATTTGATTTTTTATGTTGTTTTAAATTTAAACATTTTTTTCCCCATTAATTCCTTTTCTTCCTTCAAAATGATGAAATGAAGGAATTCACGCCAAAAGAAAGAACAGGAAGAAAAGAAAGCCGGGGACTTAATCTACACAGAGACAAGTAAGATGTCTGAACCAGAATTTAGAATCACGGTAATAAGAATACCAGCTGGGGTTGAAAATAGATTAGAATCCTTTTCTGCAGAGATAAATGAAGTAAAAACTAGTCAGGATGAAAAAAAAATGCTATAGCTAAGCTGCAATCTTGAGTGGATGGCACGGGGAAAAGGCTGCATAAAGCAGAGCAGCGAATCAACAATACAGAGGACAAACTTATGGGGAACAATGAAGCATAAAAAAGGGAGACTAAAGCAAAAGAGCGCGATTTAAGAATTAGAGAAATCAGTGACTCATTAAAAAGGAATAACATCAGAATCATAAGAGTCCCAGGAGATGAAGAGAGAGAAAAAAGGGGTAGAAGGTTTATGTGAGCAAATCATAGCAGAAAATTTTCCTAACTTGGGGAAAAACACAGACATCAAAATCGAGGAAGCACAGATGACTCCGATTAGATTCAATAAAAACCGACCATCAACAAGGCATATCATAGTCAAATTCACAAAACAGTCAAGCAAGGAAAGAATCATGAAAGAAGCAAGGGGAAAAAAAGTCCTTAACCTACAAGGGTTGACAGATCAGGTTAGCAGCACACCTATCCACAGAAAGTTGCAGGCCAGAAAGCAGTGGCAGAATATATTCAAGATGCTGAATTGGAAAAATATGCAGCCAAGAATTCTTTATCTGGCAAGGCTGACATTCAAAACAGAAGGAGAGATAAAAATTTTCTCAGACAAAGATTAAAGGAGTTTGAGATCACTAAACCAGGCCTGCAAGAAATTTTAAGGGGGACTCTCTGAGGGAAAAAAAGACAAAAAAAAAAAAAAAAAAGACCAAAAGCAACAAAGACTAGAAAGCACCAGAGAGCACCACCAGAAACTCCGACTCCGCAGGCAACATAATGGCAATAAATTCATATCTCTCAGTCCTCACTCTAAACATCAATGGACTAAATGCTCCAATCAAAAGACATAGGGTAACAGAACGGATAGAAAAGATCCATCCATACACTGTTTACAAGAGACCCATTTTAGACCTAAAGATACCTTCAGATTGAAAGTAAGGGGATGCAGAACCATCTATCATGCTAATGGTCACCAAAAGAAAGCCAGAGTAACCATACTTCTATCAGACAATCTAGACTTTAAAATAAAGACCGTAACAAGAGATGAAGAAGGGCATTATATCATAATTAAGGAGTCTATCCACCAAGAAGACCTAACAATTATAAACATTTATGCTCCAAACTTGAAAACACCCAAATACATAAATGAATTTAGCAAAAACATAAAGAAACTCATTGATAATAAGACCATAATAGTAGGGGATTTCAACACCACACTCACAGCAATGGACAGATCATCTAATCAAAAAATCAATAAGGAAACAATGGCTTTGAATGACGCACTGGACCAGATGGACTTAACAGTTATATTCAGAACATTTCATCCTAAAGCAGCGGAATACACATTCTTCTCCAGTGCACAAGGAACATTCCCCAGAATAGATCACATACTGGGACACAAATCAGCCCTCAACAAGTACAAAAAGATCAAAATCATAATGTGCATATTGTTAGACCACAACACTATGAAACTCGAAATCAACCATAAGAAAAAACATGGAAAGATAACAAATACTCGGAGACTAAAGCACATCCTACTAAAGAATGAATGGGCTAACCCAGAAGTTAAAGAGAAAATTAAAAAGTACATGGAAGCCAATGAAAATGATAACAACACAGCCCCAAACCTCTGGGACACAGCAAAGGTGGTCATAAGAGGAAAGTATATAGCAATCCAGGCCTTCCAAAAGAAGGAAGAAAGGGCTCAGATATACAACCTAACCTTACACCCTAAAAAGCTGGGAAAAGAACAGCAAATAAAACCCCAAACCAGCAGAAGACAGGAAATAATAGAGATTAGAGCAGAAGTCAACGCTATCAAAACAAAACAAAACAAAAAACAGTAGAACAGATCAACGAAACCAGAACCTGGTTCTTTGAAAGAATTAACAAAATTGATAACCCCCTAGCCAGTTTAATCAGAAAGAAAAAGGAAAGGACCCAAATAAATAAAATCAAAAATGAAAGAGGAGAGATCACCACCAACACAGCAGAAATACAAACAATAATAAGAGTATATTATGAGCAATTATATGTCAATAAAATGGGCAATCTGGAAGAAATGGACAAATTCCTAGAAACATATAAACTACCAAAACTGAAAAATGAAGACATAGGAAATTTGACCCATAGCCAGTAAAGAAATCGAATTAGTAATCAAAAATCTCCCAAAAAACAAGAGACCAGGGCCGGACAGCTTTCCAGGGAAATTCTACCAAACGTGTAAGGAAGAGTTAACACCTATTTTCTTGAAGCTGCTCCAAAAACTAGAAATGGAAGGAAAACTTCCAAACTCTTTCTATGAAGCCAGCATTACCTTGATTCCAAAACCAGACACAGACCCTACTAAAATGGGAATTATAGACCCATTTTAGTTATTCACTATGACCAAGTGGGATTTATACTTGGGATGCAGGGCTGGTTCAATATCTGGAAAACAATAAATGTGATTCATCACATAAATAAAAGAAAGTACAAGAACCACATGATCCTCTCAATAGATGCAGAGAAAGCCATTTGACAAAATATAGCTTCCTTTCTTGGTAAAACCCACAAGAAAGTAGGGAAAGAAAGCAGGGATAGAAGGATCATACCTCGAGATCATAAAAGCCTTATATGAAAGACCCAACGCTAATATCATCCTCTGTGGGGAAAAACTGAGAGCTTCCCCTAAGGTCAGGAACAAGACAGGGATGTCCACTCTCACCATTGTTATTCAACATAGCATTGGAAGTCTTAGCCTCAGCAATCAGACAACACAAAGGAATAAAAGACATCCAAATCGGCCAGAAGGAAGTCAAGCTTTCACTCTTTGCAGATGACATGATACTCTGTGGAAAACCCAAAAGATTCCACCAAAAAACTGCCAGAACTGATCCATGAATTCAGCAAAGTCGCAGGATATAAAATCAATGCACAGAAATCGGTTGCATTCCTATACACCAACAATGAAGCAACAGAAAGAGAAATCAAGGAATTGATCCCATTTACAATTGCACCAAAAACCATAAAATACCTAGGAATAAATCCAACCAAAGAGGTAAAAAAAATCTATACACTGAAAACTATAGACAGCTTATGAAAGAAATTAAAGACACACAAAAAGGAAAAACATTCCATGCTCTTGGATTAGAAGAACAAATATGGTTAAAATGTCAATACTACCCAAAGCATCTAGATATTCAATGCAATCCCTATCAAAATAACACCAGCATTCTTCACATAGCTAGAAAAAACAATCCTAAAATTTTTATGGAACCAGAAAAGACCCCAAATAGCCAAAGCAATCCTGAAAAAGAAAGCCAAAGCTGGAGGCATCACAATCCCACACTTCAAGTTGTATTGCAAAGCTGTAATCATCAAGACAGTATGGTACTGGCACAAGAACAGACACTCAGATCAATGGAATAGAATACAGAACCCAGAAATGGCCAGACACACTTTATTCCAACGGAAAGACAGTCTCTTCAAACCCATAACCAGTAAATAAAGTGGTGCTGGGAAAACTGGACAGCAACATGCAGAAAAATGAACCTGGGCCACTTTCTTATACCATACCCAAAAATAAACTCAAAATGGATAAAGACCTAAATGTAAGACAGGAAGCCATCAAAATCCTCGAGGAGAAAGCAGGCAAATACCTCTTTGACCTTGGCTGCAACAACTTCTTACTCAACACGTCTCTGGAGGCAAGGGAAACCAAAGCAAAAATAAACTATTGGGACCTCATCAAAATAAAAAGCTTCTTCACAGCAAAGGAAACAATCAGTAAAACTAAAAGGCACCCGACAGAGTGAGAGAAGATATTGCAAAGGACATATCAGATAAAGAGTTAGTATCCAAAATCTATAAAGAACTTATCAAATGCAACACCCAAAAAACAAATAATCCAGTGAAGAAACGGGCAAAAGACATGAATAGACACTTCTCCAAAGAAGACATTCAGATGGCCAACCAACATATGAAAAAATGCTCAACATCACTCATCATCAGGGAAATACAAATCAAGACCACATCAAGATACCACCTCCCACCTGTCAGAATGGCTAACATGAACAACCCAGGCAACAACAGATGTTGGGGAGGATGCAGAGAAAGAGGATCTCTTTTGCCCTGCTGGTGCATGTGCACTGGGAATGCAAACTGGTGCAGCCACTCTGGAAAACAGTATGGAGGTTCCCCCAAAAAATTAAAAATAGAACTACCTTATGACCCAGCAATTGCACTACTAGGTATTTATCCAAGGGATACAGGTGTGCCGTTCCAAAGGGGCACATGCACCCCAATGTTTATAGCAGCGCTATTGACAAAAGCCAAATTATGGAAAGAGCTCACATGTCCATCAATGGATGCATGGATAAAGAAGATGTGGTATATATATATATATATATATATATATATATATATATATATAATGGAGTATTACTTGGCAATCAAAAAGAATGAAATCTTGCATTTGCAACTGTGTGGATGGAACTAGAGGGTATTATGCTAAGCGAAATTTGTGAGCTAGAGAAATACAAATACCATATGACTTCACTCATATGAGGAATTTAAGATACCAAATGGACAACATAGGGAAGGGAAGCAAAAATAATATAAAAACAGGGAAGGAGACAAAACATAAGAGACTCTTAAATATGGAGAACAAACAGGGTTACTAGAGGGGTTGTGGGAGGGGGGATGGGCTAAATGGGGAAAGGGCATTAAGGAATCTACTCCTGAAATCATTGTTGCCCGATATGCTAACTAACTCGGATGTAAAAAAAAAAAGATTAGTATAGTAGGATCTGATGTATGATTGGAAAACAAAGGACAGTTAAGGGCAGGCATTGCAAGCTAAAAGACGAAACAAAGTAGAGTACTATTGTTACTTGATAGAACTCATAAATTCTTACAGGAGACATAGAGATGAAAGTCAGCCTGAAATTGTAATACTCCTCTATCAAATATGCATATACACTCCAGCATTTACCTTGGAATAGTCAGATGTAGGAAAAAGACTGAAAGGCCAAACCTAAAGAGAATGAAGCCACACATGTTAAAAAGAAAGAAAATAAATGCAGTTAACACTATGCTGATATCCAAACACTGGGTTGCAAGAAAGAGAAAAATAATTCCCTGTTACATTCAAAAGTAAACCTGGATAAAGCAAAAGATGCAGAGAAATATATACAAGTATGCTTTATCTCTCATCAAATCCTACAAAGGTCATTTTATCTAAACAGAAGGAACCCAAGATGAGTAAAATCTTTGATATATTAAAACAAAATAAAACTCAACACCCAAAAAACAAATAATCCAGTTAAAAAATGGGCAGAAGACATGAATAGACAATTTTCCAAAAAAGACATCCAGATGGCCAGCAGACACATGAGAAGATGCTCAACATCACTCATCGTCAGGGACATATAAATCAAAACCATAATGAGAGATGACCTCGCACCTGTCAGTATGGCTAAAATTAACAACACAAGAAACAACAGGTGTTGGCAAGGATGCAGAGAAAGGGGAACCCTCTTACACTGCTGGTGGGAATGCAAACTGGTGCGGCCACAACTGGAAAACAGTATGGAGATTCCTCAAAAAGTTAAAAATAGAACTATCCTACGACCTAGTAAATGCACTACTAGGTATTTATTCAAAAGATACAAAAATACTGATTCGAAGAAGCACATGTACTCCAATGTTTATGAAAGCACTATCAACAACAGCCAAATTATGGAAAGAGTGCAAATATCCATGGACACAAAACTATACACACATATACATACAATGGAATATATACATATGTATACATATATATACAATGGAATATTAGTATGGAGACAGTAAAAAGATCAGCGGGTTGCCTGGGGACAGGAGAGGTTGGGGCGGGTGGCGAGGAGGTGAGGTAGTGAGGTAGATAAATAGAACACAGAATTTTTTTAGGGCAGTGAAACTATTCTGTATGATACCACAATACATACAATGGAATATATACATATGTATACATATATGTACAATGGAATATTACTCAGCTATAAAAAAGAATGAAATCTTGCCATTTGCAACAACATGAATGGAGCTAAAGAGTATTATGCTACGGAAAGTAAGTCAAAGAAAGAAAAATACCATATGGTTTCACTCATGTGTGGAATTTAAGAAACAAAACAAACAAATATAGGGGGAAGAAAAAAAGAGGAAACCCAAGAAACAGACTCTTGACTACAGAGAACAAACTGATGGTTATCAGAGGGGAGGTGGGTGAGAAGAGGGGTTAAATAGGTGATGGGGATTAAGGAGTGCCCTTGCGGTGATGAGCACCAGATGTCATATATAAGTGTGGAATCACTATATTATACACCTGAAACTAACATTACACTGTATGTTAACTAACTGGAATTTATTACTTTAATCTTAAGTCTATTTACTTTCAGAGGGGGAGAAGGGCAGAGAGAGAGAGAGAGAGAGAGAGAGAGAGAGAGAGAGAATCCCAAGCAGAATCCACACTGTCAGCATGCAGCCTTATGTGGGGCTTGAATTCACGAACCTTGAGATTACTACCTGAGCCAAAATCAAGAGTCAGACACTTAACTGACTGAGCCACCCAGGTGCCCCTTTAATTTTTATTATTTTAGAGATAGAGAAAGTGTGAGTGTAGAGGAAGAGAGAGATAATCTTGAGCAGGCTCCATGCCCGGTGCAGAGCCTGACTAGGGGCTTGACTGGGATATCATGACCTGAGCTGAAATCAAGAGTCAGATGCTTAAACTGACAGGGCCACCGAGGCACCCCTTAACTAACTGGAATGTAAATGAAAACTTGGAGGAAAAAAGAAGTAATAAGTTGTCTCTTCTGGACTGCAGTGAAATACCTCTGTTCAACCCTCCCTTTCAATGATCAGCCTGGAGTGGTACATGGAAATGGCAGAGCTGGAAGATTGAAGCACCCTGCATTGCTGGGTCATCTCATGAAAGACAGTTGCACTGGCGGGTCACCTGACCTACAACAGACTTTATGTGTTGAAGAAATAAACTTCATGTGTTAATCTATTGAAACTCAAGGATTGCTTATTACTGCATCATAACTCAATCCTATTTTTTATTACAACAGGCTAGGATGATTGTATTTTCTTCCACGAGGTTGAGAAAATGCTTCTTGTGCTGCATGAAGGCCAGGCTAGGAGTTTCACTGCTCCAGAACAAAAGGAGGGAAAGGCACTGAGCCATCTCTTCTGAATGGACGGATTATAAGACAAAAAAGGGGACAAAGATCAAGAAATGCAGGCACGGATGAAGGCTTTTGCTTCATCATCTCTTGGTGTCAGTGGTTTCAGAGTAGGAGTATGAATGTTTAGATTCTTCCAAAGCCCTCTTTGTCAATTTCACTTCTTATTTCTCATCATATGTGTAAAATTTGATCATTCATTGATTTGAGTTTACTTCTCCCTGGCTCTGGAGTTTTAACTGTTGCCCTTACAGTCCTGTTTAATCCCCCTTGCAGTCTTTATGGTTGCAAACACTCATTGGTATTCATTTTAGACTCAGGATTCAGTGGCATAGAAACACTGCCTTCCCAAATGGGCTTCAAAAGATGATTTATTTGGATAAAGCACAGTCAGTGTATGTCCAAACTCTCTGATTACTGACATCAGTCATTCTACTTTCTTTGTGAGCTTCAGTGTCTCTGACCAAGAAAACAATTTCTAATTTTCTTGCATCTGAATGCATTTGCAAAATTTTCTACTAACCAGCACATCCCATTGCATTGTTTTTTTTTCATTTTTATTTATTTCTGAGAGACAGAGCATGAGTGGGGGGAGGGGCAGAGAGACAGGGAGACACAGAACCTGAAACAGGCTCCAGGCTCTGAGCTGTCAGCACAGATCTCAACACGGGGCTCAAACTCACAAACCATGAGATCATGACCTGAACTGAAGTCGGACACTCAATCGACTGAGCCACCCAGGCGCCCCTTGCATTCTTAATATTCCCCATGTTTCTTGGACAAGATTTGTTCCTCTGTTATTATGATGCTCTCCCCAAATGTCTTCCATGTGTTATTTTCTAAAAAGCATTTGATTTGGCCTTGACTACTTGGCTAATGCATTTATAAGCACATGCTTACAGGTTGCTCGCTGTTGGTATCTAAGCTAAGTTCTGATTAAGCCTGCTGTTCCCATCTACATCTTACAGATGCCAAGCTTTCCTTCTTCCAATTATAGGTTCAGTTGTTTAACCATTTGTCATACATCTTCTTTACTTATCACCAACCAGGCTTGTACTAAATTTGTTGGTAATTACTGTAGCTTGCATTGCCATAACAAACCCTTTGATCTCATTTAATACCTTTTATTTTAGCTATAAATTACATATGGCTTTAATATAATCTTGTACAAATCAGTGCAGAGAAATATTGTTTTGGATTTGCTTCTCCCTGCTCTCATTCTCAGAAGGTAATTTTATTTCTAATAATTAATGAGATTAAACACCTGTTGACATTAATTAAGATATGGTTGATGTGGACGTGGCTGGGAAGATTTGGAAAAACACTCAAGTCCAGATGACTGGGGCATCTCTTCATGGGGGGCAAGACTAGAGTGTTTTTTGCAACTCAGAAAGTTGAATTCTAACCAACTACATTGTGTCCTATCTGAATAGATGGGGGAAAGTGGACCTAGACAGGAGGCATTAAAAAGAGAGAGAGAGAGAGAGAGAGAGAGAGAGAGAAAGAGAGATGTCCAAAGGGAGAGACACTCTGGACTGGAGGGACATGTTTATATTACAGTCAACAAATTGGGGTGCCTGGGTGGCTCAGTCCATTGAGCATTTGACTTCAGCTCAGGTCACAATCTCATGGTTCGTGGGTTCATGCCACGCTGACAAATAAGAACCTCTTTGGATTCTGTCTCCCTCTCTCTCTGTCCCTCCCCTGCTTGCACTCTCCCTCTCTCTCTGTCTCTCTCTCAAAAATAAATAAACATGAAAAAAGTAAAATATATTTATATTATAACCAACAAATAGATTCTGATGCACTATGCATGTCTGCCTGCCTCACTACAATAGATTTATCCATGGCTGGAACTATCTAACCCCCTTGGCTCTAAGTTCATGCTGATCACACAACTTTTAAATTATTATTTTGGTTTCCCAGAGACCTTGACACAAAGTAGGAGATGCAATGGACCACGGAGATGAGTGTTTGAGTTATGGATAAAGTGACCATATGTCCTGTTTTGTCCTGAACAGCCACAGTTTATACCTCTTGTCCCAGCCTAATTGTTGAATAGTTCTCCTTTTCGATCTTAAAAGTGTCACAGTTTAGACAATAAATTATGTGGTCACTCTAGTTTATGGGTAATCCTTTAGCAATGAAGTTATTTGAATTCAATTTATACACCAGCTTCTTATAAGTCTGCTTAGTTGTATTGTAGTCTGTCCCTGAGACCCTGATCAGCACAGAGCAGACTGACAAATTAATTTGCTTAGATCTGTAAATACGAGGAGCAGACTCCAGACTTTGGGATTCTGCCAAGATGGTGCCACCCTGTGAAATCTTGTATGATCTCTCTTTGGACATCTCTACATCTCAGTTTCCTGTGTGTGAGATTATGGTGGCCTTGCTTATAGATTCTTCTGCTAGGTTACATTTGACTTTCTGGGCAATTACCAGCTTTTAAATAGTCATAAGAGATGTTAAGATGCAAAAAAGTTCTTAAAATTAATTGCAGCTCTTGTGAAGGGTCTCAAGGATGTTTGGAGTTGCTCTGCCCAGGATGCCAAGTTAGTGTAGGATGCTTGGGGAATGAAGACCATTGGAATTTCAACTCACAGAAGTGTCATGTAGTGGACGGCAGCAATGAAAATAGAATGTGCAGGTGGCAAAAACTATGTCACAGCCGAGAAAGATGTCAATACCATAAAAATAGTTGTCCCATAATTGTCCCAACTTTGGTTGCCAAAGGTATAGACTGTTGTCCTGACGATACTTAGGAACTATCCTGGTAGAATTCATAATGATTCATGTATCCAGGAATTCCCAAGTGTAAGCAGGACCAAGATCCAAGTGGGAGCTGTGGCCTGATGATCCTGTGGTATATCTGTTATCTGTTTCAGCCGATGGTTGTGATAGTCCTTGCCTCGTGGATAGATATGAAGGCCAAACTAATATTTCTGGTTATTAGTGTGTGGATGTCTTCTTGAGGGGCTTGTCACAATCAGTCATAATACTGAATAACATCAGACTGCTATAAATCTACCGCTGAAGATCTGTAATATTCAAACCACGAACTCATTGTGGTAGAAGGCATTTTGAAAGTTGTGACTGTCTATTCTCAGGGAATTGAGTAGGGCAAAGGTGACGGAGATAAGATTCTGTATATTAGGAATTATTGTCTCAGATGTCTTTCAGTTCATAAAAAGAGTAGGCACTGTCTTTTTCTGTGTGGCTGGAATCTAAAAAAACAAAACACATGAATAAACAGACAACAAAACAGACTCTCAACTACAGAGAACAAATTGGTGGTTACCAGAGGAGAGGCAAGTGGGGGGATGGGCAAAGTGGATGAAGGGGATTAAGAGATGCAAATTTCAGTTATAAAATAAGTAAGTCATGGAGATGAAAAGCACAGCAAAGGAAATATAGTTAATAATATTGTAATAAAGTTACACTGGTAATAGATACTATACTTATTGTGATGAGCACTGAGTGATACACAGAATTGCCAAATCTCTATGTTGTACACCTGAAACTAATATAACATTGCATGTCAATTATACTTTAAAAATAAAAAAAATAATAGCCAACATTTGCTTATAGGTGAGCTGGAGTTATTCTTTTGTTAGCATTTTTTGTTTTGTATGTCTGGTTTCCCCAGAATTACTTAAATAACATAAATATGTATATATTTTATTTTACAGAGAGAAAGCTAGAGAGCCCACGTGAGTGGGGAAGAGGGGCAGAGGGAGGGAGAGAGAAAGAATCTCAAGCAAGCTCCATGGTCAGTGCAGAGCCCAACTTGGGGCTCAATCCCACGACCCTGGGATCATGACCTGAGCCGAAAATAAGAGGTGGATGCCCAACCCACCGAGCCTCCCAGGTGCCCCGAGACTATATATTTAAAGTAAACCCATTAAATTCAAAGCTACAAAGGCTTTTCTTCATAATATTCTCAAATATAAACTGAATACTTCTTTCCTTCTTTAATAACAGTGTGATAAAGCATGATGATCATGATGGCGACCAGTGATTTTAGATAATGGGGGGTGGGGTGGGAAAGGGCTTGTTTATCCCAACTGCTCAGTCATTTATGCAGAGATAAAATAATTCTGAATCTCCTTTTCATTCCTCCAGTAAACCTGCTGACTTGACTCTACTTGATAGTAACAGACTGGACTTCTAACCCCATGCCTACTGTCATACTATTATGGCACGCTATTAATCATGAAGAATCAGGCAACAAATGGCAATATAAACTTAGGGTGTTCTCCTGTAGGTGTGATCATTACATCTATGTCATATGACCTAGATTTCATGAATTTGTATCATCTGTTTCCCTTTGTTCTGTTCCTTTTATCTACTTCATTTTTATTTGACCAAAAGCACCATTCCTGAAATCCGGAACACTGACTCTACATAATATAAGCAGAATCAGTACGTTAACTCAATAATGGCACGGGTTGGTGCCAGAGATCCTATTTATTTGGAAGTTCAAGTCTTGTGTTAACCCTTGGAGTCATTTTTTTTTTTTCTGAAAAAGCAAATGATTTTTATTTTAAGCATGAATCAACTTTAAAACTAGCTTTCTTGTGAAATACTTTTTATTTCCGACTAAAAAGTAATACAGTCCTACGGTAAAATATTAAAACATGAAAAAAAATCTATGATTAAGAAAGTGAAACTACTTATGCAACAACCATATAGAGTTGTAGTTGGTTAGTTCCTATACCCAGAAATCTCAAGAGACGTTAAAATTGCCAAAATGAGGGGCGCCTGGATGGCACAGTCAGTTAAGCGTCCGACTTCAGTTCAAGTCATGATCTCGAGGTTTGTGAGTTTTAGCCCGGTGTCGGGCTCTGTGTTGACAGCTCAGAGCCTGGAGCCTGCTTCGGATTCTGTGTCTCTGTCCCTTCCCTGCTCATGTTCTGTCTCTCAATAATAAATAAATGTTAAAATAAATAAATAAATGAAGGAAGGAATGAATAAATAAATAAATAAAATTGCCAAAATGAATTTAAAATAATTGGCAAAAGCCTAGATAAAAAATAATCAATACCTTTTACGTGTTGGCAGTAACCATTTTCATATGGAATTAGTTTAGTAATACATTTAATTAGAAAGATATAGAAACTACATGAAGAAATCTATAAAATCATACTAAAGAATGTAAAACAACATAGAGAGGGAAGACAAAATGTATTCATATGATATGAAAATGTAAATAATCTCTTAATGATGAGTATTATTGAAATTCTAATTAGCGTCCTTTTTATGTGAACAGGATAAAAAAATATTTTACGGGGCGCCTGGGTGGCAGAGTCGGTTAAAGTGTCGACTTCAGCTCAGGTCATGATCTCACAGTTCGTGGGTTCGAGCCCCGCGTCGGGCTCTGTGCTGACAACTCAGAGCCTGGAGCCTGCTTCGGATTCTGTGTCTCTGTCCCTTCCCTGCTCATGTTCTGTCTCTCAATAATAAATAAATGTTAAAATAAATAAATAAATGAAGGAAGGAATGAATAAATAAATAAATAAAATTGCCAAAATGAATTTAAAATAATTGGCAAAAGCCTAGATAAAAAATAATCAATACCTTTTACGTGTTGGCAGTAACCATTTTCATATGGAATTAGTTTAGTAATACATTTAATTAGAAAGATATAGAAACTACATGAAGAAATCTATAAAATCATACTAAAGAATGTAAAACAACATAGAGAGGGAAGACAAAATGTATTCATATGATATGAAAATGTAAATAATCTCTTAATGATGAGTATTATTGAAATTCTAATTAGCGTCCTTTTTATGTGAACAGGATAAAAAAATATTTTACGGGGCGCCTGGGTGGCAGAGTCGGTTAAAGTGTCGACTTCAGCTCAGGTCATGATCTCACAGTTCGTGGGTTCGAGCCCCGCGTCGGGCTCTGTGCTGACAACTCAGAGCCTGGAGCCTGCTTCAGATTCTGTGTCTTCCTCTCTCTCTGCCCCTCCCCTGCTTGTGCTCTGCCTCTCTGTCTCTCAAAAGTAAATAATTGTTTAAAAAAATATTTTACAAGTTATACGGAAGAATATAGACAAAGATTGCTCAAGCAAATTATGAGAAGTACAAATAGTGGCTGGGGGGATGGTATATGGCTGGTTCAGCTGGTAGAGCATGCGACTCTTGATCTCAGGGTTGTGAGTTTGAGCCCCATGTTGGGTGTAGAGACTGTTTAAAAATAAATTTTTAAAAAATAGTGGATAAGGAAGTCACCTTATCAGATATCTATAAACTACTATACTCAAAGTCATGTTGAAATGACACAGGAATAAACAAACAGATGAGTGAAATAGAAAAGTTTAGGGATGGAACCAAATGAATATTAAGGCTTTATATGTGTTCAAGGTTTTATTCCAACTTAGTAGAATATGGAGGATTTATTTTAGTAAAGGTGCTTGCACAACTGACTTTCCATCTGGAGTGAAAAGCCTGGATCTTTACCTCACACCATATATAGAAATTAATTCCAGATGAATTCAGAATTTAAATTTAAAGAATAAAAATGTTAAAATGGGAAGAATATTTGTATAAACTTATAGTGGAAGAGAATTATCATGCTAAGGAAGACAGGACTTTAGAAATCATAATGGAAAAAAACCCCAGGAATTTAAAAACATAAAACAAAAAGCAAAAAGTATGGCAAAAGACACTATAAATGCAACCTAAAAAATGCAAATGAAACCCAAAATTAAATCTAATTTCACTCATCAGAATGCCAAACAACAACGATTTAGGTCTTTAAATATAAAATAGTGTCTTATGGATGTGTGAATTACTACAACAGTTTTGGAAACAATCTGTCAATATCTATTTCAGTTTTTTGTAATGTTCGTATCCCTGACTTAGCAATCCTAAAGTTTTAGAAATTTTTCTATGGAAGTAAAGCAAAAGTTTGCTTTACACACACACACACACACACACACACACACACACACACATTAATACACACACACATATGTTTATGGTTTCCTGCACTAAACTTGTGGTAGTGAAAAACCTAGGAAGGATTGGAACGCTCATAATATGTGAACAGTTAAATGAATTGTAGTCGTATATCCATGCTGTGATGGTTAATTTTCTGTCAACTTGATTGGGTCATACAGTCCTCAGATATTTGCTCAAATATCCTGGGTATGTCTGTGAGGATGTTTCTGAATGAGATGAACATTAAAGTCAATAAACTGACTAAAGCAGACTGCCCTTCCTAATGTGGATGAACCTCATCCAATTGTTGAAGGCCTGAATAGAAGAAAAAGGCTGAGGAAGAGGGAACTCTTCCTGCCTGACTGGCTTTGAGCTGGGACATAGATTCTTTCCTGTCTTTGAGCCATCCTGAAACATTGGCTCTTCCTGTGTCTCAAGCCTGCCACCACTCACCACTCAGACTGGAACCTGGAGCTCTCCTGGAGCTCAGGCCTCAGGACATAGACCAGAACCACATCCATAAGTATTTGAGTCAATTCCTTATAATAAAATGTCTTGACACACACACACACACATACACACACACACATCCTACTGGGTCTGTTTCTCTGGAGAACCCCGATTAATGCACACACTAGGGAATATCATGTATCTGTCAAAAAAGAATGAGATGGATCCATACTGATCGACTTGAAGGATGTCCATGAGCTACAATATAATGACATGGTATGATCCCACCAGTTTTACAACAAATAGTATGATTAAAACTATGTGTTTGTGCATATACATGTACACTTGTGCATGCTTATGTTTGCGCGAACAGGATGAAAAAGTGTGAGTGGACTCACAACAGGCTGTGTGCATTAGTTTCCAGGCTCAAGAATCCGGAGGATGAGGGGCGCCTGGGTGGCTCAGTCGGTTAGGCGTCTGACTTTGGCCCAGGTCACGATCTCACGGTTTGTGAGTTCGAGCCCCACATCAGGCTCTGTGCTGACAGCTCAGAGCCTGGAGCCTGCTTTGGATTCTGTGTCTCCCTCTCTCTCTGTCCCTCCCCTGCTCATGCACTCTCGCTCTCTCTCTCAAAAATAAACAAACATTAAAAAAATTAAAAAAAAAAAAGAATCTGGAGGATGAGGTGGAGTGGCCAGATTATTAAATTTTTACTTGAATATTTGTAGTATTTCACTGATGTGGTATGTTATGCTAATTTTGCCATTTTTAAAAATTTTTTGGAGATAAAACTCACTTAACATAAAACTCACCATTTTAACTATTTAAAAATGTACAGTTCAGGGGCACCTGGGTGGCTCAGTTGGTTAAGCGTCTGACTTCAGCTCAGATCATGATGTCAGTTTGTGAGTTTGAGCCCCACATCGGGCTCACTGCTGTCAGCACGGAGCCCACTTCGGATCCTCTGTCCCCCTCTCTCCCTGCCCCTCCCAAGCTCACACTCTCTCTAAAAAAAACTAAACATTAAAAAAAATAATGTATAGGGGCACCTGGGTGGCTCAGTCAGTTGAGCATCCGACTTCAGCTCAGGTCATGATCTCACAGTCCGTGAGTTCGAGCCCCGCGTCGGGCTCTGTGCTGACAGTTCAGAGCCTGGAGCCTGTTTCAGATTCTGTGTCTCCATCTCTCTGCCCCTTCCCCGCTCATGCTCTGTCTCTGTCTCTCAAAAATGAATAAACGTTTAAAAACATGTATGAAAATGTACAATTCGGTGATTTTTAGCATATTCACAATTTTGTGCAACTATCACCAGTATCTAATTCCAAAACATTTATAGCACCACAAAATAAAATAGGATGCCTGCCAATTCCACACCCCACCCCCATCCCCTGGAAACCACTGATCTACTTTCTCTCAGTGGATTTGCTTATTCCAGACATTTAATGTGAATGGACTACAATATTTGGCCTTTTGTGCCTGGCTTTTTTCACTTAGCCTAATGTTTCAAGGTCTATCCACATCGGAACATGTTTCAGTGCATCATTTTTACTTATGGCCAAGTAATATTCCATTGTATGGAGTTACCAGATTTTGTTCATGTAGTCATCAGCTGATGGGCACTTTGGTTGTTTTCTCTTTTTGGCTTAAAACAATTTTTTTTAATGCTTATTTTCTTGAGAGAAAGAGAGAAACAGAGTGTGAGTGGGGGAGGGACAAAGAGAGAGGGAGACACAGAATCCGAAGCAGGCTCCAGGCTCTGAGCTGTGAGCACAGAGCCCAACATGGGGCTTGAACCCACGAACCATGAGATTGTGACCTGACCTTGGCTTTTATGAATATTACTGCTATGAACATTCTTGTACATGTGTGTTTATATACCTATACACACATGTGTGTATACATATATGACTACATACTCACATGTGTATATGCATGCACAAATATTTTTTCAAGTGTGAAGATAAAGAATGCTTTAGACATTTAAGGAGTTAGAAAGTTTGCAGTTCACAGAAACTTTGTTAAAGAGATATACTCTATCTCTACCTTTTCTTGAGATCAATATGTTCCTTGGCTGAGATTTACTTTTCATTTTGCCAAGCACAGTAGCAAAACTTTTATTCCTGCTTAAATATTTGCTGATGCATTATGTCACAAAATTTAATATTAGTCTAGATTGAAAAGTCCAAAGAATCTCAAATGAATATGAGAAGTGTGTGTGTGTGTGTGTGTGTGTGTGTGTGTGTGTTGGAGGGGTATATGGAGTGGAAAAAGTGAAAGCATGCTAAGATTTTTCCATACATAGATAGATGTCATAGTTAATGATTAACTCTGAATTTTTACATTTAACTATACAGTAATATATGTAAAATTAAATTTATATATATTTATGTTCATTAACATTTCACTTGATCTATAGAAACTGGATGCATTGGTGGGGGAACAATGAACAGAGAAGTTAACAATTCAACAAAATGCAGGAAAGACAATCAATTAAAAGCCAAAATATGCTAAATACAAATTAACACAAAAATTGGGAAATGGAGAATATAAACAGATTGCAAAAACACGTGCAAACATATAAATCCTCATACCCAATGTGGACAGACTTATTTCCCCAATAAATGAACAGAGACTCTCTGACTGTGGAAAATGAAAAAGTTTTTTTTATTTTTATGTTTTGGCAATTGAGTTCTTGTTTTCTGAATGCTTATTACTTTGTAACACAATTCTACAACTTTATTAACTAAACCACATAATCCTCCACATTTATATATGCCAAGAATAAATTCAATAAACATAGGGGTACATATATCTTTTTGAATTCCTGTTTTCATTTTTTTTTGGGGGGGGGGTTAAAATACCCGGTAGCAGAATTTTTGGGTCACAGGGTAATTCTATGTTTAATTTTCTGAGGAACCTGCATACTGTTTTCCACAGTGGCTGCGCCGGTTTGCATTACGACCAACAGTGTATGAAGGTTTCTTTTTTTCCACACTATCCTCACCAACACTTGATACTTGTGTTTTTGATTTTGGCCATTCTGACAGGTGTAAAGTGATATTTCATTGTGGTTTTAATTTGCATTTCCCTGATGATTCGTGATGTTGAGCATCATATCATGTGTCTGTTGTCCATCTGCATGTCTTCTTTGGAAAAAAGTCTATTCACATCCTCTGCCCATTGTTAATTGGATTATTTGCGTTTTTTGGTGTTGTATAGGTTGTATAGGTTGTATAGTTGTATAGGTTCTTTCTGTGCCTTGGATATCAACCCCATATTGGATATAACAATTGCAGATATCTTCTGTCATTCAGTAGGTTGCCTTTTTGTTTTGTTGATGATTTCCTTTCCTGTGCAAACGCTTTTTATTTTGGTGTAGCCCTAATAGTTTAATTTAGCTTCTGTTTCCCTTGCCTGAGGAGACATATCCACAAAAATGTTTCTATGGCCAATGTCAGAGAAATTACTGCCTCTGATTTCTTCCAGGAATTTTATAGTTTCAGGTCTCATATTTAGGTCCTCTGTGTTTATTTATTTTTATTTTTATTTTTTTAAATTTTTTTAGAACTAGAAATGTGTTTTATTTTGGAAATTTCAGATTGGACTGTCTGGGTATTTTTCTGATTTGAAACTTTTATTCTTTGTTTAATTATGTTCATTTAATTTTTTTAACTTTTAACATTTTATTTTTTTAATTAATTATTTTTAAATATGAAATTTATTGTCAAATTGGTTTCCATACAACTCAGTCCTCTGTGTTTAAACTGCAGCATAATTTACAATAGCCAGGATATGGAAGCAACCTCAGTGTCCATCAACTGATGAATGGACAAGGAAGAGGTGGTGTATATATACAATGGAATATTACTCAGCCATTAAAAAGAATGAAATCTTGCCATTTGCAACGCCATGGATGGAGGTATAGGGTATTACGTGAAGGGAAGTCAGTCAGAGAAAGACAAATACCATATGAGTTCACTCATATGTGGACTTTAAGAAACAAAACAAATGAACAAAGATAAAAGAAACCAACAAGAAAGCGGGCTCTTAAACACAGAGAACAAACTGGTGGTTGCCAGAGGGGAGGTGGGTGGGGGGATGGGTAAAAACATCACGATAGCACTAAGAAATGGACAGAATTGTCAGATCACTGTACGCCTGAAACTAACATAACACTGCATGCTAATTATCCTTAAATTTAAAAAGATTGGAAAACAATAAATTTGAGATGGATAAAGAAAGCTAAACCTAAGAAACCAAGGTCTAAAGGTAAATGTGTATTTTTACAATTTTTAAGTGGGAAAGGTATAGATGTAAAAAACCAAAAGAATACTGTTTTTATCACAGCAAAATTAAAGTTCCATATTCCCCTCCAAAACAAATACTTGGAAGAAAATAGCTGTTACATATAATGGATTAATATCAAGAAAAATAAAGATACTGTATAAAATAACATGAAAAGCACAATACGCAAAAGTAAAAGATAAAGAAATAGAAATATTGTACTAGCATACTAGGAATTCCATACACTCAAATGGATAGAAGCTAGAAATATGATTTAGCCATCAGGTAAAAGCTAAGGATGAGTCATGTCAAGAGTTAGCACACATTTGGGAAGTCAGACTTTCTCATATACTACTGACAGTTGTGTGGATTGGCGAAACAATCTTGGGGGATAATTCAGCAGTACATAAACACATTTAGATGCTTCAAAGAAGCATTTAGGCAGAGATTAATCGCAGCAGTTTTGGTGAACAATAATTGTGAAAAATTAGAAACAACCTAAATGATCAGCAATAAGGGAATGATCAATTAGATTTTGGAATAGTCATGCCATTGTCTACATGTAGCAGTTAAAAAGAATGAAATACATCTGTTTGTATTGGCACAGAGCTTTCACCATGACAGACTGCTTTGGCCAAAACAAGTAGAAATGATTCAGATAGCTAACCTCCCAAGTTAAATATCGAAATCTCATGTGTGTGAATTAATGGACTACAAAAATGGAAAAATATCCACCCAACTGTTCTAAGTGGTTATTGTTGAGGAGTAGAGTAGGAATTCAGGAAGGCCTTGCTCTGTTTCCTTCTGCATTGTTTTAATTTTTTTTGCAATGATACTTACTAAATACTCGTATATATTAAAAATACAAACTACAATCTAAGTAACCTTGAAAAACTATATTCTCAATATTCTTTATTGTCTCATTTATTTGCATCGATAGTGACTTTGCAAGTTAAATCATGTCTATATCAAAGACATATGAGGGCACCCGGGTGGCTCAGTCGGTTGAGCTTCTGGCTTCAGCTCAGGCCATGATCTCACAGTTTGTGAGTTCGAGCCCCGTGGGCTCACTGCTGCCAGCGTAGAGCCCACTTCAGATCCTCTGTCGCCCCCTCTCTCTCTGTCCCTCCCCCACTCACGCTCTCTTTCAAAAATAAATAAATGTTAAAAAAGACACATGAAAAGAAATAACAAACAGAAAATAATTCAAAAATCTAAATAATTTTTAAATGCAATAAAGTGCGTAATTATTCCTAATTTTACTTAAGATTTATGTTTTTTATACATAGCTTGGCACAATTCACATGTTCTATCCGTAATATTCATTCAAAGTACTAGACTGGCCTAGGAATCAAGAGGCCTGGATTCTAGTCTACATCCACCAGTGTGCTTAACTCTGGCAAGATGTCTACTCACCCGCTCAGATGTCATCATTCTATCATTTAAAGGGGATGGACTAGGTCATCTGAAGGCCTAACAACCTATCATTCTGTAACAATCTGGAAATTGAACGAATGTGGTTGGAGGCATCTGTTATGAGTTTCATGCCCAGAGATTCCACATTTTTAGGAACATTTCAAATTCAAGTGGTTTGCCCCATTTTTTTCCAAGAGAATATGGTCACACTATCCATATTTGGGGGGAAACTATTACCTTGATATGATCATCTTCAACAAAAACAGCTTGAGAAATGGCTTCCCCAGCATAAGATACTGGTAGATAATGCAGGCAGCAAAGTATAGTGGGAAATAGTATAATTTAGGAATCAAGGAGGTGTATATTGTCTGGAACACCTCGAAAAAGCTATACAAGGGGCCTGAGCCTCGTTATCCACATTTATAAAGTGAAGCTAATACTATCTACCATTATATGCCACTATTTATAGTAATAGTCACCATTTGCTAAGCCCACACTGTATTTCTGGCAATGTATCAAGCATTTTCCACAATACCTAATTGAATTTTCCCAATAAATCTTAGCTGCCAAGCAAAGCTGAGTTACTCCGGGACTCACTGCCGGAGAATTGCTCATCAACTGCAAAGAAGAACACGTCTCTTATGGATAATGCAAGACTTCACTTTTGTTACCATGCACTTCCCTGTGATGTCTGAATACAGAGTTTATTGAAGCAGATCAGTGCTAGTAGCATAATAATGTTCCCGTAGTGCCAAATAATGTTCCTTCAGGGCTCTAGCTCATTACTCCCATTTTTATTTTGGAAACTCCCAATTAAGGAGTCACTACAAATAGTGGGAAATTTAATGCCACGTCATCTCCTGGCTCTATACTTTTGCTGATATATATGTATTATAATTCCATTCTTCTTGACATTCCCACTGATTTTAAACGCTACAACCACTTGATCCTTGTCATTCCCCCTCACCCCGCCCCCCCCCCCCACAGGTTCTTGCTTTACAGGTAGATTCATCAATCTGCAGGGGAAATGCTTTTACCTAGTACTTCCAAAACTATATGCAATTTCCAATTCTTCCAGCATTAATTTGTAAGTGCAATGCCATTCCTATCAAGGTACTTAGAGGAATTTAAGAAAACAGAATGAGGCAAGCTAATTCTCAAGTTATCTAGAAGACAAATGCATAAGTTCAGCCAAGCGGTTTTTGGAAAAAGATTGGCGAGGAGAAAAAACAAACAGGAAGTAGCATATGAGTTGTGATTTGGACTGAAATTTCATGAGGGAGCCTTCATGGGTTAGAAGCATACCGGCAACTATGCTCGCTGTAATTATAACTATAGCAGTGTTCACTGGATTAGCTACAATGAGGTCATGGTTGACAACATTTTCCTTTTGCATATGGTAGAAGGGGATGGCTTATATTTTCTTCAAATACGGCATTACAACTAAGGCATATGCCAATGGCTGCTCACCCACAAAGCGATTTCACCTTTCTCGCTAAGGAAGCCCTGCTTCAGGTAACAATATGGCCCACTCCAGAAGAAACAGCAAGCTTGAGGATGAAAGCCACCATCCTGTTAACAACAGAAAGGTGGAAAGAACTTGGGTCCCCAGAACATCCTCCGAGTCTACTCACCTCAAGACTTTTAATTAAATAAACAAAACTTTGTAAGTGTTTTAAGCCGTTTTAGTCAAGTTATCTATTATCTGCAGCTAAAAACATTTGGGGGTGGGGATAAAAATAAGCATTCTAAAATACTCTTTACTTATGAGTGAATAAGCAAATATACAAAAATCTGTTGGTCCACATGAAGTAAACAATGTCTTTATTGAAAAACCACTGAAATTCCAAATGCACATGTGGAGATAAAATGGAGAGAGCCAAGAGGTTGAAAACAGGAATTAGAAGCAGAAAATTACTCAACGAGGGGCACCTGGGTGGCTCAGTTGTTTAAGTGTCTGACTTCGGCTCAGGTCATGATCTCATGGTTCATGGTTCAAGCCGCCCATCGGGCTCTGTGCTGACAGCTCAGAGCCTGGAGCCTGCTTTGGATTCTGTGTCTCCCTCTCTCTCTCTCTCTCTCTGTCCCTCCCCAACTCATGCTCTGCCTCTTTCTGTCTTTCAAAAAAAAATAAATGTCAAAAAAAATTTTTTTAATTATTCAATGATACATTGATTTTCCTGTTTTTTTCATCAAGGTGGATTTAATGCTGTGAAATGACTGAAAGCTTCTTCTGAATATTTGCATGGCTCTATTCAATCGTTTGTAATATATATATTTAAAACACACACACACATTTGCACACACTGCACAGATCTCTGGTGTTTAATGAGTTTTGACAATTGTATATATCTGTATAATTAAAACTCCAAACTAGATACAGAACATTTTTATCACCTGTGAAAGTTCTCCCAATAGACAACCATTAATCTGGTTTATATCACCATAGATTAGTTTTAACTGTTCTAGAACTTCACAGAAGAGGAATAATATAATGTGCACTCTTTGTGGTCTAGATTCTTTTGCTCGCCATATACATAAGATCCATTCATGTTGTTGTGTTTATTAGCAGTTTCTTCATTTTCACTGCTGAGTAGTATTTCATCAGATGAATACACCAGTGTGCTTGTCCATTCTTCTGTTGATGGATTTTGGGTTGCTTCCAGTTGCTGGCTACTAATAATATTTTTTCTCAGCTAGTGGTGTAAAACCTGAATCTTGAGGACTAAAAATAAATGTCCCTTTTGTCTTGCTAATAGCATGAGGGCAGCAATAAAGTAAAAACTTTTCCAGTCTTTACAAACTTTTCTGAAACAGTAATTTTTGAGGTAGGGAACAGTAATGAGTTCCAAGATACACAAGGATTGCCATGAGTTGCTGGAAGCGAAATATATTTAGAAAAGTAATTCAACTTCTCTAAGCCTCAGTTTCTCATTTGTAAAACATCTTTAAGGATCTTTTTAATTTTAACATCCTATTCCATTACTTTTATTTCAAACAGTAACTGGGATGTTTTGGGACAGGGGTTTGTTATGTTGGTATTGGCTTTGGATGTCATAGACCACACATGGGTATGGTATGATGTTTCCATTCAAGTTTACTACCCAAGAATAATTACTTATTTTGTTTGTTGTTGTTGTTTGCTCGTTTTACCAGAGGCTGTTTATTTAATTTTTGCAAAGGTGACTGGGATATTATGATTTATAAGGAATATATATTTGGTTATTTCATGACCAAATTATGTCTCTCAGATGTATTTGGTCTTCTTCCATGGTTCTTGGCTTACAGTTCAAGAATATTTACTTTTACTTTAGTTTTATAGATTCGAGATGAGGATTCTTTATACGATTTTACTTTTCTGAGCATGTCCATCGAGAATTCTTTGTTAAAAGAACTCTGGAAACTGTTAAACCTAACCATTGTCAAATATTCTAACTTAGCCTTTGATTTTGCCCTGGGGGAGAGCAGTTATATGGAGTTAATGGAGGTTTTCACCTCCACTGGGTCCAGACGCTACTTGTCCCTGGGACTATAAAGGTTGACCCTCAGTCACTAAGGACTTCCCAAGGGAACCCAGTCACTGAAAGTTCCCAATAGCATGTACTTCTGCCTCTACTTCAGTAAGGACAGAAAGTATGACTCCGCTACCACTCCTGAATTGCTTTCTGTGCTTGACATTGGCCCTCAAGGGAAATGCTTGTGACAGAGTACCTATCCAGAAAGAAAGAATGCGGGGGTGGGGGGGGGCGCCTGGAGGTTCAGCTGGTTAAGCATCTGACTTCAGCTCAAGTCATGATCTCACTGTTCGTGAGTTCGAGCCCCGCATCGGGCTCTGTGCTGACATCTCAGACCCTGGAGCCTGCTTTGGATTCTGTGTCTCCCTCTCTCTCTGCCCCTTCCCTGCTCACACTCTGTCCCTGTCTCTCTCTCAAAAATAAATAAACATTAAAACATTTTTTTAAAAAGAGAGAGAAACAAAGAATGTAATTAGAGTTCTGGAGAAGAAGGTGTAGGATCTGAGGTCCACTTTTTCTTTCTTTTTTACTACATGTAGTAACTCAGCTAAAGATGTTGGGATTCACTGTTACAGTCAGAGGCAGAAAATAAGCAGATTTCAGAAGATAGTACAGAGAACTGAAAATTACTAAAAACTAGTGTGGCAGGACGGTCTATGAGATTTCAATGTCTGCCTTGCTCTTGCTGCAGTGGGAGACAGGAATGATAGTAAAGTACGTTTTAGCTCTATGTCCCCTTATGGGAACAACAGCCAAAACTGTTTGAAGACCCAGGATCTTCCAAGCCCCACCTCTGGGGCAGGAAACAGCTAGCCTGTGCTTTAGATGGCCCTGAGAGACACTTTTGGCCAGGCCCGTGTAGGGAATGTTCATTCCTGTGGAGGAATTCAACTTGAGCTTTGCTGTAGGGGAGGAGATGTAGAGAGGCTGAAGCTCAGACAGGAAGTGGTAAGTAGTCCCTTACCCACATCTTCTGAAGTTCATAACTAAATCTCTTATCCAAGGTCATACCTTTCAGTGGATGCTAGAGCCTGCACAGACTGTTAGGGACCATCGTATACATCTACTCCCCATACCATGTACAGTGACATCAGGTTGAGAGCTTGAAATAGGCATGGATGGGAACATTTACATTATGTAAATCAGCCAACACTACAGATCAGTCATTTGTTCCCCTGAGAGAGCTAGCTATTAAATATTTACCCACTTCCGAAGACTATGTGGAAAGGCCTGATATTTGACCCAACTTGAGTCAACTCTGTGGGACCATCCTACTGCTAGAGCCCCTCAAGAGAGTGGTGGAACCTGCTGCTGGGTTTGCATTGCAAGTAGACCTCTTTTTGCTCATTCCTGCTTCTGTTGCGTTCCTTCTACAGATGTCGATCTCAAGCTCCTCCTAAATAAACATCCTATACCCTAAATTCCATCTCTTTCCAGGGAATCTAATCTTCCAGAGAGGTCAAATAACTTAATCAAGGTCACTTAGATAGTAAGGGACAGAACCAGAACTCAATCATCTGCCTAATCCTAAAGTTCCTGTTCTTAATGATCAGGCAGCCTGTTTCTAGATGTCAATAAGAAATTCCTGGATAGCAATCACTTTCTACTTTCCAACTACTTCTGGTTCTACACAGCAATTTTAAGAACAGGAACCATTCAGGGTGGCTAACTCCAAAAGACTAATCTACTGTGCCCTGCACCCAACAAATTATTAACATTGAGGCAGTAATAAGATATCTGTACAAAGACAGAAAAAGACAAAATACAATTTCCTACCAGGAGTCACTCACATAGGATCAACATGGGAAGTGGGCCTGGAAAAATTAGGGAGGTAAGCAAAATATGCCTTGGTTTTCTCCTCTTTTCTATGCAATGCAATCGACCCAATTTAACACATTTATCATTACCTACAGCGTATAAAACGCTATGATGGGTACTGTGGGGAATACAAGATAAGAAGTGTTTTCTACACGCGCTGTCTTTCTCTCTCTCTCACAAATAAACATTAAAAAAGTGTTTTCTAAACATTCTCCACATAATAGGCAGGCGAATTACGAAAGGCAGAAATGTAAAACAAAGCAGAGTGGCACATCGGTGCCAATGAAATGCCAAGGGACTGTTAAGACTGACAATACTAATTTTGCTGATGATCTTGGAATAGGTGGAATTGGAACTTGGTCTTGAAGAATGAGGCTTTGACAGAAAGTTATTAAGTGTGGGGAGGAAAACTTGGCGGGAGAGAACAGCTGGAGCAATTCTTTTGAGGCAAGCAAGTTCAGAGTGTGAAAGGGAAAAAAAAACCTGGTGTATCTTGAATGCTTATGCCATTTACCTGGAATAACCTGATGTCCTCATTTTATTAAAGTTCTTTATAAATCTTAGTCTTCTAGAAGGATCCAGAAAGAACGAGGTTTGGGATATTCTTTTGACCTTAACTCTGCTCAGGAGGTTGAAGCTTTTTATTTTTCTTTTTTTTTAAGTGTTTGTTTATTTTTGAGAGAGAGAGAGAGAGAGAGAGAGCGAGCAAGCAAGGGAGGGGCATAGAGAGAGGGAGACACAGAATCCGAGGCAGGCTCCAGGCTCTGAGCTGACAGTACAGAGCCCGACACAGGACTCGCACTCACAGTGAGATCATGATCGGAGCTGAAGTTGGATGCTCAACCGACTGAGCCACCCAGGCGCCCCTCTAAGAGACTGAAGTTTTAATTTTGCCCTGAGGGTGCACAGTTAGAGTGAAATGTGAAATGCTCTGGTCTTTTCTTATACTTATTTAGGCAGTAATAGTCATCAGTGGTAAGAAATATTTCCAGGGAAATCCTGGTTGGAGATGAAAGACGGGGTGTGGGGTTGGGAGGGGGAGGGTATGGCAGGAAATAGAGCTGGGAAAGTTAGGAATTTAAATTGTGGGGAGGCATTTTAATCCTAGATTTCAGCATTTGAACCATACTAATTTGGCATCGGAGTAAGAGAAAGACATGAGCAGATTTTTTTTTCAAGAAGACAAAGGGAAGACTGTGGAGAGGGGTTAAAATGGAAGGAATTTAAGAGGCTGGGATCCGGAAGCTATAGGAAAAAGCCTGGTGAATGATAAGGATTTTCTGGAGAGTAGGATCAGCAATGGGGAAAACGATACAGTAGAAATACTTATAAGGTAGAATTAATAGAAGGTTGATTATATGGGGAGTAAAATATAGGGTAAAGTTTAAAGTAATCAAAGATTTATTAGGATGGGGGGAACATTGCCAGTTTATAGTTCTACCAAAGAAAGAGGTTTATTCCCAGTTTAGTCTAGTTCTCTCCACACCCCTCAGCAGGGTATTTTCTGTGTTCCCTAGTAGAAAGCATTTTGTTATCACAAAAGCCTCTTCTGCTTATTCATTCTCATGTCCAGAGAATGTGTCCCACTCCCAGTGTAGAAAACATCAGCTGGCAAGAATGGATAAAGGCTTCAGATAACCTTACCCATTTTTTCTGTATCTGTCTGCTGACTGGAGCGGCCTAGGAGAAATTCAGGATTAATCCCTATGTTTTTTGTTTCACTTGGTTGTCAGATCACAAAGGCTAGGAATCCAGTATGGTAGCAACATCCACACACGTTTCTAATATTTGTATCTGTATTTTCAATTGAAGCCAGACTTACCAGAGGCAAACAATTATTCAGTTCCCTTTGAAGGACTCGATAGTATCTTAGAAGGATCTGTTAAATTCCTCTTACAGTAATTACTAGAATCACAAATAGCTTCCTGGTGTCCTGAGGCATTTGGCAGTCATTTGTGATAATGATCCGCATCCAGTTTTATTTTAGTTTTTCCCCAAACTAAAGGACCTTTGTCTCTTTATATGGATAACTCCAAAGTTAAACACATCCATAGTCATATAGACATGTTCCTACTTTGAAAAGAAAGGTAAATTACAACCTTCTCTAACCCATTGACCTTCTCTGGAGTGAAGTGTTAAATGTTCTGAAAGAAAGTTCATCAATGAAATGTCATTCACCAATCCTCTAGAGAAAGGTAAGCTCTCCTAGAAAATGAGAAAGAGAAAATCACCAACAAAGGCTATTATTGATTAGCTAGGTCAAGTCAAATCCCCCAACTGCCATAGTCCTAAGAATGTGAAGAAGAAACGCTCTTGACTTCATGTGCGTGCAAAAGTCATCAAAATATGCAAAAATAATCATGACTCCTTTAACCTAATAGCCTTGGTCAACATCCTCGCTTTATGGTATGGCAAGATATTTCAAGCTTAATCTCACATTTTTTTTGCCCCAGAGCTAAAATTAGACACTTTCCCAAAGAACCCTTATTCCTTTGACTGAGAAATGATATTTAGAGGCCACAATTCCAGTAGCAGAAACACTCACTGCTATTATATTGGACATTCTTTCTGTCCTTTTTGGACAAAGGAGGGGGAACCATATGAACCATGTGGTTTTGAACCCTAAGAAAGTGCATTTTCTATAAATCCAAAATGATAGAATATCAGCAGTCTCATGTAGGTCGACCTAACATTTTAAAGATAAAATGGATTTTAAGTTCATCGCATTCAAATTGGATTTTATCGGGCTTTTATTTCAGGGAAGGGAAACAGATAGAAATATAGATGAAATAAGGTTGTCCATATATTGATAATTGTTGGAGCCAGGCAATAGGTACATGAAAGGTTACAAGCTTTTTTTTTTGAATATGTTGGAAAACTTCCATAATGTGGTTTCTGTGTGTGTGTGTGTGTGTGTGTGTGTGTGTGTGTGTGTATTTTCTTTCTGTTTTTATTTTATTTTTTTTATAATATAATTTATGGTAAATAGGTTTCCATACAATACCCAGTGCTCCATAATGCAGTTTCAAAGAAGATTTAATGATAAGAAGAGTAATGTTAGTGATGTTGAAGATGCATAGAAAGGGTTTGAATAGGGGCGCCTGGGTGGCGCAGTCGGTTAAGCGTCCGACTTCAGCCAGGTCATGATCTCGTGGTCCGTGAGTTCGAGCCCCGCGTCAGGCTCTGGGCTGATGGCTCAAAGCCTGGAGCCTGTTTCCGATTCTGTGTTTCCCTCTCTCTCTGACCCTCCCCCGTTCATGCTCTGTCTCTCTCTGTCCCAAAAATAAATAAACGTTGAAAAAAAAAATTAAAAAAAAAAAAAAAAGAAAGGGTTTGAATAAAAGTGTGTCATGAAATGGGAGGACAAAATTGTAAAGAAAGCGTTATATTTATACATAATGTTAGTTAATATGTGCATATGTATCAAAATTAATACATTGAATATTATAGAATTTTGAAAATTACCTCTACATGATAGATAGATACAAAGATAGATAGATAGATACATACATACATACATACATATAATGACCACAAATCTTTTAAGCAGAACCTTTTACGTAAGGCTCCCAAAGTCTTCTATTAGGTAGTCACTGCTTACGGCATTCAGAAGACTATTTGTGACTTTAAGTGAAACAAGATTCAACAGGTATTTATGGAGCAGTTTTGAGGCATACAACTGTGTGCTGAGCTCATTGGACGCGATATTAATTCATTGATTTATATTTATTTAAAAGGTTTATAAAATCAGGTAAGATTACATAAGATGGACAGAGGTGAGAAGGAGAAGGGAGAAAAAAGGGCAAAAATAATTTTGGAAAATGGATCCAGGACAAGCCTAATGGAAAATTACATATTACAAATTCCTAAGCTGCTGCTCTATGTGGCTTTCAATTAAAAAACAATGACAGGGGCGGCTGGGTGGCTCAGTCGGTTAAGCGGCCGACTTCGGCTCAGGTCATGATCTCACGGTCCGTGAGTTCGAGCCCCGCGTTGGGCTCTGTGCTGACAGCTCAGAGCCTGGAGCCTGTTTCAGATTCTGTGTCTCCCTCTCTCTGACCCTCCCCTGTTCATGCTCTGTCTCTCCCTGTCTCAAAAATAAATAAAAAAAAAAAACGTTAAAAAAAAAAAAAACAATGACATATCGGGACAAAGGGCTAGTATGCAAAATCTATAAAGAACTCACCAAACTCCACACCAGAGAAACAAATAATCCAGTGAAGAAATGGGCAGAAAACATGAATAGACACTTCTCTAAAGAAGACATCCGGATGGCCAACAGGCACATGAAAAGATGCTCAACGTTGCTTCTCATCAGGGAAATACAAATCAAAACCACACTCGGATACCACCTCACGCCGGTCAGAGTGGCTAAAATGAACAAATCAGGAGACTATAGATGCTGGCGAGGATGTGGAGAAACGGGAACCCTCTTGCACTGTTGGTGGGAATGCAAACTGGTGCAGCCACTCTGGAAAACAGTATGGAGGTTCCTCAAAAAATTAAAAATAGATCTACCCTATGACCCAGCAGTAGCACTGCTAGGAATTTACCCAAGGGGTACAGGAGTGCTGATGCATAGGGACACTTGGACCCCAATGTTTACAGCAGCAATTTCAACAATAGCCAAATTATGGAAAGAGCCTAAATGTCCATCAACTGATGAATGGATAAAGAAATTGTGATTTGTATACACAATGGAATACTACGTGGCAATGAGAAAGAATGAAATCTGGCCTTTTGTAGCAACGTGGATGGAACTGGAGAGTGTGATGCTAAGTGAAATAAGTCATACAGAGAAAGACAGATACCATATGTTTTCACTTTTATGTGGATCCTGAGAAACTTAATAGAAGACCATGGGTGAGGGAAAGAAAAAAAAAAGTTAGAAAGGGAGGGAGCCAAACCATAAGAGACTCTTAAAAACTGAGAACAAACTGAGGGTTGATGGGGGGTGGGAGGGAGGGGAAAGTGGCTGATGGGCATTGAGGAGGGCACTTGTTGGGATGAGCACTGGGTGTTGTATGGAAACCAATTTGACAATAAATTTCATATTAAAAAAACACAACTTTTTATTTGAATACAGTCGACCCATAATGTTACATTTGTTTCAGGTGCACAACATAATGATTCAACTTCTCTATGTGGGTTTCAAATTTATTTTTAAGCTTTCTAGTCATGAAAATGAAAAAGTCAAGCTTGATCAGTTTCACAGCTCAAGGTCGACCACAAAATAAAGCTAAGCCAAATTCCATAGAGAAGTACAGCAATTTCTGGCATTAAAAAAGATTCTGGGGTGCCTCGGTGGCTCAGTTGGCTGAGTGTCTGACTCTTGATTTTGGCTCAGGTCATGATCTCATGGTTCATAGGTTCGAGCTCCACCTCAGGCTCCAAGCTATCAGCACAGAGCCTACTTGGGATTCTCTCTCTCCCCACCCACCCCCACCCCGCCTCTGCCACTTCACTGCTTGTTCTCTCTCTCTCTCTCTCTCTCAAAATAAACAAATAAACTTAAAAAAAAGATTCTGAAGATACAATTCTTCTTATGCAAAGCTAAAAATTTTCAGGCTTATCAAAAGAGGTCTGCAAAGAGTAAGAAGGTGGTATTTTCATTTGTCGTCATATTCTAGATTAGAAAACCAAGAGGCGAAGGGCACCTTGGTGGCTCAGTCTGCTGAGTGTTGAACTCCCAGTTTCGGTTCTAGTCATGATCCCAGAGTCATGATATTGAGCCCTCATCAGGCTCTATGCTGAGTGTCGAGCCTGCTTAAGATTCTCTCTTTCTCCCTCTGCCCGTCCCCCACTCACACTCTCTCTCTAAAATGAAAACAAACAAAAATAAATAAATGAATAAATAAATAAATAAAAAGAAAACCAAGAGGTGATATCTACCTATACTACGTTGCAAGCCTCTTTGGTTGGAAGCAAAAGAAAACAATTTGCCGTTGGTAAAGTTAAACCTGAGGGGATGGAACATTATAACTATATAGAAATACTAAGGAGGGAAAAGACTGCCACATCTCAGGGGAACCGCTGCAAGGAACTGAGAATCTGAGAGAATGACTCTTTTCCCTGTCATTGGGAAACAAGATTGTTTTGTCCCTGAAAAACTGAATTGGTTCTGTCTCTTAGGGCCCCTTGGTGAATCTGCAGTTCTCTCCTTTCTGAAACCAGAAGTTTCTGCTTCAGGTTTCTCCTTCCTTCAGGGCTTTGGCTTTACCTGGGGTTCTAGCAAGCTGGTTCACTCTAGGTGGATCAAATAAGTGGGGGAGGGAGAGGGGAGTGGGAGTGGAGGTGTGGCTTCTAGAGAAGCTGGCACGTGCTCCAGAACTTTCCAATGATGCCTCACCATTCCAAAATTATATATGTTTAAAATTCTGACTCCCAGGGATGCGTGGGTGGCTCAGTCGGTTGAGCATCCAACTCTTGATTTCAGCTCAGGTCACAATCTCATGGTTCGTCGGTGCAAAGCCTACCTAGGATTCTCTCTCTCTCTCTCTCTCTCTCTCTCTCTCCCCACCTCCTCTGCTTGCACACTCTCTCTCTCTTTCTCAAAATAAATAAAATTTTAAAAAAATCTGACCTCCAACTGAAATCCAACTCCAGAGTTTGTGTGTAATCCAGGGACACCAGAAACTAATTTAGAGGGCCAGAATAAACTGGGGAGTATGAGCAGAAGGAAGAACAATATTTCTTCTGAGTTTTGGCTTGCTGGCACAGCAAACACATTTGTTGGTAAAAGACATTTTTCAATAAAATGCCAAAAGTAATAAATGGAAAACTCTTCCCAGTGAATCTATTAAGTAACTTTAGCAGTCAAGGGCAGGCAATTTAAGGAATATTTCTCATGAGACCTAAACCTCAAAAAAACAAAACCCCTTGCTTTATATAAGGTCAGTATATAAAAGCAGAGCGAGGCAGCTGGTGGGGGCAGGGGGAAGCCATGTCCTTTAATGAATATGCTGATCGTGTTATAGAAGGAATTTCCTTCTATGAAAGCTTCACCTTTAATTATTCCCCCAACAATTACATTTTATTTGAATTGAGAAATGCTTCCTTGTATAAGACCATGTGAAAGGCGCATTTGTTCCAAAACGGAGGCCGATATGTAGCACTATGGTTATATGATATGGTTAATATCCACTAACTGGTTAGTTCAGTTAATGACAAGAACAATTTGAGCCCAATCAAAACAATGATCTATTTCACCGATGGCCATTTTCTTCAGCCTGGGACCAAAGCACATGAAATGAATATCTCAACAACCAACAATTAACTTTGGGAAAACAGGAAACATGAAGGTTAGAAACAGACCTATGCACCTCCTGATGTTATAAAATAAAAAGTTTATAGCACACATATGGTGAATTCTTGCAACAAAATATTCAACTTGAAAATAATCAGACCTATAGATCTTATTTCCAGTTTGCATGAAATATAGAGGATAGGAAAACAAATTAATCAAATCACGATGACAAAACAGACACTTCCAGAAGGTGGGACATTCTAACGATAAGTGGCTTGGTATTTTTTTTTTACATTGTCACGGAAAAAAAAGAGTGTGACAGCTGTTGTAGATTAAAAGACTTCAGCGATCTCACAAATAAATAGAATGTGTAATCCTTGTTGAAACAAACCAGCCGTAGGAGACATTTTGGGGACAACTGGAAAAAAAATGTGACCAGAGACCAGGTATTAGTTGATAATTAGGAAATAATAGTTAATTTGGTTAAGCGTGATAATGATATTGTGGTTATGGAGGAGTATGTCATCTTTAGAGATGTAAACAAGCCTTTTGGAATGAAATATCATGAAGTCTCTAATTTGTTTTTAAATGTTTCAGTCAAAAGGAGGTGAAGAAATATGGCAAAGTATTCATTATTAACTAGATTTTGGATATATGTGTTCATTATACCATTTTCTCGAAGTTGGAAAGTTTTCATAATAAACGACTTTTTAAAAAAAAATCCAGAATTTCATCAGCTATTAAATCCTAGTGAGAAAATCAGGATCAGATAAACAAGAAAAAATGGAGATTCAGGCTGCATTTTGACTCTCTCTGACAACAAACCCATAAGCTTCCACATTGTTGAGCAAGCTCAAAAGAACATAACGTGTAGCTCTGGGATTGTATTCTTTCTTCATCAACTTTTGTTACCTTCTTACTCAAGAGGGAAAACATTCTGTTGGCTTCCATTTCCATTACCTTCAACCTCACAAAAATGGAAGGTGAAACATGACAGATAGCCTAAAATTCTTTGCAAAAGTTAATGTGCTGTAAACATAAAAATGTTATTCTTCTGTTTACCGAAACATCTGAGCATGCCATGGGTGGTTTTACAATCTGGAAACAAGTGAGCATTTTTGAGAGAAGTTCTGGTTGAATTAATGAGGCAAGAAGTTTCCTGACACTTGAGTTCAAGGTTTTTATATCCTGTTATGGTCCTGGATTTCAGGTCAGGGGCTTTGTTCACCTGATGGTAGTTTGACTGAATTGCTCACTTTGTGACATTGGTACCATTTGGTCCATGTAATTTAAAAGGAGGTCATTTGGATACTGTCTTGTGGGATATGACCTTGATTCAACAGCATCCTCCATGTAGGCTCTCCCAGAGGCCACAGAACAGAAGGGCTCATGGACCAAAATCTGAAAGAGCACAATGAGAAGCAAGGGGAAAGAGGTGGGGTAGGGTCACATACTTAGAACAGGGGATCTGTGGCAGAAGGATCACACTGCCTGAATCTTGGGGTAGGCAATGGTCCTGTCTCTGTCTCTGTCTCTTTCTCTCTACTGTACCTGTGTTCCCCACCGATAGTGTGGTTATGAGCCCAGAGTCGAAGTCCAAGCAAGGAAGACCATAGACAGAAGGGGACAGCCCAGGTTAAAGGCATATACTTATTCTGTCAAAGAGACATGGGGTAAAGTCTGCCTGGCCGCAGCTGTAGTCATCCAGTAAGTCTGCTGAAGAGTCATGAGTTTTACCTGCATTTGCTGGATTATCTCCATTTTCTGGCAGGGCCAGAATGGAACTATACTCACTAATGGATGGTTGACTGAGGAAAATGACATAGCTGTCAGCTATTTGTAATGATTATGACTTGGTCTTTCCATCCCTTTCTATCTCACGGTAGACTTTTATTTTTTAAGAGAGAGAGCACACCAGCGGGGGAGAGGGGGAGAAGGAGAGAGTGAGAGAATCTTAAGCAGGCTCCATGGTCAGTGCGGAGCCTGACACGGGGCTCAGTCCCACAACCCTGGGATCATGAGCTGAGCCAAAATCAAGAGGTGGACGCTCAACCGACCGAGCCACCAGGCACCCCATCTCTCAGTAGACTCTTAATGTTTTCCATCATACACTGCATTTATTCTATCTTTAACATATATTACTGGTTACTAAATTACTATATATTTAACACATCTTCAGAATTCTTTCAAGCTATTTACTTTTTCATTATCTGTACGTAACCATAAGCATAGCCATGAGTTTTGCTACCATCTTGAAGCTGCTAGCTTTATTTGAACAAAGTAATCATGAGGAAAATGCAAATTAAAACCACAATGAGATATCACTTGACACATGTCAGAATGGCTAAAATCAGAACCACAAGAAACAAGTGTTGGCGAGGATGTGGAGAAAAAGAAACCCTTGTGCACTGTTGGTGGAAATGCACATTGGTGCAGCTACTGCGGAAAATAGTATGGAGGTTCCTCAAAACACTTTTAAAAGAATTACCGTACGATGCAGTAATTCCACTACAGGGTATTTACCAAAGAATACAGAACCACAAATTTGAAAAGACATATGCATCCCTATGTGTATTGCATCATTGTTTAAACAGGCAAGATATGGAAGCAACCCCCATGTCCATCGAAAGATGAGTGGAAAAAGAAGATGTGGTGTATATATACAATGGAATATTCCTCAGCCATAAAAAAAAATGAAATCTTGCCATTGCAACAGCACAGATCTATGTAGAGAGTATAAGGCTAACTGAAATAAGTCACTCAGAGAAAGACAAATACCATATTTCACTCATATGTGAAATTTAAGAAACAAAACAAATGAACAAAGAAAAAGGAGACCAAAAAACTGGAGTCTTAAATACAGGGAACAAACCGGTGTTGCCAGAAGGGAGGTGGGTTGGGGGAGGGGTAAGATAGAGAAAGGCTATTAATATAATATAATAATGTATGTTAATTATACTTGAATAACAATAGTTAAAAAAATTCATGCTTGACACTTCTAATCAATTTCAGCTCTCTTATATGTTGTACTGTGGACGCCTAGTGGACGACTGAACCCATCTAGACTTAATCTGACACATCTATAAAACGAAATGGAAGAAGGAGATCCCGGAGATTCAAACTTCTGTCAACCATCCACCTTGTGTGATTCTCAGGAGGTTTAATAGTCTAGAATGTATAAAAACGAAACAACTTAAAAAGTAAGCGGCTGGAGGCACCTGGCGGCTCAGTCGGTTAACTGTCCAACTCTTCACCTAAGCTCAGGTCATGATCTCACAGTATGAGTTCAAGCCCCGCAGCGGGCTCTGCGCGGACAGCGCGGAGCCTGCTTGGGACTCTCTCTCCTTCTCTCTGCTCCTCCCCTGCTTGCTCTCTGTCTCTCTCTCTCTCTCAAAATAAATCAACAAACTTAAAAAAAAGTTAGCTTCTGTTTACCATATTGGTGAACAGGTTGTGTGTGTTGAGAGTGTTACATTTATCGTTTTGTTGAGTAATATTTGTTATCTTACACTGATGACAATGACGGCAATGATATCCTACCTCGAACCAAACTGTACTGTTAAGGTGCTTTGAGTTAATTACATCTGCTGATGCTCAAAGTAACCACGTAAGGTAAACTGCAGAAGTTACTGATGCCATTTTACACAAGGACATAATCAGGGGAAGCGAAATAATATGTGCTCATTTCAGGACCCTGAATGGACCACATCCTTACAAATAATTTTCTTTATTACAAAGGGAGCTAACTCACAGCTGTCTCTGTTTTCCTTTAACACATTCATTTTCTGGCTCCGATTCCACATTTACCAAACAAAGGTCCAATCTAGAACATTATTTTCTGTTTGAGTGCTCAGTGTAGGCAGATCATTACTACACAGATGCCTGGTAAACTAGAAGTTCAATGGATACAGGAATCATATCTGTTGGATTAATATTTTATTCTCAGTGTCTCACACATGCTTGGTACATAGTATTAAAAGGGCACTTTGTTGAATGAATGAATGAATGAATGAATGAATGAATAGATGATCTAATGAGCAAAAAAGATGAAACCTGAGGTGGAAGGTTGGGTTTCCTATTTTTAAATGTTATTTAGCAAACCAACATAGAAACTAACTTAGAAATTAAGCTATTCCATAGTGAGATGTCTAATATTTTTTTTCTCCTTGTGCTCTGGCTCCCTTTTCACTACCTGCTGGATTGGGGAGCATCACTTGTAGCTGTCCTGGTACCCAGAGGTGGCTATTTCTGTCCAGGACTGACATGTCCTGCCATGACCCGGTGGGCCAAGGGATGAAGTGATACCTGGTGTCATAAATATAAAGAAGGTCCTGAGACTAAGTGCACCAAAGACCCAAAGTGCTCCATGCCAAAGGAAAGAAAACATCTTGGTCTCTCTTTGGAATCCTAACCTTTCTGCGTAGCTACCAAAGCCGTCTGAATATACCCCAATGACATAAAAAATTCAGAGATAATGCTTATTCGCTTTTCCACATTCCCCAGGACACACGCCATGGCTGGATCAGGATACAAACTTGCTTTTTAAAAAATGCCATGCTGTCCTCAAAAATCCCTGCACAGACAAAGCTTGTCAGAGATCTGACTCTTCTCTTTGGAAAAAAATTCTCTCCCAGGAGTCTCCAAATTTTCTCATATAAATGGATTTCAGGCACCTGTTCCTTCAGTTCTTAAGACTACATCTTTTGCAGTGAAGATAGCAAAGGCCTTCTCCTTTTACTCCTTCCTCTCCTCTCTCCCACCCCCAAACACCTCACTCAGAACAATGATTTGGGAACTTCGTTCATGCTTTTGATTAGTGATCGATAGCAAAAGACTGCAGGCCCTCCCCTCCACCCCCGCCAAAATGTTGGCAGGACTGTAAATTATTACAACTGCTTTGGAAAACTGTCTGGCAGGTGTCTCTTAAAGAGCAACATTGGTAGGGCACCTGGGTGGCTCAGTCGGTTAAGCGTCCGACTTCAGCTCAGGTCATGATCTCATGGTCGGTGAGTTCGAGCCCCGCGTGGGGCTCTGGGCTGACAGCTCGGGGCCTGGAGCCTGCTTCAGGTTCTGTGTCTCCCTCTCTCTCTGCCCCTCCCCCGTTCATGCTCTGTCTCTCTCTGTCTCAAAAATAAATAAACGTTAAAAAAAAAAACATTAAAAAAAAAAAGAGCAACATTGGCATGCTCTATGACCCAGCAATTCCACTCAGAGGTATATGCAGAAAAGAAATGCATATACATTTTTATTAGAAGACATATGTGCGAATATTATAGTGCTGTTTGTAATCTCTCCAAAGAGGAAACTACCCAAATGTCCTTCAACCGTAAAATAGAAAACTAAACTGTGGTATGTTCAAATGACAGAATACCATGTAGCAATGAGAAGGAATAATTTACAACGAGGCACAAAAATAGGGATGATTCTCACAAAATGTTGAGCGACAAAAGCCAGACACAAAAAGGGTACACAGTGTATTATTCCACTTATACAAAAATCAAAAAGAGACAAAACTAATCAATGTGGTTAGAAGTTAGGATAGTGGGTACCCTCCTGGGGAGGGTAGTGACTGATGGCAATACTTGCAGTCCCTTGGAGGCTTTTGGAATTCTGGTAAATTCTATGTCTTCATCTAGGCACTTTTATGCAGGTGTGTTCAGTTTGCACAAATATTCGGATGTACATTACAATTTATGTACTTCTTGTGTATATAATGTACTTCAAAAAGTTTGAAAAGTTAGAAGGAAGCCAAAACAAAAATAAAATGTATTCTTAAAAAAAATTTTTTTTTTGTTTATTTTTTAGACAGAGAGAGACAGAGCGCGAGCGGGGGAGAAACAGAGAGAGACGGAGACACAGAATCGGAAGCAGGCTCCAGGCTCCGAGCTTGTCTCCATGGCACAGAACCTGATGCGGGGCTCGAACTCAAGAAATGCGAGATCATGACCTGAGCCGAAGTCGGACGCTTAACCGACTGAGCCACCCAGGCGCCCCAAAAGGAAATTTCATTATGAATGAGAAAATATGGCAGTGGCTACACCATAGGGTCAACAATAAATAACACTGAAATGGATGGAAGTGAAAACAGTGACAGCCATAACTTTTTATATTTAAATATGAGGTGCAATATCTTCTACATTGATAAACGACAAAAGACCTCGCCCACCCCTCCTTATTCTTTCCCTCCTCTCGATTTATATTGGGTGGGCATTTTGTATCAATCATATGAGAATTTATGTATTTTCATCAACATTGCTCTGAACAAGAGATGCTAATGGTTGGTTTTCAAATACTCACTTATACACATAAAGCACAAAGCAAAGGAAAATAGACAAAATCAAGGTTCTACTGTAACTGCCTGTGTGTTAATTACTAGAGTTTTTTTTTTTTTCCGATAGAAAAAGAAATGGCAACTGTCAAGCCTCCTTGAGCATCTATCTGTCCCCTTTCTAGAAGGGAAGAATTGAAATGCTAAATCACTCTATGGATAAGACATCAGTGTTCTCATAAGGGGAGGAAATCCTACATGAAGTGGGATGACATTTTCTTTCTTGGTGTTTACTTTGCTGCTTTGCCTGATTAATTTCCTAATAAGAAGAGGAAGGGGAAGCAAGGGGCACGGCTAACGTAGAAAGGACTAATGAGCCCCAGAATGCTCAAGATTCCAGTGTGCTCAAGCTTAGTATACCATCTTACGAAGGATAAGTCAATTCTGCCAAGATCCCTGCATGGAAGATTAGAATACCCAAGTGTAACCCAAAGAAGTCAAAGATATGGCTGATGCAGCTGAAAGGATTTTCTTAGAGTCTCCCAGTATTGACAAAACTGCAAACACTTAATCTTGAAAGGACCTTAGAAGAAACTGTCCAGTGGCCACATTATACTGTACAAGAAACCAAAGTTTTCTTCAGTGCTGAAATCTGCTTTCAGGAGAAGGTGCCACCTATAAAATACCATGTCAAAATCTTTGTGCAAACTTTACCTATGTGGCATATAGATCCCTGCAAACTTTCCAAAATCAATGATATATTATTACTCTATTTGTCTTAAGCAAATATCAGCACTTACAGCCCACAGACTAAAATAGACTACTTTATTAGCCTGACCCAAACCAAAAATAAAGTCAGCTGCCTAGAGATAAAATGTAGACACAACTAAGCATGGTACAGCGTCCTAACCCTTATCTTGTGAAGGTTTCCAGATGACTGAAGGAAGAAAGATGGTAAATGTACGTTTGCTTCCAGGGAACATGGCCAGCTGCTAGGATTTCGTTGGTCTTATTGAATGGGTTAGCTGAATGACACAGTATTTCTCCTCAAAAGACTTTCCCCCCAAAAAGCATTTCTTTCCTTTTAGAAAAGTTGGGAGATTTCAGTATGCCTCACTGGACAAACCACTCTGGTGGATCTATCGAACGCAATTCTTTCCAGCTGGAGCTGTGCCTTTGGCAGTTGACTCTTCCGATGGGCCTCATTTTTAGTCTCAACCTTAAATGTGGGCCACTGTTCTCTGCCTTTGTTGACAGAGGCAGAAGCCACCATCAAAATCAATTACGGGTTTGGCACATCACGTACTGACTATTGTTTATTTAGAAGCCAGCCAACTTATCTTTTGTGAGGTGAAGCAACATGGGGCAGAATGTGTGGGACTTGAAGTCAGAGGATGGAGTTTGAAGAACGTTAGAACTACCAACAGCAGAAAGAGTGTAAGAATTCAGTTACAACCGTACAGAGAACTTGGTAAATATGAAATAGAAGATAGAGATAGAGTGGGGGCACCTGGGTGGCTCAGTCAGTTGAGTGTTGGACTTCGGCTCAGGTCATGATCTCGGGGATCGTGAGTTCGAGCCCAGCATCGGGACTGCTGCTGTCAAGTGCAGAGCCCACTTTGGATCCTCCATACCCCCTCCCACCTCTCTGCCCCTCCCCCATTCGTGCTGTCTGTCTCTCTCTCTCTCTCAAAAATAAACATTCTTTTTAAGGATATAAAGTGGTTGAGTAGATGCTTTCGTTTCCCTGCCCTATAGATCCCTTCAACTCACACCTCACAGTGCTCCTGAGCACGGCCCCATCTCAAGCACCTGAGGCTCCCTGCTTCTGTGCCTCAGAGCACCATGGGAGTCTGTGCAGGTAGATATGGATACAACTGGGAGTTGCAGGAAATTAATGATGCTCAGGGCAACCCTCAACCAACCTACTGGTAGTAGGAGTTAGTAGAGAAATGCCCCAGACTCTGCCTCCCTCTGTGGGAACATTCTAGAGCGTGTTTTGTATGGTTTCCCAGAGGGTTCCAAATAGGATTGAGCCCCAGTTGCCCACTGCGGTAACCTGCTCTTGAACAACCCCTTCTACTGGCCTTTCTCCTGCCTTGTCTCAAGTTTTCCACTTTCTCACTTACGTGACCTTGGATCACCTCCCAGTTAAATACACAAACCAGGCCTTTAGCTCAGGATCTGTTTTTGGTGTGGGATAAGGCAAATTAAGAGAGTGGTGGTGGTTCTTGAGTGTGCCTGAGTGAATTAACTCCTCCATACCCCCGCTCACAACCTCTCCCAGACAAAAGGAATATCGTTTCCAGGGAGCCTCAGGTGCTTGCGATGGACCCATGCTTTTCTCTTATGGGGGTGAAGGGTATGCTGCTGCTCGGGATACTTTGAAGGCTCAAAGGGTATAGTTTGAGGGATCAAGGCTCTGCTTCGGCACAGGAGGTGATGACAGTATCCATCTTTTGGCCACAGCAAGTCTTTTTTTAATTAATTTAATTTATTTATTTTTTATAAAGTAGTTTTTTTAAGTTCATTTATTTTGAGAGAGAGAGAGAGAGAGAGCGAGCACACAAGCAGGGGAGAGGCAGAGAGAGAAAGGGAGAGGGAGAATCCCAAACTGGCTCCACACCGTCTGCCTAGAGCCTGATGTGGGGCTTCAACTCACAAACGGTGAGATCACGACCCAAGGCTGAAATCAAGAGTCAGACACTCAACCGACTGAGCCACCCAGGTGTCCCCTGAAACAAGTCTTGAGACCAACTGCAAAAATTCACAACTGAAGAATGAGATTTACTGGTGATCCTTATTCCATATGTTTTAAATGTGCTTTTTTTGGCAGATTATTCATAAATTGTCCTAATTTTATATTTGTGCTAATTAATGACTCATGCATTCAATTCTTATAGAAGGTTGCCTAAGTATCAGACACAACGCCAGGCACTGATGATACACTGATACGCACAGCACACATGGACCATGCTCTCATACTCTCATGGAACATAGATTCTCTTAGGGCAGATGGACAATAAGCTACCAATCAGATAATCTACTTCGTAACTGTAATCGCGATAAGTGCCATGAAAGAGAATATATACATTTGATTGGGCTTCTGAACTTCTAGACACCAAACACTAAGCAAACCAACAAAATACAGAATTACTGCTACATTCATAGCCTTCTTGAAGTGGTTACCGTACCCTTTTCCTATATAGTTTTATTTCCCACTTTGTGTCACAGCGGAAGAATACAGCACTGCGTGTTTCTGGTTTGTTACTCTCAACAGCACAATGACTGTCAATGCTATTAACTGGCTCCACAGAAGCTTTTACTGCTGCCTATGGTGGCGGAATGAATTATTGACAGGGTTAATCTTCCCCCAAATAATTTAGCCCTTTTGCAATTTACAGCAGTAAGTTTCACCAGTGTGTATTTACTACAAAAACCTCCCCTTTCAGCTTTCATAAAAGCTGTAGGAGACATCCGTTACCTTGCCCTGTCACCCTATGTAGTGTTAAATATAATAGCAGTGGTTTAATGTCATAAAACACAGTGAGGAAGACTGCTGAGACTTGAATATAATCAATTTACTGCAATTCTAGTTTAGGTGAAAATTTATTGCTAAATCGCCTTTTTAAGAGCGGCTTTGGTTATTTAATATTGATCTCAAAATGATTAAGAAGTGGAACGCTATTGATCTTTAAAAGAAAAAAAAAAGTCCTCATAATGAGAGTAAGAACTGGACTGCAAAAATTTTAGGTTATAGAAGTAGATTTTAATGGTCTCCATTAGCTCCCGGAGTTGAATTTGCAAGCTCTATTGTTCTTTTGCTTAGGTTGGAAATTCTAACAAGGTGAAAAGTCCAGTGTGCTAACTGTGCAATGAAAGACATGCATACAGATGGTGATATCTTTAAAAAAGCATGTAATAGGACCACCAACAACCGAGATCGAAAATTACTAACTCATCACTAAATCTTAGAAAACTACTTGGGTGGGGGGAGGGTAGGGGAGGTATAACATACAACGACTCTTCTTAGTTCACGCTTCCTGAATTATTTTCTGGTCCGGTCTGTGTCCTGTTATTCCTTGAGCTAGACTCATCCATGACTAGTCCTTCTTGATGCTTTAAAGCCATTTCATATTACTTGGGGGGAAATATCAAAGAAGAACTCATGGTGTTTTGTTGATTCATGTTAAAAAAATTTTTTTTTCTAGGGGCGCCTGAATGGCTCAGTCAGTTAAGCGTCCTACTCTTGGTTGTGGCTCAAGTCACGATCTCACAGCTTCTTGGGATAGAGCCCCACGGCAGCGCGGAGCCTGCTTGGGATTGTCTTTTGCCCTCTCTCTCTCTGCCCCCTCCCACATGAGCTCGCTCTCTCTCCCTCTCCCTCTCTCAGAAATAAATAAATAAACGTTAAAAAAATAAAATTGTTAGATAACTGAAATGTATTCCATTAATAAAGCAGTTAATCTGTTTTAGATGAAAACCTTTCGAAAAATGATTTTGCCTTTCTCTCCCCAAAGTCGTAGGTCTGTCAGGACCATTTCTGGCTCTTCTACTGTTTTTCAAATAAAGGTCCTGTTTATAAAGAGCATGTTAGTACAACATGTACAAACCCCTATACTTGTCCATTTCCCCTATAAAAGCCTCTTCATTCCATGACTAAGGATTTTTGAATGGGCTATTGTGTTTTATGTTTATTTTTACCTTGTATAAATGTTGGGTTCACTCTTTGGGAACTAGCATGTGAATTTTTTTTCTTCCTCATTCTTACCCACAATCATCCATTCCTCTAGCTGTCATTCAGGGTCTTTTTTTTTTTTTTTTTTTTTTAACATCCCAGTGCTAGCCAAGTACACAAATTCTTATCCTTGACTGGACCTTTAACTCATAACAAATTCCACACTGCCCTGGTAGTGAAAATAAAGAAACTTAACACAAAAACCAGTTGCATCATTTTATAATTCAATTCCCATTCCTTTGTATGATCTCTGTACCACCTGCTGAATTCCAGAAATAATGTTTTGCGAAACAGCCATTGATTTATTTATATTTTAAATGTTTATTTATTTGGGGGGCGGGGAGAAGAGTGCACGCAGGGGAAGGGCAGAGAGGGAAAGAGAGAGGGAGACAGAGAATTCCAAGCAGGGTCACGCTGTCAGTGTGGAGCCCGTGGCAGGGCTCAAATCCATGAACCGTGAGATCATGACCTGAGCCGAAATCAAAAGTCGGATGTTTAACCAACTGAGCCACCCAGGTGCCGCAAAGCAGTCACTGACTTAATCTGTAATTACAGTTGTTCTATGCCTAGTTTAACAGAAGCCCCTGAAAGAAATACTTGCTTATAGGAAAAGTGGGTATAAAAACATTTTCTAAATATTATATAATACCTTTCCATTGGCTATGCATACATTATATTTTTTAAAAAGTATCATCTTATGTTGGGGCCCCTGGGTGGCTCAGTCAGTTAAATGTCCGACTTAGCTCAGGTCATGATCTTACAGTTTGTGGGTTTGAGCCCCGTGTTGGGCTCTGTGCTGACAGCTCAGAGCCTGGAGCCTGCTTCGGAGTCTGTGTCTCCCTCTCTTTCTGCCCCACCCCTGCTCACGCTCTATCTTTCTCTCTCTCAAAAATAAATAAACATTAAATTTTTTTTTAAAAAAGAGTTTAGAGCAGGCAGGGAAGGTTAGTGTACAAGAGACTTCGTTTCCTCTCTGCAGAGGACTTGGTAATAAAATTGGCCATACTCAGTGTTCTAGTTTCAAAGGACATCTGCACTTGCTAATTAACATTTCATCACTAGGTGCTAACATCCTGACCATCCATCCGTTACCAATTCAAAAGGTGTGCTTTCTAAAGGACTGGATTCTTAAATTAGAAAGCAAAGTACATTTGGCTTTATTCAAAAATATTTGAAGCGTACTTTATTATTTGAGGACGCATACCTTATTGTTATCTCTCTTTCTGTTATTTATACTTATTAGCAAATTCCTGCCGCTCTAAATCCCAACTGTATTTATATGCTTAATATAATTTCGTTCACATTATGCTCAATAAATATCAGTTTAAAATGACAACAACAATAACGATGAAGACAATTGACTGGCAATCTGATGGTAAGCATGTGACGTCTTTAATATTCCCTTCTTCAGATCTCTTTTTTCAGTACCATATGCTACAGTATGGACTCTCTCAAACCTTTCCAAGTTAGCATGGCATTACACATTTTATTAAGTGGATTCTGATTTAAAGGACATCCTGATAAAGATTGCAGATGAGAGGAATCATTCACAAAAACAGGAGATTATTTAAATGAATGTTATGATTAGAAAGTACATTGATAAGGACATCAGAATTTGGGAGAGAGGAGAATTAACAAAATGTACTGGATAAATGTCATCCATTTACAGAGCAGGAAGTTTTGTTTTGATTTTAGTGATTCCTATAGGGTAAGAATCTAAAAGAGTTGGAAGAGAATAAACCTAAGAAATCTTCATCCTACTGCTTCTCAGGGGCAGGAGAAATCAGTGGTAGCTGAGGCCTGGGGCGGAAGGAGGCAACGTTCATCATTCTTGAATCTGCCGTTCCCAAGACCAGTTAACCAGCGGGCCTGCGGGTCAGCCGACCTCTCTGAGGTGGGCATCACTAAAACCCTCACCAGAAGGTTTTGCTCCAGATCACTCTCACTCCTGCTGACGGTGCCCACCTCTTTCCTGTGGAACCATTCTCTTTTGCTTAAAGAAAATGGTTTCCTCCACAGGAAGACATACTGCCCGGGACTCATCATCCATGGGAATGGCAGTGATGTCCTTGCCTTGGAAACTCAGGTAGATGGTCTGAATTCCTGAGAATCATATCCCCCTCTTCGTGTGTGGGTGTGTGTGTGTGTGCGCGCACGTGTGTGAAACCACAAAGACCTCAGGACAGATGGGAGGTGGGCTGCTAGAATGTGGGAGAGGAGAGGAGAGGAGAAGAGTGAGGCAACAAAGCTCCTCAAGTAGATGCTGCTGATGCCCCCACTTATATTTAGTGCTGAATTTCCAACCGTCAGCCCCTGAATTCCTTTGCCTGAGAAAGTTCTCGGGTCTTCATGGCCTGCTTTGTCCACCTTTGGGACAAGCTTGAAGTGCCCTGGAGTACCCCGCCCATCATCATCACATGCTACATGGGATACCTCTGGGCCATCTAGTTTCCACTGTCTCCTGGAGTTTCCTAGTGGGCTTATGCTCCAGTTTTATGAAAGTGTTGGTCAATAAGCACAATAAGTTATACCACCAAAATGGGGTGCCTGGGTGGTTCATTCAGTCAAGCACCTGACTTCAGCTAAGGTCATGATCTCACAGTTCGAGACTTCGAGCCCCGCGTTGGGCTCTGTGCTCTCAGCACAGAGCCTTCTTTGGATACCCTGGCCCCCTCTCTGTCTGCTCCTCTCCTGCACTCTCTCTCTCTCTCATGATAAAATAAAAACTTAAAAATAAAAGATATACCACCAAAATAACAGGCAAAACTTTCAGAAAGGAAGGGAAAAACTATTATCTGCAGATACAGGCCTTAGCTAAGAAAGTCAACTGAAAACCTTTTGAATTAAAGAGTTCCAGAAAATGTCAGGATAAAGATAAATACACAGAAAGAAATCGCTTGCATATATGCCAAAAAATACTTTTGAAGTTAAAAAATTAAATCAATAACAGTATCAAATATCATAAAATCCAAAAGGCACAGCTCTAAAATGAAAATGCAGAATCTCTATGAATAAGACTGAACAAGAGAAAATATTTGAATAAAAAAGAGCAACACACCATACTGCTGAACGAGAAAACAAAATGCTTTAGAGATTGCGTTTCTTACCAAATTCTCTTAAAGGTTTAACTTAGTCTCAATCAAATTTCACATATTCGTAAACTGATACAGTTGTTTTAAATGTTTATTTTTATTTTCATTTTCGACAGAGAGAGAATCCCAAGCAGGCTCTTGGCTGACAACACAAACACGGGGCTCGATCTCACGCACTATGAGATCATGACCCAAGCCAAAATCAAGAGTAGGATGCTTAACTGACTGAGCCACCCAGGCGCCCTGACACAGTTGTTTTAAAATGTGACCGGAAGAATACATAGGCAAGAAGAAATGAAAAATATAAGAAAATCTAAAAATTTCAAAACTTACCCTAAAGCTGCCATAATGGAGACGATATGATATTGGCAAAAGGTTAGACACATAGATCAGTGGAAGAGAATGGGAAGCCCAGAAGAAGACCACAGAGATATAGTCAACTGATTGTTCAACTGAAAGTTTTATGGAAGTAATTGTAGATCCACATGCAGTTATAGGAAATAATACAAAGAGATCCCAGTTTCTCCCAATGGGAACATTTTACAAAATTATAACAAAATATCACAAGACTGTTGATATTAATATGATCTATCAATCTTATTCAGATTTCCCCAGTTTTACTTGTATTCATGTGTGTGTGTGTGTGTGTGTGTGTGTGTGTGTGATGTGTATTTAGTTCTACACAATTTAATCACTTCTGTACGTTCATATATCCTCTATCAATCAAGATATAGAATAGTTCAAGGATGCTTGACTGGCTCAGTTGGTACAGCATGTGATTCTTGGTCATGAGTTCATGCCCCCATCAGGTGTACAGATACTTAAAAAAAAGATATAGTTCAATCACCAAAGAATCCACAAAAGTTGCCCTTCTATAACCACAGCAGCCTCTCTGTTGTTGCCACTCTTTACCTTATTCCTAAATCCTGGCAGCCATCTGTCACCATACAACGTTATTACAGTATTGTTGACTGTATCCCTATGTTGTACTTTTCATCTCTGTGACTTACTTATTTTATAACTGGAAGCTTGTACCTCTTAATCCCCTTCATCTATTTCCCCTATGCCCCATCTGCCTACTGGCAATCAGGAAGCTGGTGCCCTAGCCTGGGTGTGACCATTAGTTATGACTCTTCAGTTGATATACCAGATTGGGTGCATAGAAAAAGTGGCCATTCTAGTGCATGGGAGGGAATGGGAGGGAAGACATATTGCCAAGGATGCCAGATTGCCCTTGAAATACAGTGACTTAGTGAATGCAGTAATAGCATGCTCTGTGTTCTAAACAATGCCCAACGCAACTGCCAAAGTGGTCTGGGGCCATCCACTGGAATTTCCAACCAGTCAGGGATTGGCAAATTATTTATACTTGCCCTCTCCTTCTGCGTGAGGGTTCCCAACATGTCTTGGTTTGTGTGGACATTGCGTGTCTGGCCTAACCCAATTATTTCCCCTATTGCTGCACAAACCAGGCCACCACCATCAGGGGATTAGAGAAGCTGAGTACCATGTACAGATACTCCCACCAAATAGACAGTGACCAAGAGTCATATTTTAAAGGTCATAATATGCAAGACTGGGCAAAAGAACGTGACAATGAGCGGAGATTCCATCTCCCTTATAAGCAGCAAGGTTAATAGAAAGCAGCGGCAGATTAAACTACTAATAAGTAAAATCACTTTGGCCTGGTGGACTAAAGTACTGTCCCAGGCTTTAATAATAACTTTGAATGATCAATAAGTAAAGCCTATTGTCACATGTGCCAGACTGGGGACCCTGCCAAGATATCCAGTGCTGTAAAGGTATGACAGTCTCAGAAATAGCCATTGCCCAGTCAACATGGATCAATATGCTATGTTGCTAAAAACAGCAAGCCCCACCATGCCTAGGAAAGGCGTTATCTACTGGAATTTGCAATGGATGTCCTGCTGGGATGGCCAGATAGCTGCCAAACAAGCCACTTTTATGCTGGTGAAAGTCCTTGCTGACCACTCAGAACACATGTAGAAGAGGGGAAAATATAAGATTTAAGAGCTGGTCATGAGGGATGGAGTGTTGGAGGTAATTGAGAAGACTTGACTGCCAGTTGACTCTCAAGTTGGACCTGGACAATCAAAGGCTCCTTACCTCCTCCCCTGTCTTTGGAATATATAGTTTGTCTACCATTCCCACCACGGGAGTTATTCCAAGGACACAGCCTTGAGAGAATCAGGTGTTGGGCCGATCACCTGGATGGTGTACATGACCAAGCTCAGTTAAGGCCTCTATAAACTTTAAGATTCTGGACAACAGGTGCAGAGATCCACTTGCTCCCTAAGACAAGCCACATAAGTAAGTTCCCCTGCTCAATAAAATTTCCACCTACCAATCTGAACTGGCTTGCTGCTTCCTTCAGTCTCTTCCTGCCCTAGGTGTACAGGGGGCAGTTTGTGAACCAAAAACAACACAGAGAATGAGCTTCAATGTTGGAAGGCAGGCGGTGATAAATTAATATAACAATACTACAAACATACGCATAATCTCACTAAAGGGGCTAGGAAAAAAAGGAACCGACCTAAATAACTTTGGAAAAAAGGAACCGACCTAAATAACTTTGGAAAACAATATTCTGGCTGGAAACTGTAAGGTTAAAGACAAAAGGAACTTTATGGAACCACTGTACTGTCGTTGGTTAATTTGTTTCTCACAAGGGTATGGATTTACAATTCTCAAAGCACTTCACATGCATATTGGAGTTGAACAAGTAAAGAAATGGATAGTGGATGGTGGGAGTCAAGTTCTTCACTGCTGGTAGGAGAAGTGACTGATAGGCAACAGCAGAAAGCCAGAATAATTCCTAGAGTAGTGGAATAAAGTTGGAGACAGATATGCATTCTTGTTTAGCTTAATACAGATACAGGTGGATAGAGACAAACATTTATAGTTTTGTGTGTACACATAGGTGAGCATGTATGCATATCTTTTCTAGCTCTGTCTGCTGAGAGGGCCTAGAAGCAATGGTTACCCAGTAGCAACAAGCAAATCAAGAGCCCCTATTTTTGTTTCTAAAGACCATTTTCCAATAAAAGGAACCAGGACTACTTGTAAAAATAGCTGATACTACCAGAGCTATGGAAGGGAAGTACAAAATCAACTTGGAGCATTTTACAGTACCAGAAAGTAAGGAAGCATTCAAAAAGCAGAAGAATGAAAGCATGCCAACGGGATACAGGAATCAATCTGAAAGAGCTTCCAATGGCCACAGCTGGAACAATTAAGCAACAATATCAATAACCTAGTATAACTACAAAATAAATATATGGGTCTGTGTTGATATAAATAAGCAATTGAATAAACACATAAGTGGCAAAACAAAACAAAACAAAACAACGAATCTTCCTTACAGAAGAACTCCAGATATTATTATGCAGATACTCTCCACTCTCGGAGGTGATTAATGCTTATTACCTCCCTCTCCCCTTACCACTGAGTGTGGCCTGGTCTTACTGACTCACTTCCAAAAAACAGAGCATGGAAAAGGGAAAAACAGTAATTCTATAGCAACACTACCTTAAACAAGTGAACTAAAGTAACATGATTGGTTATTAGTCATATTGTCATATCAGAGAGCACATAATATTAACATGATGGGAACAGCACTTCATGTCTGAGATTTTTTTTTTCTCCAAACCTAGAACCCCAGTCTAATCAAGGGGCAGAACATGGGGAAAACCCAAATTCAGAGACAGTCTGCAAAATAGCTGACCACTACTCCTTAAAACTCTCAAGGTCATAGGGGTGCCTGGGTGGCTCAGTCGGTTAAGCGTCCGACTTCAGCTCAGGTCATGATCTTACAGCTTGTGAGTTCGAGCCCCGTGTCGGGCTCTGTGCTGATAGGTCAGAGCCCGGAGCCTACTTCTGACTCTGTCTCCCTCTCTCTCTGCTCCTCCCCTGTTCACTCTCTCTCTCTCGAAAATGAATAAACATTAAAAAAAATTTTTTTTTAACTTTCAAGGTCATAACAAATGAGAAAAGACTAAAACCATCATAGATGAGAGGAAACTAAGGAGACATGACAATTATACAAAACATAGTATCCTGGATTGGATTCCATGACAGAGATAGAACATTCATGAAAAAACTGATGAGATCTGAGTAAAATCTAGAAAAAAATCATGAAAGTACTAAGTCATAAAATATGCCCTTTATCAGCAATAAGAAGTACCAGTAACTTAGCCTCAGTGGATTTTAATTTAATGTTATGAACTCTATTATCGAATATTTACCAATGAAAACTTCGTAATTAGTGTTCTTAAAGGACTTCATATATCAAAATTATTAACCCAAAATACTACAATTTATATTGCTTGCACTAAATGGAATATTTCCACTGATTCCAAAGGAAAATATTCACCTTGCTCTCAAATTGGTATCTCAGCTCTATTTCTCATTTTCTCTCTCTCTGGGGGTGTTTCTTATTTTCTTTTCATATACCTCTTGTTTTCTCCTTTTCCTGTTGTGTTTGCTCCCTTGGACACTCTCTTCTGCCTTGTAACCTCATTTTATTTATTATATGGGTGACTGCCTCTAGAATTATATAAATAGCATAATCACCAAAGATTTTTCAGCCTCTCGTTTGTTGCTGTGAATCCAGAATCACATTATTGAGGACTGCCGAGCACAACGGATGTTATTATCTGCAGGGAAAGCAAAGAGAATCTTTGAAATCACACAGTCATATATATATATATATATATATATATATATATATATATATTTGTTGGGGTTTTTTTTTTTTTTTTGCATTCCAGGCACTTACAAGGAATGCAAATGGTTGTCTGAAAAATGGAAAAATAGATTCGCCATATGTTTAAATTTATTTGTTAGCCGCCTGGTAAAGGGAGTAGATGAAACCTTTTCCTACTTGCTTATTGTCTGCTGTGATCATCTCTGTTCTATTTTTTTTTCTTCTGTGAAATAAGCAGTGAGGTGATTTTGACAAAGCACCTCTGTTTCTCATCGACACCTGGTAAGCATGTTTCATACAGTGGTTTCCAGACTCCTGTCTATTGTTCCTTAGACATATTCTTAGGGGGACAGAGAGTAAGAATTGTTTTTCAACCAATTGAAAATTTCAATCCAATTGCAGTCAAAAAATATATAAAGAAAGTTAATCTTGATCATCTGGATGACTACTTCATCACCCAGTATAGCCAAAGAGTTCCAGGAACCAAAATTGTTTATCATTATGTTCACAGGGACAACTATATTAGTACCTGCTGCATGGAGGGCTTTTTACAGGGGTTCAATGGAGAACGGAGTCGTCAAATAGCTCTCAGGGTAGAAGTCGCATCAAACAAAAGAAATAAGAGCCATTGCAGGCAGGATTATTTCACCATGTCAGTGAATTCATTGTACAATCCTTTCTTTCTTTCTTTCTTTCTTTCTTTCTTTCTTTCTTTCTTTCTTCTTTTTTTAATAGAAGAAAAAGACAAAAATAGTAAGTAGTAAACCTGCAGTAACTGGTTTTAATTTTTCAGTATTGGATTTTGGAGTGCAGTATTAAATTGATTATACCCTCAAAGTAAAGGATGGGTGATTTAAAATTAGATCAGCGTTAAAACTGAAAAATCGCATTAGTAAAAATAGCAATGAGACACACGATGGTCCATCATTCTCCATATAGAAAGAATCAATTAAACAAAAATAATGAAACATGCAAATATATCTGCCTACTTTGATCAAAACCAACACGATCAATTTAGTTTTAGGGAAACGTCCTTGATCATCCTAAGTTAGTATTTTGAGTTTTATTTATTTTACTTTGTGGTTTTGTTTGCGTTGGTAATTCATTATCAATTAACAAGCCAAAGGGTTTCTATGTAGCTTTATGGCTACACAAATTGTAGAAGCATTTCCAGTAATGTGAGGATGAGTATATTTTAGGACCCCAGGGAAATTAAGGAGCAAGATTGGCATGAGCAGTGATTTCAGGTGAGAGAGAGCATTCAAGACTAGATAGAGGAGACTGAATTTCACAGAGTAAGAAATAAGAAACCAGTGACAGAAAATTAATCCATCGTCATTATACAGAGAGGGGTGATTGGAGAGAGCACAGAACCAGGGAAGAACGATGTTACAGAAATTTGGACACAAGGTGATAAACATCTGACCTAGGATAATGACAAAAATAATAGAGAGAAAGACATTTTGAAATAAAATAGAATATAACAGAGTGATTGCACCACGATGCTACCTGGAATATAAACAGAATTACTCTGGATCTTTGGGTTTTTTATTTTCCGAAGGGTAATGGGTAGTCATCCTGGAGCCAAAGCAAGACCGTAGTAGTAAAAGCCCAGGGATTTGGTGGTGGGTCTGATACCTATTTACAGGCATTCATATACTCTTTGTGATCTCAATTATCTTTTCTTTTAATGTTTACTTATTTTTGAGAGAGAGAAAGAGCGTGAGCAGGGGAGGGGCAGACAGAGAGACACACACAGAATTGGAAGCAGGCTCCAGGCTCTGAGCTGTCAGCACAGAGCCCGACCCAGGGCTCAAACTCATGAACCGTGAGATCATGACCTGAGCCAAAGTCAGAAACTTAACCGACTGAGCCACCCAGGAGCCCCTCAATTATCTTATCTATAAACAAAATGGATTAGCTGGAAGGGTGGATTTCAAATACCATCCCACTTACCACCCTTCCCCCACCCCCGCTGAAAACTTTTATTCTAAGATCCCTGGCATCTTACATAAAACTCAAAAACTTAAGAAAGATAAAAGCAGCCCAGAAGTTCATAAAAACATCCACATACATCTACCATATGATCCAGCCATTTCACTGTTAGGTATTTGTCCAAGAAAAATGAAAGCAGATGTTAGTACAAAGACTCGTATAAGAATTTTACACCAGTTTCGTTTGTAAGATCCAAAAACTAGAGAAAATGAAAATGTCCACCAACAAATGAATAGATTAATAAATTGTGATCTGCCCATACAATGGGATACTATTCAGCAATAAAAAGGAATTTTCTGGGGCACCTGAGTGGCTCAGTCGGTTGAGCGTCTGACTTTGGCTCAGGTCACGATCTCACAGTTCATGAGTTCAAGCCCCACATCAGGCTCACTGCTGTCAGCCTGTCAGTGCAGAGCCCACTTTGGATCCTGTCCCTCTCTCTCTGCCCCTCCCCCGATTATGCTCTCCCCAAAATAAATAAATATTAAAAAGTAAATAAATAAATAAATAAATAAATAGGAATTTTCTATCGATGCACATAACAACATGAGTGAATCACAAAATAACTATTCTTAGTGAACACAAGAGAGTACATATTATATAATTTGGGAAACTGCAGAAAATGCAAAATCTTCCACAGTGACAAAATTAGAACAGTGGTTGCTTTAGGATGGATGGAGAGATAAGGGAGGGAGAATTATAAAGGGGCACCAAGAAACTTTTGGGGATAACAGATGTACTCAATCTCTTGATTGTGGTGATGGTTTCAAGGATGTATCTATGTCAAAATATATCAAATTTTACACTTTCAATATATGTAGTTTGTCTGTTAATTACATCTCAATAAAGCTGTTCTTTTTTTATGAAAACAATTTTTTTAATGTTTATTTATTTTTGAAAGAGAGAGATAGAGCATGAGCGGGGGTGGGGCAGAGGGAGAGGGAGACACAGAATTCGAAGCAGGCTCCAGGGTCTGAACTGTCAGCACAGAGTCCAACTTGGGGCTCAAACTCATGAACAGTGAGATCATGACCTGAGCCAAACTCGGACGCTTAACCAACTGAGCCACCCAGGTGTCCCTCAATAAAGCTGCTCTAAAAAAATATAGGGAAATCCTGACCGTCGACATCTGGTAGCTGGTTTCATTACTTCCAGTTAAGGCAAGGTATTCTTTTGCTGGAAAAAAACAATATCACGGGATATCGACCTCAGACAAGGACTCCCCACAACTGTGATGGGACAAAATAATTGAAACACCACTTCATACTTCATAATGATGCCTGAACGGACATTTTAACAGAGACATTAGGCAATCACAGAATGACCAAACACTACCACACCACATTCTCGGTCACCATGAGTGACAGCTGCTTCTTTAGTGAATATTCTAGCCCCATTCCTTTCCTCCCACCTCTTAGACAAAAAAGAAGATACCCAATCATCTAATTGCCCCAGATTCTGGACAGCAGTCAATTCAGAAACAGACCCTTGCTTCCTGAACCTTCCCACCAACCCCCCCAAAACGAAAACAAACAAACAAACAAACAAACAAACAAACAATGTAACACAAGCCTCAATGCTGTGGTAAGCAACCCCCTTCCCCTTGCCCATTTCTTCTTTCAGAGAATCTCCAATGTTTCTCCACAGTGTGCAGCACCTCTCCCACCCCAACCTTGCTGCAATGATAACAGACCCACGTTTATTAACTAAATAATAATGGCTGGTGAGCATAACAAAGAAACACTTGACAGTCGAATTCTCTCAACCGTGGGATGTGGGAAACCTCTCTCTTATGTCTGTCATTCTCCCTGCTTGTGAGGAGCACTTTGGAAGCCCCTGAGGCAGAAAATCCTAAAGGCTACTAAAATCCATATTTTTGTGGTGTTGATGATGATAATCTCAGTCCCTAGAGATAACGACGGTCTTCACTCAGCTTTTTAACTGAGATAGTCTCTTGAGAAGACCTGGAATGTCCGTTTTGACATCAGTATTGTGTCTGAGGATGGTGACCAGCACAGTTAACACAGAGGCTGTTATTTATATAGAGAAATCATTCTGACGTCTCTTTAAAAGTTTAAACTATGCTTGGTCTGTGGCAGTGGGGAGAGAAATTCCATTTCTGCTGACTTAAAAGAGATTGATCCATGAATGTACTTTCCTTCGTTTCCTGCTGATAAATGCTTTTCCTCTGCTATTTTCCTGAGTTATTTCTGTCCCTGGATTCTCATCTTGAATAAGCAGACAGGGAATTGAGATGAAGAACAGACTTGAATATTTGGGATGTTTTCCAGAATGCACTGGCCAATGATGGAAAACTGTGATAGGGCAAAGAAAATTTGCTTCATGCGAGGTATTTTTAGACCTTTAAATATACCCAAATGCCAAACTTACTTTTTTTCAAAGGCGAGAGTATGTATGTAGAAACTTCTTTTTCTGTTCTACTAAAATCCTAAAAGAAATTTACTATGTGCCGTCTAACCTATGCGGTCACTTTAAAGAGTTCTAGAAGGGGGTGCCTGGGGTGGATCAGTCAGTTAAACATCCGACTTCAACTCAGGTCATGATCTTGTGGTTTGTGAGTTCGAGAGTCAGGTCAGGCTCTGTCCTGACAGCTTGAAGCCTGGAGCCTGCTTCAGATTCTGTGTCTCCCACTTCCTCTGCCCCTCCCCAGCTCGCACTTGCTTTCTCTCTCTCTCTCTCTCTCCCTCTCTCTCTCAAATAAATAAATGTTAAAAAAAATGTTTAACAATAAAAAAAAATAAAAAGGTCTAGCAGGGAAATTTTACGTCGCTTTTTGTTGTTCAAATATGTATAACAGGTAGCACAGTGATAGATGCCAAAACTGACAGAATATTAAAGCTGAGAAAGTAGCTTTTGATTTGTGGTTACAATTCTTTGCTTTTAGGATAAAGGGGGAGTGAAAAGCAGAAATGCTGAGAACAAAATAGAAAAACCATCTTCTTGGGGCGCCTGGGTGGCGCAGTCGGTTAAGCGTCCGATTTCAGCCAGGTCACGATCTCGCGGTCCGTGAGTTCGAGCCCCGCGTCAGGCTCTGGGCTGATGGCTCAGAGCCTGGAGCCTGTTTCCGATTCTGTGTCTCCCTCTCTCTCTGCCCCTCCCCCGTTCATGCTCTGTCTCTCTCTGTCCCAAAAATAAATAAACGTTGAAAAAAAAAAAATTTAAAAAAAAAAAAAAAAAAAAGAAAAACCATCTTCTCACATTATATTCATAGGTCCAAGCATGGCAATTTGATGCCACCACCTATATTTTGGGACCGAGGCTCAGTTGGGGACAGACGCTACATAAGGCTGGAAAAACCATAAAATGCCAATGGAGTTAGAAACCAAGGCCCTGGAGACAGGAAGCTAAGATTCTCATCTTAGCAAAGGCACTTGCCAACTACACCAACTTTGGATAATTTACAAAACCTCTCTAACCCTTAATGTCCTTTTCTGAAAAGTGGTACCTGCTTCAAATGGGGCCTATCAGGAGTACACAAAATAATGGATAAAAAGCTCTTAGCAAAGACCCTGCCACACTGTAGGCCCTATATAAAGATTAGCTACTACAATTACTACCACTACTATTTGCTAGAAAGAACTGTAATTATATTCTAGCACTTTTTTTTCATTTATATCACAGTAATGTGCATATCTGCAAACATAAAATATTACCAAGAGTTTATAATTAAACAGCCCGACCGTTTCTTTCCACATGTGATTCTCCCTCCCTAGATGGAACAACTCAATTCTTCTAGCTGTGATTTTTTTAGATATATTTTCATATTTCAAAACAACATACAACATTGCTATTTGTTAATTTTTCCATTTCAAACACTGTGTATTAATTCAGGTGATAAAACCTTAGAACTTTGTATTCTTACACAACCCCACACCAACTTTCCCTTCTGTGCCTCTCCCTATTCTAACAGAGCAATATCCCATTTTTGACAAATTGAATAATCAGAGTTTATATTATCACAAGTAAATATGTGTGATTCAAAGTTAAACCACTTGTATATGAAAATTGCATTTCCTTTCTTTTACACCTTTGTGTTTTCTTGGAAATTAGTGTAATTGCCACATTTATTCCTTTGTTTAGCTTCTTTTTAAAAAATTTTTTAGTGTTTATTTATTTTTGAGAGAGAGAGGGAGCAGGGGAAGGGCAGAGAGAGAAGAGACACAGAATGCAAAGCAGGCTCCAGGCTGTCAGCACAAAGCCCGACACAGGGCTAGAACCCACGAACTGTGGGATCATGACCTGAGCCAAAGTAGGACACTTAACCAACTGAGCCACCCAGGTGCCCCTGTTTAGCTTTTTTTTTTTTTTTTTCCTCCTCTTACCTTTCTACTTAGCACACTCACCAATGAAAACAAAATTCCTCCCAATTCAATGAAGTGAATCAGTTCATTTCTCAGATAAGGTAGTGGAAGGGGCATTACTTGAAGACCTTGACCTTTTCACTTGTGGGGAATAAGCTTAGGAATTCCTCAGGCTTATACCAATGGGTTAACAAGGCATAAAGAAGTACAAAGCCATAGGATGCTCACAGCTGAGTTTGGGTAAACAAGATTCGCACCCCAAGAATAAGGAGGTGCAAAGACACCAAGAATAGAGAGGTGCAAAGGCACCAAGAGAGGGGGTTAGATCTTTTGTTATTGTCCCCACAGTCTCTGTGGCTCTTTTAGTTATTTTCTATCTTTTTTGTCTCTACTGTCTAAATTAGGTAATTTCTACTGATCTACCTTCAAGTTCATGAGTCTTCCCTCTGTCATTTCCATTCTACTATTGAGTCTGCCCAGTGAGGTTTTTTTGCTTCAGTTCTATTTTTCCATCCGAAATTTCCATTTTGTTATTTATATCTTCTTTTTCTTGGCTGATACTTCACATTTTAACTTTTGTTTCAAGAGGATCCATGATTGCTCATTCAAACATTTTTAGAATAGATTCTTTCAAGTCTTTGTCAGATCATACCAATATCTATGTCACCTTGGTATTGGCATCTGTTGACCATATTTTCTCATGTGAGTTGAGATTTTAGTGATTCTTTTTATGTCACATAAGTTTGGAATGCACCCTGGCCATTTTGAATATTAGGTCATGAGCCTCTGGTTTTGTTTATAGTCTATGGAGACTATATATATTTGTTTTAGGAGGCACTTGTCCTGCTTAGATTTAAGCTGCAATTTCTAATCCATCTTCCATCGACTCTCGTTTCAGATCAGTTCAGTTTTCAAAGACTTTGTAGTGCTATTTAGAAGTGTCCTGTATGCACCACTCGGTGGTCGGTCTGGGACCCAGGCAGAAGTCTGTCTGTTAGCTCACTTCTCATGTTTTTGGTGTATGAAAGGTAATGAGATCTATTCATGCACAGGTGAGTGGTGGATAAGCAAGAAGTTTAGAAATAGTTTTTTTTTTTTTTTTCCAACGTTTATTTATTTTTGGGACAGAGAGAGACAGAGCATGAACGGGGGAGGGGCAGAGAGAGAGGGAGACACAGAATCGGAAACTGGCTCCAGGCTCTGAGCCATCAGCCCAGAGCCTGACGCAGGGCTCGAACTCACGGACCGCGAGATCATGACCTGGCTGAAGTCGGACGCTTAACCGACTGCGCCACCCAGGCGCCCCTAGAAATAGTTTTATGGGGTTGATTCAATATTGTGGGAGACAGAAGCTTGATCTGGAAGTTGAGTGACAGAGGGGTTGAGGAAGACACGTTTTACATTTATTAACAAACACATCAATAGAGAAAACAATAATGGGCGAATTACATGAACAGAAAACTTACTGAAGAGTAAAAAAGATGACAAAAATTAAGAGATGCTCAACTTCACGTCATAGAATGTGCATATTAACATCATAATGAGATACCATTCACTCCAGTACGACTGAAAAGAAATTAAAAGTCCGATAATATCAAAGGTTAATATTAATGGAAAACAACAGAGACTGGTGAAAGTGTCATGATACCACCACCTGTGGAAAATAACTTGGTAATAACCAGTAAGGTTGAAAACAAATACACACGATGATGCAACATATACACCCTTAGTTATTTGCCCTGGGAGAGCCTAGTTCATTTATAAAAGGAGAAGTGTACAAAATGTTCTTAGCAGAAATATTTATAATTACTGAAAAGTGGGAAACAACCTAAATGCTGACTGAATAAACAAAATATGTTCTGTTTATATAATAGAATATTATACAACAATGAGAATAATGAATTGGATCTACAAATATGAACATGGAAGAATAAAACAAATAAAATACAAATGAGAAAAGGAAATTTCAGAATTATAAATACAACATATAGCCATCCCATGAAATCATTTTCATCAAGTTTAAAAATATGTAAGTAATATCATATATTACTTATATATGTATAAACAATTAATATAGAGCTATAATTACTTATATATGTATATAAAGAAGAAAGAGTTTATATATGTGTACGTGTGTGTGTGTGTATACACTTCAGTTGTATTAATAATGTATAATTTTTTTTTGAGAGAGAGAGAGAGACTGAGCATGAGCTGGGGAGGGGCAGAGGGAAAGGGAGAGAGAGAAACTTAATCAAGCTCCATGCCCAGCCCCAAGCCTGATTGGGGTTAGAAACCTGAGCTGAAACCAAGAGTTAGATGCTTAGCCGACTGAGCCACCCAGGCACCCCAATGATGTTTAATTTCTTAGGTTGAATGGTGGGTACACTGTTATTGGTTTCATTACCCTTTATACAGTAAAAAAATGTGGCAAAGGCATAGAGCTTGAAATTTACATGTGTCTTGTCATTTCATTGAATCTGTCTATGATGTAAGGACCAACCAAAGCAGCCCCCAGCCATCGTTTACTGTGGCCCCCTCCTACCCTTTCTTTCCACCATGTATACTACAGCCATCCACACTGTCATTCCAGGTATTATTCAAATATATCTTAGATTTTACCACATTTCTACCTTTTCTAGGATTTTCCTTCTGTCTAGAATGCCTCTCTCTATACATATACCAGAATATTATCTTTTCTTCAAGATATACCTCAGTCCAACTACAAAGCTGTCCCCAACACAGTGGTGTTCTGGAGCTACCTTGTACCAGCTTGCAAAAGCCACCTGTTGTATTTTCAGAAATTTTTGAGCCAACTGACATAATGTTGGTGGCTTGAAATTGGCCATGGTGAAAATACTTATACCATGAAAAGTGGCTAATGGTACAAATCAGGGCTTTTATCCCCAGAAGGTCAGTTGTTAAACATTTACCAGTATACCACTGCCAATGCTTCCTGATAGAATTTATCCTTCCTTCCCTTACACTCTCGTGGCATTCTGGGGGCACTCATTACTGTTTATCTTGCATTTTTGTGTTTAATGAATGCATCTATCTTCCCATGTCATTGTTTGCTACTCTAGGGCAGAGAAGAAACCTCACTCATCCTTCCATCTCCCACAACACCTAGCAGAGTCTCTTCAATATGACAGGTACTCAATAATTTGATGAGTTGAATGTTCAAAAACACAAAGAAATGTACAGTGTTCCCACAGGAGATTTAGCAAGTCATATGGCAATGAGTAGAGTTAGATAATACACTTAACAGGGAAGGGGGAAAAACAATTTTTAAAAATAATACAGCATATAATACTCCCACTACTTACACTTTTTCTTAATCTTAATCATTGAATTTCAATTATCAGGGGAACATTTCTTTATTCTTACAAAATGTACTTTTCTACTTGTACAGATCAAATATAAGACTTAGATACCTTTTAAGGCTTTACAGTTTGAAACAACGGAAATTGCTAACCATTTTTACAAAGTTGCTTGAAAGAAATAAAGCTTTAAAAAAAAACTAAAAACAAAATAGTTATAATTGAGGTAGTTTGAGGATGAAAACATGTGAAAATCACTTTCCAACACAGCAGTATAGCAGGTTACATACCTTAAAAAAAAAAAAACTATCTCACTAAATATAACTAAAAACCCTGTTTCAAGAAAGATCTAATTATTTTTCATGTATCAACGAGCCTTCAAATTAGTAACCATCGCTCAGAGCTGAAAATTAAATTAAAGAGAAACTCAGAGAGGTGAAGGAAGCATTAATCTAGCTTTAATCTTGAGAATGTTTGCCAAACCAAGTGAACTTGAGCTTCAGATATCCTGGCCTCGTGGGCATGGGGGATAGGATACAAAGCTCTGAGCCTACCCAGAGGGGAAGAGTCTGACAGAAGATCACTCTTTTTTTATTTTAAGTTTTTATTTATGAATTTGAAAGAGACAGAGATAGCGTGAGTGGGGAGGGGAAGATGGAGAATCCCAAGCAGATTCTGCACTGCCAACAAAAAGCCTGATGTGGGGCTTGAACTCACGAACCATGAGATCAGGACCGAGCCGAAATCGAGAGTCGGACCCTTAACCGACTGCACCACCCAGGTGCCCCTGACAGAAGATCACTCTTATGCCTGTATACATGCATAATGCTGGAACTCAGTAGGCGAACCTTCAAAAGAAAAGTGAATTGAATACTTCTTCCTACAAAGACACTAAAAGAATGCGCTTATATTAAAATTTGGTAATGAATGGGGGGGAGGATGAATCTCCCTTGAGAATATATGTAGTAACAGGTTATTTCTCATGTAGATTGCAGCTGCAATTCGCACACTTGGGGTGATCCACTAAAACCTAAGGAGACTTAGTTAAAGCGGTCCTGGGCTAAACATGCCCCATGTATTTGAGAGAATGCAAAATCTCCTTTGAACAAACTTGAGTTTCGACCCTTAGATCAAAGAATTCTCTTAGATCAAGTTCTTAAAAATAAGAATCATGGTCAAAAGGAGTACAACAGCAAACATGGTGAGTACAAAGCAGCAAAAACAATACAGCACAGAATCAGACCCAGAATGATGCAGATATTGAATTATTAGAAACACCACCGGTTTTCTAAATCAGCTCAATATGTTTAAAGATACAAAAGAAGATGATAAAATATGAATAAAGAACAACACACTCGGCAAACACACAAGCAGATTTTTTTAAAAATTAAAGCATTTCTAAGTGTCAGAAGTCGAAGTGAAAATTTACAACTCAATGAATGGGCCTAACAGCAGATGAGAAATAACTGAGAAGAAAAATATGAACCAGAATATAGATGTGATGAAATTATTAACATCTCATTAACACTAACCCAGGGAAAAATTGAAAAACTAACGGTCCTATACTCATTTAACACTTTAAAAAATTTTCTTCAATGTTTATTTTTGAGAGAGAGAGTGACAGAGTGCAAGCAGGAGAGAGGCAGAGAGAGAGGGAGACACAGAAACCGAAGCAGGCTCCAGGCTCTGAGCTGTGAGCACAGAGCCCGACGTGGGGCTCAAACTCACGAGCCGTGAGATCATGACCTGAGCTGAAGCTGGACGCTCAACTGACTGAGCCACCCAGGCGCCCCATTAAATACTTTAATTAAGTAGCAAAAAGTTTTATCACAACTTTTTGGTCAGGGTTAATTCTTTACAAGGTCAATTTCAAATATATATGTGATATACCCATTTTTTTTTTAACCATGTACTGACATATAAAGCAAGTCTCAATAAATTCCCAAAGATTTCATAGACTATCTTCTCTGACCACAAAACAATTAAGTTAGAAATCAATGTCATAAAGATAATTTTAAAAATCCAAGTGTTACAGACTTAGGAAATACTAAATATCACACAGGTCAAAGAAGAAATATTAATAGAAATGAGAAAATATTTACCTCGGAATTATAATGACAGACCTTTACATAAAATTATGTGGAATGCAACTACTGCAGAACATACAGGGAGATTTTAAGCTTTAGAAACTGAAATTGATCTACAGACACAATTAAATTGCAATAAATGCCAAAATGATTTCTTTATAAACTTGACAAACTTATCCTAAAATATACATGGAATTTTATATTGCCAAGAATACCCAAGACTTAAGAAGCTGAAAGCCTTGCCTTACCTGAAATCAAGAGTTATTGTAAGGCTATATTAATAAGACAACAAAGTATTAGCCTAGAGATAGACAAATTGACCACTGGACTAAAATAGAGGTCCCAGAAAGCATTATACACACACACACACACACACACACACACACATATATATATGTGTGTGTGTGTGTGTGTGTGTGTGTGTGTATACATATATGTATGACAGGTTTTACGGAAAATCTGTGCAGAAAAGAGAAATAGTTCAATAAATAGTGATGTGGCATTTGCCTATCAAAATGGGAAAAAAATTATATAGGGTCTCTGTCTCCTAGAAAGCACAACAATCAATTAAGTGAGACTGAGGATTTTACTTTTGTTTTTTTAATGTTTATTTGTTTTTGAGAGAGAGAGAGAAAGAGAGGGAGGGAGGAAGAGAGAACACAGCAGAGGAGGGACAGAGAGAGAGGAAGACACAGAATCTGAAGCAGGCTGCAGGCTCCGAGCTGTCAGCACAGAGCCCAATGGGGGGCTAGAGCTCACGAACTGTGAGATCATGACCTAATCTGAAGTCGGACACTTAACTGACTGAGCCACTTAGGTGCCCCTGCTTTTTTTGTTTTTAAATTTATTTATTGTTTTAAGAGAAAGCCCCAGTGGGGGAAGAGCAGAGAGAGAGGGAGAGAATCCCAAGCAGGCTCCCGCACTGCCTGCCTTGGGGCTCAAACTCACAAACTATGAGATCATGACCTGAGCTGAAATCAAGAGTCAAATGCTTAACCTGAGCCACCCAGGTGCCCCATAGGACTTAATTTGGAATAATGGCTAATAATACTTTTAGAAGGAAATATAAGAGACTGTATATTTTAGCACTGTTAAGGAATTTCTTAATATAATATATAAATATAAATATAAATATATAAATAATATAAATAATAAAGGTAAATATTGATAAATTTGACTATGTTATGTTTGAGACCTTATAGAGATAGTTCAAAATAATTAAAGTCACAAATGGGGAGATGAGGCTTGAGACAAATATGAGTGACCTAGAATTCATACCCAGACCATATAAAGAACTCTTACAAATCAATAATGAAAAAACAAATCTCCCAATTTTATTTTATTTTTTTTTTAATTTTTTTTAATGTTTTATTTATTTTTGAGACAGGGAGAGACAGAGCATGAACAGGGGAGGGTCAGAGAGAGGGAGACACAGAATCCGAAACAGGGTCCAGGCTCTGAGCTGTCAGCACAGAGCCCGACGCGGGGCTCAAACTCACGGACCGCGAGATCATGACCTGAGCCGAAGTCGGCTGCTTAACCGACTGAGCCACCCAGGCGCCCCCAAATCTCCCAATTTTAAAAAGAGAGAGGAGAGAGAAATCCTAAAGACACACTTCATAGAAGAGGACATATAAGGGACAATTAATTACATGAAACAGCAATTAATCTTATTAGTAACCAGGGAAAAACTAATTCAAACTACAAAGAGATGGGTACTATTATATACTGACCACCTGGCAAAAATCAAAAATGTGGACAATATCATGCACTGGCTGGTGCAAAGGCGTGGGGAGGGGAAATGTAATACATTTTTACAATTACTTTAGAAAGAAATTTATCAGTAATTGAAGAAGTAAAATGAGCATACCCCGTGGGCCAGAAATTGATTGCTTTAAGTGTACGTCCTAGAGAAATCAGGCACATACATCTTAGGATGCATTTACAAAAACGCTCATGTTTGTACTGAGCGTGGTTTCTAACATGATAAAACTGGAACCCTCCCACACACGTAGAGATCAGCAGCAGTGTGGAAAAATAACATTGAGGTATACCCGTGCTGCGAAGTAGGGCTCAGCAGGATAAAGGGATGCAATGCAGTTGCACAGAACAGTGTGTGTGAATCTCTGGAACATCATGGTCCTCCCCCACCCCCCAAAAAGCGGAAAAGGATGTGTCCACTTCGTTCAAAGCATAACGTTAAAAAAGGTACGGAAAATGTTACGGTTGTACTTTCAGGACTATAAACGTATGCGATGAAAGATTTAAAAAAGAAAAATCAAGGAGATGGGCAAAACGGGTTGAAGGGGAGAGGGAGGTACAGGCTTCCAGTTATGGAATGAATAACTCAAGGGGATGGAAGGGTGCGGCAGAGGGAATACAGTCGATGATACTGTAATAGTGATGTATGGTGACAGATGGTGGCTACACTTGTGGTCAGCATAACGTCATGTATAGACTTGTGAATCGCTATGCTGTACACCTGAAACTAATGTAACGTGTGTGTCAACTATATTTCAGTTAAAAAGAGGGGCGCCTGGGTGGCTCAGTCGGTTAAGCGTCCCACTTCGGCTCAGGTCATGATCTCGCAGTCCTTAAGTTGTGAGCCCACAGAAGCACTACCATCCAGATAATGGAATTCCAAGAAAGTAGGAAAAAAAAGAGGGAAGGAGATATTTGAAGAAATAAGAATCAAAGATGAGGGGCGCCTGGGTGGAGTTCTGTGCGGACAGCTCGGAGCCCGGAGCCTGCTTTGGATTCTGTGTGTCCCTCTCTCTCTGCCCCTGCACTGCTCGTGCTCTGTCTCTCTCTCTTTCTACGATAAATAAACATTAAAATTTTAAAAAACTAAAGAAAAATGAAGAAGTTGCCTTCGAAGAGGGAGGCGATGGAGTTGAGATCACGACGTTTGTCACAGAGGGTCTCATAGATATCAATCACCCTTGTTCTGAAACTGGTTGAAGGGGCTACATGGGTATTCCTTGTATTACTGTTCGACCTTATACATATTTTATAAACATTCTTCCACATCCGCTCAATATTTAATAAGAGTGATTTTGCAACACAGAGGGCATGAGCAGGGGTGTGCATTTCTGTTGTTTACCTGAGAAAATGGCTACAGTCAACCTTATAGGTGGAGTGTGCAGTATGATTTGGGTAAATTACAGCAAGGTCTTCTCAGTGGGCTGTGCCAAGATTTGAAACTTAAGAATAATATCTTTACTCAAGCATTACTTTCTCTGTGTTTACTTTAGAAAATGCAAAAGGCCACAGGGTAGGTAAATTCTGGACTCTTCCTCACAAAGTCAAAATCAGCATGCATTCAACCCTAATTTTTGTTTCTTGAATCATAGATCAGTGGCCAGTAACTAGAAATTGGTATGTTACTAAGGTTCTACAGCCTTGGAAAAGAAAGTGCTGAAGGTCTAAAAATGGAACAGCATGGTTTGTTTTTGCTTTTTTTTTTTTTTGGTTGAAAATGTATGAACTATTGAAATGGTTCTCCTCCTCAAACAGCCACTTTTGTCTCATTTCAGTAGTTTATTCTTATTGTTACTGGATTTCTCATTTTTCCTGTAATCTAACACAATATGCTCCTGAAAAAAAAAATGTTGAGAAAGGAACCAATTTGCCTGAATGTTGACAGTATTAAGCTCAGTAAGAAAAATAGGAATGTATGGATTTGGATTTGAATAATTAGTATTTACAAATCCCCTTCTCTATTTTTGTACTATGTCTTGATATGAAATTCAATTCTTTGCTGCCAAAACTGGCTGTAGAGAGGGAAAAAAAATGTTATGTTAAATTCATTCCAAATATTGAGACAGAATAGTACTACTTCTGCCAAATTGAGGTATAATCTGAAGGTTTGGGTTCTTAAATATTAACACATTCTTAAAGTACATATTGAAATATAACATATACTCTATTCAGATTCTGAATCAATATTGACAATTTCAAGTATTTATCAGGTTTATGAATACTCAGGAAAATAAAGAAGAGTTAACGTAAATAAAAACAAAGCTTAGTTGTTATTCTTTTACATGCCAGTTCCACAAGGGATGGAGAGGGGGGTGGGGGGGTGGTGTTTACTGGTAGCAGATAGGGGGAAATGCTCCATCGGAAGAAGAATCCGCTGGAAATTGAGACTCTACAAATTCAATTCTAGATTTAGTTGGGTTGTGCAGCTACGGCGACAGGCCCTTGTCAGAAACAGTCAATGAGTGGCTCTATAGTCACCCACTTTTGCCCGACAGGAAAAGGGAGGAGAAGAAAATAATTAGTTTTTCAAACTCAGGGCAGAATTCAAGACCCCTGAATGAGCCTCAGGGAGATGATAACTAGACTTACCCGTGACTCCAGTGCTGATAACCCTCCGTGGAGGCTCAATCCCAGGCCGTAGGTGGCTCCAGCTCTGGGGCCTTGCCATTTCCATGTGGCGACTCTGCCCCATGCTGGCTCTGAACTTGACGGCACATGGCTCTGTGCCACCGCGATGAGCCTGCGTGCGTCGTGTCCCATCCACACCACTGGTAAGGACTGGAAGCAAAATAAAAGACACTCGTCACACTTAAAGAAAAAGACTGACTGGGAATTTTGTTCTCCTAATAGCTGTGCTTCCTAGGACTTCCTTAGAAGGTACAAACTAAGAAAATGCAAATGACACTGTTGGGAAAAGACACAGCTGTCGCTCTTCCTGACGTTGGCGTGGCCTTGGTCCTGTAGAGTCCCATTAAACATTTGCAGTCATCCTGGGCAGTGGCTGTTATCACCCCCATTTTACAGATGGGGAAACACAGCAGGTTGAGGGACTTGTTCAAGTGTACCCAGCTAGCGCTTAGCTGAGCTGTAACCAGGTGTCGCAAACACTGCGGGGTCATCACCGGATGGGGGCCTGTTAGACTTGGATTATTAACTAACAGTGAAATGGTACTATTTCCTCACAGTAAGATGCTGCTCTTAAGCGGGGACACCTCGTGTAATATAATTAATTGCCCAGTACTTACTGTATATTTACTGGGTTTTGTCAAGCCTTGGGCTCAGTGGATTACATACACTATCTCAACCGATCCTTAAAAGAATCCAACAAGGTAGGTGAGCTGTCAATATCATGCAGACGACGAAAAAACAATCGGAGGGTATAAGGCAGCCATTTACTTTGGGACGGAAGTGGGAGTGGTGACAACCTATGTCATGAACCTGCATTTGCTCTGTTAGCACATGTTGTTACTTAGACTGTTGATCACAGATGAATGAAAATATCAAAGTTCCCCAAAGATGCTTCTGTTCATTCATATTTTACAAAAGACCCAGGGAACATATATTTTGCAGTTCCAATATTATTTGCTTTGTGGTGTCACTTTCTGGGATTGCGGGAGAAAAGCTTTCCTTTACTCCTTGGCACTGCTATTGGCTTCAGAACTGGGCTTCAAGGACCAGGCGGTCTGCATCGCTATGCCTTCTGTCCCCCGGCCTGCAAATATCTAGTCTTTCAAATACTATAGCTTAGGGGCACCTGGGTGGCTCAGTGGGTTGAGCAGTCCGACTCTTGATTTCAGCTCAGGTCATGATCTCAGGGTCATGGGATCGAGCCCCACATGGGCCTGCTTGAGACTCTCTCTCTCTCTCTCTCTCTCTCTCTCTCCCTTTGCCTCTCTCCCCAGCTGGCATGCTCTCTCTCCAAACTAAAAAAAAAAATAAAGACAACAACAACAACAACAAATCCCAAATACTGTAAGCTTAAAGGACCTGCGATGCACAGAGGAAGTCGAGGAAAACGAGAACTGATTTTCCACAGCATTGTCTTATGTTTTAGTTATCTATAGCTGCAAAATAAGTCACCTATACTTAGCTGCATTAAAAACCAACAGCACTTAGGGGTGCCTGGGTGGCTCAGTTGGTTAAGTGTCCGCCTTCAGCTCAGGTCATGATCTCACCGTTCATGAGTTTGAGCCCCACATCAGGCTCTGTGCTGACAGCTCAGAGCCTGGAGCCTGCTTCGGATTCTGTGTCTCCCTCTCTCTCTGCCCCTCTCCTGCTCATGCTCTGTCTCTCTGTCTCTAAAAAATAAATAAACACTGAAAAAAAAATTTTTTTAACCAGTGTTTATTATTATTATCATTCTTATCTTTCCCAGCCCTGGGGATTGACTGGGCTCAACCAGGTGGCTCTCACTTGGGGTATTTCTTGTGGTTACAATCAGATGGCGGCTGGAGCTGGTGTTATCTGGAAGGCTTCCTTACTCAGCTTTCTGCTTGTTGATTTTTACTGTCAGCCAAGACCTTCAGTTGGGGCTGTCGGCCACATGTGTACATGGCGCAACTCTGTGTGGCCTGAGCTTTCTCAAAGCGAGGCGCTTGGGTTCCAAGAGCAAAGCTCTCAAGAGAAGCAGACAGCCAAGTGAAAGACTTTTATGATTTAGTCTGGGAAGTCCCATACAGCGACACTTTTGTCACATTCTACCCCTTAGCAGCAAGTCACTTCTTAATGGAAAGAGTATCAAAAAATTGGCAAGTAAGATTCCAAACCGCTACTCTGCTCTCACCCATGAAGACAGGAAATCGTGTGGTGATCTGACCGACAGGGTTCTAAGGGATTAAAGAAAATATATACCAACAAAGCAAACGTAAGTCTGTTGTGCAATGATTGTTTCATTCAACTATGCAAAGGTAGTTCACTGGATAATCAAGATGGTTCTCCTACCCTTTGCGTGAGAACAACTGTTTCTCCTCTGTCCATGACCCCAGCTACCAAAACCATCAGCTGGCCAATGTTGCCATCTTTCCTGGGGGGCAGCCTTTATTCAACCCCCGCCTTTCTCCCATTGCCATACAAGTCCCTTCCTGGTAGACATGTCACACGCAGCTGTGGCCTCTGGCTATCCACTGGAGATGGCGCAAGGCACACTCTCCTACCTTCTCCCTGAGATCTTAGAACTCAACAGGACACAAGGTTTGCGTGATTCAAAGTTTAGCCCTTGGATGCATACGCTCATCTAATGGGGCTCAGGGTATCTGATGTGCAGGATATTGTGTTTCCTCTGTGCCTTAACTGCCTCTTGATGCTATTCATAATTGTTACACTTTATTTTATTTTATTTATTTGTTTTAGACATGGACAGACAGAGAGCGAGAGCTGGAGAGTGGGGTGGAGGGAGAGAGTGAGAGAGAGAGAGAGAGAGAGAGAGAGAGAGAGAGAGAAAATCCTAAGCAGGTTCTATGCTCAGCGTGGGGCTCAACAGGAAGCTCGATCCCACCACCCTGGGATCATGACCTGAGCCAAAATCAAGAGTCAGATGCTTACCCAACTGAGCCCTCCAGGTGCCCCTACACACTTATTTTTTTTAAAAAAAAGTAATGTTTTATTTTTATTTTTGAGAGAGAGAGAGGGAGAACACGAGACAGAGAGACAGAGAGACAGAGAGAGAGAGAGACAGAGGATCTGAAGCAGGCTCTGCATAGACAATACAGAGACCGATGCAGGGTTCAAACTCACAACCATGAGATCATGACCTGAGCTGAAGACAGCCGCTTCACCGACTGAGCCACCCAGGCACCCCTACACATTTATTTTTTAATGTTGAGCAACGTACTATAAAAGCACATCGTAAAAATATTCAACAAAATTACCATAAAAATGTCAGTATAAGTCCTCACTTTTCCTGGGGTTTCATGAGCTCCAGAGCAGCCAAATTCTCAAATGTTATAGTGGAAACTACAATTGTTCAGAGTTAGGGTGACTTTCGTGTCATGTGAACCTTACGCTATATTGTTCCCAAGGACAGGAACTAGAACAAACCACTGTGACAGAGCCACTGGCCCATGTTCATGTCCTCCTACACACATTAAAACACATTTTACAGCCCCTTGAGAGGTTAGGTAGAGTCCACAGGACTGAGTTCTGAGACCAATGGAACATGTACAGAATGGAGCAGGCTACTTCTGGGCTTGGCTATGAAACTCCCTTTCTATCCCACTCTCCTTCCCTTCTTGGAGGCCAAATACTGAATATGATGGAAACACAAGGAAGCATTAAAAGATGGAGGAAACCTACATTCATGAATTGTCATGTCAAGAAAACTTGTCCCCTTACTGACTGTATTAGACTATGACACAGAGAGATACGATTTAATTAAGCCTTTGAGATTTTAAAGATTATCTGTGATCGCATCACATTTACTGACTACCATCTCTCCTAGTTACTTTGGTACAATAGGAGTCCAGTAGAATCTGGTGCATGTGGAGTTGAGGTACAGGTATTCTCCCAAAACCCAGGAATAGCCAGCTGGATGAAGTAAAGAGGAGAGAAATAAACACTAACACTTCTAGTGATGATCTTTAAGTAAGAAATATAAAACTGTTTAGGAAAGTGTATTACCATTCTGAAGGTGAAGAAAAGCAAGAGAGGGGCGCCTGGGTGACTGAGTTGGTTAAGCATCCGACTTCGGCTCAGGTCATGATCTCGTGGTTCGGGAGTTCGAGCCCTGAGTCAGACTCTGTGCTGATGCCTCGGAGCCTGGAGCTTGCTTCAGATTCTGTGTCTCCCTACCCCTCCGCCCCCTTCTCTCTCTCGCACTCAAAAATAAACATTTAAAAAAATTTTTAAAAAAGGAAAAAAAAAGCAAGAGAGAGAAAAGAAAGGCTGTAAGTGTCCTGTTAAGACCCAGAGCAGAGTTTCTATAACTACTCCCCTGCCAGTTTGCTGGGAACAGAGGAGGAAGATGCTCTGTGGATCTGTTGCCAGACCACCACATGTCCAAAGTGGAAGGAGAAAGAGACAGTCCCCTGCAGCCTCCACCTCAGGAAATGTCCTTGACTTCCTTGTCGGTAGAGTGAAATGCATGTATATTTCAAAGGTGAAAAATGGAGGAGAAAACTGAGCTCCACGAGAGATCAAAAATTGAAGAAAAGTCAGTTTCCTTTGTCCCTTCCCAAATTATACCATGTCAGGGGGCCCCTACTCTGTCATTTTATCATCCTGTGGAAGAGAATACCAAGAGATACCAAGAAACCAAACACAGACCAAGTAGTTCTGTCCATTTGAGTTGTGAACTCCAATCAAATTCTTCATAAAGATTCTGCTCTTCTGAGAACACGCATTTCTTATGTGTTGAACATTTACAGCATTATAATATACATCTTTATAACATACATTATAAAGAGAAATAGAGATAGAGATAGAAAGGAAGAAAGAAAAAGAAAGAAAGAAAGAAAGAAAGAAAGAAAGAAAGAAAGAAGAAAGAAAGGAGGGAAGGAAGGAAAGAAGGAAAGGAAGGAAAGAAAGAAGGGGAAGGGAGGGGAGGGGAGGGGAGAGGAGGGGAGGGAAGGGAAGGGAAGGGAAGGGAAAGGAAGGGAAGGAAAGGGAAAGGAAGGGAAGGGAAAGAGGAAGGAAGGAAGGAAGGAAGGAAGGAAGGAAGGAAGGAAGGAAATAGATACAGATCTTGAACACCTAATCAAAAGCAAGAATGGCTACTCTGTTCAACCTTGGAAAGTGCTAGTGCATCCCTTGCAGAATGTTTCTGCCAGTTTCTAGTAGCATCACTTTCCCAACAGGATAAAGGGCCTAGTAAGATGGATAAATTCTAAATTAAGTTGCTTTGCAGTTCTTCTCTGGTTTTCAAGTGAAAGAGTACTTCCTACTACTTTCTGATGATCAGGATAGAATTCCAGTACTCAACAAGCACTTAGCCTACAATTTATTCTTAGAGTAATGTAATATGTGATTAATGGACCAGAGTCCATAGTTCAGTCATCTAATTTATTTCCTTATTTCCAATGTTTATTTTATAAATATCTTTTTTTAATATTTTTTTCATGATTCTGAGAGAGAACAGGCACAAGCGGGGTAGGGGCAGAGAGAGAGGGAGACAGAGGATCTGAAGCAGGCTCTGCACTGCCAGCAGTGAGCCTGGTGCGGGTGGGGTTCAAACTCACAAACCATGAGATCATGACCTGAGCCAAAGTCAGATGCTCAACTGACGGAGCCACCCAGTTGCCCCTTCCAATGTTTAATTTAATTTAATTTAAAAATTTTTGGGGCGCCTGGGTGGCTCCGTCAGTTAAGTGTCTGACTTTGGCTCAGGTCATGATCTCGCAGTTCGTGGGTTCGAGCCCTGCATCGGGCTCTGTGCTGACGGCTCAGAGCCTGGAGCCTGCTTGGGATTCTGTGTCTCCCTCTCTCTCTGCCCCTCCCCCACTCACACACACTCTCTCTCTCTCTCTCTCTGTCTCAAAAATAAATAAACATTAAAAAAAATTTTTTTTAATTTTTAATGTTTATTTATTTTTGAGAGAGAAACAGAGCACGAGCAGGGGAGGGGCAGAGAGAGAGGGAGACACAGAATCCGAAGCGGGCTCCAGGCTCCGAGCTGTCAGCACAGAGCCCAACGCGGGGCTTGAACCCATGAATCATGAGATCATGACCTGAGCCGAAGTCAGATGCTCAACCATCTGAGCCACCCAGGTGCCCCTCCAATGTTTATTTTAATCTTCGGAGAAGAAAAAAATACAAACATTCACAACAAAAGACTGCAATCAGAAAGCACTTAGTATTTATATTTGATGAGGCACAAAATCATACAGGAAATTTGGCCTGGCAGCAATGTAGTTGCTTATGTCAACTACAAATCACAGACCATCCACTGGCTTATCCTATATAGTCTACCGGTCCCCTTCCCATTACCTGACTCCTGTAACTCAGTAAGCTTAAATTCCATTATTCCTATAAAATTTTTGAACGGTTCGTTCAAATTCTAGACTTGGGGTCATGTGAGACCTGTGCTATATGGTTCCAAGAAGAGGAACTAGAAAGGATCATTGTGACAGAGCTACCCGTCTATGTACATGTCCTTCTACACACAGATAAACTACATTTCCCAGGTCCTTTTGAGGTTAGGTAGAACCCACATGACCAAGTTCTGCGACTGATGAAAAATGTGAAGAGGGCAGCAGGCTCTTTCCAGGCTTTCCAGAGAGAAGCAGTCTTCCCTATCTATTCCACCTGAAGGTTCACAACTCTAGCTGCGATCTGGAGATTTGGACACTGTGTAGTAAAAAATTAAGCTTACTCGAAGGGAGGTCTGGCCTTTGCCTCCAGCTCTTGGGAAGGGATGTCTGAGCTCTTGCAATGTCTTGCCTGATAAAGGCGTCTTCATTTACCTGGTGGGCCTTATCATCTAACAATATGACTGGCATCTAACAATTACTGGCAAATTCAGCGTGATCACAGCCTCACAGAAACATCATGAAACTACCTTTCAGAAGAAATAATGGCTCAAAGTTTTGTTTCTCAACGGTCTTCACCTTGGAATTCGAGCCGGATTCCTACAAAGAACAATGGCCATGGGATAGAATTAAATTGCCCTTAATGGTGCAGCCAGGGACAAATGCAGTATGACAGCTATTAGCTAATGGCATAGTATTTGTCCTCCTATGCTTTTTGTCCATTGAAATACTCATAAAGAAACACTATGGAGAGGTATGTAAGGTTGCAACAGCACTGGACATTCAGAACTCCCGGACTCTAGAAGTGATTTTCAGGAAATGAAAGTAGCAGTTTGGGAAATTAAATGCGTTCACCAGGGGTAAGTCAAGAAAAGAGAAACCTCTCAAGGTTTTCCAAAACGAGAGATTTAATCAAGGGAATTGGTCATGGAGTCGATGGAAAGACAGCCAAACAAAATACAAGAGTGAGGCAACTTAGAAGCTGGCAAGAGCAAGAAGCTGCTTCCATTCTTTGGAAAGGTCCATCGGGGGAGGGCTAGAATCGGAACGGGATCCGCCAGGTGAAAATGGACGGAGCCGTCTGTTGAAGGCTGGGACTTTGAAGGGGCCGCGGTGCTGAAGGAGCCACAGACCCTGCCAGAGGCAAGGCCTGAGGCAGAGAGACAGACAGACAGAAAAAGAAATGTGTGGTTTCTCATTTCCTCCCATAATTTCAATCTGCCATTAGTGCGTCTCTTTGGCAAAACCCAGCCAGAAGCCAGCTGACGTGGAAGTGTGGGAAACAACCTGTAAGGGTCCATCCCCTGTAATAAAGAGCAGGACAAGGGAAAATGAGGAACCAGAGCTTAAAGAGAAGGGTCAAATGACGAACATACTACTGGAGGCCCAGGAACACACTGATTTGTGGATCTAAACACTAAAAATGTAAAGCAGAAAGAAAAAATGTCTGCCAACTGCGACTAAGTATTCCCCATCGTATCTCAGAGACATGGGACCGACCCCAACCAGGAAATAAGGTAGCAGGCAATATGGATACGGACACAGGGTGCCTACTGCTGTATTTCTACCCCTATGCAGTGCCTCTTTAAAAAAAAAAATCTTTCTGGGGTACCTGGGTGACTCGGTCAACTAAGCGGCTGACTTCCGCTCAGGTCATGATCTCACAGTTCATGGGTTCGAGCCCCTCGTCGGGCTCTGTGCAGACAGCTCAGAGCCTGGAGCCTGCTTCGGGTTCTGTGTCTCCTCTCTCTGCCCCTCCCCTGCTCGCGCTCTGTCTCTCTCTCTCTGTCTCAAGAATAAATAAACGTTAGGGGCGCCTGGGTGGCGCAGTAGGTTAAGCGTCCGACTTCAGCCAGGTCACGATCTCGCAGTCCGTGAGTTCGAGCCCCCAGTCAGGCTCTGGGCTGATGGCTCAGAGCCTGGAGCCTGTTTCCGATTCTGTGTCTCCCTCTCTCTCTCTGCCCCTCCCCCGCTCATGCTCTGTCTCTCTCTGTCCCAAAAATAAATAAACGTTGAAAAAAAAAATTAAAAAAAAAAAAAGAATAAATAAACGTTAAAAAATTTTAAAACAAAAAAAATCTTGCAAAGAGTTTAAGTCTCTAGAAAGGCAACAGAACCATCGCTCAAATCCCAAGATGGTAAATTGTCTTCTGAACTCTTAAGCTGGAAGAGATGCAACACGGTCATGGATGCTAGAATCAATGGGGTTTTACATGATTTTTTAGTGAAATAAATAAATAAAGTAAATAAATACACGCATTTAAAAAAGAACCACAAAATCCTAGAATGCTTCTACTTATCCAGGAATCAATTTGTCTTTATAATGTAAATTCAAAGGAGCAGGAGAAAATCCCTTCTTGGTTAGGAGCTGTGTATATCAATTGTCATTCAGCCAGATATCACGAAGGGGGATGCTTGTAGCACTCCGCTGGACAGGAGAGCAAATAAGAGGAATCTACATTGAGCCTGGATTGAACCTTACCATTTAGTGATGAGTAGAAATTAACCAAACTAAAAAGTAGGTCCTGGGGAGCCTGGATGGTTCAGTGGATCCAATGTCTGACTCCTGACTGCAGCTCAAGTCATGACCTCAAAGCTGTGAGATTGAGCTCCGAGCTGGGTTCCAAACTGAGCATGGAATCTGCTTAAGATTCTCTCTCCCTCTCCCTCTGCTCCTCCCTCACGTATCCTTGAGTGTGTGTGTGTGTGTGTGTGTGTGTGTGTGTGTGTGCGGTCTCTCTCAAAAAAATTAAATGTTTAAAAAGTGGGTCTTAACAAAAAATTTTGATTATATCAGGTAAAGGAAATACTAGCTTGAAGGTGCAGGAGATAATCATACCACCTTGAATCTGTGCTTGAACATATTATAAAGACAACTTTTATAAAGAAAGCATTGTTGTTCTCAAGAAAAGTAAAGATTGTAACTACAAGGAAAACGGCGAAATGGAAGCACAATCAGCAGAGATGACAAAAAACTGCAAGAGATACAGGCTCCGATGAAGAGGGACATAGCTGAGCAAGACAAAGACATCAGGAGATATAGAAATGTAATAATAAAATTTAAATTCACAGCCCAATGAGGAAAGAACAGATTTAACACTGCAGGAAAGTAAATCAGCGATGAGGAGAACAGATTTGTGAAGCATTCACTGAAGACAGAAAAAATAGACGAAAGATGATATCAAAGAAAAAGAAGGTAGATATAAGAACAAGAGTACGGAAACTTACTTTCACAAAGAAAATCGGTGTTCCTGAAGAAGAAACAAAAGACATAGTGCAGTAATTGGTCGTACAACAGAAGAAAACGGTTTTCAATTGCTGACTACAAAGCATGATTAATGAATAGACACACTCAGGTCTGAGATATTCCGGTGCACGTTTTGAATGTTGAGGAAAAAGGAAAAGTATGGGTGGATGGACAAAACAAGTTATCTAGAAAAGAATGAGAATCTGACCAGCCTCATATTTCTTCCTGCACCATTAAATTCCAGAAAGCAAATAATACCATCCATGCAATTTGAGGGGAAAAAAGTTAGGGAATTAAAAATTCGATTTCGAGGGGGGTGAGGATGGGCAAAATGGGTGAAGGGAGTGGGAGGTACAGGCTTCCAGTCAGGGAATGAATAAATCGTGGGAATAAAAGGCACAGCATAGGGAACATAGCCAATGATAATGTAAAAGCGTTGTACGGTGACAGATGGTAGCTACACTGGTGGCAAGTATGACATAATGTATAAAGAAGTTGAATCGTTATGGGGTACACCTGCACCTAACGTAACATTGTGTGTCAACTGCACTGAAATAAAAGTTAAAAAAAAAATAGGCAGTCTTTGGGGTGCCTGGGTGGCTCAGTCGGGTAAGCATCTGACTCTTGATTTTGGCTCTGGTCATGATCTCATGGTTCGTGGGATTGAGCCCGCAATGGAGTCCACCCTGACGGCATTGAGCCTGCTTGGGATTCTTTCTCTCTCTGCCCCTCCCCAGCTTGTGTGTGTGTTCTCTCTCTCTCTCTCTCTCTCTCTCTCTCTCTCTCTCTCAAAAATAAATAAACCTAAAAAAATTAACAGTTTTTGGACTCAGAAATTTTTAAAAATTGTATTTCAGGTGAAGTTGCTATTCGTAGTAGATGCTGTAAATCCCCTACTTTGGGAAAGAGATACTCATTCTCCGAACTGCTAGAAGTGCTGGCTGCTGAGGGCTCATAGCTGAGTCCCTCTCGACAAACTGTCTTCAGTAGATGGGAACCCAAGATTACACCTGCCCATCAGGAAGACCACATACAATCACTGCTCCATTTGAAGTACAAAAGTCCAGCCCCTTTGTTCCAAAATTTGGGGGCAGCTGTGAAGGAGCATCCCGTCTCCACAGCTTTCCGTGGATTTGGCTGAAACCTTACGTTGCAACTACCTGATAGTTCTTCCCCTGCCCATCCTGCTTCCTTCATTCCCCTACAACTGTTATTCCCAAGATCACACTCCCCAGTCAATTTCCAGCATGTATTTCTCTGTCGCAGGCTCTATTTCTAGGGAACCTGCCCTAAGCCAATATTCATTTAGCAAAATGGAAAGACCTATTCGAGTACCAATTGAAGGATGAAAATAAATAGCTTAAGTTAGAAAAATAGTGATATAATACTCTGAATTTCAGCACTAGTTAATCATACAGTTACTGCTGGAAGTAGGCTTACAAAAGAGAATGAAAATATAAAAGATAATTTTTGAAAGAGAAGAGATATAAGTTAAATATATATTTAGTAACAATCATCTGGCTCTAACATTCCAGATTACATGTTCTAAGATTAGGAAGTACAGAAGGAAAGGCTAGGGAAACAAAAGAGTTCTACATTTCTTTTTTTTTTTTTTTTTTTTTTTAGAGAGAGAGACTGTGAGTGGGGGAAAAGAGCAGAAGGAGAGAAAATCCTAAGCAGGCTCCACACTAAGCATAAAGTCTGACATAAGGCTCAATCCCATGACCCTGGGATTACAACCTGATTCAAAATCAAGAGTCAGATGCTCAACCGACTGAGCCACCCAGGCGCCCATACATTTATTATTTCACATAAACACATAAGGTTGAAGGAGTCAGAAGATACTATATATTCAGAAGATACAATATATACTATATATTGCCTGAACTGAATTAGTAGACAACTACAAGACCACTATAAAGTTACATATGATTCAGACATACTTAGAAGCACAAAAGTTACACAAATCAAAATATCTAGCTTTGTTGAAGATGATGAAACATATTTATTATCGTGCACATATTATCAAGAGAAATACATATTGATAGAGACTATTTGGAGATATATACATTTCACTTCCAGTTATGTGGAAATCTGTCTATGTAAATACTTACTCTGGAGTATAAAGACGCATGTAAAATTATTTTATCCAAGTGAAAAATTGGAAATAACATAAAACCTATTGGTATGAAAGTTGTGAACTGAATTATTATTTCTACAATGAGATACTATGAAGCTATTAAAAAAGAATCAGCTCTATTTAAATGCACTATTAAGGGGCACCTAGGCGGCTCAGTCAGTTAAGCGTCCCACTCTGGATTTTGGCTCAGGTCACAATCTCACAGTTCATGGGTTTGAGCCCCGCGTTGGGCGATGTGCTGACAACGTGAAGCCTGCTTGGGATTCTTCCCCACCCCCCCCCACCCACTCATGCAAGCCCTCTCTCTCTCTCTTTTTCTCTCTCTCTCTCTCAAAATAAATAACCCTAAAAATAAATAAATAAAGGCACTACTATAGATGGATCACCATAAGCAGTGAATAAAAAAAAGTTACGGGGGCGCCTGGGTGGCTCAGTCGGTTAAGCGTCCGACTTCAGCTCAGGTCACGATCTCACACTCCGTGAGTTCCAGCCCCGCGTCGGGCTCTGGGCTGATGGCTCAGAGCCTGGAGCCTGCTTCCAGTTCTGTGTCTCCCTCTCTCTCTGCCCCTCCCCCGTTCATGCTCTGTCTCTCTCTGTCTCAAAAATAAATAAACGTTAAAAAAAATTAAAAAAGAAAGTTACGGTACAATATATACTGTATGAATGCATTTATGTATAAACCCCTCATATAACAAAACTATATATTTGACATGTTCATATATGTACCTAAATGCATAGAAACAAATTGGAAGGATAAGCAGTGAACTGATAAAATTTCCTCTGAGGGAAAAAATTGAAATTGACAAGCCATGTGAAACTAAATGGGGCAATCTGTTTTATTTACAGCCTTGGAATTTTTCACAATTCACAATTCATGTATTACTTATATATTTCAAAATGTATAAAATGAACAAAATTCTCCTCATAATCAGAAAAGGCTTGATTATTCAATAAGTAATGTTAATAATATTGGCTAAATACTGTGGAATAATGTACAGAAAATGTAAAATACATTCTTGATGGATTAAAGAGTTAACTCCAAATGTAATCCAACCATGAAAAAATACAAGTTTATTTTATTATTTAAAAAAAATTTTAATGTTTTTATTTATTTTTGAGACAGAGAGAGACAGAGCATGAGCAGGGGAGGGGTAGAGAGAGAGGGAGACACAGAATCTGAAGCAGGCTCCAGGCTCCGAGCTGTCAGCACAGAGTCCGAGGCGGGGCTCAAACTCACAGACTGAGATCATGACCTGAGCTGAAGTCGGATGCCCAACCGACTGAGCCATCCAGGCGCCCCCAAAAAATACAATTTTAAAACAAATTACAAAAATATGTGTAACTATAAAAAAAAAAAAAGAGAGAGACAGAGTAGAATTTAGCAAGAAAAAAATCAGGAAAAAAAAAACCCCAGCCTTCAAAATAAATGCCTATCTTAAGAGAAACAAACCTATCTGTCCACTTACAATTACTAAGAACAAGACAACTTTTGTAATTGCATCACAACTTTGGCTTTGGGCACCCTAGCGGCCAAAACAAGCAATGGAAAACAGAATAACAGCAGCAACAAAAACAAGAAAACAATGGAATTGGTTTTAGAGTTCCCATTCCTGATGAGTAAAAAAAAAAAGCCAACAGTACCTCAGGAGAAGTGAAACATTTACTCTAAAATATATTTCTGAGATAAGGGTGCCTGGGTGGCTCAGTTGGTTAAGCGACCGACTCTTGATTTTGGCTCAGGTCATGATCTCACAGTCCTGGGATTGAGCCCTGGCGCTGAGCTTGGAGCCCTCTTAAAATTTCACTTTCTCTCTCTGCCCCTCTCCCCTGCTCATACTCTCTCTCTCTTGAAAAAAAATTACATTTATATTTATATTTGTATTTATAATTTATATTTGTATTTCTGAGACAGGAGACACTGGGAGATCTTGACAGGAAGACGTCTCTCTCAATGAGGAATAGACTCTTATCACATCACTCATTGAAATCTGAGGATGTAACACCAAGACACAACTCATTGTAGGCAGCTTCACAGCGGAAGGCAAGAGAGTTCGGTACAACTGTGTAGCCCTAATGGTGTAACTTGAACCAGGCAGAAGTTTTAGGCTATTTTAGCAGAAGAGATGGCCTGATTGTCCTCCACAAAGATCAATTCTCTCAACTGGGCTTTTGATAAAATTTGTGAAGTGGCTCTTTATATCATACTCTATTTGGGAACATAAACCATACAGGTAAGTATCGTGTGAGTAGAGCTAATAATCAGAAAAAGTAGTTCAAAGGAGGGAGAAGTCACTTTCCATTGCAGTAACAGGAGTAAACTATATGCAGGAGCTTATGCTTTGAGTTAGACTTTAAATAATTAGGAAGGTTTCCAGGGTTTGAGTTTGGGAAATGGGAGTGATTGATGCACGTCTAAAAGTGGAACAGCTACATTGAAAAGTACACTACACTTGAAGTTAAGAGATCTGAGTGCTAAACTGACCTTCTATGATAGGCATGAATGGAAATAACTGAGCTGAGAAAGTAGAAGGAAAGTTTGGTGGAACACCAAAGGTGGTTCCCTAAACGGAAACAGAGAATTTGTAAAAGGAGACAACACGAGTTGAGAACGGGTTGGTTTAGACCAACAGGTGATAATAATCAATACGCTCTTTTTCCAGATTCCACTCAAGGTTCCTGAGAAATGGGCGATAATAGCAGATTCTTTGTAAATAAGCTTTAAAGAAGCTTCAAGATCATTTAGTCAACTCCTGGTTTTCATGGAAGAAGAATCTGAGGTCCACAGAAGTAAAGCACATCACTCGAGTTGACGACATTGAAGGCAAAGCCAGAATTAGAATCCAGCAGTCCTAATAATTTCTTAATCGTATGTTCTTGATAAGTCTTGTATATTGAGGATTTTCCTCTTGGAATGTTTCCTTTTTTGAAGCCAGAACCATGCTGCAGAGATGCTAGACTACTGGCTGATGAGAGACATCCTGGATGTTCCAGATCCAGCTAAGCTCTTGAGCAGAAATCATCATAACTTTTGGTCATTAAGTTTGGAGGTTGTTTATTAAATGGAGTGAAGTGCCTAGCATTTTCTCTAGGCTTCTTTTCTAGCAAGAACCTGTTTCCATCCCATCCCTCTCTCTCCGCTTATCCCAGTAAGCTTCCCCCGCCCCCCCCCCCAAGAGACTGAGTGTCCCATTTCTGCTTGCTCTCGCAGAGCATTTTCTACATCTCTACCCCACTATCTCCTCTGCACATAACTACCCCCTCCTCACCTAGGCAACACGTTGTGCAAAAATGGAAACATGACAAGTCGATGCTATCTCTCACTAATAAGAGCACAGCAGGAAGAAGATTGGCCCTACTCCATCTCATTACCACAATCATTAGCTAGCACACAGGTGAGTAATTACCATTTGCTGGATATTCTTCAGGTTTCTCTTCCCAGAACGTAAGGATGCTCAGCCATGGGTTACTGGCGGTCTTTGGCAAGTGATCCTTCTGATCTTTCCTCTTCTGCCTCCCTCCTTATCTCTCTCCTCCCATCCGTGGTGGGCTGTGAGGCTACAGCCTTGATGACACCAAATGCTTCAGGCAGAACTACTGCTCACAATGCCATTCATCACTTCATTAGATCATCACTTCACCCTAGAAGAATCTGTCAAAGGTTCCCCCAGGGTCACATCCCGGGTGGATTTGGAAGAAAGAGGATGGGAAGGCAGAAGAGTTCACACGTCCTTCTACTTCATGGGTGCGAATTCCTCTACAAATAAAATGTCTGAAGACGTCAATCCCACAGTTTGGTTCCCCAAAGCCCCCAAAGAACTGAACAAAGAAAGGCAAATTTTGGAGGGAAATCAGTCTTTCCCAGAGCGCTGCCCACAGTGCCATGTGTCCTGGGGTGACCCACCTTGAACAAGGGTTCAACCTGAACAGAGGGATATCGTCTCGCAGACATCAGTTTATGACTTACTCTCCTTGACCTGAGATGGCTTTGGATCGTTCATTTTTCTTTTCTGAAAAGCTGGTTCTATAAGATAGCAACAGGTTAAAATACTATTATCTCGCAGACAATATCAACTCAACAAGAGCAGCAGCGTCTCTGGTTACATATTCGCAAGAATCTGCAAGAAGTTTAGATGTCCACAGCGAAACTTTACTGAGCACTGTTAGGTGGTATTTGACTATCGTTGCTTATTCCTAGGGAACTTAAATCATTCAAAGGTAGAACTTAATGTGAAGAGCATCTGAGATCCTGAGTTAACTTTATAGACAAATCGAAATAACAGACTTAGGAACAAATTGGTTACATCCCATCAGCAACAAAATCCCATTGGTTGTCAATAGAGTGTGTTTAATGTTGACGATCCACCATACCCTGTAACAAGCATTAGCTACCTTCGTTACCACCTTTGTGCTTCATATATGAACGCTGACTTGAGGAAATAGGATTTTGCCTTGGATGGTTTTGGTAAGGTGTTCATATAATTTATCATACAAACTGGGATAATTTGGGGAGTGAAAGTAGTTTCCTCTAATAATTACTCCAGGATCACAAGCATAAAATGAGATCATCCTGGGCAAACCTGGATCCCAGTCTCCTGGAATTTGGGGAATATAAGAAAGGTATCTGTACTAAAAAAACATCCCCACAATCTACCGTCACACAGTTCACGGGAACCCCTTTTAATGTGCAGCATCTTCAAGGAGAACAGCACTTGTTTTTATCAGTCACTCCTTAATGTAAATAAGAATATGAATCTCTTCCTTTGTGACAAGTGAGAAAAATCAACGCACTGAACAGAGAAGAATTTTAAAAAGGGAAGGAAAAGACGTGGAACAACATCACTGGATCCTACTTTAAGGGGACTTGACCAGTGGGGTACCCTTTTGGGGAAATCACAAGAGGGCTAGGTTTCCGACTCCAATCAAAGAATCTAAAAAGGGATCTGAGAGGTACAGAGAGAAAACTCCATTTAGGGTGCGAACTTTTCTCAAGCTATCCCAGATCATCTTTCCTACATTAAGGCCTATCTGCCCTGTGTTCAGTGCTGACAGACAAAAGAGTCTTGAAATGAAAGACCTAGGGTAAAAGCAACGGAAGTTTATTGGATTTGATAGTTTACTTGCACTGGATAGAACAGACCGAGAAAAGGTGAAACATTAAAAAAAATGATACAAATGAAAATAATTAAATTCATACGGTCAGAGGTGAAAATCTAGTAAATTAACCTGCAGTGATACCAACTTCTTAAAGGGGTCCTCTCAAGTGGTATTTCTTTGAGTTAATATGGCTGCTCAGTTCTGAAGGCGTCAGGGGAGAAGGTGGGGGGAAAGAGGGGGAAGGAGAAGAGTGTCCTGGAACTTAACTGTAGAAGCTACATTAACCAGTTCCATTACCACACATATGCCAACCTCAGTTATGGAAAAATGATGCAGATTGGTTTATAATTCAACAAATTGGATTCAGATGGGGTAATTCAATAGATATTTACATATAGGCAAAGGTCTGGTGTCCATATTGTGTTTCTACCCTCTTCCTCCAGGGAACTGGTACAGCGTGGTTTGAATTGGCTTTATTCCATTAAATAAACAATTTATTTTGAAATACTTTTAAATTTGTAGAAAATTGCAAAAAAACAGTGCAGAGGCTTCCTATGTACCCCACATCCTGTTTCCCTTATTATTAATATCTCATATTACTATGGTACATTTGTCACAATTAAAGAACCAATATTTGTACAGTATTTACTAAAGTCCATACTGTATTCAAATTTCCTTTTTTTTTTTTTTTTAACCTAATATCCCTTTTCTGTTCCAAGATCCCATCCAGGGCACCCTGTGACTCCTCTTGGCTGTAACAATCCCTCAGACTTTCCTTATTTCTGATGACCTTGACAGTTTTGAGGGGTACTGGTCAGGTATTTTGTAGAATGCCTCTCAATTGGGATTTGTCTGATGTTTTTCTCCTGATTGGACTGCGGTTATGGGTCTTGGAGAGGAAGACCACAGAGGTGAAGTGCCATTCTTGTCACATTATATGACATCAAGGGCTTATACTACCAACATGACGGATCACTGTTGATGTTGACCTTGATCATCTGGCTGATATCTGTTTGTCAGGTGTCTCCACTGTAAAGCTACTGTTTTTCCTCCTCCCTTTCCACACTATGGTCTTTGGAAGCAAGGCACTAGATGTAGCCTGTACTTAAAAAGTTCAGAGTTATATTCCATCTCCTTCAGGTGAAAGAGCTACATAAATTATTTGGAATTCTTCTGCAGAGGAGATTTGTCTCATTTCCCTCGTTTATTTATTTTTGTGTTCCTTCAGTATGGACTCATGGATATTTACTTTATATGCTGGGCTATAATGTAACACTTCTTTATTTTGTTGCCTCAATTGTTTCAGCTTTGACCACTGGGAACTGTTTCAGCTCATTCCTGTGCTCCTCTGACAAACCCCATCACTGTGATTAGTTCTCCCAGTTCATCTTGTATATTTCCAGCCCCAGTCCTAGAAAATATCTTTTCCCTAAGAAGCCCTAGTTCCTTTTATTGGGAAACAGTACTGGAAACCAAGATCTGAATTCCCAAGTTTGTTTTGAACAAAATTTTAAATCATCTTTTCAAGTTGACATGTTACTAGCAGCATCTACATTGCCTGGATGCTTTTATATTTATTAAAGAAATACATTTTTAGGATGAGTGGGGAAGTTGGAAAATAATTCTCTGGATGCTAAGAAGTAAACTGTTGTTGAACATTTTTAAGTAAAGTCTTAATTTCATTTTAATATATCCAAATAAGAATTTGAGAAGTGGAATAAGTATTGGGGAGAAGAAGAGGGGGGAATGATATTTGAGAAACAGCATGCAGGTGTATTATTGATCGACTGATTGATTTTACTAATGCTTTGTTGGTCTGTGAAGTATTTGAAAGATTGAAACACATTTCTTTTTTATTTTTAAGTAGGCTCCATACCCAGCATGGAGCCCAAGGCGGGGCCCAAACTCACAACGCGGAGATCAAGACCAGAGCTGAGATCAAGAATTGAACAGTTAACTGAATGAACCACCCAAGCGCCCCTGAAATACATTTCTTTAAGATTTTTTTCTCTAGACCTAACGTGGGGCTTGAACTCACAACCCCGAGATGAAGAGTTGCACTTTCCACCTACTAAGCCAGCCAGGTGCCCGGAAACACATTGCTACAGTTAAAGGTAAATCCTGAACCTCCCGTAGGGTAAGGAAGTGATGTTTCAATTCCTAAATTCACGTGTTTCAGTGGCAGGACAGGATTTTTATAAGTTAGACAGAACAGTCCGAAACTGGATGCAAAAGAGCTAGGAGACATTTCTTTGATTGATAAGACATTCACTTATGTTTATCATATATGTGACCAGGGGACTTATGAGTCAGCTTAGCCCTTTTACTGGTTATATGACCATCGACAGTTACTTGGTCGCTCTAGACTCATGTCCTCATCTGCCGAAATGTAGGAACAATAGTATCTACCTCTGTGAGGATTACAAGACAAAATAAAATGCATCAAAATCTTACCAAAACCCATAGCACAAAATAAATGCCAACAGGAGCATTTTGTTATCTTTAAATGAAAGAAGAAAGGCCTTTGGGCCCACTGGCCTCCAAGTATACCAGAGCATCATAGTAACTACTACTGTCCTTGAGCATCATTGGTACATTTCAGCATAGGTGAGATGAACCCTCCCCCTCCCTGATATTTATCCATTAATGCAGTTCCTTTTAGATGGCAGGAGAGGGGGGCTAAGGGAAATGCATCTTAGAAAAATCACATTCCATAGTGTGGTCAAAGCATTTATAAAATCAGGAGTCTGACTTAAAGGTCTGAGTATTAACTTAGTGCCCTTTTTTCTTCCCCTTCAGAGGTAGAACAGATTCCCAAGATAAGTTTATTGCTTTCACTTGCCTAATACAATATCCCTAGAGACACATTTTCACAGTCTGGAAGCAGACCCATTTACTGCACTGCAGTGGGGGTGGGGAGGGGTGGAAGGAAGGAAGGAGGTTCTTTGTCACTAACTGCCTGATTGATTCCAAATGACCGTGGTGCACTGCTGTTAGGGTCCGAGGGTGTGTTCATTTAGAAGACGATTATGTTCTTTATGACAAAGGTAATTTTACTTTGAATTTTACAATAAAGCATTTACACAATCCCATCCCTCCTCAAAACCACCTTAGCTGAGAAGTCTTACTGAGTTAAGAACCACAAGACTGGCAAAGAAACAAGGTCTTTAATATTTAATAATAGGCAGACTGTAGCTTTTAAGCACACGCTGTCATCCTCTCTACACGCAGGCACTATAACCCAGGAGACCAAATAACACATGGCTGTCAGTTTCTCTCCTTTTATTTGTAAAGTATTTCTGTAAAAGTGTCCCCATCATAAGCCTCTTAAGACACTGCCCAGAAACAAGGTGAAGCAGAGGGAACATGGTCTGGGAGTAATAGAGCTAATCTATATTCTGCTGATACCCTAACTTTGCAGTTTGGGTGAATTTACTTCTCTTGAGATGGTTTTCTAATTTCAAAAGGCTATCCTCAGGACTAGAACCCCCAAACGAGTAACCGCTAACTCCCAAGCCACACCTGTGTTCAACATACAACCCTGCCACTATTTTGGAACTATTTAAATTTCTTGCTTCTTCCCCCCAAACGCTGCATTTTTCCCCCTCCGTTAGAGTTCTCGTCATGCACACAAAACAGTAGAGTTATTCACATATGACAAGGACCTTCTTTACTTGCCCTGATATTTCTACCACCTTGCACAGTACATTGTAAGTGGGCAATTTTTGCTTCTTGGATTGATGGCCTTTATGCTTTTAACTTGGTTCTCAATTTTTTCACATTTGTGTTTCCTCTCAGCAAGAATGTAGTACGCATCGTGGTTCTCTGTACACACTTTCCACGCTTGACTCTCAATCGCTAATCCTCAACCATTTGGGCAACGTAATACTTGAGTAACCTTTGTTTCTCCAGGTCATGGCCTGGGAATTCGGGGAGGACATGTAGTCATGTGCATTAGAATAGCAATTATAATGACAATACTCACTGGGTTACAGTACTTCCCTAGAAGGGCTGCTTGGATCTCAAGCCATCCTCTCTCCAAACCCCCTCTATTCCCCTGACTGAATCAGGCTAGGCTCATGACTTCTTGTTGGCCTTTATAATTTCCCAGACGTATCTGTTGGTATCATATCTTTCTGGCTTCATGGGGCTTTAACGATCAGATACTGCACTAGGGTTTCTCATCATCATCTCTGCCAGTATGGACCCAGTGTTACTGGGCCCTTTGCTGCTCTGTGCCCTCCATCTTAACACACCGAGATACACACACACACACACACACACACACACACACACACACCCTGACGGTGTGCTCAACTGGGAAGACACTCTACCACCAATATTATGGCTCTTTTCATTAAAAGCTTACTTTCCCAGGGGCGCCTGGGTGGCTCAGTTGGTTAAGCATCTGACTTCGGCTCAGGTCATGATCTCGCAGTTTGTGAGTTCGAGCCCCACGATGGGCTCTGTGCTGAGAGCTTGGAGCCTGGAGCCTGTTTCAGATTCTGTGTCTCCCTCTCTCTCTGTCCCTCCCCTGCTGCGTTCTCTCTCTCTCAAAAGTAAATAAACATTGGGGCGCCTGGGTGGCGCAGTCGGTTAAGCGTCCAACTTCAGCCAGGTCACGATCTCGCGGTCCGTGAGTTCGAGCCCCGCGTCAGGCTCTGGGCTGATGGCTCGGAGCCTGGAGCCTGTTTCCGATTCTGTGTCTCCCTCTCTCTCTGCCCCTCCCCTGTTCATGCTCTGTCTCTCTCTGTCCCAATAAATAAACGTTGAAAAAAAAAAATTAAAAAAAAAAAAAAAAGAAAAAGAAAAAAAAAAAGTAAATAAACATTAAAAATTAAAAAAAAAAAAGAACTTACTTTCCCAACTTTATGCACACTTCAACTTCCTATAAACACATAGGTCAGCTCTTTTAGGACAAGTCAGCAGCTCTGTGGATGCCACCTGAGACTTCACCCAAAACTGGCATCCCTTGCCGGTAACCAAGCATGGAACCTGGGTACATCCGTTATTCCCTACTTCAAAGTGTGTTAACTGCCTTCCTCAGCACCATCACGTATCCAGGGGATGGAAGCAATGTTTGCTCCATTCGTGTTTGAGGCTTGAATCCAAGGTCTGAGGATGAGGCCGTCAGTGTTGCAGTTTTTTCCCTGCAGCTCGTCAGGGTCTTACCGAAAAGGATTCCTGTTGCTCTGCCTAAGCACTAGCAAATTCTAAAAATGTTTTTAATGTTGATTTATTTATTTTGAAAGAGAGAAAACGAGAGAGCAAGTGGTGGAGAGGCAGAGGGAGAGGGAGAGAGAGATTCCCAAGCAGGCTCCCGACTGTCAGCACAGAGCCCCATGTGGGGCTTGAACCCATGAACCGTGAGATCATGACGTGAGCCAAAATCAAGACTCGGACACTTAACTGACTGAGCCACCCAGGTGCCCTTAAGCATGAGCAAATTCTAGAGCTAGGGGTACATATTTGTTCCTGAACCTCACACTCTCCAAGACCTTCTCCATGAGTTTTTCACCTTCCCTAAATCACCTAACAAAAGAACCGCACAATATACATTTTCAAAACTCAAGCTCAGATTTGCACAGCTACGTTTTCTTCAGAGAATATTTTAAAAGGTTTAAGCTATTTAGATGCAACCTGAATTGCCAACATTTCTTCCATGCTTTTAAAAAATACTTACAATTTTCATCTCAATTCTAAAATCAGAATCTCTGTGCTGGGTAACGTTAAAGATATACAGGCTATTTCTGCCATTTTCTCTGAAGCAAATCCCTCTCCTCTTTCTACCCTCTAACCGTCAGTCCTTGACCTCAGTCCCTTCATTTTTTTTAAAATTTATTTGAGAGAGAGAGAGAGAGAGAGAGAGAAAGGAAGAAGGAAGGAAGGAAGGAAGGAAAGATGGGGCAGGGGCAGAAGGAGATGTAGAGAGAGAATCATAAGGAGGCTCCACACTGAGTGTGGAGCCCAACATGGGGATCAATACCATGACCCTGGAGATCATGACCCAAGCCAAAATCAAGATGCCCAACCGACTGAGCCACCCAGGCACCCCAAGTCCCTTCATGTTTCAGTTGGAGATTCAATGACCTTCTTCCAAGTGTCAGAGAAACCACTGAGAAGTCAAAGAAATCTGAATGGGGAACATGTAACATGTCACCACGATTAAGGCTTCCTGCTAACGCTGGAGGAAAACCTCAGTAAGCCCGATATGAAAAACTAGTCAGTTAAGTAGAGGTCCCATTACTGGCCTCACTATGGTCTTACAAGCACACTTTGGGAATGTCTTCTAACTTCATTCTATTCCTCTCCCTCTATTTTCAGTGACACACAAATGCATAGGTCTTGACCCTGACCAATAGCTTTGTACACCAAATACAGCAGTCTCTATTTCTGCCTCACTAGGCATGAAGAAGGGAAGAGATGGCTGATAAAGCAAATGGCTTGTCAAATGGCATGCTGAACCACTTCCCTAGAGGAAGAGGGTGGGAAATTAATATGGGGACTAGACCTTCAACTATACGCAAGTATTTATGACCATGACAGACATCTCTGGCACCACAGTGCTCCTGGAAAGCAAACCCACTCCTTCCCAAGATGCTGAGTGTAATGTTTTCTTTTTTTTCTTTAATTTTCTTTAATGTTTATTTACTTAAAAAAATTTTTTTTAATGTTTACTTATTTTTGAGGGAGAAAGAAAGAATGTGAGCAGCGGAAGGGCAGAGAGAGAGAGAGACACAGAATCTGAAGTAGGCTCCAGGCTCTGAGCCATCAGCACAGAGCCCAACGTGGGGCTCAAACTCGCGAACCATGAGATACGACCGGTGCCGAAGTCGGACACTTAACCGACTGAGCCACTCAAGTGCCCCTAATGTTTATTTACTTTTGAGAGACAGAGAGACAGACAGGCAGAGAGAGGGAGACACAGAATCCAAACCAGGCTCTGAGCTGTCAGCACAGAGCCCTACTTGGCCCTCGAACTCATGAACCATGAGATCATGACCTGAGCCGAAGTCAGACACTTAACTGACTGAGCCAGCCAGGCGCCCCTGGTCACAACATTTTTGTCAATTGATGAATACATAACCCTGTTTTCTGTGTGATTAGTTTAAAGACACCTAATTTCATATATATTGTGGATCCATTAGCATTGAGCTTATGGCCAGCAGCACTATAACTTATAACTCATGTCTAAGCAAAGCTTATCTAACATGCATATCTTCTCTGTAAGATACATCACAGCTTTCTTACACTTAGGAACATGAAACAGCACTGAAGCACTATGCTTGGGGGCCATTTTAAAAAGCAAAACCACCGGGACACTTGGCTGGCTCAGTCAGTAGAGGGTGCAACTCTTGATCTCAGGGTTGTGAGTTTGAGCCCTACTTCACTGAGTGGGTGTAGAGTTTACTGAAAAAAAAAATATATATATATATATGAAGAATATGACCCTCAACAAACTGTGAAAAGAAGACTTGTTTACAGTCTGAGAGCTGAAACGAGAAGGCGGAGAGTCACTTTGGCCTCAGCTGAGAACTTGAGTTTCAGGCAGCTCAGATTGTTCATCGCCATGTACATGTCCACGAATGACCATGAAAGTGCTGCAAGTATCAGTTTGGGGGTTACAAATAAATTTTAGTGAGTAGGCAAATTTGCAAATATGGAATCTGTGAATCAGGAGGATTAACTCTATATGAATTTCATTAAGTGTGAGCTTACAATTTTCCAACCGAGTACATCCAAGGATGCAATATCTTTTGCAATGCTCTTTGAAGCAGAGCGAATGTGAGCAAACAAAAGCCAGCTAGTTCACGAGAACACACTGAGAGTTTTCTTGCTATCAATAGTGATGGAAGAAAAATCCAGACCTACAGTGGTTAATAATAAAGGTTTGTATTTAAATTCAAACCTCACACACTGAAAACCTAGCTTATTCATTAATTTTCTCCACTCTGCAAAATATGGGTGAACTAAAGCGACCATTGAAAGACGAGTGGTCTGTAATATCTCATAATAATGATAATATTTATCATTTAATGGTTGCTTATTATATGCCAAGAATTATTATGTTAATCACTGTAATCATTTAATTCGTACAATGGCCCTGTGAGGCAAGTGTTACCATCCCTATTTTACATTAAAAGGATCTGCTCCTTAGAGACCTACAAAAATTTTATGAGCCCATATCGTTAGTAAAAACTGTCCAGGATTCAAACCGAGGTGTCTCTGGTTCCAAAAACCGTGTTCTCAAAGTCAGCATCATCTGGGAACATGTTAGTAATGCAAATTATAAGGTACAACTCTGAACCTACTGAATTAGAAACTTTGGGGGTGAGGCCCAGAAATCCGTGTTTTTCAAAGCCCACAAGGAGATTCCAATTGGTTTGAGAACCAATATTTTTAACCACCATTTAATTATATATTGAATTATGCTCATTACCTACATTAACATATGTCGTTAAAATTAAGTTTAGACTATAAAATAAGAATAGGTATAATACATTTTAACAGATCTATTGAAATGTTATTAGCGTAGGAGCATATTAGCATGTTTAACGTGCATAATTTGAAAAGTTTTGACATGCATATAATAGCCATGAAAATACCACCACAGTTGGAGCACCTGGGTGGCTCAGTTGGTTAAGTGTCCAACTCTTGATTTTGGCTCAGGTCATGATCTCAGGGCTCATGAGTTCAAGCCCCACATCCGGCTCCGCACTTACAGTGTGGAGTCCGCTTGGGATTCTCCTCTCTTCCTCTCTCTCTGCCCTTCCCCGGCTCATGGTCTCTCTCAAAATAAATAAATAAACTGGAAAAAATACTACCACAATCCGGACTGAATTTATCTATCATTCACAAAGTTTCCTCATGCTTCTTGGTATTCTCACCTTCCAGGATACTCCACCTCCCTCTTCCCAAGCAACCAATAACGTGCTTTCTGTCCTCAAAGGTTAGTTTGCATTAGTATGCAAATGCAAATGTTTTATTCCTTTTATTGGAAGGTAGTATTTTATTCCACAATGTGTTTCTCTATTCACCTATTGATGAAGATCTTGGTCGTCTCCACTTTTTGGCTACTGCCAGTAACGCTGCTATAAATATCTGTGTACAAGTCTATGTATGAATGTGTGCTTTCCTTTCCTCTTGGCTGGATCGCATGGTAGGTGTATGGTTAACTTTTCAAGAAACTGCCAAACTGCTTTCAGGAACGGTAGTACTATATCGCATTCTTACCAGCAATTAGGAGAATTCCTGTTGCTCTACATTCTTACCAACACTCAATACGGTTCATTTTTGTTTTTTAATTTTAGCCATTCTAGGGGCACCTGGGTGGCTCAGTTGGTTAACCGTCTGACTTGGACTCAATCAGGTCATGGTCTCGAGGTTTGTGAGTTTGAGCCCCACATCGAGCTCTATGCTGACAGCTCAGAGCCTGGAGCCTGCTTCAGATTTTGTGTTTCCCTCTCTCTCTGCCCCTCCCCAGCTCGTGCTGTCTCTCTCTCTCTCTCTCTCTCTCTCTCAAATATAAACATTAAAAAAAATTTAGCCATTCTAATATGTTTGTCCCAGTATCTCGTTGTAGTATTATATCACCCTTCCGTAATGAATAATGATAATGATCCTTGGATTATTTGCCACTGGTATATTTTCTTTGGTGAAATGTCAGTTCAAAATTGTGCTCATTTTTAGAAAGCTTTTTGTCTTGAAATAAGTTAGGCAGCGGGGGAGAGGGAAAAATGGGTGATGGGCCTTGAGGAGGGCACTCGTTGGGATGAGTACTGAGTGTCATATATAAGTGATGAATCATGGGAATCTACTCCCGAATCCAAGAGCACACTGTATAGATAAAAATTTAAAAAAAAAGAAAGAAAAAGAAAGAAGTTTAGATTTACAAAAGAGTTGTAAAGATAGTACAGAGTCCTTATATAGCTTTCACTCAGCTTTCCCTAACGTTAGCCTCTTATATAACCATAACACATTTATCAAAACTTACATATTTAATATACTATTAACCAAATGGTTGACTTTATTCAGGTTTCACTAGTCCTTCCACTAACGCCCTGTTGCTTTTCCAGAATCCAATCCAAGATACCTCACTGCAGCTAGTTGGCATTATATCCTTAGTCTCCTCCAACCAGTGGCTGTTTTCAATCTTACCTGGATTTTCATGACCACGGCACTTTTGAAGAAGATGGGTCAGGTATTTTATAGAATGTTCCTTGCTTGGGGGTTTTCTGATATTTTTCCTTTTTTTTCCTAATGTTTTAAAGTGTTATTTATTTTTGAGAGAAGGAGAGCACAAGCAGGGGCAGGGGCAGAGAGAGAGGGAGACACAGATACAGGGCTCGAACCCACGAGCCGTGAGATCATGACCTGAGCTGAAGTCGGAGGCTCAACCGACTGAGCCCCCCCGGTGCCCCTGATATTTTTTCATTATTAGATGAGGGTTACAGGTTTGGTGAAAGAATACTAGAGATATCGAGCATCCTTCTATCATATCACATCAATACACATCACTGGCGTTGGTAACCTAGACCATTTGACTAAGGTGTTGTCTTCAGGCTTCCTCCTCTGTCAAATCACTACTCTTTTTCTTTCCTCTTTCATGCTCTGTTAGAGGCAAGTTACAAGGTCCAGCTCACACTCAAGCTGAGGGGACTTGAGCTCCATCTCATGAAGAGAGGCATACCCAAGAATATGCGCGGCCATATGTTAAAACCACCACAATAATTAACAAATATAATTAATTTTATATAATATATATGATTAATAAATAATATTTGGGGGGAGATATATGAAGCTACTTGAATGTCTTATTTCTCTTCAAAGACTCACCCACTAACTTTAACCTTCATTACGGGTTCTTCTTGCAGCAATTTTTACCAATGGGGATTTTCTATTTGCCTCATTCCTTCTACATTTATTATCTGGAATTCTTCAGTAATGGAGATTTGTCTCATCTCCATTTATTTACTTATTCTGTCATTAATTTATATCCATGAAGTGATGTACATTTATTTCATTCTTTGGGTTATAATCCAATACTAAGTTATTTATTTGAGTGATCAAATTGTTTCAGATTTGGCCATTAGAGGATCTCTCAGGTTGGCTCGTGTGTCTCTTTGATATGCTTTTGTTTGTTTGTTTGTTTTGTGAGTACTCCCTTACATTCTGACACAAGATTAGCTGCAAAGTTATCTCGCATTTTTCCTGCCCCAACCTTGGTGTCATCAATTTCTCCAAGGTGCCTTGGTTTCTTTTAATGAGAGAATGTTACTTAGAAACTAAGATCTGGGCACTGGGTATGCTCATTTTATTACTGAAATGTCATCGCGATTGGGTCTTTTTAGTACACAGAGCTAGAAAATGTATGTACGTATGCCAGCCCATGTATATCTACAGATATAGATGACATAGAAACAGATAGATACACAGATACAGATACAGATATAGATATATAGATACATATATAGATATACACAGTAAAACCTTGAATTGCAAGTAACTTGTTCTGCGAGTGTTCTGCAAGACGAACAAACTTTTCTAAAAAATTTCAACATGATAAACAAGCGATGTCTTGCAATACAAGTAGTACTTGATGCCGAATGATCACAAGTGAGCCAATGGTTCTTTTCTCTCTCTCTCTCTCTCTCTCTCTCTCTCTCTCTCTCACTCTGGCTATGGGATTGTGGGTGATCGTCCCCCATGCTTGGATGCTCGGTCTCAGACCGTGGTGTTTGGCAGAAATCAGTGATTTTTCAGAACGCTGGAAGGGGCCCACAACGGGCACTAATGTATTTTTTGTCACTTCAGAGCACCCATAGACAGTCTTTTGCTTTTCCAAGAAGAGTAAGCTTAGGAATGCTTTGTTTCATTCTACATCAGGCTGCCTGCAGATATAGACCCTTTCCTCTGCTGCCTTATTGCCAGTCCATTAAATGCAGTCTATGACAAGAGTTTATAAATACTGTACTATAGTCAACATCCGTGCAAGTATATACAATGGCCCCCATGCAGAAAAAGATTCCATGGAGCCAACAGATAGCAGTGATTCTGTTAGTGATAGTGAAGGTCGTCCTAGACAATAACCTTCCTCTCTCTTGTCTCCCTCACACCAGCCACAAAGGTTTTCAAAGGTAAGCACAGGTTAGCTTATTTTTCTTTATATTTTGCATTTTCTTTATGATTTTGTATTATATTACAGTATTGTAATCATTTTTATATGAATATTATTGGATTGTGGAAGGAATCATCTAAGTTTCCATTATTTCTAATGGGGAAATTTGGTTTGATGTACAAGTGCTTTGGATTACAAGCATGTTTCCGGAACGAATTATGTTCGCAAACCAATGTTTTATTATATATATATATATATATATATATATATATATATATATATGTACATTTTATATGTATATATAGAGAGAGATTATAGAGACATATATACACACACACATATCTTTATTTCTGTAATATTATGAGTTCATACTATTATCTCCAACTCTAATCTAGAACCACAAGGTTCATTTTTGCTTTCTACTTTTGCCTATTTGAAGTTTCTCTGAAAGGGAGAAATTTAGCTCCCGTCATCTACAATTTATTTACGTATTTGTTTAATCCTACTATAGCTTCAAAATAGCATACTCCTGTGTGAAGCACATTTACCACTAGAGTACAGTATTCATATATAGTTCTTTTGGTTTTTAGCCTGACAATAACCAATCAGAACAATCCCAGCTGAGATTTTAATCTTCGTGTGCACATTTCTTTGGGACCTGACAAATACAGAGTCACATCAACTACCACAGTACCACAGAGAGCAGTTACATCACCCTAAAAATTCCCTTGCACTTGCTGGTTTTTAATTGCTTTTGGTTTTGTTTTGTTTTCTTATTACCGTGCTTGGAGAATGTATTTTGGATTCAAGTCCCTTAATGATATATGCCTTGAATACATTTTCTCCCAATCTGTCATCTGCCTTTTCATTCGCTTAACAGTGTTTTCTAAAAGTAGAAGATTTTAATTTGGATGAAGTTCAACTTAACAATTATTTCTTTTATAGGTCATGCTTTTGATATCGTATTTAAGAGTTCTTGGCCCAAACCAAGGTCACAAAGATTTTCCTCTCACATTTCTTCTAGAAGTTTTACAGCTTTAGGTTTTATATTTGGGTACACAGTCCATTTGAAACTAATTTTTGAATATGGCATATACTATGAGCGTATACTATGAGCGTATCACATTCCTTCAGCACCATTTGTTCAAAGACTACCTTTTCCCCACTGAATTACCTCTATAGTTTTTTCAAAACTTCATGGTCCAAACAGGTGCGGGTCTATTTATGGATTCACTGCTCTCTTCTACTGATCCAATTGTGTCTCTCAACACCAGGACCACACCATCGTGACTACTGCAGCTTTATAATAAACCTTGAAATAAAGTAGTATTAGTTCTCCCATGTTTTCTCCATTTTAAAAGTGTTTTTGTCTCTTCTAAACCCTTTTGCATTTCCATATAAATTTTAGGATGAGCTTGTAAATGTCTACAAAACAGCCCACGAGGATTTTGACAGGGATCACGCTGAGCCTAAAGATTAATTGGGAGAGGGTTGAAATATTACTATCAAATCTTTCAATAATATATAAACATGCTAGATTTCTTCATTTATTTAGGCTTTAATTTCAGCAACTTTTTGTAGTTTTAGTGTATGCGTCTTGCACAAAGTTGGCAGGTTTATTCCTATGTATTTAAATTTTTCTGCTATTAGAAATGACATTATTTTTGAAATTCCAAATTCCGGTTATGCATCGCTAGTATAGAAATACAATGGATTTGGGGGCGCCTGGGTGGCGCAGTCGGTTAAGCGTCCGACTTCAGCCAGGTCACGATCTCGCGATCCGTGAGTTCGAGCCCCGCGTCAGGCTCTGGGCTGATGGCTCAGAGCCTGGAGCCTGTTTCCGATTCTGTGTCTCCCTCTCTCTCTGCCCCTCCCCCGTTCATGCTCTGTCTCTCTCTGTCCCAAAAATAAATAAACGTTGAAAAAAAAAAAAAAGAAATACAATGGATTTGTATATATTGATCTTATAATCTGCAAACTTGCTAAAATTCACTTATTAGTTCTAGTAGCTCTTTTGTAGATTCCACTGGATTTTCTACATAGATGACTGTCTTCTGTGAATATAGTCTCAGCTCTTTTTTTTTTTTTTTTCGATATTTTATTTCTGTTTCTTGTCTAATTGAACAGCCTAGGTACTCCAATGTAGTTTAGAAGCGCCTGGGTGGCTCGGTCAGTTAAGTGTCTGACTCTTGATTTCGGCTCAGGTCATGATCTCACAGTGCATGAGGATGAGCCCCACATCAGGCTCTACATTGACAGCATGGAGGCTGCTTGGGATTTTCTCTCCCTCTCTGCCCCTACCCCCACTCAAAATAAATAAATAAACATTTAAAAAAATCAAGTAAAATGATGAAAACACTCTGTCTTTGGCCTGATGGTAAGAGAAAAGAATTCAGTACTTCACCAGAGGTATGATGTTAGCCATAGGTATTTCATAGATGTCCTTTATCAGGTCAAGGTCCTTTCTATTCTTAATTTTCTGAGATTTTAACAGGAATGGACATTAGATTTTGTTAAATGCTTTTACTGTGACTATCTACATGCCTTTTAATTTTTCAGCTCATTAATATATGGACTCTATAGATTAAATATTAAACCACCTTGCATTTTGAGGATACAGCTAACATGGTCAAAATGTCTATCATTTTTATATATTGTTGAACTCTGTTTGCTAATTTTTTTTTTTAAGTAAGCTTCATACCCAGCACGGAGTCCAATGTGAAGCTTGAACTCATGACCCTGAGATCAAGACCTGAGCTGAGATCAAGAGTCCAATGCTTAACCGACCGAGGCACCCAGGTGCCCCTGTTTGTTAAATTTTATTTAGAATTTTACATCTACATTAATGAAGAGTATTGGTCTGTTGTTTTTTGTTGATTTGCTTTTGTTTTCCCTGCAATGTCTGATTGGTTTGGGTATCACAGTAACACCGAAAACATACAATGAATTTGGAAGCATGCTCTCTTCTTAAATATTCTGAAGGAGTTTGTATATGATTGGCTTTATTTCTTCATTATATATTTGATAGATTAAACAGTGAAGCCATCTGGCCCTTAAGTTTTCTTTGTGGTAAGGTTCTGAACCACACATTCAATTTCTTTAATAGATACAGAGCTATTCTGGTCATATTTTTCTTCTTGAATGAGCTTTAGTAATTTGTGTCTTTCAAAGAATTTTTCCACTTCGCATCTAAATTATCAAAATTATAGGCACAAAATTGTTCACAATATTCCCTTCTCATTCTTTTCAAATCTGTAGATTATACAGTGATCTAACCTTTCTCATTTCTGATATTTGTAATTTGTGTTTTCATATTTTGTTTCCTGAATAGGCTGGCTAGAAGTTTACCAATTTTTTTGACCTCAAAAAAATACCTTTTGGTTACATTGATTTTCTCTATTATTTCTCTGCTTTCTAGTTTATTGATTTCTGTTGTAATGTTTCTTTTCTTCCATTTATGTTGAGTTTTTTGCTCTTCTCTAGCATTTTAACGTGAAGAGTGAAGTCAGAGATTTGAAATTATTCTGTTCTTTTCATATGAGCATATAGTACTATAAATTTCAACAAATTCAACAAATTTGTATATGTTTCGTTTTTATTTTCATTCAATTCAATATATTTTTAAATTTACCTTTTGATGTCTTCTTTGAACCACAGGTTCTTTAGAAGTGTGTTATTTTGTTTCCAAATACTTAGGGTTATTTCAGAGATCTTTCTGATATGGACTTCTAATTTAATTCCCTTGTGATCAGAAAGTTTGCTTTATATGAATTAAAACTTTTAAAATTCATTGAGACTTGTTTTATGGCCCAGAAAATGGTTTATCTTGATAAATGTTCTTGATGCACTTGAAAAGAATATTGCTTGGAAACAATTTGATCTTTTGGGTCTTGTTTTTGTGATTTATAATGCAACTCCAGAGCAGTAATCAGTCTAAGGCTAATTATTCCCCACTACTGTGTCAAGATCTTCCTGAATACTTTACTTAATGTTCCATGAATTATAAGCTTTCCAGGCTGACTGATGCTAACAGGTACTATTCTTGGCCCCGTGTGAAAACCAGCACCGTTTTCTCTAATTCCTTCAAGGGGTCCTTCCCCAGTCTTGGGTAGTTTCCTCACACACAGTGCTCTTAAAAAAATTTTTTTTCAATGTCTATTTATTTTTGAAAGAGAGGGCCAGAAACAGAGGGAGACACAGAATCCGAAGCAGGCTTCAGGCTCTGAGCTGTCAGCACAGAGCCCAACGCGGGGCTCAAACTCATGAACCACAAGATCATGACCTGAGCTGAAGCTGGACACTTAACCAGCTGAGCCACCCAGGCACCTCATGCACATGTGCTCCTAAGTACTCTGCTGAGTGACTGAGGTTGGCCCTCTACAGATCTCTGAAGTTCTCTTTCTGCCAATTTATCTCTCCCTTGGTATTTTGTCTTGTGAGCTTTCTCTGTCTCCACGTCCCTAGAAAGTTGGGTTCATCTCTAAAACTCAGTCCGCCAGGCTCTATCTCAGTTTCCCCTCTCTTTACCATGGCCTGGAAACTCTCTCAAGGCAGTAAACCGAAGGAATCTTAGAGCTTACTTTCCTTGTTTCCCATCTCTCAAGATCACTATGCTTCACCACCTATTGTCTAGTGTCTTCAAAAGCGTTACTTCCTTGGGGCACCTGGGTGGCTCAGTTGGTTAAGCATCGAACTCATGATTTCACCTCAGGTCATGATCTCGTGGTCTCAAGACTGAGCCCCATGCTGGGCTCCATGCTGGGCATGGAGCCTGCCTGAGATTCTCTCTCTCCTTCTGCTCCTCTCCTGCTGTGCTCTCTTTCCCTCTCAAAACAAACAAACAAAAAAATCATTGCTTCCTTTATTTTTTTCTGGCTCTTGGGTTGTTTCAGGTAAAAGAATAAATATAGTCCTTGTAAGCGCATCTTGACTGAAAGCGCAAGTTCCTCCTTCTCCAGTATAAAACTTTGGTTTTAGGGGAGCCTGGCTGGCTCAGTCAGAAAAGCAGGCGACTCCTGATCTCGGGGTTTTGAGTTCAAGCCCCACACTGGGTGGAGAGATTACTTTTAAAAAATCCTTAAAAAAGTAAAACCTTGGTTTTGAGTCTACCGTTCAGTTTTCTGCACGTCTTACATCAAGAAGAAAATCTAAACAAAATCAAATGATTTAACATACTGCTAATCACCTCTTCTATCATATTGAGAACTTCTTTTATAGTACTTTCCAAGATTCCATCATCTTCTGTAGATTCAGATTAATAGAATAAGATGACTCATTCAGATGGACCATTTGCCTGAGTTGCATGAGATCATATGTCTATATTTAGCTGAGATTTAGTCTCTGCTGGCAAGCAAGGATAAATCTTCCTGACTAGAGATACTGGCATCTGTCTGCTCTATTCAGCTCCCTGTCGTGGTGTAATTTATAGCCCATACCTTCATAGAAAAAAAAAAAAAAAAAAAAGATAAAGAGCTCCTTCCCTAGCTCTTTTTTTTTTTTTTTTTTTTTTTTTCCAGAAACATAACCACAGTTCTACAGCCTCTGCTCCCTTCATGGAAACTCAAGAGCTATAGAAAATGTTTTGCTCAAAACCAGTATCTCTATCCATTGTTAGGGGCTGATTGTCAAACCCCAAAATTTACACGTTGAAGCCCGAGCCCCCAGGGTGATGGTATTTGTAGGTAGGGATTTTAGGAGGCAATTAGGTTTAGATTAATTAGGTCATGAGAGTGGTATCCCCGTGATAGGCTTAGTGCCCTTAGAAGAGGAAGAAAAAGACAGACCTCTCCCTCCACAAGCACATGTTCAGAAAAAGCTAGTTGAGGACACCGCAGCTTGTCTGCAGCACAGGAAGTGGGCTTTCACCAGATACTGACTCTGCCAGCACCTTGATCTTGGACTTCCCGGCCTCCAGAACCGTGAGAAATAAATGGCTACTGTTTAAGCCACCCTACCTATGATATTTTGCTATAACAGCCCAAGCACACTAAGATAGGCACATAATACAAATGCAAGGAATTTTAATTTCAGAGCTGTCCAGAATTTTGATGGGCTAATTAAATACTAAGCCTATAACTCAAGTTTTGATCAGCAGTATTAGGACAGCAATATTGGACTCACAGATGTTATACAGAGTAATCTATAAACCACTTGCATAAAGCAGGCTGAAGCAAGAAATTTTGGGTTACTGATATTTTCTAAAAGGTTTTACATAAAACCATGACCCAAGACCCGGGACTTCTTAAGCAATTATTAGTAATTTTGCATTTCTCTTTATTCCTCCACAAGAACGAGCAGAACATTCTATTCACAGAGAGGTCCCTGTCGCCATGTTGACTAAGAGCCAGATAATCTATTATATCCGTGTCAGTGTCCACGTTGAACAAAAATACCACAATTCTTATTTCCCCCCTCAGGAATTTTGGCCAAGTGATCAAGGAAGAAATCCTTAGCAAAAATACTTGGGTTCTACCTTATCAAAATGAAAGACAGAAGAGTCTAGAAGGGAATATCCTACCTCGTTGCTATCAGGGATTCATAGGCCTGGAGCTGGAAATGAAAATGGATTTTGAAACAGCTATCTTTTTCACGGTCTCTTTTATTTTGCATTTGAGGTTTGAAATGTCCACTGGCCATGCCAAGTGGAGATTTGAGGCAACTGTCAAAATGATTTGAGGGCAAATGCATGCAACCAAAACATATCACAGAAATGCAGCCAAACATTTCATTAAAAATGATGAGCTATGGATTTGCCTTTGCCTGAATTAGATAATTCCCTCATTTTTTTCCTCTTTGATTTTCTAGTAGAGGCACAGCAAGAGAATATTCATATCAACAATGACTCCTGTGTCACACAGAAATATAATTAGCGTGAAAACAATTATCTCCAAAAAGTAAAGATAGTAATTCATTTAGGAAGAATTTCTTTTTGACCAAGAGCGTTGGTCAACTTATTTTATGTCATCTCTAAAGTGTAGTCCTAGTTATTTTAGGATTCAAATTCTAAAATTAGGTAAATATAACCTGGCTTCACCTCTTTTCAGTAACTCGTGGCTGTCAGAGATTAAATTTGTTTACATAGCCTTAAAATCATTGATTGGAGAACCATAAAGTACAGAAATATATCAGCTTTCTTTGACTCATGACAATGGAAACAATAGAATAAATGCAACGAGCAGAAGAAATCAAATAATAGACCTAAGAGTAACAATTAGTGAAATGAAAAAAAGAAACAGATAGAATAATCAAAGTAAGCTGTTTTTGGAAAAGATTAGTGAAATAGATATCCTTCTGACTAGGCTGATCTGGGAAAAAAAAACAGAAAAAAAAACCCATATTACAAAATGGGGTCACTATGAAAAATATGAATATAAATGTAAACACTAAAGAAAAAGTGCAAATTTCCTAAATACAGAGAAGTATTCTAAAGCCAAAAAGACAAAAAAGAGAGTAAAACAAATATGCCAAAATAAAAGCAAAAGTTATAGCATAAATTAATAGAGCTCAAAGATGTTGGTCACATCAGTAAATGCACTGAATTTATCTGGTAAAATAACAGATCTTCAAATTGACACAGTAAAGCAAACCTAACTCTGTTTTGTATACAAATATCAAAAATGCAGGAATTCGGGAAGCCTAAATACAAAAGGATGAAAAAGAATTTGCCATTGAAATTTATTGCAGAAATGAAAAAAAAAAAAAAAAAAAAAGGAAAACCGAAAGTTACAATTCTTTTACCAAATTAGAATTCAGGTCCAAAAACAATAAATGAAATTAATAGGAGATTAAAACACCACTCTCGGTACAAAACAGGTAAAATGGACCATAAATGAATGAATGAATCAATGAATAATCTAAAAGATCTAAACAGAAAACACAATAAGATATACTAAGCATCACACCCTACTAATAGAAAAATATAATTTCTTCTTGAGTAGACATGCAAGTTCTTTTTTTTTAATTTTTTAAAATATTTATTTATTTTTGAGAGACAGAGAGAAAGCGTGAGCAGGGGAGAGGCACAGAGAGAGACACACACAGAATCCGTAGCAGGCTCCAGGCTCTGAGCTGTCAGCACAGGGCCCAATTCAGGCTCAAACTCACGAACTGTGCGAGATCATGACCTGAGCCGAGGTTGGTCGCTTAACCAACTGAGCCACCCAGGCGCCCCGACACGGAAGTTTATAAAGAATTGATGATATATTAGGACATCTTTCCAAAAGATCAGTTTGTTTCATAAAGTAAAAATATCATCAACAACACTATACAGTCACAGCACAGTAAAACTAGAAATTAAAACACAAGTCACAAACCAAAACAAAACGACCCTTTCACCTGGAAATTTATAGCATTTTATTAAATCTTGGTGAAAAAGTAAATACATACCAAAAAACCACAGGATCTTTGAAAGCTAATGGTAATTAAAGCAGTACCTATCAGAATCTATGAGGTACATTTAAAGCAATGATCAGAAGAAAATTTATAATACTAAACATTCACATCGATAAAAATTAAAAAATGAAAATACAAGAATTACATCCTCAATTCAAAAAGGTAAGAAAAGAAAACCAAAGTAAAGCAAAAGAAAGCAGAATAAGGAAATATTAAAGGTTAGACTAGAGATTACTGAGGCAGAGAATAAGAAAATAGTAAGTTAGGGGCGCCTGGGTGGCGCAGTCGGTTAAGCGTCCGACTTCAGCCAGGTCACGATCTCGCGGTCCGTGAGTTCGAGCCCCGCGTCAGGCTCTGGGCTGATGGCTCAGAGCCTGGAGCCTGTTTCCGATTCTGTGTCTCCCTCTCTCTCTGCCCCTCCCCCGTTCATGCTCTGTCTCTCTCTGTCCCAAAAATAAATAAACGTTGAAAAAAAAAAAAAAAAAAAAAGAAAATAGTAAGTTAAATTAATAAATCTAAATTCTATTTTTTTTGAAAAAAATCTAAAAATCAAATAAATAGCTGGCTAATTTAATCAAAAGGGCAAAAAGCATACAACTAAGAAATAAGAAGGAAATGACTATTGACACAAGAAATATAGCATAAGAATCTATTTTGTACTCATCTTTGCAAATAAATTTGGGGAATGGAGATTAAACTGGTAATTTCATAGGAATATACAGTTTACAAAAACCACTGACCCACTGGAGACAGAGCTTAAACAAACCAATTTCCATAATTGAAATAGAAAAAGTTACCAGGAAACTGCTCCTCATAAAAGCACCTCGCTCAGATGAGTTCATAGAGCAATTTTACCAAACTTTTAGAGACCAGAGAGTCCTAATGAGACACGCATTTAAAGTGAAGGAAAATTTCCAAATTATTTTTATGAAGCAAGTATAACATTGGCCCCATAAAAAATTATTGGGCCAATATCACTTATGAATATTGATGCAAAAAAAAAAAACTCTAAATAAAACATTAGCAAACAGAGTCCAAAATCGCGCTATATTAAAAAAAAAAAAAAATGAGGGGCGCCTGGGTGGCGCAGTGGGTTAAGCGTCCGACTTCAGCCAGGTCACGATCTCGCAGTCCGGGAGTTCGAGCCCCGCGTCGGGCTCTGGGCTGATGGCTCAGAGCCTGGAGCCTGTTTCCGATTCTGTGTCTCCCTCTCTCTCTGCCCCTCCCCCGTTCATGCTCTGTCTCTCTCTGTCCCAAAAATAAATAAACGTTGAAAAAAAAAATTAAAAAAAAAAATGATACACCATGGCCAACTGGTGTTTATGCCAGGAATGCACTGTACTTTCTCATATTCATTCTGTATTGTGCAATGTGTTCACAAACGCCGTGTCATGGAAGAGAACGAGGGAGCTTGGCTTGCTCTCGGGTGGTCTGCGTGGAGTTATTCTTTTCTTGAAGTTTAGTTACTGGAGCCTACTCAAAGCTTCGAAGTTTCTTCCAAATCTCAGCATGGCTCACAATTAAAATGAAATCATTCCCTGACTATGGCCCTGAGACGCGAGTCTTTAAAATCAGGCAACGGCGATATTTCTCAAAAGGCATCACTTTTAGTAACTCTCAGAAAATTGAGTCCATTCATTTCAGAGCAATTTTCTAAAGAGACCCATGCAGAAGAAAGATTGAGAATAATTGAGTCGCTATGTGGTTATGAGTTTTACCTTATATCATAAATATTGGGCTATTATGGAAAATCTTAGAAGAAAAATATACCTTGATTCAGTATAGTCCTTGGACTGCTTATTTGAAAGAATCATCTAAGTCTTAGGATCTAAAAGAATCAGTCAACCAACAATGTTCTGAATAAACATCAAGTTAATTACCTACCTGAGCGATTGATGATAACTTAGAGACTTTATTGTCCTTCCTTTAGGAGATGTAATAGAAATCGGTATATTGGGGTTTTGTTTTGTTTTGTTTTTTAGAGAGAGAGGGAGAGAGATACAGAGTACAAACAGGGGATGGGCGGAAGGAGAGGGAGACACGGAATCTGAAGCAGGCTCCAAGCTCCTAGATGTCAGCACAGAGCCCAACACGGGGCTGGACCTCATGAACCATGATCGTGACCTGAGCCCAAATTGGACGCATAACCCACTAAGCCACCCAGGTGCCCCTGCCTATTGGTTTTTGAGAGCTGTATCTAAGATATGGCAAATCAGAGCAAATGTGTCCAAATTCCACAATTTGGGGCCCCTCCTGTTGCTGTTTGTTGAGCAATAACTTAGCGAAAAGAGTTAGTGGGAGAGAAGATGATTCCTCCTGGTGGCGTTTAAAAAGATGTAAGATTTGTACACGTAATTAGTTATCACACCTGTCACCAAGCTTTCTACAAATCAAAGCATGCTTCAGAGGATTTTTTCCATCTCTACAGGAACCCATTATGATGCTTGTTGATGACCTGACACTGACACTCCTCCCAGATTCCTGTGATCCTTTTTATCATCCTGGGCAACGCTCCCCGAGCTCAGAGATCCTCTTGCTTTGTCCCACATCGTTTATTGCCTGAGTCGTTACCGCCCTACCCACCTCCCCAGGTGGGGTCCTTGGCCAATAAGTGGCTTGTGAAAAAGTATGAAAGCCCAGACCCCTTGTGCCCGTAGGGACAACCTCTGAGGACAATCTCTCAGAGTTCCCCTTTGTGATACACTACTTACTCTCCCTGGGACTTTGCCTGAAGTCTGCAATTGCGCCCTTACTGCCCTAATCATGTCCCCTGCCCGGCTTCCCCGGTTCCTAACCAGTTCCTTCTGGTAGCGTATCCTTAATCACTTGCAGGTAAATCTTTACCTCCTAATCTGCACGCACCACCCCCCCCACCCCCCACCCCCAGCCACCAAGGAACTCAACCTGAAATACCACCTCCATCCCAAATTTAAGAACTGAAAAATGTACAAAGCCCCGCTAATTTTCTAGAAATGGGCAAATTTCCTTTAAAATTAACATATATACATATATATATTTTTTTTTTGATGTTTTATTTTATTTTTGAGAGAGAAAGACAGAGCATGAGCGGGGGAGCGGCAGAGAGAGGGAGACACAGAATCTGAACCAGGTTCTAGGCTCTGAGCTGTCAGCACAGAGCCTGACATGGGGCTTGAACTCACTAACCATGTGAAGTTGGAAGCTTAACCGACTAAGTCACCCAGGCGCCCTGTGTTCCTTCAGAGTTTTATCACCTATATATTGTTTTTTTTTTCTTAAAAAAGTAGATTTATCCTTCAGTTTTGCCTATGTTTTGAATTTTATATTAGTAGAATTATATGTATTTTTTTCTTTCTTGATTTTTATGTTCAACGTGAAAATTTGACGATGTCAGGGGCGTCTGGGTGGCTCAGTTCATGATCTCACAGTTTGTGAGTTTGAGCCCCGCGTCGAGCTCTGTGCTGACAGCTCAGAGCCTGGAGCCTGCTTCGGATTCTGTGTCTCCCTCTCTGCTCCTCCCCAGCTCGTGCTCTGTCTCTCTCACTCTCAAAAATAAATAAACATTAAAAAAAAATTTTTGACGATGTCCCCCATATTCTTGCAGTTATAGCCAGTCGTGTGTTGGAGCTGGTGTGTACCAGCTTATGAGAGCTGATTGTGCATAGATATTATTAGCTATAATAGTTAATTTTTAAGTTTTTTATTTATTTTTGAGAGGGACAGAGACAGAGTCCAAGCGGGGGAGGGGCACAAAGAGAGGGAGACACAGAATCTGAAGCAGGCTCCAGACTCTGACCTGTCAGCACAGAGCCAACGTGGTGCTCAAACCCAGGAACCATCAGATCATGACTGGAGCTGAAGTCAGATGTTTAACCAACTAAGCCATTCAGGCACCCCACGGGCAAAGTTTCTTTAAAAACTCATGCAAAAACAAGCAATTACGATTTCCTTGAATAGCTAATTGTGGGAGATGAAAGGAGTCTTTGGGTTGTGATGTCCATCGAGAAGGATTTGTCTTGATATAGTATCACTCTTTCTGCACATAAATATATGTGGGCGTCAGACAATGGAAAAATATACCAGGTTTTGTTACGGGCAGAAGGAGAAGTGAGAAGAAAGTGAGTATCTACAGAAAGGCCTTTTTAATAGCTCTTTTAAAAAATGCAACAAGAGAAAAATACGAGAAGGAAGCTGAGGATCATAAAATTGTTTTCATTCCCTCCAGACTTTCCATCATTTTTCCCCACTCCATTTTCGGAGAGGCATCTTTTTTTTTTTTAATTTTTTAAAACATTTTTAGATTTTATTTTGAGGGTCAGAGAGAGACAGAGCATGAGCAGGGGAGGGGCAGAGACAGAGGGGGACACAGAATCCGAAGCAGGCTCCAGGCTCCGAGCTGTCAGCACAGAGCCCGATGCGTGGCTTGAACCCAAGAACCGTGAGATCATGACCTGAGCTGAAGTTGGGTGCTCAACTGACTGAGCCACCCAGGCATCCCAAAGCAGCTTTATTTTTTTCCCCACAGTGTTTATATGGTGTAAATCTGGAGACCAAGGAAGGGAAGTAAACTGGCACTTTATAAAAACTTTCAAATACTGGAAAGAAGCCAAAAGAAGTAGATCCTATGATATATTTTACTTAGTCTGCTAAATGGGGACTTGAGCTCTAACCCTTGGAAATAGTGGACCCAGGCAGCAAAGCCTAACTGCACAAAAGGAAAACAGCCATGGAAAAAGCCAAACACGGGCAGTCATTATTCAGAAACAGAACGTCAGTGGGGTAGATGGGGAGGGCATACTGGCCCGCTTGAATGAAAGCTTTATTAGGGGAAAAATGGGTCTGTTCTGCTCACCACGGGAACGCTGCAAACTAACCACACCTATTTGTTCAGTGGGTGCTCCTTAGGAATTAAATAGATTAAAACCATGATTCTGGTTTTGATTTAGGTTATACACCCTGTGATATGGCATGGAGCAGGTACTCAAAACTATGGGTCGAATCAGTAAACTCCAAATATCAGAAATGGAGCACATGGCCTGCCAAGGATGATTTTCCTCATTGGAATAATGGGAACAAATGTTTTAGGTCATGACTGGTCCGAAAAATTGGAGATGTATGGGTCTGATTGGCCAAATCAAGCAGACACAGAAAACCTCACTTCTCCCAAGCCTTACAGAAAAGAAGTATTCTGGAGGTGACTGACTGGCTGGCTCAGTGGTTAGGGCACGCCACTCTTGATCTCAGGGTTGTGAGTTCAAGCCCCACATTGGGCATATAGCTTGCTTAAAAAAAAAAAAAAAAAAAAAAAAAGAGGTACCGTGTGTTCAATCTTAAGCCTGAAAAATACCTAATACTGACTTTCTAACTTCCTGTTTAGCCTACACAGCAAGGGCAGTTATTGTAACCTAAGTTACATAGACATTGGGAAATTTTAAGGGATTTTTAAAAGATAAAGTTGAGGGGCGCCTGGGTGGCTCAGTCAGTTGAGCGTTCAACTTTGGCTCAGGTCATGATCTCACGGCTCAGGAGTTCGAGCCCTGCGTTGGGCTCTGTGCTGACAGCTCAGAGCCTGGAGCCTGCTTCCAATTCTGTGTCTCCCTCTCTCTCTGCCCCTAACCCACTTGCATTCTGTCTCTGTCTCTCTCAAAAATAAATAAACAATAAAAAAAAGATGATAAAGTTGATACAATTTCATTGATATCTTTGAGACTACATGGTAAGAAAGAGCCTTTTTATGTATGATATCTAATCTTGTCGATACATAATATCTAACATGAAGAAGAGGCATCCTAAGCAGTAAATAACATTAAGTAACAGCCTTAAGAGTGAAGGTACCTTCTTAAACATTTTAAAGGAAACCTATGCACTAAATGGGTCTATGAGATTTACAGTGTATTTCTTTCATCTCCTTCCAGGTCCCTATATTCTGTCACCCACTTCCTAATTTCCACGGGCAGGTTCCAGATCCAAGCTCCGGTTCATCATTTTGATGCTTTTTACTAGCTATGTGTACTCCCAATAGCAGGGCACATGTCATCCAAATCCGAAGAGGCTTTGACAGTCAATGTACTAACTCACTTACGGCATGGTAACATTTTCTTTATTTGCATGATGTGGTATAAGTCTATTGAATAAAATGAAATCTCAGTGGATACCTATTCAAGCCCAGTAAGAAATATTATAAAGATAGACTATCTATCTACCTATCCATCTATTATCTAGTTATCTATGTATCTATCCATCTACCTACCTATCCATCCATCCATCCATCCATCCATCCCCATTTTTAAATAAGGAAATTGGGGCAGCTGGGTGGCTCAGTCAGTTAAATGTCCAACTCATGGTTTTGGCTCAGGCCATGATCTCACGGTTTGTGAGTTCGAGCCCCACATCAGGCTCCACACAGACACTGTGGAACCTGCTTTGGATTCTCTCTCCCTGTCCGCCCCTCCGATGCTCGCTCTGTCTCTTTCTCAAAATAAATACACTTTAAAAAACTTAAAGGAAATAAAATAAGGAAATTGGACCATAATTATATTAAGTAATTTGCTCACAAAGACTGCTTCATACCAATCCTGAAAGGAAGCTCCTGTCTTCACAGTTTAGATGGTAAAGTTGACTCTCAAAGAGGATTGATGACATTTTTGTATTTTCCCAAGGTTTATGATTTGTGCTTCAGCTTCAATATCTTGGCCATGTCAGATGGCATTTTTTAAAGGCTGTAGTGTAAAAAGCATTATTGAAAAACAAAAAAACTCTCTTATTAAATTTTTCTTCTCCTGAAATAAGCAACATCGTCCCTACTCGTTTAATAAAAATTGTTACTAGAACTAATGAATTCCTTCTTGAAGAGTTCAGTTAATATGCTTGACTTGTTTTAGAGAATTAGAATTCTCAATGCTGGCTTTCTGCTAGCAAGAGGAAAACAGAAAGGGAAAAAAAATGAGTAGAAAGGAAAGAAACAAAAAGAAACAAATGATATACCCAGGGCATACCTAAAGGTGAGCTACACCTTTAAACCAAATTGCCTGTAAGATCAGGTTGGACTTTTTCTCCATAGAAGCAGAACCCATTGGTCCTCTCTAGAGAGGTGGTATTTGCAAGGAGCAAGGAAATCAAGTTAGACACATTTCAGCATCTAGGTATTTTACTTCTTCTCCAACAGGACAAAAACACCCTTGCTCCTAAGAAATGGTCACAGACTAAAAACAGCTATCATATGTCAATCAGCACAGTATCCCTAAAACCTTGAATGTATTTCCCGAATATAATTAATACTCAACATGTATGCCACTTTTGGCAAAATTTGAGAATCAATTATGCCAAATTTAATTTAAAAATGTATTTAGGGGGTGCCTGGGTGGCTCAGTTGGTTGAGCGTCTGACTTCAGCCCAGGTCATGATCTCATGGTTCATGGGTTCTGGCCTGCATCAGGGTCTGTGCTGACAGTGTGGAGCCTCCTTGGGATTCTCTCTCTCTCTCTCTCTCTCTCTCTGCCCGTCCCCTGCTTGTGTGTGTTCTCTCTCTCTCTTAAAAATAAACTTTAAAAAATAAATAAAAATCATTTAGGAAAAGATAAAAAATAAAAACAATAGAAATAAATAACAAAATAAAAATGCATTTAGGAAAGAAAATATTCTGGCTTGTGAGTCAGACTCCGCCAGCTCAACTTAAATTACTTCCTCTTACTCTCAGATTATCTTGTGCCAGTGAGAGAGACAGGAAGGGTATGTGTTATTGTCTTGTTACTGTTGCAAAACAAAACTTTTCTTTTTTTCAAAGTTTATTTATTTTTGAGAAAGAGAGAAAGAGAGGGAGACCGAGGATCTGAAGCAGGCTCTGTGCTGACAACAGAGAGCCCAACATGGGGCTCAAACTCACGAACCCTGAGATCATGACCTGATTTCCTGTTGCTTAACCAACTGAGCCACCCAGGTGCCCCAAGAAAATGTTTCTTTAAAAGAGAAAGGGTCGGAGTGCCTGAGTAGTTCAGTCCGACTCTCGGTTTCGCCTCAGGTCATGATCTCATGGCTTGTGAGACTGAGCCCTGCATAGGGCTCTGGGTTGGGCTCTGTGCTGACAGTGTGGAGCCTGCTTGGGATTCTGTCTCTCTCACTCTCGGTCTGCCCCTTCCCCACTCATGCACTCACTTGCTCTCTCTCTCTCAAAATAAATAAATAAACTTTTAAAAAAAAGATAAAGAATCAAAACGAGAATCTTCCCTCTCCCTGCAAACAAATAAACACAACAAAAAACCAAAAACCCACCCGTGAGAGTAATCATAAAATACTCAATTGGTACAAAACGGTGATCCTTTAACAAGTGCATATACTAAGTCCTGGCATGGCAGCCAGTAACAGTTCTTTTAGATTTCACAGGAGGAGGAAGGAGAGGTTTAGCATAATTAGAGGTTTACACATGGTGCAATCATGTCAGGAACATCAGAGACAATTCTCAAACTAGCCGATCAATGAATTTCTAACCATGACATCACATTTGCCATTATAGATAAGACTGCTCCTACCACTGAAATGAATTATGCACTGGGACCAATACAGGCCTAAGTCCAAGCATTTGGTCCACAGATTCTTTTTTAATTTTGTAATGTTTACTAATTTTTGAGAGGGAGAGACAGAGCACGAGCAGGGGAGGAGCAGAGAGAGAGGGAGACACAGAATCTGAAACAGGCTCCGGGCTCTTGAGCTCTCAGCATAGAGCCCGACGAGGGGATCGAACCCACGAACTTCGAGATCATGACCTGAGCTGAAGTCGGACACTTAACCCACTGAGCCAACCAGGCATCCCTGGTCCGTGGATTCTAATGCCCACCTCTCACATTGCTGAGATCATCAATAAGATTTAAGAGAAAACAGGTAAAATAGTCATTAAAAGCATAAAGGCACTGGAAACCATTTCATCCCTTTGATATTTAACTTGGTTTTTTTTTTCTTGCCACTCCCACACACATAGTTGAGTCTGGTAATTCACTTTTGAAAATGTGGTTAATAACCCAAAGCCAGTACACTGTATCAGTGACAGAACACTAACCGATGACCGGAAGGACAGTTCGGTCTTGATAAACCAGGAGCCAATGCTAAGATTTTTTTACATTTTAATGTGACTCTAAGATCCCTTAAAAGCTCCCAGTACATTAGTTTCTGTCTAAGAACATGAAAGTCCAGCATATATCATTTACCTAATGAGCCAGTGATTTTTCATAACATTTTTATTTTAACTGAAAGGCATTTGGGAGAAAAGTAAAGTTGATGATTTCAGTGTGCTCATTAAGAGGAAAACTAAGTTCTTTTTATTTTTTATATTCTCTTTTGCCGCTTATTTTGTAATTGTAACAAAGAAGATAGGGAAGAGATTGTTAATGATTGTGCCCCCCGCCCCCCGCCAAATGCTAATCTTTCACCTTCTAAATGGTAAATTGCCCCATTTTTAAAGTCCATTATCTCCTTCACTCCATCATAGGCTCTTTTTCTTCGTCCTACTCATATCTTTTCCCCATGAAATAATCAAAGACCTCATTAGATAGGTCCCGAGCCCAGCCATTTGAAGTGCTTTTATACACACAGCCCCCTTGTCAATGGCCGTAAGAGACGAGTTTGTTAATTGTCATTAAGAGATTTAGGCAGCAAGGCAGACCTCTTCTTTGTCATCTCCTTTGCATCCTTCAGGCTCCTGCTTTTTTTCAGACATACAGAGCCCAACATCGGTTTCTGCACACCTCATTCTGTATTCCAGCCTAGTCTGGGCTTGGGTGACAGCTGAGAGTGGCTATTACATGACAAAGCACTGGCATATAGAAATATTTCTATTCAGGGGTGCCTGGGTGGCTCAGTCGGTTGAGCATCCGACTTCAGCCCGGGCCATGATCTCACGGTTCATGAGTTCCAGCCCTGGGTGGGGTGGGGCGGGGGGGGGGGGCTCTGTGCTGCCAGCTCAGAGCCTGGAGCCCGCTTCGGATTCTGCGTCTCCCTCTCTCTCTGCCCCTGCCTTGCCCGCGCTTTCTCTCTCAAAAAGCAATAAACGTTAAAAAAAATTAAAAAGAAAAAGAAATACCTCTATCTGTGTGGACACCTTCTCTGAGTTGAGCTCACTATTGTGCAATCTGAAGGACAAGAACCTAACAAGACAGGCACGATGGCTGTGGAAATTCTGTCATCCTCAACAGGCCAATTTCCGCCTCATTCTCCTCATCCACTTGGGCATCCAGCCAAGTCCACCCCTTGCTGACTTAGTGACTTGGGGCAAGTGCCTGTGCCACTCTACACCTTCTTTTTCTCCCCTGTAAACAAGCCCGGCAACAGAGCTTGCCTCCTCAGATGTCTTTATTTTTATTTATTTTCAGGTTTTTTTTTTTTTAAATATATGCTTTATCTTTTTCTTAATTTTTAAAAATTTGAATATGGTTGACCCACAATGTTTACGTTCTTTCAGGTGCACAACACAGTGATTGGACAAGTTTATATGTTATGCTGTGGTCCCCCCAAGGGTAGCTACCGTGTCTCATCCCACAGCGCCATTATGATATCACTATGTTCCTCATGCTGTACCTTTCACCCCGTGACTTATTCATTCCATGACTGGAAGCCTGTATCTCCCACTCCCCTTTCGCTTTATTAATTAAAAAGGTTTTTTTTTTTTACGTTTTTATTTAAATTCTAGCTAGTTAGCATAGAACATAACATTAGTTTCAGGCAGACAATGTAGTGATTCAACACTTCGATACAATACCTGGTGTTCATCACAAGTTCACTCCATAATCCCCATCACCTATTTAACCCATCCTCCCCACCCACATCCTCTCTGGTAACCATCAGTTTGTTCTGTGTAGTTAATAGACTGTTCTTTTTCCTCTTTTCTTTTCTGTAATCCACACCAACTGTGGGGCTTGAAGTCACAACCCCAAGATCAAGAGTCGCATGCTCTTCTGACTGAGCCAGCCAGATGCCCCAAGAGTCTGTTTCTTAGTTTACCTCTCTCTCTCTTCTTTTTCCCTCTCTGCTGGTTTGTTTCTTAAATTCCACACAGGAATGAAATCATAAGGTCTTTGTTTTTGACTGACTTCTTTTGCTTAGCATAATTCTATTTCCATCCATGTTGTTGCTAATGGCAAGATTTCATTCTTTTTTTTTTTTTTGTAATGTTTGTTTATCTTTGAGAGAGAGAAAGTGAGAGAGAGAGAGAGAGAGAGAGAGAGAGAGCACAAGTAGGGGAGGGGCAGAGAGAGAGGGAGACACGGAATCTGAAGCAGGCTCTTGGTTCCGAGCTGTTGGCACAGAGCCCAACATGGGACTCGAACTCATGAGCCATGAGATCATGACCTGAACTGAAGTCGGACACTTAACCAGCTGAGCCACCCAGGCGCCCCAAGACTTCATTCTTTTTATGGCTGAATAATATTCCACTGTATATATACACTTCTTCATCCATTCATCTGTTGATGGATACTTGGACTCTTTGCATAACTTGGCTATTGTAGATAATGCTGCCATAAACATCAGGGTGCATGTATCCCTTTGAATTATTTTTAAAATCTATTTTTAAATGGATTTAAAATTAATGAAAAGTCATCAGAACAGTTCAAACAACTCCTGTATCTGCTTTACCGAGGTTTCAAATTAATATGTTACTCCATTTGCTTTTACACTCTCTTTCTCTCCCTCTCTCTTTCTCTCTCTTTCATTGTTAGTATTGCCTAAACTCTTGGACAGCCAGGAGCATCTGAGTGGCTCAGTGAGTTAAGCATCCAACTCTCGATCTCAACTCAGGTCTTGATCTCAGGGTCGTGAGTTCAAGCCCTGCACTGGGCTCCACGCTAGGCGTGGAGCCTACTAATACAAAAACAAAAACAAAAACTTCTTGGAGAGCCATCTGCCAATGTAGTGTCCCATCACTTCAAAGCACTTTGGTTATATTTTCCCCAAACAATGACATTCTCCCACATTACCAGTCTCAATCCCTCAAAATAGGACCTTAACACTGATACAATGCTAACATCCAACCCAGTGACTTCAACTGAAATTAAAGGCTGGGAGCCAATCTCTAATGACTTGATTCCCTGCCCATCACACTGCAACCCACTCCACATTCCCTGAGGTTACAGAGTTAACTGATAAACTACTTGCAGGCTGAGCCCTCCTTCAGGCAGCAGGGTCAATCCCACATCTAAACAGGTAGATTATGAGAGGCCTGAATACAGTAACTTGAGAATTTGTCTGGAGTCCAGCTTTCAGCCCAATCCCATTTAAAGTTCTTACACTGTGACCAAGTCCAACCATCTCCCACCCCCCACTTTTAAGACTTATAGCTTTACCATTTTTCCCTTTGCTTAAGGCTCCATCCATCCCCAGGGCTGGAGTCAGGGAGAGTTTTCAATAATCGTGTTTAGTAGTAAAACCTTTCAAATGAAATTACATTGAACCACTACATATACAGAGAGAGAGAGACTTGGGTTGAAATCTGATTCTTCCATTTTCTAGCTTTCTAAACTGATTTAACCTAGTTGGGTCGCCATTTCTTCATCTGTAAAATGAAACACCAAGTGAGGCAGAGCACTGAGGTCACATGGGAGGATAGATGAAGAGTAATATTTTGTTAGTGCCTTGATAATCGAACGGTTTCAAGAAAACTAACTCTCAGTATGCAATAGAATAAAATCCAATGTATAAGCAAGGATGCAAATTCACTGCATATGATGCAACAGCCAAGAAGACTACATCTAGCTTGGCCAATACATCATATTCTTCATAGGGAACATACGTGGAAAGACAAATGATAATGGTGGATTTCTTAGTTGGCATGGGCCCAGCCTCATCGCACTAGCCACTTTGATCTCCTTACCATAATGACTGATATCATTTATCTCCTCTATAAGACCAGCTTCCAAGTTGCCAGACGCCTGTTGGGGGTGTTCAAGGAAACCTCTTCTCCTGGCTTGACAACATTTTTATCTTATGTGTCTCAGTTTCAAGAATTTATTAAGTTTTTCTTTTCCTTGACAGATTATCATACTGATTTCTTTAACATAAATTATCTTATGGTGTACCTCCCTAGTAACCTTGACGGTGTTAGGAGTCCCTACATCTCTTTCAACATTTTAGGGAAGCCTTGCTGGCAACAGAGAAGTCAAGACACTTGGAAGGATCATCAGATATTTGTTATCATAGTCAAGGTCATGCAACATAATGCAAAACAATTTCTCAGAGCTGAATAAAAACCATGCATACCCAACTGTGGTAAACAGAGTCAAGGGTAATCCCCATGATCCCTGCCTCCTGGTGTGTATGTCTTTGTGTCGTCCCATTCTCTTAAGTGTTGACCAGGACCTGTGATCTGTTTGTAACCAAGAAGCACGGCAAGTGCGATGAGATGTGTGTGATTATGTGCAAACGATTATGGTACATAGACTGTAACTCCCACTTGCTGAGACACTCTTTCCTGTGCTGACTTTGAAGCTGCCAGCTGACTTGGTATGAGCTGGCCTAAGGAGACGGCCACGGGGTAAGCAATTGAGAGTACGCTTTGGCCAATAGCATCAAGAAACGTAAGCCCCCAGTCCAACAAGAAACTGAGTGCTGCCATCAGCCATCAGAGCTTAGAAGTAGATCCTTCCCCACCTGAGCCTCAGGTGAAACTGCAACCCTACACGACATCTTCATTGTAGCCTTATGAGACCTCGGAGCAGAGAATCGAGCTAAGCTGTTCCTGGACTCGTCAGCAACAAAAAATGTGAAAAAAATCAATGTGTGCTGTTTTAAGCCACTGAGTTTATGGTAATTTGTTTCACAGCCTTAGAAAACTAATACACCAATAGATGTTTTCCTTTTTAATGTTGTATGAGTTTCCTCAAGTCATGACACACCCATTAGACCTTATAGATGTTTCCACAGAAAACCTCTTCTACGTATGATCAACTGTCCCATATTTCAGTTTATGTAATGGTCCCAACGAGTGCTAGAGAGTGAATTCATCTATGTAAGATTCTAAGAACTAATTCCATGACTTACTTCTCTCCCATGCCACTCTGACCACTATCATTAACTTGTAGACAACGTCATCTCTTGTCATCTTTACTTCTTCCTTCAGTTGGCCATTTTCTCATCTTTCCAGGAATTTACACCTTTGCCCCAACCAGAAGACAAAACAAAGCAAAGAGAATTATATCTATAGCTGATTAATTGTCCCTTCTGAGTTGAGTCTTGATCATTTCTCTTCCAAAGAGCGATCTTTTTCAAGGGTCTGCCCTCAAAGTGGATGAATAAAAATTCAACCAAGTGGAGGAGGGGAAGGAAAATGTTCAAGGAACAGGTTCAGAGTGCACAATTCCCCATGGTGGGAGAGCACATAATGTGAAATAAGGCAGAAGAGGTACATGATAAAGCTGGGTAGGTAAGACGGAGTCATATCATGCAAAACCTTCACAGCATGTTAAAGATTTAACTTTCCAACCTGAGAACAATGTAAAGCTGCTGAAAGGTTTAAGGAGTGTGGGAGAGGTGGCATTATCAAAGTACCCTTTGGAAGGAGCGCCTGACTGGCTTTGTCAGTAAAGCATGTGACTCTTGATCCTGGGGTCATGAGTTCAATGTCGGGCATACAGCTTACATTAAAAACAAACAAACAAACAAACAAACCCAAAGTACTCTTTGGAAAAGATGAGTCTGGTCAAAGTGAAAGAGAATATAGTGAAAACATGGAGAGCCCTTAGAAGGTGACCAAAGAAACAACCAATGAGAGATTATAATAACTTGGATCAGTGGGAAAGCAATGAAAATGAAGAGCTGGAGGTAACTGGACAGAGGAGCCTAGAATTATCATACACTATTGTGAGAAATTTCATTAGAAATTTGATTTCCCTCATCTTGAAAAGTCTTCTGATTTAATTTCCATTTGCCTGGAGAATTTCCTCAGTCTCTCCAGAAAGGATACATAGTTAGCATACTTTCTGGGCCCTTGCATGTGTGAAATTGTGTCAATGCTGCCTTCATGAGTAAATGAGGGCATTGGCTGCTATATTTTTCTCTCAAAATTTTATAAATGAGCTACTGTATCCTCTAGATTTATATAGCAGAAAAGAAATCTGTTTCCCTTTGATTATCTTCTTTTTTGCTCATACTTTGTTTTTTGGTTTTTTTTTTTTTTCTGTCTAAAAGTTTCCAAGATACTTTATCCTAGAATTTCACCAGATATGGCTAGGAGTGTATATTTAATCCTGTTGGGTGCCCAATGAACACTTTCGATCTCAAAACTTGATTACGTTGGAAGCTCAGATAAGCATTCTTTCTATCGTTTCTTGAATTATTGCTTTCTTTCTATCATTTGCCTTCTCTCCTGGAAATTCTATTCTTGGCATAAATCTCAGGGCTTGCTCTATAACACGTTTTCTTTTTTCACTCATGATTTCTATTTCTTCATGTTTTGTTTTGCTTTTTGAGATCGTTTTTGTATTTGAACTTCCAAGTCGCTTATTCAGTTTTCAGTAGCATTGATTCCATTTTTTCACTTCTTTGGAACCTTTAAATTTACAAATCCCACTTTTTTCTTTTTCTTTTTTAAGATTTTTGTTTTGTTTTTAAGTAAGCTCTACACCCAACGTGAGGCTTGAACTCACGACTCTAAGATCAAGAGTCTCATGCTTCACCAACTGAGCCAGCCAGGGTCCCCCAGAAATCTGACTTTTTTTAAATTTTTTTTTACATTACTTATTTTTGAGAGACAGCGAGACAGAGCACAAGTGGGGAGGGGCAGAGAGAGAAGGAGACAGAATCCGAAGCAGGCTCCAGGCTTTGAGCTGTCACCACACAGCCCGACGTGGGGCTCGAACTCACAAACTGTGAGATCATGACCTGAGCCAAAGTCGGACGCTTAACCGACTGAGCCACCCAAGCATCCCCAGAAATCCCACTTTTAAAATTTTCCAGGGGTGCCTGGGTGGCTCAGTCAGTTAAGTGTCCGACTCTTTATCTCAGCTCAGTTCTTGATCTCAGGGTTGTGAGTTCAAGCCTGACATTAGGCTCAATGCTGGGCGTGAAAGCCTACTTAAAAAAATAAATAAAATTTCTAAAACCTTTTGCTTTCTCACAATTTCTTTTCTTTTTTTTTTTTTTTTTTTTGCATTTCCTTTTTTTAATAGGGATTATCATCATAGATTTTTGTAGTTTTCTTCTAATACTATAACTCTTGTCCTTGAAACTATGTCACCTTAATTGATCCGTGAATCACATGTCCAGTCACTGCAGTAAGAACTCCAAGAACATTTGTGTAGGGTTGGTGAAGACGGTCAGGCCATGGTGGCCTTGCAGAACAATGAAGTCAGAAATTTTTCATGTTAAACCACAGGTGAAACAACAGAACTGATTGATGCTGAGGATTCTATTATCTTGGTCTTCTCCAGGTTTGGGCTTTGAGTGGCTGCTGTTTTTGGCCCATTGGAAGGGAAGCAGTTCATAGCACCGGTTCCCCGCAGCAATGGCAACATTCATGGAATCAGCAACGTGTCTCAGAGATTCATCGGTGAGCAGGAAAGAAAGGTTTATCTCCACAGGTTTAGTCAATTCCTACACTACAAGGCCTTGGAATCAGAGTTCCCGACTCCAGGACAGATCAGAGAGAATGGTCTCCCACCTCCTGGGCGATTGAAATCATGCCACAGAGAAGGTGCCTTCTCCTAACCTGATTTCTGGGAGGTCATGTGGGAAGACTGAAGATCCTAGAAGTGTAGGATCCCCTCCAGGTTCCTAGAGTGAAACATGGGCATCTCTATACCATATACCCAACCCATGCACCCACACAAACACACACACACACACACACACACACACACACACACACACACACAAGCCTTTAACTTATGAGTTGATTCACCACAGCAGAAAGCTGAGGGAAATAGTAAAAATCATGTGCTCAGGTTGCCCTCTTCCCAGAATCCTTCTGGGTTGTTAGTTTTATGTATCTATATCTATATCTATATATCTACATATATAATTTTTATTTAAATTTGTATATATTTATGGGGCATCTAGGTGGCTCAGTAGGTTGAGTGTCTGACTCTTGATTCCAGCTCAGGTCATGATCTCACAGTTCATGAGATAGAGCCCTGTGTCAGGCCCCACACTGAGTGTGGAGCCTGCTTGGGATTTTCTCTCCCTCCCCCCCGCCAAAATAAATAAATAAACTTAAAAAAAGTTGTACATATTTGTATATTATTTATACATTTTTATTTCCTTTCATGTATACTAAAATCCCCTTGCAGGCAGGAATGTCAGGTAGTTTGTGGGTTTTTTCCTTTTTAAGACAAATTGTATAAGGAAAATTGTGTAACCCAGCTTCAGGAGATATTCCTTAAAAGCACTGATGGCATTCTAAACACGATTCATAATTAGTAAGTGTAAGTGGGTGAACCAAGCAAAAACTTGTAACTAGCAACTAAGAAGTACGGTTACATTAGCCACCAGAAATTGATTTTTTTCTCATGCTGGTTGCCAATTTTGTATCGATTAGTTGTTGTCCTTGAAATTCAAAACACTATTGATCTGCATCAAGTACTTAAAGGGTTCTCAAGAAATATTTGTGGATTTTGATGAATGACAAAATCAAATAAGACCATGGTACACTAGTCTATGCAATTGTCATTGTTTACATTTCTTAAGTAACTCTATGCATCTTTCCTTCCTTAGTCACTGATATCAACTAGTTAAGGAAACCTTTCCGATTCCCAAGTCACTTCCAAGGCTTTGCGAAGTGGTTTTTGAACAGCGTCATGATAAACTGTCTTAAGAGATGCTTGACTTGCCTTAAGGTCTTGAGTGTCCTAGTTCCTCAGTTGATCAACAGAAACACTCTTGAAGATGTACTGTTGAAAATATAAAGTACGTAAGCCCGTAATTTTCTTCTGCTGTGAATGTAATTTGCTCCCATTTTAGGCAAAACCACTTGGGAGAATGTAAGAAAATTGAACCCTTCCTCTGTTTGGATACAGAAATAAGGAGTGAGGACACTCTAAATGAAGTCAAAAAGAAGGGGTGGTCAAAATAATGATGAAATTAGGACAAGATGTGTTTTCAAGATTAACTGGTTCACTACTCCTATTGCTAAAAGCATATAGAATATCACCGAATGTTAAGTAAGGACGATTACCAAACCACCTAAAGAAGCAGTCTGTGGAAGTCAATGGCCTATGAAAATGAACAGAAAGAATCTATGTTCCCCTCTTCTGGTTCAAATAAAATGAACATTTTTCTTTTTCTGAGTTTGAATGAGACCAAACAGGCTCAGGTGGCCCTGAGAGCCTTGGAATAGAGATTATTATGTAGAGATGACAACTAGGGAAGTCTCGACCTGGGGTTCGACTTAATTGGTTTCTGTCTACAGGACCCCATATTATTTATCCCAATATGGTTTCAAAATTCTCTGCTTCCCTGCAAAGTAGATGTTCCCGAAGATTACCTCCTGCCTACCAGACTGAACTTCTATTAGTTGAAATGTTTTGTAATGGTTGTTGCTTCCATTTTAGCACAGCTGGACTCAGGAAAGGAAAGGGGGCGGGCAGCTAGGGTGTATTTAGGGGACACAGGGCCATAGCTCATTGGCATGTGCTTTAAGAAATGTTTTTTGGGTTTTTTGTTTGTTTTTTTGTGGTTTCTCCTTGTCCTGATTATAAATTTTTGCCACCACATTGGACACCAGTACTGTGCTTACAACACAGCAAGAGAGACCCTGACCTGGAACTCTAATTTTAACCATTCTGGCCCTCCTCAGATGGTACCCTACTACACAAGGTGAGGAGTCCACGGGGCCTCAGGGTCTGAGATTTCTCACTTGAACCAGGATTTGCGTATTTTTACGGAAGTGTATTTGTCAAGATAGGAGGATGAAACATTTTATTGCACTGTTTGCTAGCTTGACTTATAACGTATTTTTAGATAAATAGCGCACGGACCTCCATTTGTACTCTTGACCTGCTCTCCAGCAAATGGCAGAAATGGGCCTGTGTGGCACTACTCTTTCTGGGCAGCAGAAGACTCTACCTGACCAATTCCTGGGCCACCTCCAGGCCTGTCCCTTTCCCACCTCAGATGAGATTGCAACTAGTGTGTGGTCCGGGCTCTCCCATTAATGAAATATATGTGATTTCCTCTGAGTTTTCCTGTCTGTAAAACAAGGAGGTGGGACAAGATGAGCTAAAGTTTCTTTCTAGCTCTTTGACCTGTAAGAGTGGCAAAGAGGAGATAGCTATTTTTGACGTTTCGGCATTTATCAGGGTCTTTAAATCACTTTGAAACAAGGCTTCTGTGGGTCCAAGCAGAATGGGTCCTCAGTCATGTTTCTGTCCTAAGCATGCAATGGAGTCTCACTAGGTCTCACCAACTTGTGCATATGAAAATGAACTTGATAGCATTGATAACGTCAGTTCCATGAGTTTCTACCCACATGTTTAGGGCAAGGGCCTCTGCCCTCCTCAAAATTTCACCCAGCTATTTATGGGCAGTTTTAAGGTTTCTTAATCCATTCTAGGGCGCCATGCTAGTGTCTGTTGGAGAAAGCCTTTCTTCTTAACCCTCCACACTGCACGCATATCCCATGCGAGTGACAGACAGCAGTAAGAGTGGTCCTAGGGCACCATCCCCCGATGACTCCAAGACTATAGTCCAGCAAAACAAGCTGTGGCCATGGTATGCACCACACTGATGGAGAGGGAATGCCCTTCTGCCCTTCTCTCCATTTTATTTCCCACTTTGCCCATGGGACACAAAGCATAGGTGAACAATAAGATACCACCTCACACCTGTCAAATTGGCTAACATTAACAACTCAGGCAACAACAGATGTTGGCGAAGATGCGGAGAAAGGGGAACCCTCTTGCACTGCTGGGGGGAATGCAGACTGGGGCAGCCAGTCTGGGAAACAGCATGGAGGCTCTTCAAAAAGTTAAAAACAGAACTACCCTATGACCCAGCAATGGTACTACTAGGTATTTATCCAAAGGATATAGGAGTGCTGATTCAAAGGGCTACACGCATCCCAATGTTTATAGCAGCATTATCAACAATAGCCAAAGCATGGCAAGAGCCCAAATGTCCATCGATGGATGAATGGATAAAGAAGATGTGGTATATATATACAATGGAGTATTACTTGGTGATCAAAAAGAATGAAATATTGCCATTCGCAATAACGTGGATGAAACTACAGTGTATTATGCTAAGTGAAATAAGTCAGAGAAAGACAAGTATCATGTGATTTCACTCATGTGGAATTTAAGATACGAAACAGCAGAACATAAGGGAAGGGAAGCAAAAATAATATAAAAACAGAGAGGGAGACAAACCATAAGAGACTCTTAAATACAGAGAACAAACTGAGGGTTGCTGGTGGGGTGCTCGGTGGGGAGGTGGGCTGAAGGGGTGATGGGCATTAAGGAGGAAACTTGTGATGAGCACTGGGTGTTGTACGTAAGGGATGAATCACTAAATTCTAGTCCTGAAACCATTATTACACTATATGTTAACTAACTTGAATTTAAAATAAACAAACAAACAAAGCAGAGGTGAGCATGCTCCCCTCTCTCATGCTGTCACGTAAAAGCAGAGTTTCCCTTGCAAGGACTCAGACACAGACCCAAGGATCACAGGACAAACCCCCACACTGGCTTTAATATCTCTGTCTCCCCCCAGTGCCAAATGTTTTCTGGCCCCCTCTCCACGTGAATATTCATCAGGCATAGATTCGTGCCCATGGATGACTGGCCCACTAACCTTGTAGATATACCAGATATGTGAAAACAACTGGAATCCAATAAATCCGCGAATGAATGAATGAATGAATGACATAACTAAATACCAAAAGAACAATGCAGTACAGCGATGTTGGGCTGACTTCCCAAACATTTCAGAAATCCATTCAGATTCACAGTGTTTATGATTATTAGCTGAATATTTTAGGCCTTAGTGAATGGTTCTTGCATTTTTGGCAATAGAGAAAGCTAATCATTATTATTCAAAGGGTTCTTGTGGTGTGCCAGGAACCGGGATACGCATTTATATGCATTGTCTTATTTACTCCTTTAGGTCAGGCGCTGGCAAACTTTTTCTGTAAATGGCCAGATGGTAAATTATTCCCAACTTTGTGACCCGTAATATCTCTGTCATAGTATTCAGCTCTGAAAGCCAAAGTGTAAACAAATGGATTTGGCCACGTTCCAGTAAAACTTTACAAAAGTAAGTTGCAGGTTGAATTTGGCCCACAAGCCATAATTTGCTGACCCCTGCTCTATGGAATTCATGAGGTTGGCACTCTTTGCATCTTCACTGAACAGACAAGGAGACTGACGCATAAAGAGGCTAAGCGATTGGCCCAAGATCTCAGATACTAAGGAAATGGATTTGGACCTAATGGATTTGATTCCAGAGATCACACTCTTTTGCACAACAGGGCCATTTAGGCACTTGGAAGTAAGTTACAGACGACCCTTGGTGGGAGACCGAAGGGCGGGACCTGCCTTTGAACCTGCATTGCATGTGGGCTCAAGGTCTCCCTCCTCAGCCACCATCCCCAACACAGATCTTGGTATACAGGTTTCCCCCGCTGAGAATAGAACGTTCCTATGAAAACTTTGATAAGCCGAAATGTTGTAAAGTGAAGAAACAATTACTAGCAGCTTATATGAAAAATCTGAGTATCCCCAAACCCCCAAAATCAACTCTCTTAGGCTCTTCTGATACCTTAGAACACATCTTGTTCACAAATGCACAAAATAAATCAAGGTAAAGCACAGATGCTCACAGACCTGGTCCAAAGCTCTGGCGGCTTGTTGCTGAGGTGTTGAGCGTAGTTTCCGGGGAAGGAGCTCGATGGGGTCACTCTCACCGTTCGGGGTAAGTGCTGCCTCTATAACGGCTCGCTGCAAAACAAACACTGAACGTTATTTTCGCTTTTTGCCTTTTTTCATAGAAGTGAAAATCCTCTTGGGATTGCTCCCTGTTAGCGAAAACAGGTGTAGGTCCTTCCTAAAAGTGAAGTGGCCCAACGTGAACTTTTGAAAAGCAGGGTATACTGGCACACTGATCATCCATTAAAGGGAAAAAAGCCAGTAATAAATGAAAGGTCCCTTTCTCGCTCTGAAATATCAGGAAAGGGTAGTGTAAGCCCCATCTAACAACCCTTAATTAGAGAATTGCAGTATTCATGACTTCTTAATTGCTCTAATGATATGATCTCACTTACTACTCATTAATTTCCTCTCCAACATGGCCCCTCAAGCCAGCTCTACCTTTCATAAGGAAGCATGAGTCAGTTATAATGATAATGATAATGATGATAATTCTATTAACAACACATTTATATAGTACTACTCTAAGCTACTCACTCTTCTTTTGATTGATTGATTTTTTTAGGGTCCCTCAAAGGAATGTCCCCAGATGGCTTCCAAACTCATGGCTTCAACCCTTGCCACTGCTCAGGTCTCAACCCAGGATTCTGTCCCAGCCCAGGATCACCTGGGTTCGCTGCTTCTTCTCTGCACTGGGATCCCTGCCTCCAGCCTCTTGATCATACAACCCTGGAGGTAAGTGGATGGCCTAGATTCAGACGCCAGCCCTGCCCCCTTGCCCCACGGTCACGCCACCTGACCTTGTCTTGGCAGGTTCCTCCTGGACAACATGAGCATGAAAATAACCATTGAAGGGCTTTTGAGAGGATTTAAATGATCTTATAGTTAAGGAGCTGAGAACACTGGGTGGCACAGAGTCAATTCTCCGTGTGTTATCTGGGATCATTTGCTGCTTAGCCATCACTGTAGGACGCTGTATCATTTATTCGGGAATGTGGTCGTCTCGCTCCTGCTAAAGTAAAAGCTTTATGAAGCCACAGGCTTTGTTCTGGTCTCAGCTTATAACTCTGGTGCCTAGAATAGTGCTTGATGAAATAGGGGGGAAAATGGTCGGCTGCATAAAGAGGAAAGATAGGGGAGCATCTAAGATTTGTTTTACGTTTTTATTTTCGTTCTAGTTACTAAACCTACAGTGTTATCAAATTGTCACTCACTTGTCTAAGTCCTTCAAATATATTAATTCATTTAATCTTCACAGCAAAGACCATTTTACAGATGAAGAAACTGAGACCTAAGTGTTAAGCGGCTTGGCCAAAAATGCCAGGAAAGTGACTCAAGCTGGACTTTGAATCCAGGCACCCTGGCTCCACCATCCACGATCTTACATACTATGCCTGGCAGCCTTTCAAGGAGGATTTTTAAATACAGTAAAAACTAAAATTTGTCATTTTGATAGGTTACCTCTATGTAGACAGAATGTAAATTGCGTTTTGTGATTTATTATGGAATAGTCTGCTATAGTCTTCCTTTTTTAAATTTTGTTAAAGTTTATTTATTTTGAAGGGTGCCTGGATGGCGCAGTCGGTTGAGAGTCCGACTTCGGCTCAGGTCACGATCTTACAGTTCGTGAGTTTGAGCCCCACATCGGGCTCTGTGCTGACAGCTCAGGGCCTGGAGCCTGCTTCGGACTCTGTATTTCCCTCTCTCTGCCCCTCCCATGCTCACCCTGTCTTTCTCTCTCTTTCTCTCTCAAAAATAAAGAAACATTAAAAACAAATTAAAGTTTGTTTATTTTTGAGAGAGTGTGAGCAGGAGAGGGGCACAGAGAGAGAAAGAGAGAGAAAGAGAATCCCAAACAGATTCCACACTGGCAGCGAAGAGCCCTACACGGGGTTCGAACTCACGAACGGTGAGATCATGACTTGAGCCCAAACCAAGAGTCGTATGCTTAACCGACTGAGCCACCCAGATGCCCCTAGTCTTTCTTATGAAGAAGGTTGTGGGGCCCCTCGGTGGTTCAATCGGTTAAACATCTGACTTTGGCTCAGATCATGACCTCATGGCTTGTGAGTTCGAGCTCGTCTTCGGGCTCTGTGCCAACAGCTCGGAGCCTGGACCCTGCTTCAGATTCTGTGTCCCCCTCTCTCTCAGCTCTTCACCAGCTTGTGCTCTATCTCTTTCAGCAATAAATAAAACATTAAAAAATTAAAAAAAAAAAAAAAAGAATGTTGTAACATTCCTTGCATGTAAAGGCATGAAGAAGCCCCCATCAACAGTCTCTTTCCCACTCTTGACCTTGGTACTCTGTGCAGATGTACTGAGATGTACTCAGTGCAGATGTACTGAGATGTACTCAGGCATCCCCTGAGACAATATAGAGAAGTAATCATTTGAGTGTGGGTGGGTGAGGGTGAGGGTAGGGCACCTCAGGAACCCCCAGGAACATGGATGGGGGCAGATGGACACTTTGAAGCATTTCCTTTCTCACCTTTGTACTTTTCTATCTTGTATTTTGTCTCTTGAAACTTTACTCTGTTCAGAGATGCAGCAGATAGTGTCACTGGGCCACCCACATCTCCTAGGAATTGACCATTATTTTCCTTCTATGCCATCCATTTCCTTACTGCCAGCACCAGTGCAAACTCTCTTTGGCCTCCAAAGCCCTCTCTATATACATGCGCGGTAGGGTGAAAGTGTCAGGGAACGAATCCGTGATTGATAAGAATTGGTGTATAAATACCCCGGCACCGTCACCCCCCAGCACATGGGCTACACTAGCTCTTAGAGGTCCCCAGAGGATTAAGATCAGTTGTCCATGGTGGAAACGGGCTTGGGCTGCCTGAGTGGCTCAGTTGGTTAAGCGTCCCACTTTGGCTCAGGTCGTAATCTCCCCGTTTGTGAGTTTGAGACCCACACTGGGCTCTCTGCTGTCAGCACAGAGCACAGAGCCCGCTTCGGATCCTCTGTCTCCCTCTCCCTCTGCTCCTCCCCTGCTCGCACTCTCTCCCTCTCAAAAATCGATAATCATTAAAATAAAAAAAATGAAGAAATGGGCTTGATAATGGTATCAGTCAGGATTCCACCAAAGAAGAAAAAAACCTGTATGAGATATATATGATAGACAGATTGATTGATTGCAAGGAATTGGCCTATGAAATTGTGGGGCCCCACAGTCCAAAATCTATAGGGTAGGCCTTCGGGAAGGGCAGGCTGGAGCTCTGGGGCAGAGGCTGGTGCTACGTGCACTTTAAGAATCCTGTGTTGGGGCATTTGGGTGGCTAGGTTGGTCACGATCCTGTGGTTTGTGGGTTCGAGCCCCGAGTCAGGCTCTGCGCTGTCAGTACAGAGCCGGCTTGGGATTCTCTCTCTGCCTCTCCCCTGCTCTGTCTCTTTCAAAATAAATAAATAAACTAAAAAAAATGAAGAGTCCCGGTGTCACACCATCTAAGAAGCCTCTCCTTTAAATGCCGGAATTTTCACAGAGTGTCTGTGATCCCCCGTACAGGGCTTTTGGGTCAACCTTTCCTTCTGGGTATACATTGTTTGGAACAATTTTATAAATGGAAGGAACTTTTCCACACGTTGCCAGATTCCCTATCACCCTTCTGGCTGCACTCCCAAGCATACCCAACAAGTTAATTATATTTGTAGACTTGCAAAGTAGCTTTCATGAGTAAGAGTGCCATTCATCTATGAAAGAACCCGGCAGAGTCTGCTGGCGGCAACTTGCCAGGGAAGCAGAGATGCTAAGTGGTTGCTAGTTCATCGAACCGTCCTCTGGAGTTCTCCATTTTAAATAGGAATAATGGGGGCGCCTGGGCGGCTCAGCCAGTTGAGCGTCCGACTTCGGCTCGGGTCATGATCTTGAGGTTCATGGGTTCAAGCTCTGCGCTGACAGCTCGGAGCCTGGAGCCTGCTTCGGATCCTGTGTCTCCCTCTCTCTCTGCCTTCCCCCCGCCCCCCCCCCCCCCCCCCGCTCATTCTCTCTCTCTCTCTCAAAAATAAAATAAACATTAAAAAAAAGAATAGCTAAAACTGATTTTTTTTTTTTAATTTGTAGACTTTCAGTTGCAACCAGAAACCTTTCAAGGCACTGCCTGCACATGTGTGACCCACCTGTCTCTTTCCTGCTCCCACAAGCGTCCTTTTCCCAGGAGACAGATCCATTTCAGCCCTCCCTGTAAGCTCACCTGATTCCAGGCTTTGGGACCTAACCCCATGCGTGTTGTTCAAATGGAAGCAGGGGAGATGGGACGGAGATCCACCCTGCCACAAAGTCCAATGAGAGGGGAAACTTGGGCTGTTCTCAATGTGAATGGTGGTTCAATGTTTATTGTTCCAGCAGAGCTACTAACACGAATAGCCTCAGCTACTCTTCATCAAGCATGATTTGCCGGACACGGCACTGAGACATTTACATACGTGACAGCATCTGACCTTGACAACCAGCCTATGTGGTAGATTCTATGAGGCCCATTTCATAGCTGAGGGAACTGTGGTCACAAACATAAATTTTTACCATAGAAACTTTTGGAAATTCGAGTTCAATTCTTAGAAATGATGATTTAAGTCAGACTTACCATGAGTCTGGTTTTGATCTTTTGCTTTATTTAAAAAATTTTTTAAAAATTTTTTAAACTTTATTTATTTTGAGAGAGAGAGAGAGAAACGGAGAGGCCGAGAGAGGGTAAGAGACAGAACCCCAAGCAGGCTGCGTGCTGTCAGTGCAGAGCCCGACTCAGAGCTCGAACTCACAAACTGTGAGATCATGACCTGAGCTGAAACCAAGAGTCGGATGTTTAACTGACTGAGCCACCCAGGTGCCCCTGATCTTTTGCTTTAATTCTAAACCCAAGTCTCTGTCTTGATAAAAATTCCCATGAAGATGATGTCTCTAATTTTACTTTACTGAGGCCCTACTACGCCTTATGCTATGTGTTTAACTAAGTGACTGGGCCAGGATTGAAGCTCAAGGCAATCTGTATCAGAGCCTGGGATCTTCCCACTGCAGAGTGGACCCTTGTCCCTTCAGGGATGAGGCTTAGTCTTGCTTTCTCCAGTCATCCTAGTAATTGTAGCCTTGCCTTGGGACTCAAGCCATGTGGCTGTGGGCTGGCTTCCTTCCCAGCTCCCGCTGCCTCTGTTCCAACCTGTGGTAAGCCAGAGAGATGGGATCATGCCCTGCTGATGCTCCCCGTCTAGAGGCGGTTAACTAACAGGAAACCAATAAGAACATAATCACAAACTCGGGGAAATGCAGTGGAAGAAAATACAGATTATGAAGTATGTGCATACTAGGGAGCCTGACCTAGTTTGGGAAGGGTGCTCAGAAAAGAATTTTCTGAGGAAATGATTTTTTCACAATCAACTTTGAGGTATAACTTATATACGGTAAAATGAATCCATATTAAGTATACATTTGATGAGATTGGCAGATGTATGTGCCCCGGAAACCACCACCACAATCAAAGTAGAACATTGACATCACCCCAAAAGCTCCCTCATGCCCCTTTGCGATCAGTAAGCCACCCCACCTGCAGCCCTAGGCAACCACTGACCTGCCATCTGTCACGATAGGTCACACTGGCCTTTCTTAGAGTTTGATATAATTCCATATTATACGTGTGCATTTGTGTCTGGCTTTGCTCCAAATAAAGTTTTTGAGATTCATGAAAAAGACTGAATTGCAGGCCACTTTTTTTTAAATGTTTATTTATTTGGGAGAGAGACAGAGAGAGAGAGAGCACAAGGGGGGGGCAAAAAGAGAGGGGGACAGAGGATCTGAAGTGAGCTCTGTGCTGACAACAGAGAGCCTGATGTGGGGCTTGAGCTCACGAACCACTAGATCGTCACCTGAGCAGAAGTTGGACACTCAACCACCTGAGCCACCCAGGCGCCCCCTGAATCTCAGGCCACCTTTTGTCCCAGATCTTCTGATGCCACTGGCTGTCTGTAGGCTGAGCATCCTGTTCTACCTCCCTGCCCCAACCAACTGGCTTCACTACCTCCTACCACCCAACCTCAGGCTCCCCTGTGTGATGGGTTTCCCTTCGCATGTATACCTGGACTTGTCTATGAGCACCTGACCCACTTCCTATTGGGGGGGCATCTCATTTTTCAAGGCAAAGCCCCAGCTTCTCCAGCCTGGCCCCAGCTTTTGAGGTCTGAGAACGCTTTCTAAAGAACGAGGAGCAGCCTGAATCTCTGAGATCCATGCATTAATGATTGACAAGTCAAGAAATGAAGATTTTCTTCAAGATGTGACCAAAGTATCACATTGGAAGTGATTGGACTCTCAAAGTGCTTCGTGTGTACCTCTCTTGAGACGCACAACAGTGTCTGCCATATTTAAACGTGTGTGTGTGTGTGTGTGTGTGTATACATACAGAATCTCTCCATTCAGAGTATATGCTCCATTAGGGCAAGAGTGAGGTTAATTCATATTTGTGACACTCAAGGAAAGAGCAAAGTGGGGGAAAATTAGGTGTCTTGAAACGTAATCCCCACAATGACTCAAATCATCTTCCTTCAAGTTACTGAATTCACAGGTTTAGAATTTGTCAAGGAAAAGCACTTTTCTCATACATAAAATATTATTAATAATGAAAATTTTAAAGACACTAAAATTTTAAAGGCACTAAAATTAACTCGTGGAGAAGAAGTGAACTTATGCCCAAGAATGACATGAAGTGGTACATATGTTTTGCTAAGATTTATAAAACCTTTGACTTTATAAACTGAAACCCAGTCAAAACACGAAGTCCAGTCTATTAAAAGCATGTACTCTATATTGAAAAGGTTCACAATTCAGTACCAGCAGTGAATGAATATTGAGATTGGGGTAAAATATGAGTCAAATTCTACTCAGTGTAATTGAGTACACAATAGTCAAGGAGACATTTCACCGTTACGTATTGATCTGTTTTACCTGAGTCACTTATTGGGGATAAAAAGAAATTCTGCCGTTATATCCATGAAGTTAATCAAACACAGTCGCCTGCCACACACTGACAATAATGTCAGTCTGTATTCGATTATGATTAAAAAAAAAAAAACCATCTCCATAAGTGGGCTTATTTTCTCAGCATAATCAACCTGAAGTCTTTGTAATTTAAAGGCCTAATTTTCTGCCCTCGTTTCCATAAAGGCTTTTATAGCAGGAACAATACACTCCAGTGGGTTAAGTAATGTATCATACCCTTGGTACATGCAAAGATTACTTCATTAATTACAAAGAAAAACTATAAAAGAGGCCATCTATTTTTCTACAACCTGTTCACAGAAAATGCCATAGGTGGGCATTTCAAAGTATTTGGGTGTACATAAAATTATCTTACACATCTGTATCCAACCTTACACATGCCATGTTTTCAAGATTATCTGTTGGCTTCCTACTATGGAAGAGGAGTACTCAGCCCTCTTAGGTACTCCTCGACCACATTTTTCAAACACACACCTCCCAATTAATACCTCCCCCTTCCCCTTATCTTTTGGGAAGACCAACATTCTGTTTTGCATCATTATTACAAGCTCAACATAATTCCAGATTGAGTCTCGTAGTCTCCATGCTTGTGTTTCACTTCCCGTAAAACTTTTTTATCTTCCTGCAATTAAATGTTTTTTGTTTTTTTTTTTTTTAAGTTTATGTCTTTATTTTCAAAGAGACAGAGGGAGCACGGGAGGGGCAGAGGAAGAGAGGGAGACAGAGAATCCTAAGCAGGCTCCGCTCTGTCAGCGCAGAGCCCGGTGCAGGGCTCAAACTCATGAACCTTGAGATCATGACCTGAGCAGAAATCAAAAGTCAACCACTTAACCGACTGAGCCACCCAGGCGCCCCTATTTTCCTGCAATTTATATTCCCCGCTTAGTTTCTCGGTGCCTGTGTTCTCAGAGTTGAACTGGAAAGAGGATTAAGGAGAGTTTCTCGTAGTTCAGATGTTCAGATTTTTCTTTTGCCCCCTATCTGCGCTTGTGACCAGTCCTCTACAATGCCTGGGGTCCCTGAAGTCAGAGTTTCTCTGGTTTAAATTCTCTGTAGGGTAAAACCTCTGTTCTTCCACGCACACCAGGGAGCGGATGTGAGATTCATTTTAGTGCCGCTTTTATACAAGTCTATCAACCAAGTATGTTCCCATCAGAGACAACTCCTGCTTCCTGAATCTTTCTGGGGTTCTCTGGTTGCACTCATCTGCTTCTGTGCTTCTGGCAGCTTCCACTTGGGCAAGTGCTCTCCAGCTTGCACTTTGTTTGTACTTCTACTTCCTCTCCTATTGTCTTCATCTTTTTTTTTTTTTTTAAAGTTTATGTATTTATTTTGAGAGAGAGACAGCGTGAGAGAGAATCCCAAGGAAGCTCCGAGCTGTCAGCACAGAGCCAATGCGGGGCTCAAACTCATGAACCACATGATCGTGACCTGAACAGAAATCAACGGTCAGACACTTGGGACGCTTGGGTGGCTGAGTTGGTTAAGTGTCTGACTTCAGCTCAGGTCATGATCTCAAGGTTTGTGAGTTCGAACCCCACATCGGGCTCTGTGCTGAAAGCAGAGCCTGGAGCCTGCTTCAGATTCTGTCTCTGCGTCTCCCGTACTCACACTCTGTCTCTCTCTCAAAAAAAACGAATAAGAAATTTTATAAAAATTAAAAAATGGGAATGTAAGCTGGTGCAGCCACTCTGGAAAACAGTATGGAGGTTCCTCAAAAAACTAAAAATAGAACTACCCTACAACCCAGCAATTGCACTACTAGGCATTTATCCAAGGAATACAGGTGTGCTGTTTCGAAGGGACACGTGCACCCCCATGTTTATAGCAGCACCAGCAACAATAGCCAAAATATGGAAAGAGCCCAAATGTCCATCGATGGACGAATGGATAAAGAAAATGTGGTATATATATACAATGGAGTATTACTCGGTAATCAAAAAGAATGAAATCTTGCCATTTGCAACTATGTGGATGGAACTGGAGGGTATTATGTTAAGTGAAATTAGTCAGTCAAAGAAAAACAAAAATCCTATGACTTCACTCATATGAGGACTTTAAGAGACAAAACAGATGAACATAAGGGAAGGTAAACAAAAATAATATAAAAACAGGGAGGGGGACAAAACAAGAGACTCCTAAATATGGAGAACAAACTGAGGGTTGCTGGAGGGGTTGTGGGAGGGGGAATGGGCTAAATGGGTAAGGGGCATTAAGGAATCTACTGAAATCATTGCTTCACTATATACTCTAACTAATTTGGATGCAATTTTTTAAAATACAAAACAAAGTTAAATTAAAAAAAATAAAAAAATTTAAAAAAATATAGTCGGATGCTTAAAATGACTGAGCCACCCAGGCGCCCCTATTGTCTTCGTCTTTTATCCCTTTCATGGTCAGTTTAGTGGCTTGGGAGAAAAAATGGCAATCAGCGTATTTGTTAGATTTACCCGGTATCACCAGACTTCCTCATACAAATAACGTTTATTTTTCTTAAACTTATTACAAACGAATTTGTCACCTAAGTTCTCTCTGATTCAGATTTGGGAGTTTTAAATGTAAAGGATAATTGGTACTTCATAGTCACCTGCATAACTTTGCGGACACAACCCCAAACGGCAAAAGTAACAATAATAATAACAAGCAAACAAACAAACAAACCCATTCCCAGACATATTACAGTGAGAAATACGCTGGGGGAGTGGCTTACTAACTGAACTAAATGGAGAGACAAAATGTTTCATCAAGACCATTTCTTTAAACTGGCTTATCATACCCTACCGATAGGAGGTTTCTAGCCAAAATAATACATGTTTTTGTCACGTAAGAAAACAGAAAAGCAGAATCCTCTGGAAAGAGTGGATTCTCCCTTACACTGACGGAAGGACAATCTTTAATTTCTTTATTTCGTGTCCTCTCTTCAACTGCCGCCATCCTGCTAGAACTGCCCCCCAAGGGCCCCAGATGGCTTCTCACCTGCTAATAACAATGGCCTGTTTGGGGGGGCTCTCCAAAACATTGGACTCCACCAGACCTCCTACTTTCCAGAACCCTATGGTTTCGGTTTCCTGTGGTTACTTTCTGTTCTCCCTCTCTCCGTAATTGGTTTTGAAAATCCTACTGCTCATTTTTTCCCCCTTGTTGTTGCTAAGCTTGGACTCCTAATTTCTGAGGATGCTACAGAAAGGCTGGTGAAGGCCAGGGGTGCTGGGTTGGCTCATTCTGTGAAGCGTCTGACTCTTGATTTCGGCTCAGGTCATGATCTCGGGCTCATGAGTTCGAGCCCTGCATGGGGCTCTCTGCTGTCAGCGCTTCTGTGTCCCTCTCTCTGCCCCTCCCCCAGTAGCGTGCACGCATAAGCTCTCTCTCTCTCTCAAAAATAAACATTAAAAAAAAAAAGAAAGAAAGAAAGGCTGGTGAAGGCCAATTTTAATTCTCCCTGACTTATCGAAACGCTTTAATCACATTAAACAGTTATATCAGGTACTTTATAAAAAAGGTTGGGGGGGGGGGGCAATGCCATGGTGGATATTAGGGGATGCTCTCTGAACCCCCCAGCTTTCCTCACTCAGGGCTGAGGCGCTCATTGCCCCAGCTGCTGCGGGCCTTGGCAGCTGAAGGCTCTCTGGTGAGACACCTGGCCCAGGGTCAGGCCCCATCTCTAGGGGCCACCTGCATCCAGTGACTTCCTTCACACCCTGCAGGTGTTGACCCCAAAGGTCCTCCCCTGAAAACTCTCCGCAGGCCAATCTCCATCTTAGAGCTTATTTTCAGGAACTGACCAAAACAGATGCTTGCTAATTTAAGTAGTTGGGGCACCATCACAAATCTCCTCCTCCCAGGGAAGAGTATTTTAAGGACTGGGCATTATGGAGCCAGTTTAAAACACTACTAGAATAGGAACGCGTGGGTGGCTCAGTCGATAAGCATCGGACTCTTGATTTGGGCTCAGGCCCCGGTCTCATGGTGGTGAGTTTGAACCCCGTGTCGGGCTCTGCATTGACAGCACTGAGGCTGTTTGGGATTCTCTCTCTGTCTGCCCCTTCCCTACACGAACATGCACGCACACACTCTCTCTCTCTCTCTAAATAAACATTTAAAAATAAATAAAGAAAACACTGCTAAAACAGTTATCTCTGGGATCAGACGGTGCAGGTTTGCAACTTAGATTTGGGGCCCACCCGCTCTGTTCAGTGTAATAATGTCTCCTCACCTCACGTGTGCAAGGGCAATGATAATATCGCCTGTGGCAACACAGAGCAGGATTTCTCGAACTTTAGCCTGTATCAAAATCGCAGAGGGCGGGGCGCCTGGGTGGCGCAGTCGGTTAAGCGTCCGACTTCAGCCAGGTCCGTGAGTTCGAGCCCCGCGTCGGGCTCTGGGCTGATGGCTCAGAGCCTGGAGCCTGTTTCCGATTCTGTGTCTCCCTCTCTCTCTGCCCCTCCCCCGTTCATGCTCTGTCTCTCTCTGTCCCAAAAATAAATAAACGTTGAAAAAAAAAAATTAAAAAAAAAAAATCGCAGAGGGCTTATTAAAACACAAACAGGGGCGCCTGGGTGGCGCAGTCGGTTAAGCGTCCGACTTCAGCCACATCACGATCTCGCGGTCCGTGAGTTCGAGCCCCGGCGTCAGGCTCTGAGCTGATGGCTCAGAGCCTGGAGCCTGTTTCCGATTCTGTGTCTCCCTCTCTCTCTGCCCCTTCCCCATTCATGCTCTGTCTCTCTCTGTCCCAAAAATAAATAAACGTTGAAAAAAAAATTAAAAAAAAAAACAAAACAAAACACAAACAGCGAGTTTCCACCTCCAGTGCGTCTGAGTCAGTAGAGCAGGAGTGGGGCCTGAGAATTCGCATTTCTAAGAGGTTCCTAGGTGATGCTGACGAGGCGGCTACCACACTTCGAGACCCATTCCCCCAGGGTTTAGTGAAGATAAAATGAGAGAATACAGTAGTCCCCACCTTTATCTGTGGGAGATACATTCCAAGACGCTCAGCGGATGCCTGAAACCACAGATAGGACCAAACCTTATATATACTATGTTCTTTCCAACACCTACCTACCTGTGATAAAGTTTAACTGATAAATTAGGCACAGTTAGAGATTAGCAGTAATAACGAATAACAAAATAGAACAATTGTAACAAGATACCAAAATAAAAGTTGTATGAATGTGGTCTCTCTCTCTCTCTCTCTTTCATAATATTTTATGGTACTGTATTCACCCTTCTTGTGATGACGTGAGATGATAAAATGCCTAGTGACGAGGTGAAGTGAGGTGAATGACGTAGGCATCGTGACACTGTGGTAGGCTCTTACTGACCAGATGATAGGTAACAATAAGGATCGGGGCAACTGGCTGGCTGAGTTGGTTGAGTGTCCAACTTCAACTCAGGTCATGATCTCACCGTTCATGAGTTTGAGCCCCACCTTGGGCTCGCTGCTCTCAGCTAGAAGCTCACTTCGCATTCTCCGTCCTCCTCTCTCTCTGCCCCTCCCCAGATCACGCTCGCACTAGCTCTCTCTCTCTCTCTCAAAAATGAATAAACATTTATTTAAAAAAAAAAAAAAAAGAGGGGCGGCTGGGTGGCTCAGTTGGTTAAGCGCCCAACGTTGGCTCAGGTCATGACCTCATGGTTCGTCAGTTCAAGCCCCACATTGGGCTCTGTGCGGACAGCACAGAGCTTGGAGCCTGCTTCAAATTCTGTGTCTCCCTCTCTCTCTGCCTATCCCCCACTCGCGGTCTGTCGCTTTCTCTCTCAAGAATAAATAAAAATTTTAAAAAATTTAAAAAAAAAAAAAGAATAAGGATCATCTGCTCCCAGCACACAGTTGACCTTGGGTAACTGAAACCATGGAAAGCAGAACCGCAGATCAGGGAGACTCCTTTATTTGCAATGTGCTGAGCTTGGGACACAGTACATGCTCAAAAACCCTAGTTGTCTTTGTTGTTGTTATTGAAAAAAGCTATCTTTTCCCAGTCAAAATCTTCGAACTGAACCTCTGTGCCTAAGACAGTTTTAGGAATCCAAGAAAGTAGAGACGGACAATAATATCCAAGGAGAAGATGGTTGCAAATGAATTCCATGGACCACACTGAAACGGAGCTGGCCAATCATAAAAGTATCACAAGACTGTTGAAACAGGACAAGCTGGGGCACTTCCTTTCTGGATGGCATAAACATAATAACAACTGCATTTCTATCATTTTAAAAATATTTATTTATTTTGGGGAGAGTGTAAGCGGACGAGGGGCAGAGGGAGGGGGTCAGAAGATCCAAAGCAGGGTCCGCACGGACAGGCTGACAGCTGAGAGCCCGATGTGGGGCTTGAACTCATGAACCTCGAGATCATGACCTGAGCCAAAGTCAGACGCTCAACTGACTGAGCCACCCAGGCGCCCCACCAATTGCATTTGTGACTAGGCCCCCAGGCTTGTGCAGTGGCATCAAAATATTTCTACCTAAACTCATACTTTTCCTTCTTTAATTTCAAACCTAACAAAGCAAAGCTTATAAAGGGGAGGTGGGCCATTGTCTCATTATGAATAGCTCAACTGTTTTATCCCATTGAGAAAGACAAGCCTCATAAATAACAATACTCTACCAGGTAAGGTTTTTTTTTTCAGTCATTACAAATACTAGTTTTTATTCAAGACAAGTGAAATAATTTGATACATGCCATTAGCTACATGGCAATTTAAAGATTCCATTCCCTCAAATCCACCTAAAAGGTGATTCCACGAAACCTACGCCCAAGGTTACGGATAATGTCTGTTTACTGGGGCCACATCAGAAAAGAGTAACTCAGAAAAGCAGGAATTCGTTAGCAAGGGTTTTAGGTTATTTTCTACATGTTTCTGCAAGTGATCAAACAAGACTTAGATTCCAATCTAGCCAATTATTTTCTTTCTTCTCTTTCTTTCTTTCTTTTTTTCTTTTTTGAGAGAAAACACAAGCAGGGGTGGGGCAGAGAGAGAAGGAGAGAAAGAATCCCAAGCAGACTCTATGCTGGCAGCACAGAGCCTGACGCGGGGCTCAAACTCAGGAACCGTGAGATCATGACCTGAGCGGAAATCAAGGGTCAGATGCTTAATTGACTGAGCTACGCAGAAGCCCCCAGCCAACATTTTCTGAGCACCTACAAATGTGTCAAGCCTTGTGCTGGATGCTTATCCAAATGTATTTTATCAACCCCCAAGACAGTAAGCAAATCTAATCTTTATTAAGGCGATAGAAGCTTAATACCATCATAGAATGGAGTAAAGTCGGCAGGAAGCATGAAGACATGAGAATTATCCACCCACCTCTTATTCATAGTGAGTAATTTGATATTTATTTTAAAGAAAGGTTGGCTTGAATGTCAGAATCCTCACACTGACTTTCATTTTGCTCCATTAGTATAGCTCAGTAGCTTTCAAGCTCTCATGTGCATAACAATTAATATGACGGATTGTACATTCAAAACCAAAGGTACCATACCTTCTAGTTGATTTAAGGGCCTTTCAAGGATATTTTAGACTGTAGGGGATTTTTATCTTAAAGGTTGACTTTCAAAACTCATTCTTACATAGAATAAGACTTTTATGAACATTTTAAGCTAAAAGTTTTTGGCTATCCGAATCCTAAACATGTCAATGTAATGTCTAATTCTCTTTCACACAGTATTAAGAGTGAACCTCAATGAGGAATCAAGCCCGGGGGGTTGGTCCTGAAGCTCAGGGGATGGTCTTAAAGAAATGGCACCCTGGTTGAATCAGACCTGAAGATAGCCTTCAGGATTACATTGGAGGTATTTTCATCAGTTTTTTTCAACAAATATTTATTTGGCATTGAATGCATGGCAAGAACTGCTCTAGGTACTAGGGACACAACAGTGAATACTGCACAGATTGCTGCTCTCAGGGAGTTTACATCTTAGAATCAGAAGAGACAGACAACAGATATATGTGTATATGCAATATATCATGGTCAATTTCATAATGTGAAGCTGTTTAAAGGGATAAAAAGTTACAGCAGGGGGTTGTTATTTCATCTACCACCATCAGAGAAGGAGAACAACCATGAGAATGGTGTCCCACCAATAGAGTGAAGAAATTGTAGTATTTTGGGAAAAAAAAAAAAGTGATCGGCTGTGTGGCACGTGGAAGACAAACCCAATAAGATGAAAACTGAGAAATGATCGTGGGATTTGGCAACATGGAAGTCACTGGCCTTGACACGGTGCTGTGGTGGGCTGATAAGAGACAGAAGCCTGACCACAGTGGGTTTGATAAGAGCAGGGAAGATAGTAAGGAAGAAACAGCTACTGGGGAGCACTGCTCAACTGGCAACAGAGAAATGGTAGAGTTGTCAGAAAGAAATGTGCAATAAAGGGAGAGAAACATGAGCACGTTTGAATGCGTTTTGGCCCTGGTCACGATCTCTGGGTTTTGAGAGTTAGAGCCCCCGCATCAAGGTCTGCGCTGACATCACGGAGCCTGCTTGGGATTCTCTCTCTCCCCCTCTCTGCCCCTCCCCTGCTCATGCTGTCTCTGTCTCTCTCAAAAATAAATAAATAATGCTTCTGTCTTCTCATTGAAATAAGAAACCAGACTATCTGCTGAGAATGAGAAAGGGCAGGAGGTGCTAGTGGCTTGTGGAACGAGAAAAGGGCATGAAAAGGATCCACTAAGAGAATGGGAGAATGAATTGGCCCGGAAGAAACAGTGGGATTTCCCAGCAGCTCCAAGGGCTCACCTGAAGGCAGTGAATATGCGGATTGCATCTGGTGAGCTGGCTGGCTGGGAGGCCGTCTCTGGAACAGCAGGCAGGATGGAGGTCCTAGGATGCTGTACCTCTATCTGAGGGCATGCTGTGTTATCTCTCGCTTCGTGTAAGCATCTTCATAAATTTCTATGACCTTTGCCATTAAAGAAAGTTGACATCCTCTAGCAGGGACTGTTTGCATCTTTGCATCAATCACGAACGCTGTCCATTGTGACAAGCAAGCAAGGAGAGAATAGCCTAGCATTATTCTTCAGGCACCTTGCCAATATTGTGAAGTCAGAGACCCTCCTTATTCATTCTCCAGGAATAAAACAAACAGCTCTGCCTGCTAGAAATAGAAAGCATTTCGCTAGGGCCTCAAAGCCGGTATCTCTAAACCCACCCTGGTTTTCCCCTACCCAAGTCAGGTTCTCCTCCTAATTCATGGCCTGATTACCTATTTAATATCCTGAATCTCATTAGACTCATCTACATATGAAAAAAAATATCATTATTTTGCTTCTAAACCTTTGATGGCTCCTCATTTCCTAAATGATAAGTTATTTTTTAAAGTTTATTTATTTGGCGAGAGACAGAGACAGCATAAGCAGGGGAGGGGCAAACAGAGAGGGAGAGAGAAAATACCAAGCAGGCTCCATGCCACCAGTGCAAAGCCTGATGCAGGCTTGAACTCACGAAACCGTGAGATCACGACCTGAGCCAAAACCAAGAGTCAGACGCTTACCCGACTGAGCCACCCAGGTGCCCCTCCTAAGTGATAAGTTTTAAATTCATGAGCCCAATCTGGGGAGCCCTTCTAGTACATCCTTCTCACACTATCTATGCCCATCCATCTTATACCCTGGACCTACCTTACTGTGTTACACACCTACCTCAGGAGGTAATTTAGGCTCCAAAGAGAACAAAAATAGCTGAGATGCTTTTAGTAAGGAAAGTTTTAGCCAATTCCTATCAAGATCCTTGACTTGGAATAACTAAGAGAAGACTTCCCATCATTTGTGCCAGGAGAGCCTCTCAAACCGATTTTCCACACTGGTAATACGGCTTTCAAGATGTCTCTGTTCTCGAACACAGCCTCAACTAAGAGAACGTCTAAAATTGAGTCTCCATTGCCAACATCTCAACTGTGGATCTGGGGAATTATGGCTCAATTTATTTCAACTAAGATAACATATTTTCTTTAATTCTGTTTTAGCAGTGTATCCAGGAAACAAGCACGCAGATGGAATGAGCTTTATTGCAGGAAATGCCTGCAACAGATAAAGGGAGGACGGGCAGGAGACGGGAGAGGCAAGGAGAGTCTTCAGACTGCAATGTAGGTCTGACAACTGTGAAAAGGAAGGATAAAGGTAGGAAAATTGGGTGGGAAGAACCTCAGGCTGCAGCCCAGATCTGAGAAACCATGAGCCATGCCAATGGGTTGTGCCAGAACAAAGACTGCCCACCAGAGAAGTCCGTGCCAGGAATCCCCAGCTCTATTATTATTATTATTATTATTATTATTATTAGTCATTATTGGGTGGGAACATCCTGAAGGGAGTGTGGCCTCAGGAGGAAGGTTGCAGCTGATCCCAAAGGTAGGGCAGCTTGGGGCTGCCACCTCATGGCACTAATTCCAGAAAGTTCTCTCTTCTGGGGCAATCTGTGTGCACACTTTCATGGCCACAATCATCTTCATTATCTCTATTCCTAATCTTAATACTCTCTTTTTGCAATCATTACCAACAGACAAAGTTACCATCGTTGGAATTTCTTTTCTTTTTTTTTCTTTTTTGGTCTGATGTCAACTATTTTTTTTTCTCCTTACCATCTTTGTCATTTTTATTTTGATTTATTTTTATTTTTTTAATGATTTCAGGAATAGAATTTAGTGATTCATCATTTACATATAACACCCAGTTCTCATCCCAACAAGTGCCCTCTTTAATGCCCCTTGCCCATTTAGCCCATCCCCCCACCCAACACCCTGCCAGCAATCCTCAGTTTGTTCTCTGTATCTAAGAGTCTCATATGGTTTGTCTCCCTCTTGGTTTTAATCTTATTTTCGCTTCTCTTCCCTTATGTTCATCTGTTTTGTACCTTAAATTCCACATATGAGTGAAATCACATGATATTTGTCTTTCTCTGACTGACTTATTTCACTTGGCATGATACACTCTAGTTCCATCCATGTTGTTGCCAATGGCAAGATTTCATTCTTTTTGATTGCTGAGTAATACTCCATTGTATATATATATATACCACATCTTCTTTATCCATTCATCAGTCGATGGATATTTGGGCTCTTTCCATAATTTGGATATTGTTGAAAGCGCTGCTGTAAACGCTGGGGTGCAGATACCCCATCAAATCAGCACTTCTGTATCCTTTCAATAGAAACCTAGTAGTGCAATTGCTGGGTCATAGGGTAGCTCTATTCTTAATTTTTTGAGGAACTTCCACACTGTTTTCTAGAGTGGCTGCACCACTTTGCATTCCCAACAGAGCAAAAGGATTCTTCTTTCTCCACATCCTCGCCAACATCTGATGTTGCCTGAGGTGTTAATGTTGGCCATTCTGACAGGTGTGAGGTGGTATCTCATTGTGGTTTTGATTTGTATTTCCCTGATGATGAGTGATGTTGAGCATTGGTTCACATCAGTTGGCCATCTGGAGGACTTCTTCGGAAAAGTGTCTGTCCATGTCTTTTGTCCATTTCTTCACTGGATTATTTGACTTTTGGGTGTTAACAAGTGCTTTATAGATTTTGGATGCTAACCCTTTATCTGATATGTCCTTTGCAAATATCTTCTCCCATTCCATTGGTTGCCTTTTAGTTGTGCTGATTGTTTCCTTCGCTGTGCAGAAGCTTTTAATCTTGATGAGGTCCCAATAGTTCATTTTTGCTTTGGTTTCCCTTGCCTCCAGAGACCTGTCAAGTAAGAAGTTGCTGTGGCTGAGGTCAAAGAGGTTGTTGCCTGTTTTCTCCTCTAGGATTTTGATGGCTTCCTGTCTTATGTTTAGGTCTTTCATCCATTTTGAGTTTATTTTTGTGTATGGTGTAAGAAAGTGGTCCAGGTTCATTTTTCTGCATGTGGCTGTCCAGTTTTACCAACACCATTTGCTGAAAAGATTTTCTTCCATTGGATATTCTTTCATGCTTTGTCAAAGATTATTTGGCCATATGTTTGCAGGTCCATTTCTGGGTTCTCTATTCTGTTCCATTGATCTGAGTGTCTATTTTTGTGCCAGTACCATACTGTCTTGATGATTACAGCTTTGTAATACAGCTTGAGGTCCAGAATTGTGATGCCTCCTGCATTAGTTTTCTTTTTCAGGATTGCTTTGGCTATTCGGGGTCTTTTCTGGTTCCATACAAATTTTAGAATTGTTTGTTTTAGCTCTGTGAAGAATGCTGGTGTTATTTTGATAGGGACTGCCTATCTTCAGAATTTCTACAAACTTTTATACATCAGATCCTTACTGACACTGTTCCCTCCCTCTGCCTTTACTTTCCTTCTGTGCCTTGTTATCACCTACTCTTTCTTGAATAGCTAGTCAACTAATTCTTACTTTATGATATCTTCCACACCCCAGCTCCCTTTCTGTCCCCCACAGATGTTGGCAATACTTTGGTAAAGCATTTATAATATTTTAGTAAGTTGTTTGCATGCATTTACAATGCTAAACTTGAAAACTCCTTTCGTGAGGGAAGCATTTTTATTCATTTTTCTATCCCTGAGTCCATGATTACCAAATCATATACCCAGGTGCCTCAGACACAGAATCCGAAGCAGGCTCCAGGCTCCAAACCATCCACACAGAGCCCAAGGCGGGGCTCGAACCCATGAACTGCAAGATCACGACCCAAGCCGAAGTCAGCTGCTTAACAGACTGAGCCACCCAGGTGCCCCAAGATTTTATCTTTATTTTTTTAATGTTTTTTTATTTGAGGGAGAGAGTGTGTGTGACTGGGGGAAAAAGACAGAGAGACAGAGAGAGAATCTCAAGTAGGTTCCATGCTGAGATTCAATATAGGGCTCAATCTCATGACGCTGGGATCAGGACCTGAGCCGAAATAAAGAGTCAGAGGCTCAACCGTTGGGTCACCCAGCTGTCCCTCTACTAAGTATTTTATAAGCATGATGTCACTTATCCTTCCAATAGCCCTGTGAGGTAATTAACATTGTGGTCTCCATTATAAATATTGGGAAACTGTGATTGTGACATGGAGTCATGGAGTCACTTTCAAGAGACGGCATGACTAGAAAGTCATGGAGCTGAGATGCCAAAGCCCATTCCATTAACCACTACACTCTACATACAAACTCCCAGAAGATTTTCAAAATAACAAGTGGGGAACTTGATGGAAAATAATAGAATCACATTCCCTTTATTGCAGTATATATAGAGAGAATGACCTTTTGAGAGTTAAGTAGATGAATTCGTTATGAGATACTTTTTCAACAACTATTATGAAGTATCTGCTGTGTGCAAAATGCGACAAGGGATACAAAGATGAATAAGAAACTGTTCTGAAACTGACAATTTTGAAACAAAGACAAAGTCCTTTTCACAACAGTTTCATATTTTCAAGATATTTTGCTATTCTGATCTCAGTCTACCAATGAACCTTTTCTCTTATATCTGTATTTTTCAGAGAAGCTCCTAGGGATTTAGCTTTGTCCGTTCAATTAGCTTTTTCATAGTAAGGTTGAAGTTTTTACTGAATTTGCCCTACCTACATTTGAGCAGCTTTGGACAACTGAGACAGGATCTCCCATTCCCTCTTTCCTCCCCTTTCCAGTTGAAGACGGTATAAGGATCGATGCCCATTGGAAGTTGGTTAAACACACCGGGTGTTGTATCAAAGTGCGAATCACTGTTTTGGACACCTGAAACTAACATCCAGTTAACTAACTAGAATTTAAATAAAAACGTAACAAAATAATTGGTGAAGCAGCAAGTAGGGGACTAGTGTTCTGCTGCCCTCCGTTGGCAGGGCCAGGGAGGACCAGAAAAACAGGACTCACCAGGCACAGGCGAATCGATTCCTCAGGTTACCAGAACTGGAATCACGCAAGGTCTTTTGAAATGAAGTCTGGGACTCCACTACTCACTGCCAAAATCTGCTTCTTGTGGAATCTGCCCCCCATGTGAGTTTCACACTCCTTACAATTGAAGTAGGCTAGATTCAGTATATTTGGACAAAACATTCAGATTGAGCTGTATGTCTTTTTAAATGTTTATTCATTTTTGAGAGACAAAGCACAAGCGGTGGAGGGGCAAAGAGAGACAGACAGAATTTGAAACAGGCTCCAGGCCCTGAGCTATCAGCACAGAGCCTGACCCAGGGCTTGAACTCACGTTGAGCTGAAGTCGGACGCTCAGTCGACTGAGCCACCCAGGCACCCCTGACCTGTATGGGTTTATTTATTTATTTTGAGAGAGACAGAGACAGAGAGAGACAGAGAGAGAGAACACAAGTAGGGGAGAAACAGAGAGGGAGAGAAAGAGAATCCCAAACAAGCTCCACACTGTCAGCACAGAGCCCAGTGCAGGGCTCAAATTCATGAAATGCGAGCTCATGACCTGAGCTGAAATCAAGAGTCAGATGCTTAACTGACTGAGCCACCCGGGCGACCCAGGAGCTGTATGTTTATAGTCCGTAATTCGTTAAGGTAAAACTATGGGCTACAAGTCTTATGTTGTTCTTATGTTCTACAAGTCTTATGTTGTTATGTGGGAAAGCTGGCATCTAGTTAGGATTCTGATGCTAACCTTTAGTAAGTCACTTAACCAGTCTGAGTCTGAGATTTTATTTGATCTCTTGTTTTACAACCTTGAAGCTCTATGATTGTATTCTACTGAACACGGTCACAAAATAATTTAAGAGACTATTACTGGACCCTTAAAAAGCAGGAAAAAAAAAGTGCTATAAATAATGAACATAAAACCCTAAAAATATAAAAGAAAACTTTAGAAGGCACCATTTCAGACGTGCATAAGCACATATCCAAAGCCTTCCAGAATTCTGTGTGAATAAATGTAAAATAAGGGATTTGGTCTTATCTTAATGATTATAATACCAGCAAAAGTGGACCAGACTAAGTCAATATCTGGACAAACTGATGAATTTTACATGGTCTATGTGACAGTTGTAATGTTATCAATATCAGTGAAGAAGACATGATAAATCGAAGATGACATAAAATAATTTTATCATCGTGTAATCATGTTGTATTGTTTGGTTAAATTGCAAATACACTTAATTTTTTGATGTAACCATGCAAGTTTAAATTGTGACCACAAATACCAATGCAGTATTGGTGATGAGTTGAGATGATGGCTTTTCATGGCTGACACTCTTTTCCTTAGAACATTCAAACCATCAGGAAAAGTAAAGAACTAGCTATAGAAGGCTAATATAGACTCCCGGCTAAGATTTCCAAGTGGAAACTAAGTGTTCAAACTTCCCTTGTACCTTCATGGTGTTATAAGAGGTTGAGATAGAATCCAAGAAGTTGACCAAAGTAAGCTTCTTCAGAATCTACATTCTTAAAACAGAAGGATTTTTTTTTTTAAGATACGGCTGTGGACACACATCTCTGAGAGTTGTTTTGATGCTCTAAGAGTAGAAAACTTGAGACAAAAATCTCTCATCAATTCAGAAGCAAAAGTTTCTCAGAAATTTACAGGCAAAAATCCTCAACAATATACTAACAAACTGAACCTATCAATATATAAAAAGAATTGTATTTCACAGATAAGTGAGGTTTATTTCAGGAATGCAATGCTATAAGAAACTTAATAAATATAATCTACCATCTCAACAGAGTAAGAAAAGCACAAGATCATTCTCAATCACTGCAGAAAAATATTTGATAAAATACAAAACCCACTCATTATTGAATACTCTTAGTAAATTAAAAATAGACAGGAACTTCTTCAGGTCGATAAAGAAAATCTACCAGAAAGAAAGAAAGAAAGAAAGAAAGAAAGAAAGAAAGAAATCTGTAGCTAATATTGTACTTTCCCCCTAAGATTGAAAAGATGGCAAGGATGTCCATTCTCACCACTCATACCCAATCCAGTACAGAAAGATCTAGCCATTGCAATAGGGCAAGAAAAGGAAACAAAGGAATACAGATTGGAAAAAAAGAAATAGAACTATCCTATTTTCAGATGACATAGCTGTCTATGTAGAAAACACCAAGGAGCCTATCAAAACGCTGCTAGAACTAACAAATTTAGCAAGGACACAAGATATGGGATCAACACCCACAAAATAATTGTATCCTATATATTACCAACAAAAACATGGAAACCAAAATTAGAACACAATACTATTCACAGTTCAGTAAAAAAACAAGGAAATCTAACAAAACACAAACAGGATCTGCATACTGAAGTATACAAAACATCAAGAAAAGAAAACAAAGAAGATCTAAATGAATAGACAGACATATCGTATTAATGGACTGGAAGACTCACTATAGCAAAGATGTTAGTTTCTCCTCAACTTGATCTACAGGTTTGATGTAATTCCTATCAAAGGCCCAGCAAGGTTTTTTGCAGATAATAGATAAACATATTCTAAAATTTATATGGAAAGGCAAAGGAACCAGAATAGTTACAATTTTTACGAAGAATAAAGTGAGAGGAATCCAAGATTATGACTCATTCGATTTCTAAAGCAAGCAAGACAATGTGCTATTAGAGAAGGAAGAGACATATAGACCAATGTAACAGAACACAGAATGCAAAAATAGATTAACACAAATACATCCAATTGATTTTTGATAAAGCTACAAAAACAATTCAGTGGAGGAAGGACAGCTGTTTTCAACAAGTTGTGCTAGAACAATTGGGCACCCATAGGCAAAAAAATAATAATAACTTTGATCTAATCCTCACACCCCATACAAAAATTAATTCAAAATGGATCATGAAGGAGCACCTGGGTGGCTCAGCCAGTTAAGTGTAGGACTCTTGATTTTGACTCAAGTCATGATCTCATGGCTGTGAGATTGAGCCCTGTGTTGAGCTCCACACTCAGCATGGAGCTCCTCTCCATTTCCCTCTGTCCCTCCCCTGCTCTTGCATGCACATGCACACTCCCTGTCAAAGAAATAAATAAATAAAATGAAAATAAATAAATGGCAGATGAATTTAAATGTAAATTGAAAAATTATAACATTTTAATTTTTTTTTTTTTTCAACGTCTATTCATTTTTGGGACAGAGAGAGACAGAGTATGAACGGGGGAGGGGCAGAGAGAGGGAGACACAGAATCGGAAGCAGGCTCCAGGCTCTGAGCCATCAGCCCAGAGCCCGACGCGGGGCTCGAACTCACGGACCGCGAGATCGTGACCTGGCTGAAGTCGGACGCCCAACCGACTGCGCCACCCAGGCGCCCCGAAAAATTATAACATTTTAGAAGAAAACATAGGAGAAGATCTTTGGGACCTAGTTCTAGGTGATGACCTATTGTTTAAATGTGACCCGAAAAGCAGGTCGCTTCTAAAAAGGAATTCATAAATTGGACTTCGTCAAAATTAAAAACTTTTATGCTGCAAATAATACCCTATTGTGAAGATGAAAAGACAAGCTACAGACTGGGAGAAAATTGCAAACCATATATCTAAAAAAGGCCTTATATCTAGAGTCTGTAAATAACCCTCAAAATGCAACCGTTTTCGCTTTCACAAATAACTCCATTATAAAGTGGGTAAAAGACATGAAAAGATACTTCTACAAAGAGAAGATCCAGATGGTGAGCAGCACATGAAAATGTTCAAAATCATTAGCCTTTAGGAAAATGGATACTAAAACCACAATGAGGTACCACCACATACCTTTTGAAAAGCTAAACTAAATGTTAGGGATAATGCCAAATCGTGGCAAAGATATGAAGACACTGGAACTCTCATACACTGCTGGTGGGAATGTCAAATGGTTCAACCACGCTAAAAAATAGTTTGTTTCGCACAAAACTAAACGTGCACTTACACGACCCAGCAATCACGCTGTTGGGCATGATGTCAGAGGAATGGAAATGTATGTTCACAAAAATACCTGTATTTGAATACTCACAGTGACTTTGTTCACAACAGCAAAAATACTAGAAAGAGCCCAAATGGTTTTCAACAGGCGAATCAGTGAAAACACTCTGGGACATACATACATTGGAATACGGACCAACAATAAAAATGAAGGAACTATATAATGATATGTGCAACAACCTGGCTGGATCTCAAGGGCATTGTACGTAATAAAATGTCTCAAAGGTTACAAACGTGTGACTCCATTTATAGAGCATCCTTGAAATGACAAAGCTATAGAAATGATGAACAAATTAGTGTCTCCAGGGGACTGGGACAAGAGTAGGGTAGTGAGGGGCTATAAATTTCAAGGTAGTATGAGGGAGTTCTTTTGTGACAATGGAATCCTTCTGCATCATGACTGTAGGGATGGTTATTACAATCTATACATAGGAAACAATTATATAGAAATGTACATGTACACACATATGCATAAAAGTAGGTTAAAAATGGTGAAAACTGAAAAAGGTCTGTATTCTTGTTAATAGTACTGTACCAATGTCAATTTTCTGGCCTGATATTGTATTATCTATAAGCTCTATAAAATGCCATCATCGCAGAAAGCTGGGTGAAGGATATGTGAGAACTTTTATAACTTTTTTGCAATTTCCTATGAGTCTATAATTATTTCAACAGAAAATGTTTTGTGTAAATGTAATGAAACGGACTGTTGTTGCACAAATATGCGTAACTGGTATGCTTCTGAGGCCCTGGGGTTATTCACTCCTTAGAAAACTTGAAGAGCAGGCTCAGATCCCAGCTGGTATTGGATGATCAAAAGATTCTCCATTATACTAAGCACTTCTGGCTTCTGTGCAAAATCAGCAAGTCAATTTGGCAGAAGAAGATGATGACTTAATATCAGGGCCTTCAGAACCATTTCTCGGTCTATCTTTCCAACCTCATCTCCATCCATCCACACAAAGAACATGACACATAGATGTAGTGGACTACTTGTTTTTATTCCCCTTGGAGAGAATGCATATGATCACAGCTCCAAGTCTTTTTCTGCTTCCTATTTCTGGGAAGACCCCTTCCCTTATTCTCTGCTGGTGAAACTCGCCAGTATCCGTCTCAGATGCCCTTCCTTCTTAAAAGAGTCCATTCTTGTCAGGCAAAACCATTTGCTTCCTCTCTACTGAAGAACTTATTACATTGTAATACAGAGTTTTTGATCAGTTTAAACTGGCCCCGGAGATAATAAGTTACTAGTGGAAAGGAACCACATCGTACTTATCCCTTAGATAGTGTCCGGCATCATGCCTATCTAAGGGATAAGTAGGCCAGGGATAGTGTCTCAACAGACTTCTGTGATGACGTTAATTTCATGTAATTAAAATGAATAGAGAGGAACCCTCGACTTTACCAGCTAGCACCCGAGTATTCTATGTGAATAAAAAGATTTAGAGATAATAAGTTTGGAAAAATGGATCTCTTCCCTTCATACAGATAGGCCAAAAGTTAAGAGAAGTCAAGGACCCATTAGTGGCCTGGATTAGACAACACTTGGCACAAAAACAAGAAAGGAAGAAGCCCTTTGTAGAGGGAAAAATGAAGGTTAGTCTCATTCAATTTAAAGGGTTCGTAATGTGTAGGTAGAAGGAAAATGGAATCCCAAGACACTAGGACACGTGATATCCTTTTCTCACTTGAAAAAAACCATCAATTCACTGTTGACTGTTGTTCTGTAGCAAACAGACCAGTGATGGGCTTCACTTGGACTCTGAGGCTACCAATTGGACCAACTGATTACCCAAATCCTCAGGGGTGATTAGTATTACAAAGAATTAGAATACGTGTTGGGGAATCTGGGTGGCTCAAATAGTTAAACATCCAACTCTTGGTTTCGGCTCAGGTCATGATCTCACAGTTGCATGAGTTTGAGCCCCGCATCCAGCTCTGCGCTGATAGCAAGGACTCAGCTTGGGATTCTCTCCCTCTCCCTTCTCTCTGCCCTTCCCCCATTTGCTCTGTCTCTGTCTCTCTCAAAATAAGTAAATAAACTTAAATAAAAAAGAATAAGAATACATGTTAAGGAAGAATAACGGAAGAGAAAATGGCTAAAACACTTTCAACTTATGCATCCCTGAGTTTGAAATATATCCAGAATAAAGCCAGTTCTCACGACCACCACTGCCACTGTCCTGGTCCAACCTGTCATTGAGCCTCCCCTGGACCATGGAAATAGCTTTCAACTTGGCATAACTGTGTGCTCTGTTTTCAGCTCAGGGGCCACAGCTGTGAAAATGTAGTCAATTCCTATCACTACTGTGCGCAAACCTTTCAAATGCTTCCCATGTCCCTCAGAGAAGAAGTAAAGACGTCCCCAGAATTTATAAAACTTGACAAGATCTGTCTTATCCTGTTATTACCTGCTAACCCTTATCTCCTACTATTCCCTCTCTTATACACGCTGCTGCAACCATACTGGTCCCTTACTGTGACTCAAATATTCTAAGCACGCTCATTTCTCAGGGCCTTTGTCCGTCCTTTCCCCCTTTCTGGAATGTCATTCCCCGCACCCCCCACAACTCTTCCACTAACCCCTAACTTCTTGTGGGTTACTCAACGATAATCCTGACTCTGAAATTCCAACTTGCTATGCTGCCATTTGATGCTGATTTATGTTTTCTCCCTGGCATAAATCATATATTTTATTCATTTACCTTGTTTTCTACTCTAAGATACCACATCATTATGCTCATCAAAATAAGAACTGCGGGGGCTCCTGGGTGGCTCAGTCAGTTAAGCGTCTGACTCTTGATTTCAGCTCAGGTCATGATCTTGTGGTCATGGGATCAAGCTCCGTGTCGGGCTCCATGCTAAGCATGGGATCCTCTCTCTCTCCTTCTCTCACTGCCCCTACCCCACGCTCTCTCTCTGTCTAAATAAATAAATAAACATTAAAAAAAAGAAGAAGAATTGTTATTTACTTGGTCCCAGGCACTGGGGTGAGGCCTGTGTGTGTGTTACTTCATTAAGATTTCCACAACTGCCCCATGAGTAGGGTAATACTATTCCTATTTTTCAAATTAAGAAACAGGCTTAGATCAATGGCTCTCCTAGTGTATTTGAAATCTGCAGTGGATCCTTATTTTTCTACTCCCTTCTACTTAAGACCAAATTGATTTCAGCAGAAGTTATAGAATAATCAATAATAATCATTATTTTCGGGATTCACACTTTAGTTGTAAAACAAAAAACAATTGAAAAAGAAGAAATTTCAATGTGAAAAACCAAGTGAAATAATTCAAGTCCTGTGTGTCTGTGTGTCTGTGTGTGTGTGTATGCGCACGCCTTTAAGATCACTTTACCATCATTGCTTATTTCAAATCTACTGTTTAAATACAAGAATGTGGCGTACCTCAGGGACGGGCGATGTGAACAGCACATCAAATGAGCTCAAGTAATTCTGAACCTTTACTTACTCTTTCTACAGTCTATACAAATGCATGTAGCTGAGTCCGTGTGTGTGTTAGAATAACTAAGGGTTTTCAACTTTTCTTTGCTGTTTATTTATTTTTGAGAGAGAGCGAGCGAGAGAGAGAGAGAGAGACAGAGAGAAAGCATATGTGCAAGTGGAGGAGGGGCAGAGAGAGAGGGAGACACAGAATCCAAAGCAGGCTCCAGGCTCCGAGCTGTCAGCACAGAGCCTGACACGGGGCTCGAACCCACAAAACGTGAGATCATGACCTGAGCCGAAGTCGGACGCTCAACCGACTGAGCCACCCAGGTGCCCCACTGAGGTTTTTCAAATTTGCCACATTAATGTTTGTGTTCGATGTTTGCTAAACGATCAATAAGTAAACTGTGCTTACGTATCACTACTTTTCTATTTATCATGTACTAATCCTGCTCTGGGTATATCCTGGGCCACTCCTTGGAAAGTCCCCCAGGGCTACCACCTCCAGGGTTCAAACCAGACGTGACCCTACTGACTACCTCTCTTATCACCTGTACTCCTCCTTCCTTATGCTTCACAACGCAGATCTGGTTTTCTTGATGTTTTTTTTTTCCATGTGGACACAAGCTTTATTCTGTTTCTGTGATGCATTCTGTGTTAAGAACTAGACATTTACTTTCCATTCTACCCTGTCGTTGGTGTGAAATTGACCTATTTCTTCACTGTCATTATACTCTGCCATTTGAGGGAAAACGAATCTGTACCAAAAACCAAAGCAAACACCACTTGTTTCTGAAATACTATTTGATTTTGAACACATGAATATGTTTTGTGGTCAGTTTTCTCCCCTATCATTTACTCCCCAACACAGTAACAAATAATTTTGTCAGTTAGATACGGGCTTATGATATAACATTTTTAAAGTAGGGGCCATGGCTGTTTGGGTTCTGAACTAGGCTACACGTGTGGCACCATTTTCGTTTCTACCAGACATCAAAAACAGTGATACTTCTCCAGGGAGCTTTGCCTTATTAGTACATCCCAGCAGCCAGAGAAAGGTGACATTTCAACCAATGGGCAGGAAAAGGCTTTAATTTTTTTATGATTCTAGTGGAAACAGTATCTCTTAGAAAGGTATGCTTGACTTAAACTTAAAAAGTAAACGTATGCTTGACCTAAACACTTTACTTACGTTGTAATGTGAAAAAATTAAGGGCATGAAACCATCAAGGATATTTTGACACTTCAGTATTAAGTTATTTGAAAAAAAATGCTAAATCACGGAATTTAGATATCTAGTCTCATATCCACAGGACCAATGCATCCGTTAACATTAACATGGTTTCTGCTGTTTTCCAGGATGTTTTGGGGCTATTTTGTTATGCATTATAAAGTCTTCTGCTATTACTTGGAAATGCTCCAACACATCTCATAAGCAAATATGACTAATAATTAGATTATTTTAAATGGCAAAAGATTGGCAAAAAATAAATGTCTAACAGGATGAGATCAGCACATTATAACATATCTACCAATGCAACTAAACTCTACTCAGATATTAAAAATAAGTAAGTTAGTTGAACTTTCTGTAGCCATGTTCTACTCTTTCATTTATTCAAGAAATATTCACTGATGATCCATCTGATGCCAAAAATCTGTGCTAAGAATCACTGGTAAGCAAAATGTACCCTGTTCCTGTTCGTATGCAACTTCTTCTTAACTGGCCAGCAAATCATAAAATCAAAATATATGATAAATCAGTATCATGAAAGGAAAATCCTAAATAATCTAAGAAAAGATGACAGGGGTACCTGATATCAACAGAGACAGAAAAGTGTTTTCTAAAGTAAATTTTAGGTTATAATAATGTTAATGACAACATTTTAAAAATGTCTTCACATTTGTAAATTTCAAAGTACTTCATAGGAGTCATTTTTGCTTTGTTTTGTTTTTCACTACGTTGTCTAAAACGCTCCATGGAAACAAATAATAATACATGAACCAGAAAACTAGAGAAGATGGGTTGTTATTTTTTAGCTTAAATATTGCAAAACTGAGCCTTAAGTTTTATGAAATTGATTTTAGGGTCTATCAAAAATATGGCTAAAGATGTACAGAACTTCTTGTGAACATTACAGCCCAATAAAAGCGAGGAGGCTTGAAGAATACCTTTAATGTTCAAAACTAGCACTTTTAACTTGAGACATCAACTCTCACTGCCAAAAGTGCTCGATCGAGATTAATCTGGACAATTTCTTCAGAAGATCATGTTATTTGTCAGAAGTATGTCTAATTCAGTGTATTACACAATCTGCAAAACAGTAGCGATTTAATGTAGAGGAAGGGCATCAGCACAAGTTGAGAGCATTTAGAAGACATGCTAATTTGCAACCCTTGCACTTAACAGCAACTTGCTACACATGAAAACTACAAAACTACCTTTCTTTTTAATTAAAAGGAAACCTAGAGAAGTTAATTGACCATTCACTCAGTTAGTATTTATGGAGTGGGTATAGAAGACACTGTACTAAGTCATCAATCATCAACCCACATTGCAGCTTTTTGGAAGAACGACACTGTCTACATTAGGAGGCTATTACTGGGAAGCCACTAGGACATAGTCTGTCCTTCACATGCAGTGGCCCACTTTAAAGCCCTGTATTGTCACAGGCAGCGGTAAATACAGGCATCTGGGACTCTCAGGGGAGGGGGTGGGAACTTTCAGGTGAAGTGGGAAGTCATTACTCTGAAACACTGTGAATTTAGAAGGAGCCACTGACAAACTATTTTGCTACCGTGTGTGCTTGTAACACGAGGTATCATTAGGAAAAGCCACATAAAGCCGTTGCAGCTGTGTTATATAAAAAGTGGGGATGATTTAATAGAAAATGTCATCCTTTGCAGAATGCTGATTGCCTATTTTTTTTCCATAAAGCCCTCTCATCAGAGGGACTCCAGCAGCTGCGAGAAGGCATCCTGTCACTGATGTTCCCAGACGTCCCGGCGCACAAAACTCTCCATGTGCTGTTTGGCATCTAAACCATTCTTCTTTCTTTTCCTTCCCCCCCCCCCTTCATACTCCACTATGGAATTTGGAATATTGTCTTCTTGTGAGGATGGAGCAAGGGTTGGCTTTTTGACACTGGAATTTCAGTGTAAACAAGGAAAACATCTGCTGGAGCCACAAGTCGCTATTTTTCTGGATTCTGGATCAAGAAGTCCTAAAGCTGTAACAATTCGATAATTCTATAATGTTAAGGATTTCTCCTTAACAGATGGCAGTCATTACAAGTTACTGTAGACCATAACTCTTTGGAGGCTAAGATAAAAATTTGCGCCACACAAAAGAGAAAAGAGATTTGACAGAGAAGAGGCAGGGTCAAGTGCTTGTTTCATCACGTTAGAATTCTCCAACTTGAAAGTTCTATTTTCTCATAATTAGTTTTAGAAAGGTGACTTGGTCGTAAATTTTACATCATACAATCACGTCTTCACTGAGTTCAAAATAACCCTGTAATTCTTGGCGAATGCTTTACTTTCAGTAATTTAGAGTTTATTGTCACTAAGAGGATAACGGTGTATGCTATCTGGGTGTACAAAATGCTACAAAGGAAATATGCCATGCTCTACCATGGCCCCAAATAATGGTCAGTGCCATGCATATAGTGGGGATTCACTTGTTCATCAATTCATTCCTCCCGCAAATAAGTAATGAGCCTCTCCTTTCTCGGGTACTGACCTAGGTGTTGAAGGTGCAACTATGGACATGAGAAACAAAAGTTTCTTTTCTCCTTGTGCTTATCACCACTTGAAACACACACACACACACACACACACACACCAATGTTAAATTAAGGACTGACGTACCTTAGGGGTTGTACACTTTGATAGTAAGACTCTACTGTGCCTCCCAGGATCCCTGCCACCAGGATTATTTTGAGAAACGGGAGACACGACAAGGGAGAAGGTCGGAAAGCAGAGTAAAAGTCACCCTTTTGTAAGGGACGTTTACAGGTATAAAGGAAATCTCCATTTCTAAAGGTGTCTCCTTCACTCTACCAGGAAGAGAAAGATGACTGTAAATCATAGGAGACTCTCATCCATAGAGAAGGCACAGAATTAAATCTGCATAAGAAACCTTATTTAATTTACCTTACTTCTCTAGGTCACCGCTGAGCCTCTGATGGGAACCCAGTCCTGACCAACAACCTTGACTGCAGTTTTGCCTCGACTTGTGACCCACAAGGGACTGGGGGACAATAAACATTGTAGAATTTTTTATACGACAGAGAAAACTGACACAGAATTGCGATCTCGCTTTTACATCACAGACCTAACTACGACTCATCAAAATAAAAGACCGCAAAGTCTTTTTTGGATAATTACGTTAGATCTTCTGTGAAGGCATATTTTCATAAGTATTGCATCGTTGGGTCAAATAATTGTTTTGTGTCAATACTTGTCACACAGGCCCTAGTGGCCTACACTAATCACATGGAATGAGCCAACCACAGAGGACCGGCCTTGTCTTTACTGAATGAACTCATTTATAAACAAACCCGTGAAGGTCCCAATTCTGCTCCTCACTCAATGAGCCAAGACCACAGGCCCATCTAAATGGCTTAATTGCACTTCATGAGTACAGACCAATTTATCAAGAGCTTTTACTAACCTCATCTCTCATAGTCCTAAGTCAGTGAGAGAAGAATGTCCCCCAGGTATACAACAAGGGATGTGAGGCTGAGAAAAGGGACAAACTAAAATCATATCATTAGTAAGCGGCAGAAGTGGGACTCAAGCCACCACATGTCATCAGAAAGATAATGCACTGCTTGTCTCCCTCTGCCACAGCGAACTGTATAGAAAATTGTTCTGTCCCTTCAGTGGGCCCTGAGCCAACAGAGCCTTTCAAAGTAGACTCCGAGCTGAGGCAGTTCCCCCCCACCCCCATCCCCCCCCCCCACAGACACACACATCCTCCTTTGCAGGAAGCTTAAGCCAGAATCAACGCTCTGCTTTCAATTAGAAATAGCTACAAGCAACATGCGAACCAACGGGAATGAACAAAAGGGAGTATCTCCTCCTTCAAGTAACTGATTTAGTCACAACCAGGCAGGCGCTATGTTCTAAGCACTATGCTGGGTACTGGGAATAGAAAAATGAGTAAGAACCATTTCCCCCACGCCACAGCCCCCTACACGCTACTACTACCGCCCCCGGGGGGTGTTTAGTCTGGGAGACAGGGACTTACAGTATTTCAGTTGGATGTACTGAGTCTTAAGAGAGGATACCGACTGCAAGGGTACCCTAAGACCACAGTGGACCAAGTAACTGACCCATGGCTTTCAGGGAAGTCTTCTAACAGGAGAAGGAACTTTAGCAGAGGTCTACAGAGGCAAGTAAAATTCCAACAAAGTGTTCCAGGCAAAGGAAGTCAGTTGGCAAATTATGGAAGCAGGAAGCAACTTGAAGTATACAGGAACACTCAGCAGTTAAGTGTTAATAATAAATGAAGCATAAGACATGAAGTTGTCAGAGTCAGCTATAAAAATCATAGCTTAAATTGCATATGTGCCTGCCATATGCCATACTTACCAACAGCAATTGAATTCTAACAACAGCTGAGGTAAGCACCAATATTATCTCCATGTTCTCGGATGAGAACACCGAGGCTCGGAGAGGTTGGGTAACTCATCCAAGTTGCCACAGCTAATAACTGACAGAGTGGACATTTGAACCTATGTGAGTCCAAACTCTTAGCCAAATCTCACACTGCTTTGCTAGGTAGGAGACAGGTCTGAAGAACACTGGACTTCATCTTTGTCCATAGCAAAGATCAAAAAACTGTGGGTTTTTCTAAGTCTATTTATTTCAAGAGAGACAGAGACAGCACGAGTGGGTAAGGGACAGAGAGAAAGGGAGAGTGAATCCAAAGCAGGCTCCATGCTGCCAGTGCAGAGCTCAATGCAGGGCTCGAACCCACGAAACTATGAGATCATGACCTGAGCAGAAACCAAGAATTGGGACGCTCAACCGACTGAGCCATCCAGGTGCCCACAAAACTGTTTTTAATAAAGGGTTATATCATAAATATTTTAGGCTTTGTGAGCCATATGGTCTCTGTTGCAACTACTCAGCTCTGCTGTTGTGGCAGGAAAGCAGCCATACACAATACACAAATAAATGAGTGTGGCTCTGTTCCAATAAAACTTTATTTAAAAAGAAAAAAAACAGGCATTGGAATGCATTCGGCAGATGGGTTGTAGTTTGCCAACTCCTGATAAGTAGGAAACCTTTAAAGAGTTTTAAGCAAGAAAAGGACATAATCAGTTTTGGACAGCATGACTCTAAGTCTCTGGTTCATGCCAGAAACATCTTTAGCCTGTTCCCATCTAGATGAAATCGTTGCTTCTCCAAAGTATCAGCAACTGAGACTCAGTCTGCTCATGCTGATACTGATACTGATCCTGCTCAAACTGCTCATAGTGATTCAAGCATTATTCAAGCATGAGGGATATAGGAACAAATAAAAATAAATTTGTTCCTCACCATGCATACATTCTAGCTGGAGGAAGACATACGCGAGTGTGCACACGCACACACACACACACACACACACACACACGTACCATATATTAGGCTATGATAAGTGCTCCGGAGAAAAGCGTATCAGGGACGTCCAGCACTGGGCAGGTGAATTTTATATAAAGTAGTTCAGAAAAATCACTCTGATAACGGGACATTTGAACAGAGACTTGAAGGAAACAAGAGAATGAGTCATACAGACACATGTAGGGAAGAAGAAATTTAAAACCCAGTAGTGGGAATATACCTAGACCATTTGAGAAACAGCAAGGGCACTGACATGGCTGGCACTGAATGAAGATGAGTGGAACATAGTACAAGATGAGGTCAGACAGCTACCAAGGGTCAGAGTAGATTAAGGAGGGCAAAAGAGGGGTATGTCAAGCTTGGGATCTAGTTTAAAGTATGACTGCCAGTGGTGGCCTATTTGGGCAAAGCGTATAACGTAATATCTTAGTATTTATTGGTAGATACATGGTCTTGGAGCAAACCTTGGCAAGTCCACTGTTGTTTGGTAGATGAATTGCTTCCCAAGAGAGCAATCTCTTATCTCAGGTGAACTGACTTATGGGAATTTCCTGAAGCAAAGAGTGAAACTACTTATCGTTTTATAGACTTATCGTTCCTGGGTGAGATTCTCCTCGAACAAATAATAAGTCACGTTGACCCAGGCCATCTCAATTCTTAGTCCCTTTGCCACGTCATGCTGACATAGGTGGGCACATGTCTCACATGTTTAAAAACATACTGCACAGGGCGCCTGGGAGGCTCAGTCAGTTAAGCGTCTGACTTCGGCTCATGTCATGATCTCCCAGTTTGTGGGTTCAAGCCCCACATTGGGCTCTGTGCTGACAGCTCAGAGCCTGAAGCCTGCTTGGGATTCTGTGTCTCCCTCTCTCTCTGCACCTCCCCTGCTCACGGTCTCTCAAAAATAAATAAGACATTTAATAATATATAAATAAACAAACAAACAAATAAAGTAGAAGGGAGGAAAAATAGTTCCCCCTACCTTTCTAAGTTCTCCACTCAGACTCCAATAACAGAAGACAAGGGAAAAACATACACATTTACTTAATATACATTTTACGTGATTCAGGAGCTTTCCTAAGGAAATCAAGAAGCAGTTAAGCTTGAGTTAGGTTTGATGAAGAGTGAACAGTCATGGAAAGAAATGATAGAAGAAAGGATATGAGGCAAGCGTACTAAACGGGGAAACTTGGCAAGGCCTGTTCATTTGGATTCTTCTCTGTGTCCCCCCATCTTTGGAGATAAGGAGGCTCTTTTCCCCCCGGGGAAAGGGAGGGGAACTTTCACATGTCGTTTTGATCACCTGCTTCAGGAGAAGGTCGGAAAGTCCTTCTTATAGCTGCTATTTCTCAAATCCCTCCAGCTTGAAATATTCAACATGCCAAGGTGCGCTATTTTGGGGTAGCATGTCCCAAACACCATCAAAAGAGAATACACCTCGATGTACAGACATCAAGGGAGAAAATAGTCTCTCTTTAAATTTTTTTGATGTTTATTTATTTTTGAGAGAGAGACAGACTGCGAGTAGGGGAGGGGCAAAGAGAGAGGGAGACACAGAATCTGAAACAGGCTCCAGGCTCCAAGTTGTCAGCACAGAGCCCAATGTGGGGCTCGAACTCGTGGACTGCGAGATCATGACCTGAGCCAAAGTTGGACGCTTAACCAATTGAGCCACCCAGGCACCCCAATAGTCTCTCTTATTTGTTTCTGTAAGTAACAGACAGAAGGGTGGGGCCTGGCAGCGGAAAAAAAAAACCCACAGGCTATTTAGTTTTCTCTGGAGCTTGGGCAAAAGAAGGAGAGGACAATCAGAATGCAGTATCAGATAACAGTAATAAAAAAAGAAAATCCAGGGGTGCAGGGGTAGCTCAGTTGGTAAAGCTTCCGACTTCGGCTCAGGTCATGATCTTCCAGTTCGTGGGTTCAAGCCCCGCATCAGGCTCTGTGCTGACAACTGAGAACCTGGATCTGCTTCGGATTCTGTGTCTCCCTCTCTCTCTGCCCCTCCTCTGCTCACGCTCTGTCTCCGTCTCTCATCTCTCTCCCAAAAATAAACATTTAACAAATTAAAGACAAAACAAAACAATAGCAATATATATCAGAGTAGCAATAATAAAATAATGCAATGCAAATGATAATCCACTGTATCCTTGCAGTGTACTGAAATAAATAAATAATCAATATCTCATGTAACCCTTGCTTTCATCCAGTGAGGGAGGAATTATTGTTGTCCCCACTTCCCAGAGGAAGAAGTTGAGGCACTGAGCTTTTAGGTACCCCATCTTGGGTACACAGCTACCAAAAACCTCAAATGGAGACCTGTCTAGGCTCAATGCTGGGACTTCAAACCATTACGCCTGGTGTGCTGGGATTCTACACATGAGATCTGGATAAAGTCATCCGAAATGGAGGCGTCTATCACCGGCCGTCAGTAAGTTCAAATACACAGCTGCATGGCTACATTTTAACCTCCAAAAGCATCCATTACCACAGGGACCTCAGAAGCAGTCTGCACCCTGTTGGAAGGTGACTTGGCCAAGGGTTTTGAAACCTGAATCAAGTAAGAAAAAGACGCTGGAATGAGCCACAGAATTTCATTTAGAAAAAGGGCCCCAAGAGGAAGCCTCTGCATTCCTGTGGAGTTTCGTGTCTGGAAGTAGGGACGGAGATCTGGAAGGGAGCTCTGTGTGCAGTGGAAATGACCCCAGCTCAATGCTTAGGAAGGTATTCTAATGGGATACACTTCCCCCGACAGGGCCAGAGAGGCTGAGAATAATAGCAAGCATTAATTGAGTGCTTATGGCATGCCAAGCACCTTTGGGGCTCTCTTTGCTTTGGTCCACACAACACCTCGATGAGGCACAAGTGAAGAACTCAATCCTACTTTAGAGAATCAGTGGAGAAACACAATACAATTTAAAGGGAAGTTCACAGGGGCGCCTGGGTGGCTCAGTCGGTTGAGCATCCAACTTCGGCTCAGGTCATGGTCTCACGGTTGGTGAGTTCAAGCCCCGCATCGGGCTCTGTGCTGACAGCTTGGAGCCTAGAGCCTGCTTTGGATTCTGTGTGTGTGTCTCTCTCCTCTGCCCCTCCCCTGTTCGTGCTCTGTCTCTTTCCCTCTCAAAAAGAAATAAACATTAAAAAAAAAAATTAAAGGGAAGTTCACATAGAGCATGACTGCTGTATTTACACAAAATAAAATTAAGAAAATAAAAATAAATGTTTGGTGCCTATAGATTTCTATAGCCGTGTCATTGCTGGGGAAAGGGATTTTGAAATTTACCCAAACTGAACCGTACCTGTTATTTTCCAGTTATTTATTCAAAGGCAATTGTATTGGGGCACCTGGGTGGCTCAGTCGGTTGAGCGTCCAACTTCGGCTCATGTCATGGCCTCACAGTTTGTGAGTTTGAGCCCCATGTTAGGCTTTGTGCTCATGACGCAGAGCCTGCTTTGGATCCTCTGTCTCTCTCTCAAGAAAAAATAAACATTAAAAAAAAATTAAAGGCAACTGTATCACATCCTCCACCCATCAAATTGGATAACATTTCTATCAGATAAAGGGTTAGGGATTTTTAAGATTAAAAAAAACAAAACACAAGTGAAAACAACAACAATAAAATGCTTCACAGTCTCTGAATTATGTCTGGGTAGATAAGTGTTCTTTACAATATCCAAGTAAATAGCAAATAAAATTGAAGCACAGAGAAAGAGAATATATATCTTCTTATTATAACTATAGAAATGATCAGAGATAAATTACATATGTGTAGAATGATCTCTTTATCTTACATTGAAAAACTGTGAAGAGATATTTCTAACCCCATCATCACCCAAAGAAAATGTAAAATGAAAGAAAATTCTATTTCAAATGAAATCAAGAAATAGCCACAAATAACAAACCACAACCTAAAAGACTATCAGCCAAATGCAGTGTAATTCGAACCAGGATAGACCTAATATTTTGCAGATACTGAGGAGTAATTGATTATAATTACCAAGGATGTACTATATGCCAATAAATGTTCTAAGTATTAACTAATTTAATCCTAATGACCCTGCGAGGCAGGCACTATTACTATCCCCACGTACAAACAATGAAACAGAGGCACAGAGAAAGTAATTAGGTCCAAGATCACGGTTGGCAGGCAAGAATTTCTGTCCCCTTCAAGGTCTTTCTAGCCAGACTAAGAATCAAATTGATATGAGGCAGATTAGTAGAAGAAAATCAAATTTAATAGTGTACATATGGGGAGTCCACACAGACACGGAAGCTCCAAAGACAGGCAACATGAGGTATATGAGTCATCCTGAAGTAAGGAGAAGGGGTTAGGGGTTTGAAACTTCAAAAAAAAGAAGTAGAATTCTCAGGAAGAATGAAGAGCCTATGTTTGGTCAACAAATACTTGCTGGGCCACTCAAACAATGGACACAGAGAGAACTCTGAATGCTTATTTTGAGAAAGAGAGAGAGAGAGAGAGAAAGAGAGAGAGAGAGAGAGCATGAACTGGGGGGAGGGCAGAGAGAAAAGGAAACAGAGGATCCGAAGCAGGCTCTTCGCTGACAGCAGAGACCCTGAAGCAGGGCTTGAACTCATGAACCATGAGATCATGACCTGAGCTAAAGTCAGACACTTAACTGACTGAGCCACCCAGGGGCCCAAAGTTTATTTATTGGCGGGGGGGGGGGGGGGCAGAGGAGGGGCAGAGAGGGAGGGAGAGAGAGAATCCCAAGCAGGCTCTGAGCTGCCAGCGCAGAACCTGATGCAGGGCTCAACCCCATGAACCATGAGATTGATGGGGTTTTGGGGTGATGGTAGGGTTCAGAGCTGACGGCCAAGAAAGAATTCTTGAAGATGCCTTTGGTGCAAAAAAGGTGATTTTATTAAACTGCAGAGAGAGGACCCGTGGGCAGAAAGAGCTGCACTGCGGTTGTGATGGGTAACTGATGATATACCTTCAGGTTAGGAGGGGTTTAGGGATAGAGTAAGTCTCCAAGATATTTTGGAAGGACCTTGAGGGGGCTAGGTGGTGTTAGGAAAATGCCGTTTGTTACTGTTTACTAAAACCTCAGTCATGAGACCCTTCAGATGCATATCAGGGGGCCATAAGCTTGGGGTATGATTCCCAGCATATATCTTGGGGGAGTTGAGATACAGGAAGTTTCCAAAGGAAGTTTTATATGTGAAAGTAGACTTACAGGACCCTGGGGAGTCAGAATAATGTTAAGGCAAAATTCCCTTTTGCCTCTAGCAAAGTATCATCATGCAGGCAGCTGAGCTCCTAGAGGGAAAACACTTCCTGTCTCAAGGACTTGTCAAAGGGCTACAGGCAGTAGGGAATTTAATTTTTCATTTGCCTTAGTTTCCCACATCACCATGACAAGCACTTAAACCCCTTTCCTTTGTCCTTGGTTAGCCAGGAGTGTCCAAGGAATATTACGCATATTCCACCTGGGCAGGGCCGAGGTGGTGGTGGAGGGGGTCTGTTAGCCTCTACTTTGCCCTCAGCTTGCCCCAGGCTCCCTCATCAAGATCATGACCTGAGCCAAAATCAGACAGACACTTAATGGACTGAGCCACCCAGGCACCCCCGAGAGGACTTTGATCAAACAGGCCTTGCTAGGTTCCTCCGTGTTCACCATACCTAGTCTATAGCATAATGCAGTTATCTATGGTTGATATGAGAAACAAAGGCAGAAGGAAATGGCAGATAAAATTAAACTTCCTTATACCCTGCAGCCCATTGGCAGATACTTGAGGCAGGCGGAGTAAAACGTTTCTCCAGGAACTCCGATTGTCTTAACGTTACTGCTTTGCTAGAGGGAAACCTTAGCTTGATAATATAGGCCTCCAGTACCCTGTGAGTGGTCTTTAGCATATGAAAATCTCACTGGAAATTTCCCCTTGACTTTACCTCCCCCACCTCCCAAGTATATAACCAATCTCTCCTCATGGTCCCAGGGCAGCTCTTACTGCCCACGGGTCCTGTCGCCGTGCTTTAATAAAATTACCTTTTTTGCACCACAGATGTCTTCAAGAATTCTTTCTTGGCCGTCAGCTCCGAAACCCCCATCACCCGAAAACCTCATCATGGTGGCGGCTCTCTTCCTGAGGCAGGCCCTCCACCTAAATTCTTACCCACAGTTGTGGGGGAGGAGAAGGGCTGAAAGGAAGAAAACAATCTTCTCTATCCTCAAGGTCTTCCAACTGGTCTAAGGATTCAGTTTCCATAAAACAGATTAACAAGAGGAAACAAGCAAAGGTTCATTACACGTGCACGGACGCCCAATTATAGAATGGAAACCTGAAGAAATGACCAAGGCAGGAGTTTTTATACTTTTTAGACAAAGAGATCATCAATCTGTCAGGAACTGACAGGACAAAACACCTGAACTTGGGAAGCTTCAATTAGTGATGAATTCTAAACAGAATTTAGATTGGGGTAGTAAATTAGTAAAATGTCACAAGGGCTGTTTATACAACCTTCCTGGCTCTAAATTTCCTATCTCCAGTGATAAGGACTTTTCTTTACATTCTGGTACAAGAAGGGTACCTTTCACCTGGGAGATTTATTTCTTGCTTTCAGAGAGACAGAGGGGAGTCTGAGTGTCCTTGCTGCATAGGCTGTCTCTTGAGTAACTTTTATTTAAAATAATCAATATGCCAAAGGGGCACATTTTGAGGCAGCCTGCCCTTGGCCCCTACAGAGCTTTTCCTGGATCTGCTGGGTTGTGACTGCTTTTTAACTCAAAATAATCTTCAGGCCAAAGTGGCCCATCTTGGGGCAGCTTGCCCTTGGCCCCTAATTATCACACAGCTACTAATTATCAGAATCAGAGTTTGAACTCTGGAATTTGAGGAGAGCACAAAGCTTTCTAAAAATAAGTGGCACAAAAAACCCTTGCTTAACAGAGCAAGTTCTAGTGCAGGGCTGGGCTGAAGTAGGGGACACTCTGTAAGTGAGGGAGATTATTCACTTTCAGAAAAACTAACTACAAGCTGCGCTGTCCAGTTAACGGCTACGTTTACAACCTACTGGAAATATGTGCAGACCACCCCCTCCCCCACAATGGAGTCCCAGACTCTTAGACATTTCACTTCCTGGTTCTTTTTCTTCCCCTCTGGGTTTCTCGGGCTTATTTTCGCATGCGCCATAGAACAAAGGGAGGACGGACTGAAAGTCTCTGTGTCACCTCAGGGAATGTACATTTGATCCAATCAGGCTACTTTTTGTCTTACGTGGGCATAGGCGACTTCCGGGTAAGGCTGTAACCTCTGTAGTACTCAGCCAATGAGGAATCAGGAGGGACTTACACACTTGGGAGATAAATTGTCTGCTGTGATTGTCCCGGGTGTGCCTGTCCCTCAGACACCTGCTCTTGCAAGAACATTGATTAAAGCCTCACTTCGCTGTGCTCTGAGTCTCCTCGTCCCTTCTTTGATTGGGTCCGTGACCTTATTTCTCACAACTCCTTACGGCTAGTCTCTGACACACAGTGTGTTAAGGCAGGCAGCCCCCACCGAACTATCTTCCAGAAACAGGCAGCCAGTGTGGCAGCAAGAGGGTGGGGGAGAGTGTAGGAGTGGAAAAGTTTTTTCCCCTCTTCCTTTCAAGGTTCTTTGGCTGCTCTAATAATTAAATTGATATATGACAGATATACGGGAGAGAAACAAACAGATGTTTAATAACATGTATGCCACTGGTATATATGGGAGAGACGCAGGAAAATGGAGTAACTCCCTGAAATGGCCCGAGCCACCACGCTAAATATCATCTTCAGCAACAGACAGATGTTGGGGGTGAGGCGTCCCTTATGAGAGGTTACCAGGCAAAGCACAAGGTGGTCAGGCAGATTTACGCCTTAGCCTTCCTTCTCCTTCCTCCTTCCTTTGACTCTCAAGACACTCATCCTTCTCTTGCTAGTAGGGCAAGGGAGATGTACTTACAAATGGAGAGGTCCCTTACACATACAAATGTTTCTTACAAAAGAGTCATTTCTCAGTTTTCAGAGTTTCACCTGTGTCTGCTATTTCTTAAAAATAACGAGCTTAAAAAAATCAATATGCCAAAGAGGCATATTTCAGGATGGTATATTTTACTCTCCTTCAGGAGGCCAGTCAACTTGTAGCTAATCTTTAGCAGAAGGATCACACGCCTAATCATCACTCAAGAAGCCCGTGCCACAGTGGGGGGCTTTACTGCAAGACTGCCAGGCCAATCTTGTCAGCCTGAGCTGCACAATCCACGTAAACCCGTTAGGAGATTCTGGATTTAAATCCAAGCAGGCCGAAGCGTTGTGTGTCCTTCACACACAGTTCGTCGCCAGTCTGTAACACATGTCCTGTGGCACATTTTTAAGATAATTTTGTATCACTGGGCCCAAGGCAGATTCTTCATAGCACATGGTGTTGGGTCACTGGGAAATAAGCTGAGGGAGGCATTGGAAGGAGCCCTCCTTCATTCCATTAGCCAAAATAAACTCCAAAGACTTGAAATGTTGACACATAACAAAATGAAACATTTAACACCCAAGAAGAGGGGCGCCTGGCTGGCTCAGTTGGAAAAGCATGTGACTCTTGATCTCAGGGTAGTGAGTTTGAGCCCCACGTTGGGCATAGGGATTACTTAAATAAGTAAAGTTTAAAAAATATATAAAAATAAATAAAACCCAAAAAGTAAGGCTGAGAGATTTTAAATAGTAAATTTAGGGTGTTGATCAAAAAAGTTTGAAGAGCACTGCTATGTCAGTTAAAAAGAAAAAGTACATAATCCCTGCTAATATCTCTGTATCTTTAGTGTTCATATTATACATTATATATTTAAAATATTACATATATGAAACATGGATGTATGCTTACTATTGGAGATAGGGGTTCAACACACCATAAAATGTATTTCTTTTTTTTTTAATTTTTATTTATTTTTGAGAGAGAGAGAGAGCACAAGCAAGGGAGAGACAGAGAGAGAGGAGACAAAAATCCAAAGCAGGTTCAAGGCTCCCAGCTGTCCCCACAGAGCCCAATATGGGGCTCAAACCCGTGACCCGGGAGATCATGACCTGAGCCGAAGTCAGATGCTTAACTGACTGAGCCACCCAGGTGCCTCCAAATGTATTTCTGTATACATCTATGTATAGATATAAATTTAATCCTTGCAACAACTCCATGAGGCACATGTTCAGAAATCAGCCCTATCTTTAGAAAGTCAATGTGTAATAACAGTGGTAAACTATAAACAGTGGTTCCCTTCATGTTATATAAATGAACATGAACTTTGTTACCGTTAATATATACATGCATTCTGACAAAGATTCTGTCCTTGACCAAACTCTAATCTGGATCCTCTGAACTGTCTTTTCAACTAGGTCTTGTCTTTTTGGGTTTCCATGTTCATCTCTGCCCTGTCCACTTTTAGCAAGAATCCTGCTAAGCCAGTGTAGCCAGAATCACCAGCCCTTGATATCTAATCACTTTCATTATCTAACCACATTCTTCATCCTCTGCCATCTCTTACGTGATGTCCAATCACCCTGGCCTGCCTTGAGGAAGAATTGTTAGGTCACTTTAGCCAGAATTCCCCCCTTACTTTGGATATTTCCTTTCAGTAATTTTCCAGCAACGGACCCAACTCTGCTCCTTGGCCAAAAATTCTCATTTTTCATTTCTGTATTTGGAGTCAAGCCCTATCTCTCTTCCCCACTTCGAAACCCCATTGCAGTGGTTCCTGCACCAACCGGGATGGTTCTGAATAAAGTCTGCCCGCCCACTCTTTCACAAATGTTGTGACTCGCTTTTTCTTTAATGATCTTAAGGTGAGGTAAACCCCTATTGACAACTGTAGGCATAAATCCATGTTTTGAATCAGTGGAAGCCACTGATGTTAGACACTTGCTAACGTGGTCTCAGCAATTGACAGGATACCCTAAATCTCCCTGTCTTGCTGAGTTGCCCTCTTCAGTCTTAAAGTCCTACGTGCAGGTGCACAACCCCATGATGGAATCTGGGTTACAGGTCCATGCCTGGCTCCCCTGGGGCAGAAACAGAAAGAAGAATTTCATATTCCCTGATGGCAGGCAGAGCTCTGTGTGAAATGTGGGATTCCCAGTGAAGGGGAAACAGAATATAGCACCCCAAAATATGCCTCTTTGGCATAAAGATTATCTTGAACTAGCTTTTTTAAGGAAGAAGAGACACAGGGGAAGCTCTAAAAACTGAGTAGAGGGGTGCCTGCGTGGCTCAGTCGGTTAAGCGTCCGACTCATGGTTTTGGCTCAGGTCATGATCTCATAGTTCATGAGTTCGAGCCCTGCATTGGGTTCTGCACTGACAGCATGGAGCCTGCTTGGGATTCTCTTTCTCTCTCTCAAAATAAATAAATAAACTTTAAAAATATTTTTAAAATAAAATAAAAATTGAGAAGGTACCCTTTTGTAAAGGGAACTCCCTTTGTAAGGGTGTCTTTTTCTTTGTACTAAGAACTGAGAGAAGACTCTAAATCTCTAGAAACTCTTATCAATGGAAAAGGCAACAATTTAAATCTGCACAACAATCTCACCCTTGTTTAAATTGCTTTGCCTGATAACCTTCCATAAGGGACCCCAACACACGCAAACACACACACACACACACACACACACACACACACACATCTTTTTCTTTAGCCAAAGATAGTATAGAAGGTGGTGGCTTGAGCCATTTCAGGGAGTTATGAAGTTCTGGGTCTCTCCCATGTATACAGGAAGTATACATGTTATTAAACTTCTCTTTGTGTTTCTCCTGTTAATTACAAAATAAATTCTTTCATATTTATTTTGAGAGAAAGAGATACAGAGCACAAGCAGGGCAGGAGCAGAGAGAGGGGGAGAGAGAGAATCTAAAGCAGGCTCCATGCTGTCAGCACAGAGCCCAAGGCAGGGCTCGATCTCATGACTGTGAGATCATGACCTGAGCTGAAATCAAGAGCCAGACGCTTAACTGACTGAACCACCCAGGTGCCCCACTGTCCTGTTAATTTTTTATTGGCAGGGATAGATTCTCAGCCAAGAACCCAGAGGAATAGAAGAAAAATTCTCTGTCTTTCCCTTATACCAACAACAGGAAGAGGTTGAATTCTGGACAGCTGTGACAATGAAAACAATCCACAGGAGCATGTCTTAGCAATCTATAGTGGCTGAGAACATGGGCATTAGAGTCAACGAACTGGGATCCAATACTGGGCCCAACATTTGCCAGCCCTGTGACCTGACTTCTCTCTCATTTTGTTTCAGATGTACAACATAATGATGGAGATTTGTCTATATCGCAAAATGACCATCACAATATGACTCTTTTTTAGTGGGGTTCCACCAGAGAATTAAGCCCTAATGCTCCAAACCAATCATTGGATACAACACATGAATTTCTCTCCTGTGTACCCAGGATGTACCCAGGATGGTGCAAGCGATGTGTGCTCTTTGGAAAAAATGAAGAAACACATTCAAATCTTTTTCCCTAGGGCTTAATTCTCATACCAAACCCCTTTGGAGCGTGGCTGCAAGCTAAATAAAATCACTTCCCCTTTCTATGCCTGTTTTTTCATTTTAACTTCCAAAGTGTGGGTACAAATTGTACCTTGTTCATATTTCTTAACGAGAATTTAATGAGCTAAGACATGTAAAGCACTTAAAACAGTGCCAGGCACAATAATATATGTCACTGTTATCAATATCACATTCATATTTGTATTTTCCGCTTCTTCTTGAAATATGGGTGCTCAGTAAATAGTTGAGAAATGAACAGGTGTGTGCGTGAGTAAAGATAAACAGTAGTACTGTGCAGAATAAATTAGGACAGATGGGAGGCAGAAAGACTGGTTGAAACCTGCTGGAATAATAACAAAATATATATATATATATACTTTTTGAATATATTTTTGAAACAGGAGAACAGTAGTGAAAATGGAGAGGATGTAGGTTTCTGAAATGTTGCAGAGATGGTTCCACAGGACTTGGAATCTGACACGATGTGGGCAGTAGAGGTAATTCATAGCTGTTAGCTTGGGTAACTGAATGAATGAATAGTAGTGTCATCCATAGACAGGAAGTAAATTCCAGGGAGAAATGATGAGCTGAGTTTGGGACATTTGGGTAATTAATCTTATAAGAAATCTTCCAATCAATCTTATAAGAGTGTATATTTATTCAAAAAGACATCCCATTAAACCCCAAATCCAATCAGGATTGCATCCAAAGTATTTCAAGAAGAGTGACATATTTGGTGGCTTGGTGGTGTGGTTACAAGTCACAGAAATGGTCGTAACTATCCTAGGAAGCAGCAGCAGAAGGGTGCAGGAACTTATTGCTGCAATATAGGAGAATACTATGGGATTAATTGGGAAGAACAGAGCAGAGCCTCAGAAAGAGATTATAGTTGGTAAGGAGAGCCATCAGGTACACACAAAGGGTCTTCTTTCTTGGGTTGGCTTCCTTATTCTCTCTCTGAAGACCAGCGTTTTCTACTACTTAGGTCATAGGCTGGGAAGTGGCCATGCCACCTGTAGCTGATGATGTCGGTGGTCCACCCAGACCTCCACCAATCCCTTTTCTCCTTTTTGTGGATCCCTTGGCTCTGATATACTTTCCCTTCCAGCAGTTAGCATCTGTGACCCATTTAGAGGACAACTGAGAGGGTCCTGGAGTCATTTGCTTGACGTAGCAGAAACAGAAATGTTTGGGAATTCACATTCCCCCACCCCTAGGGTAACCCTTAGACAATGATAATGTCTGAAGGCATTTGAATGCCCTGCTTCCTTGCCTCTAATCAGGAAAACTCCAAGGTATATTTTCCATTCGCAAGTTCTGCTGTGGAATATGGTTAAGTTCCCCTACCCTCTGTGGGACTTTGGCTTTTTACTTTTCCTACCCTGTTTCCATCGGTCCCTGGCTGATTTTTGCCGTGAACATCATCTCAGGGTCGGCTTCAGGGGAACCCAACTATTATGCATTAAATTGTGTCCCTCTAAAAAGGTATGTTGGAAATATGGTCACTGCAGACGTAATTAGTTAAGATGAGGTCATAAGGGTGGACCCTAATCTGATATGACCAGTGTCCATAGGAAAAGGGGACATTTGGACACAGACAGACATGCACAGAGTGAAGACACACAGGGAGAAGATGGCCATGTGACTTGCGTGACACACACACCAGCCAAAAAACGCTAAGGATTGCAGCAAACACAAGAAGCTAGAAGAGGCAAAGAAGAATTGTCCCCTGGAGCCACAAAAAAGAGCATGGCCTTGATTTCAGACTTCTGGCTCCAGAATGCAAGCCAATAAATTTATGTTGTTTCAAGCTACTCAGTTTGAGATATTTTGTTATGGTGGCCCTAGGAAACTACACACTAATCAGTAGCAATTCTGATCTGAAGTTTGACATCTCTTCTAAGAGATCAGCATAGATTGGGGGCATCTGGGTGGCTCAGTCGGTTAAGCAGACGATTCTTGGTTTCAGCTCAGGTCATGATCTCACAGTTTGTGAGTTTGAGCCCTGAGTCAGGCTCTGTGCTGACAGAGAGGAGCCAGCTTGGGACTCTCTCTCTCTCCCTCTTTCTCTGCCCCTTCACCACTCATGCTGTGTCTCTCTCAAAATAAATAAATAAACTTTAACAGATCAGCATAGATGGACACTAGATTCTCTTTGCTCCTATTCCAAGTACAGATTCTGAATGGATAACAAAATGACTTCAACTCTATCTAGGGGGTAGAGTAGCATTGTATAAACATTATGAGGAAACGGTTCCCAAAGTAAAGGCACTCTTTAGCCCACGGATGGAGAAATATGCCCAAACAGCCACTAGAAAGAGATTTCTCAGAATGGAATTTTCTGGTCCTTTGGATGGTCCTAATGCCAAACTGGCGTGCATCCAACAAAAACTGATGAAGGACTTGGGTTACTTTTTCAAATTCAGAAGATGTTCCCAATTTATAAGGATTCCAAAACAGGAGATTTGAAAAAGCCTCAAAGTTGATCAGTGTTCCATTTTGATTCCCTGATTTGGCTTCCGAAGGGCAACAATGCATGCTACAGAGGAACATGAATCCAGAAATGAACAACACATCCGGCTGTACATTGGAACACGAAGTCAATTTATGTCAAATGTTGTTTCACAGAATTTGAAACATAATAAAAAGAAACGGTACCAGTAAATCTACCAATTTATTTAGCAGCACAGTATTTTGGATTTTAAGCCAACTCTACAAGGGATAAGAAAAGAAATAAAGTTAGGTAAAGTTTGTTGCTTTTTTTTTCCTTATGACTCAAACTGGAAGCAGAATGTTTTGCACACTGGCTCACACGTTGAATTTCATTTCCACCATCTCAGCAGCAGCCAATTTGAACCTGATTCAAATTTGATTGTTTTCAAGCAGTTACTAGCATACGTGTATTTATTAATGGACAGGCACCGAGTCTCATTTTTCCTTTATTTCCTCCTAATCTAGTTATGAAATGTGATTTTCAGTAACTCTGAACATATGTGCAATGAAACGAAATATAATTTGCTTATTTCAATATCCACCCAACTTTTCTTTTTAAATAACATTTATTTTCTCCTTTAGGGCAGAGGAATTTCAGAGAAGCGAACCTGGCTCCTTGAAGTTCCTTCTTGAGTAGAGGTAGTGGCTTTCTACATTTTTTTTAATGTTTATTTATTTTTGAGAGAGAGACAGACAGAACATGAACAAGGAAGGGGCAGACAGAGAGAGAGGGAGACACAGAATCCGAAGCAGGCTCCAGGCTCTGAGCTGTCAGCACAGAGCCCGACGCAGGGCATGAACTCACGAACTGGGAGATCATGACCCGAGCCGAAGTCGGACAGTTAACCTAACGAGACACCCAGGCGCCCCAGTAGTGGCTTTCTAATACAACGGCTAAGCCATTGATTATCACCATCAATTACCCAAAAGCACGCCCTGCAATAAAGATTCTGATACAAGTGTTTTATGATGGATGGGTTCCTAGGGGTCCCTGGTGAAGGAGGAAGGAACAGGGCAGAGGAAGAGAGTAAGCAAACATGTGACTCAGGCCAGGTCTTGACCTCAACCCGATCCTGAGTAAGTTACACCTCAGACGTTGTGCTGTTTCTAGGACCAGAGCCGGGCTTTCTTACCCCTGCACCTGTCAGTCATTGCATAAAGGTCACCCAGAGCTCCGAATGTGTCCCCCAAACATTCCTATATTGAAAACCTAATCTCCAAGGTGGTAGTATCAGGAAGTGGGGTCTTTGCATGGTGATTAAGTCATGATGCTAGGGCCCTCGTGAATGGGATTAGTGCCGTGATTAAACAGACCCCACAGAGCTACCTTGCTCCTTTCAGCATGTAAAAACCCAAGAAGTCTACAACCCAGAAGAGAGCCATCACCCTGGTCTCAGACTTCTAGCCTCTAGAGCGGTGACAAATAAATTGCTGTTGTTTATTAGCCACCCAGTCGGTGGTATTTTGGTATTTTGGTATAGCAGACTGAAGAGACAAAGATGAGGTTGGGACCGGAGGGGAGGGCATGGGAAATCTCTGGCAATTCTAACTCTCTGCTGTTGTGACAAAACAGACCCAGTAGCCCAAGGGCAGCCCTCCAAAGATAGGACCAGGTGTGTGCTCTTGGAAGCAAAAACACACAGGAACTGGAAGAACAGTGCTTAGAAACTGCAAAAGGAAAACACACACACACACACACACACACACACACACACACACACACACAAAATTTGGAGGCGATGGGTATGTTTACAATCATGATGGTGGTGATGTTATCACAGGTGTATGCTTATGCACAAACTCACCAAAATGTATACGTTAAATATGTGAATGCTTTATGTATCAATTATGCATCAATACAGCTAAAAAAAGAACAGTTAACAGAAAAGGATCAGTAGTATACTTGATGATCTCATTTAAATTGATCGCATTAAGATAGAAAGCATAGCTTTCTATAGGTGGGCGATTTTGGCCTTCTATTTGGTCCTCATGCCTAACCCGGACTCCAGGGTCACAATATGTCAGCCTGGATGTCAGTGTCCTAAGTCTCCACTAAACTAAGATGGGTCCAACATAGACCCATTGTTTTGCCTTCTCTCTTTTTTTTTTCTTTCTCCAAATTTTTATTTCAGTTCCAGCTAGTTAACATAGTGTCATATCAGTTTCAGGTATAGAATTTAGTGATTCATCACGTATGTACAACACCCAGTGCTCATCATAGTAAGTGCCCTCCTTAATCCCCGCCACCTACTTAACCCATCCCACCGCCCACCTCCCCTCCACCAACCCTCAGGTTGTTCTCTAGAGTTAAGACTCTGTTTTGTGGTTAGCCTCTCTCTTTTTCCTCCCATGTTCTTCTGTTTTGTTTCTTGATTCCACATATGAATGAAATCATATGGCATTAATCTTTCTCCGACTTATTTCACTTAGCATAATACTCTCTAGCTCCATCCACGTCATTGCAAATGGCAATATTTCATTGTTTTTTATGGCTGAGTAATATTCCATTGTATATATGAACTATTTCTTCTTTATCCATTCATCAGTTGGTGGACATTTGGGCTCTTTCTATAATGTGGCTACTGCTCACAGTGCTGCTATAAACATCAGGGTGCATATATCCCTTTGGATCCACAGTTTTATATCCTTTGGGTAAATACCTAGTAGTGCAATTGCTGGGTCGGAGGGTAGTTCTATTTTTAACTATTTGAGGAACCTCCAAACTATTCTCCAGAGTGGCTGCACCAGTTTGCATTCCCACCAACAGTGTTAAGAATGTTCCCCTTTTTCCGCATCCTCACCAACACCTATTGTTGCCTTCTCTAATTTGGAATCTGGTTGGCTTGTGCCATAGGCTTCATTGAAGGCAAAACCTTATCTTTCATAAGACTGGAAAATTAAAGTTGCTGAAATCATTATTTGAGACAATATCATATTTTAAACAACAGGATAAATATTAAGTCTATTTATTAAGGCTTTCATTATATATTCAGAAATTCCAGTTCATAATACCAGATTTATATATGTCTCCCTGCCATGACCATTATGGCAAAATCCGAAGAAGAAACAGGATACTTTTTCCACAGCAGCCTTCCAATGGGCTGCTACAATTGGGAAGAACAAGCCAGAAGGGCTACAAATGCTGTAACTGATCACTGCAGTGTTCAGGTAAAAGTGCTATAACTTGGCAACACGAGCCCAAGCTATGTCTTCAGCTTCTCCTTTTTTTGGAGGATTTAGATATGCTTCATTTTCATTTCTGAATAGAATTTATGTAGGGGCACCTGGGTGGCTCACTCGGTTAAGCATCCGACTTCGGCTCAGGTCATGATTTCATGGTTTGTGAGTTTGAGCCCCGCATCGGGCTCTGTGCTGAGAGCTCAGAGCCTGGAGCCTGCTTGAGATTCTGTGTGTTCCTCTCTCTCTTCCCCTCCCCCACCCACTCGTGCTCTGTCTCTCTTTCAGAAATAAACATTAAAAAATGAATAGAATTTATGTAAACATATTTAATGTGTGTGAGAGAGAAACTCTTAATCTAGCTGTTAACGTGGTAGATTACAGAAATTAATTTTCTAAAGTTTTACCATCCTTGCACTCCTGGGATACTGTTAATATGGCAGGATGTATCATCCTTTTAAATTATTGCTGCAATGGGTTTAACACCTTGTTTAGCAAATTTGTATCTATACTCATGAATGAAATTTACCTTTAATTATCCTTTCTTGTATTGTCTTTGAATGACTTTGAATATTGTAGGGGAGGAAAAAATAATTCTCTCTCTATCATTCTAACTCCTCAACTGGGAACCCTGTAACACAAGACAGATGCACAAGAGAAAAACCACCGGGAGTTTACTAACATGTATACCTCAGGTATACATGGGAGACACCCAGGGAGAAATGAGTAACTCTCAGGGATGCCTTGCAACCCAGACTTAAATACCATTTTCACTTAAGGACCAAAGAGGTATCTGTTCCTTGTGATTTAGTCATCCTCTTCCTGGCACAGAGGGAGTCACCCTTACCTATGGAAATTTCTCTTATTAATGTAAGTTTCCTTTACAAAAGAGTAAATCCTCCTCTCTTTTCAACGCTTCTCCTGGGTCTTCTGTTTCCCAAAATAATCCACTCAAAGCAATCCTTATGCCAAGAGGAATATTTTGGGGTGTCATACTGCCCCACCCATTAATATCAAGGCTATGCCAGCCTCATAAAATGATGTGGATTATGTTTCCTCATTTGATTGGGAAGAGTTTATCTATGATGAAAATTATTTCTTTGTTAACTGTTTGCCACAACTACACATGCAAGGCACCTGGACCTGGATTTTTTTCAAGTTTACACTCATTTTGGTAGTTTACAGATTCACAGTGTTCTAAATGGTATTTCTTTTTATATATTATATTTGGAATTTACTTATCTTCTTTATTTTGTAGATTATTGACTTTAAATCATTCTGGAAAATTAACAGCATTAGCTCTTCAAACATAAACTCTACCTAATTCATTATCTCTCCTGTACTATTTGAACTTTGATTAGAAATCCTTTATCTTCCCTTTTATGTCACTAATCTCACTCTTTACTCTCTATTTCTTTTGTCTTTGCACTTCATTCTGAAATATATCCTTTGACTTCTCCACCATTTCACTAATTCTGTGGTCACCTGCGTTTCATTAGCCAAAAAATCCATCCATTTAGGTTTAAATTTCAATTATTATATTTTTATTAAATATACTTATCCACTTTGTATAGACTTCTGTACCCTGAGAATTATTTCAAGGTTGTCTTTTATTAAACATCTTCTATATAGTGTTTTTTTTTTAATTTGCTTTTCATAATTCCAATATCTGAAGTACTGGTTGGCAGGGGATGTAAGTTCCTGTGGTCAATTTTTTTCTACTGATACTTAGTCACTGTAATTTGGTTCTTTGTGCGCTTGGCTATTATCTATCTGTGTACCTATTACAAGCTGCACACTTTTTGGAAAACTGTTTACATGAGCTCTTTGTATTTTTCTATTTTAATGAACTATTAGGACCTCATCAAGATAAAAATCTTCTGCATGGTAATGGAAACAATCAGCAAAACTAAAACTCAACTGACGGAATGGAAGAAGACACCAGCAAATGACATATTACGTAAAGGGTTAGTATCCAAAATCTATAAAGAACTTATCAAGCTCAACACCCAAAAAACAAATAATCTAGTAAAGAAATAAGCAAAAGACATGCATAGACAGTTTTTCAAAGACATCCAGATGGCTAACAGACACATGACAAAATGCTCAACATCACTCATCATCAGGGAAATACAAATCAAAACCACGATAAGAGACCACCTCACACCTGTCAGAATGGCTAACACGAACAACTCACGCAACAACAGATGTCGGCGAGGATGCGGAGAAAGAGGATCTCTTTTGCACTGTTGGTGGGAATGCAAACTGGTGCAGCCACTCTGGAAAACAGTGTGGAAGTTCCTCAAAAAATTAAAAATAAAACTACCCTACAACCCAGCAATTGCACTACTAAGTATTTATCCAAGGGATACAGGTGTGCTGTTTCCAAGGGGCACGTGCACCCCCATGTTTATAGCAGCACTATCAACAATAGCCAAAGTATGGAAAGAGCTCAAATATCCATCGATGGATGAATGGATAAAGAAGATGTGGTGTGTATACACACACACACACACACACACACACACACACACACACACAATGGAGTATTACTTGGCAATCAAAAGGAATGAAATCTTGCCATTTGCAACAACATGGATGGAACTAGAGTGTATTATGCTAAGCAAGATTAGTCAGTCAGAGAAAGATAAATATCATATAACTTCACTCATGTGGAATTTAAGATACAAAACAGATGAACATAAGGGAAGGGAAGCAAAAATAATATAAAAGCAAGGAGGGGGACAAAACAGAAGAGACTCTTAAATACAGAGAACAAACTGAGGGTTGCGGGAGGGGCTGTGGGTGGGGGGATGGGCTAAATAAGCAAGGGGCATGAAGGAGGACACTTGTTGGGATGAGCACCGGTTATTATACATAGGGGACGCATCACTGGTTTCTACTCCTGAAATCATTATTGCACCATATGCTAACTAACTCGGACATAGATTTTAAAAAATAAAAAAGTAAAAAATAAATAAAAAAGCTTATTTATTTATTTTGAGACAGAGAACCCCAAACATGCTCTGGGCTGATAGCGCAGAGTCCAACGTGGTGCTTGATCTCACAAATCATGAGATCATGACCCGAGCCAAAATCAAGAGTCTGATGTTTAATCAACTGAGCCATCCAGGCACCGCCACATGAGCTCTTTGATGTCCAGCATGAGTATGATTCATACAAAAAGGATTTGCATCAACTTTGGCTCAATACTTGGTGACATTATCACTCCTCAACTACGTTACTCTAAATGCTTGGCTTGAAGCTTTTTTGACAACCTAGATGATGTAGGTTGTAAAGCATGATAAACCTGACCTGTGCTTACAACTTTTTGGAAATGTTCTACATACTTCTTTATTCAGTACCAGTATTCTAGAGCCAAGGGACTGGGACAAATATTCCCGTTCAGCTTTTATTTAACATGTGATGGTACAGCTTTTGAGGTTACTAGTTTAAGGAAGAGGTCTCTTCCTTAATCTACACTTGGGCAGATTATTGGATTTCTTTTCTTTCCCCAAGCCCCACAAAAATATATAGTGACCTCAAAGCAATGGAAAGTTCAGTGCTCTCCTACCCCTCTGATTTTGTCTCACTTAGATGTGGTTTCACAATATCTTTTTCTTTTTCCTTTTTATATATTTTTAAAGTTTATTCATTTATTCTGAGAGAGAGAGACAGAAAGAGAAAGTGCGAGTCGGGGAGAGGCAAAGAGAGAGGGAGAAAGGGAGAGTCCCAAGCAGGCTCTGAATTGTCAGCATGGGGCCTGACGCTGGACTCAGACCCATGAACCACAAGATCATGACCTGAGCCGAAGCTGGACGTTTAACCGAGCCACCCAGGCGCCCCCGGCTTTACAACTTCTTACATGTCAGTTCTTTATTACTTTTAAGGACTTTTAACTTTATATAGATTTTGAAATTGTTTTTAATGACAGAGTGAGTCTGAATTCCTGACCTGCTGTACTACCTGACCACCTATTTATACTAAGGATGGTTTGGCTTGGGAATGCTCAGTTTTATTATGATGGTTACTTCTGGCAATATTTCTACATAAAGTATAATTTTGAAGCTTTTTACCTCTTCTTACTATTCGGGGTGGGGGGAGTTGGTATTCGGCTAATGATATGTTTGTTAATGATAATGATATATTTATACAACGTTTGGCCCAAATAGAATTCTCTTGACTGTAGTCATGCTGATAAAATTTATTGATAGGAAGTATTTCAAATTAGTATATGTACTTTTCAATTTAAGATTGGGGAAACGGGCGATGAGATTCACAGCGTGCTACTTCAGAACATAGCACCTTGGCATACTGAATATTTTAAGTTGAAGGAGTCTGAGAAAACAGCAGAAGCAGGAATGAACTCCTTCCAGCCTTATAGGTCTTCCCTGAAACAGGCCATAAAATCCTCATGTGAGAGGTGCCCTCCTCATACCTAGAGGAAAGAAGCATCCTCATCACTGAAGACAAAAGGATGTCAAGAAAAATCCCAACAAACAGGACTTGCTAAGTTTCCTGCTCATTCTTGCTACAATTACCTCATACTCCTTGACATATTCCTCCATAATTGTCCACTCTTCATCAAAACTAGCATAAAAATACGTGTTTCTTTGGGTCTTCATTACCTTATGGAAGGTTTGTCTGTCACATAAAAGTTATATGAAGTAAACCTGTATGCTATTCTTTTTTCAATCTTTGTCAGTTTAGTTTTCAGACAATAGTCAGGGTCCCCACAGATGCTTGAGGAAAACTTACTCCTCCCTACAGGTCATAAATCTTTTAAGAGCAGAGACTACGTCTCTTTTGTGACTTGATTCCCCATAGCAGCTACCACAGGGTAGTAATCAACAGATCTTTATTTATTGAATGAATAAATTAATAAACTTGGGAAAGAATTCCATTATGCATTTGCTGCTACTGGCTACCATTAAGGTTTTTCACCCCCACCCCCCAAAAAAAAACAATCTGTCTAAACAATTCTACAGTCTTCTGATATAATCTAAGAGTTACTGGTTGGGGGTGGGATGGGGTAGAGCATGACCATAACAATTAAAACACCTCAGGAGAAAAGAGCAAAGAGTAGAAGCATTGTAGGTGTTCTCTGAAACTCTGATTAGCCAGGGAACTCCTGCAAGGAGATTTGGCTTCTGAAAGCAGGGTTCCAGGTCTCCACCTCCCATTGAATAGGTAAACATATGTGAAAAGCATATATTAAGAAGGGGAAGCATTATAGTAGGAAATGTTTTATTTTAATGTTCCTTCTGTGATGAGCCATACAGACATATACTATCTCTACTATTTATGCAAAAGGCATTCATTCAGCAAATGAACAGCATTTTGCCACTGCAGATATGTCCAAGAATTAATTTGCCTTCTGGGGGGGGGGGGCTCACATACTCACGGGAGGGATGATTTCTGTACATGAAAAAAATCAAAGTAGAGAAGTTTAGAGAAGACAAAAATTTTGTGCCTGGAGGTGAGTTCATGGGGGAAAGGGAGAGGTGACATATATGGCCATGTTGATATATTGGGTTTTGTATTCTTTTGCACATATTTTCTCTTCCTTGACTGCCTTTTTCACATATGTCCACTGTTCGGAAAATTAGGTAGTTTATAAGCATGTATAAAAGTTATATATTTTGCTTTCTACAAGTTTCTAAGGAAACAAATTCAAAGATTTCTCTCTACCTACGGATACTTGTAGGGGAACAAGGAGGAACTAGGTCATCCCTGTTCAACAGGATATAACATAAGATTAAGCAAATAAATAAGAAAGACCCTCTGGTTATTATCTTTACCGTCCTGACTGATGGTCTGATGTAGAAAGGTAAAGAAGTCACAAGTCTATAATTAGAGAGCAGTGATTGTATAGAATTTTTTCAGTCTTTGTCCTTGCAGTCAATTTGTTATTTCCCAAGCTTCTACATCACCACCTTTGTTCTCCGTTCCCGTCAGTGTGATGATGTCATTCTTGGAAATGTTGCTATTTTCATTTGTCATGGTCTGCATTTCAACCCGGGATTCTGTAGCATCTTGTGTTTGTTTGTTTTTTTTAATTGCACACATGAAAAATCACATCTTGTGGTGTAGACTTCTATATGTTTTGGCAAATGCATAGAGATGCATCCACCAGCATGGTACCATGGAGAACAGTGTCATTACTTAAAAATATCTCTCTTCCGTTCTGTTAAGTCAGACCCTTTCTCATCCTCCATTCCATGGAAGCTATTAATCAGCAACTTTATGGTCAACCACTCCCCAAATCCCCCAAACCCTGACAAATACTGATCTGTTTTGTTTCTCTATAGTTCTGCCTTTTCCAGCGGGTCATAAATGGAATCACACACGTAGCCTTTGGGATTAAATTCTTTGTAGCCTAATTATTTAGGATTGTTATGCCCTCATGAAGAGCTGAACCCTTTATCATTATAATATGATATCTGTTACTGTTAATATTATTTGCTGTGAAATCTGCTTTATCTGATATTAATACAGGTTCATTGGCTTTTGTTTTTTGACTACGCCTTTTTTTTCTATGTTCTTACTTTAAACTTACTTATAGACAGCATGTACTTGGGTCTTATATTTTTATTTATTCTGGCAATTTCTCATAGGCAGCATATACCTAGATCTTGCATTTTTATACAATTTGGCAATCTCTGCCTTTTAATTAAGATATTTAGATTATTAACATTTAATGTGATTAGTGATATGTAGGTTTAAATCTAACATCTGGTTATTTCATTTCTATTGGCCCCATCTGGTCTCTCTTCCTTTTCCAACTTTCTTTTGATTTAATTGATTTTGGGAGGAGTCACATTTTTTAATTCGTTCTGCCAGTCTCTTTTAATTGGTGTATTAGACCTTAGCATTTAATGTAATTATGGATAAATTAAGGCTTGAATTTGACATTTTATTATTTTAATTTTTGTTTGCTCTGCCCTTCTTCTCTCCCTGTTTTTTTTTTCCTGGCTTTGTGTGGGTTACTTGAACGTTTTTTAAAATTCATTTTGATTCATCTACAATATTTTTTAGTGTATCTCTTTGTATAGCTTACTTAGTGGTTGCTGCAGATTATCACATTATATATATTCAAGTGATGTGTTATTCACCCACATTTTTACTCTTTCTGAGTTATTTCTTCCTTGGTAAGATTCCAAGATTCTTTCCTTTCTGTTTAGAAAAAATTCTTTATCCATTCTTTTGGGGTAGGTCCATTGTTGACAAATTTTCTTAATTTTCCTTCATCTGAGAATGTCTTAATTTCCTCTTAATTCTGAAGGTTATTTTCAATAGATACAGGATTCTGGGCTGACAACTATTTTATTTCAACACTAGAAAAGTGTTGCTCCACTTCTTCTGGCTTCCGTGGTCTTTGATGAAAAATCTGCTTTCATTTGAATTGGGAAGGTATTGTTTCTGTCACAGATTCCAACAGGTCTTTCTTTGTCTTCAGTTTTCAAAAGTTTGACTATTATGTGTCTTTATGCAGATTTCTCAGGGTTTCATTCAGCTTCTTGAATCCATTTGTTTACATCTTTTGCATCAAGGAATTATCAGCCACCATTCCTTTGAATATCTTTTCAATCTCACTCTATTTCTCCTTTATTGCTGGGATTCCAGAAACATGAATGTTACATCATTTTCTACAGTGCCACCTGTCTCTTAGGATTTCTTTATATTTTTTATTCAACTTTCTCTCTGTTGTTAAAATTTTGTAATTTCATTGTTTTATCTTGAAGTTTGCTGCTTCTTTCTTATGGGGAATTCCTATGTCCTCTCCATTCTGCTGTTGAGGGCATCCATTGAGTTTTATATTTTGGTTATTGTACATTTTAGTTCCAAAATTTCTCGTGGGTTCCTCTTTATATCTTTTATTTCATTATGAAGATTTCCTATTTTTTGGTAAGGTCTTCTAGTTTTCATCTGTTTGGAGTGTGTGATTGCTCATTCAAATACTTTAATGATGGCTGCTTAAATATTCTTGTCAGATAATTCTATGATCTATGTCATCTCAATGTTAGTATATGTTGATTATCTTTTCTTGTTCGGTTTGATATCTTGGTTGTTTGCTTGACAAGTGATTTTCAGTTGAAGCCTGGATATTTGGGTATTATATGATTCTGGATCTCTTTAAAATCTTGTGTTTTACCAGGCTTCTTGTGACACTGCTTAGGTGAGTGAGGTAAGTACCATCTTGTTACGCCAGATTCTCTATTCAGACTCTGCTCACACCTGGGGAAGAGGGCTCTTTTTACTACTGGGCAGAGATAGGAATTCAGGCTTCCCATCTTGGCTTCACTGATACCACCATGGCTAGTAAGGGGAGGCGCACCTAATTACTGTTCACCACTTTTCCTTCACTGACACCATGAGAGATTTACCTTGTTACCACTAAGTGGTGGTAAAAATCACGACTCTCCACTAGGCCTCCTCTGGCACCATGCCAGTAGGAGGGGTAGGAGATGTCTAGTTACTTCCAGGTGGAGAGAGATGCAGGCTTTTCACATGGCCTTTTCACATGGCCTACAATGACACCACAGAGGGTGGTGAGAGTTCTGATTCTCCCTCATACCATCCCAAGAACAAGGGAGTAGGGTGGTTTGTTACCACAAGGTGGAAGTAGAAATCTAAGTTTTCTATGTGGTTTCTACTCATGTCATGTGGTGGACGAAGGATGTATTGGGGAACCTCATTATTACCCTGTGGAGAGGAGAGTACTGACTCTCAATTTAGTCTTTTCTGATACCGCCCAGCAGGGATGCTCAGATTCTTCATCATAGTCTGGCAACTGCAGTTCCACTATATTTGGTCCATTTTTTGGTTGTTTCTTACAGGAGGATGAATCTGGCCCTTAATACTCCAATTTGGCTAGAAGAAGAACACCTTATTTTCATAATTTTTTCCAGGTCGGTTTACACAGTGTGCCAATCACTCTATGATTAAAAATATTATCAGGCGGGTCCAGTTCAGTAGGCATTTAATCCCGAATATTAAATTACAGGTTAAACTAGGGTTTCAACAATGAAAGCCTGTTAAACTGAAATTTAGAGATGGGGGGGGGGGGGGAAGGCAGAAAAGAATTTCATTATATACCTAATAAAAGTAGATTATTAAAAACAATACCACAATGTTCCAAGAAAATAATCACTATTAGATTTTTGTCAAAGGTTTTACTCAATTCCACATAATTAAATCTTGTTCCAATGATATTGTTCAACAGTCTAGCTTCATAGAGTTATCTACTTCTAGAAAAAAACAGTCCTGGAAATTATGCATCTTAAGTTCCCCATAGGCTGAGTCTCCCCAGTGTCAGACTACAGTGGTAACATCAGCATACATCCATAAGCTCATTCTCTCAAACCCAACTACATTAAAATAGTCCAGAGTCTCTGCTAAAGGCTGTTTTCCCAAATCTCTTAGGTTATCTTTAATAGCTCCCTCAGAGACATTTGCCAATCTGTAACTTATGGCTTTGCTATTAGATAAATGTAACATGAGAACAGAAATCTCTGATTGAGGAGAAGTCTATCCCTTTATTCCAGCAACACTCCATCACATCAGAGTGAAAAAGAATGAAATCTCTCATTGAGATACGGTTCCGAAGCATGTACACCTCCCGATAACATTTTGTCCCAACTTAATTGATTATTATAAGGGTTAAAATATACCACGATCAGCAGAGGAATTGGTGAATCGAAAGCACCTTAGGGTCTCTCCTATAAAATGTATGTCATGATCAGTAATATCTCATAAGACATTTTTATAGCCATTTTTGAGAAATCAGCCTATTGATAATGTGTCATCCCGCGCATAGAAATAAAAGTAGGAATCTACACATATTATGAAGATTAACCACTATTACAAATACCTTTGTACTGTAGCACTGGTCCTTCACAAGACTAACCTGGGGGAGATTAAGTTTCTTCTTTAATTTGACAGTTGTCTTCAGATTTTTTACCCTAATAAAGAACAACCTTACCATTCTGTTGAGCCAATTAAGAAGATAATGAGCATACCAAGCAAAGCTAATTATTTCTAACATTCTTTCTTGCTCAAGAGTGCCAATTTATCAGTTAGAAGATGAGGAAAAATCCTTTGGTGCTATGTAGCAGCTGTCTTGGGAGCAATGAATATGGTTAGGGTGCCAATAAATTCTTTTCATTTGTATTACTCTGATTTTGAGGTTTGAGCTCAGAGGAAAGCAACATCATAAGAGTTTTCCAACAAGAATACAACTGTTTGGGAACAAGAAAGATCCAGACAGGAGCAATACCACATAACAACTATAACAGAATGATTCTATAATAAACATTAAAAATTCAGTTCTTTATGTCAGTGTTTTATAGCTGTCTATAGTTATGGAATTCCCCAAAGCATAAAATAGCATAAAAATTAACAGACTTTCTTGAGAATGCACAGTCAGGATGTATGAGGCAAAAATCATCTGTCATCTAGGTAGAATATACTGGAAAAACAAAGAATAACTTTTTATTGTCTCACATTCAAAGCAGACAATACTCTGAAGACATTTTGTCTTCTGAGCTACCAGTATTTTCTCCCACTTAAACATAAAATTTCTTGGGGCGCCTAGGTGGCTCAGGTGGTTAAGCGGCCGACTTTGGCTCAGGTCATGATCAGGTCATGATCTTCTCACAGTCCGGGGGTTTGAGGCCCACATTGGGTTCTGTACTGACAACTCAGCCTGGAGTCTGCTAAGGATTTTGTGTCTCCCTCTCTGTCTGCCCCTCTCCCCGCTCATGCTCTGTCTCTCTCTGTCTCAAAAAGAAAAACATTTAAATAAATTCAAAAAAGCATAAAATTTCTTAATAAATAAGTAAATAAAATAAACATATACATGTATGACCACGCTAAAAAAAATGAAAGATTACAACATTATTTGAAAATTTAAACTTCAGCTTTTAACATATAAGTACTTATATGTACTTTTAACTTATAAGTACCTTATAAACATATAAGTACTTTTTCTACATCGACAGATATGTTCACATATAGCTAAGAATATATAAATTAAAGCTATTATCTAGTGATCAACTACTTTTGCTTTTCTCCTTCTCTATTCACTTTGATCTCTTTAAAAATTTTCCAGGTAACCTAAGAGTATTAATCAATTACACTTATATCTTATAGAACATAAATTATAATCGAAAGATTCTGAATAAGTTGTAAATTAATTAAGTAACAATGAAAGATTCTGAATAAGTTGTAAATTAATTAAGTAACAATAAGTTGTAAATTAATTAAGTAAACTAATTAAGTGGATATTAAAAGCGTAAGTTCTCAAAAAATTATAACATAGTGAGATTTTACTCACAGGGTATAAGTGGAGTAACTAGTGTTTATGAATTTTGAAATATTCGTTGGCTTTCACACGGACAAAAAATTCAGAAAGGTATTAGTTATTATAGATCAATTTAGTTGAGCATCTATGTTTAAATTTACATTTTCCTAAAATTTGTGTGTCAGGAATCATCACTTTCCTGACACATAAGGCAGGTATTAGAGAGACTCAATTACTTAGATTATTTTGTAAGAAAATAAAATCAAGTACTGTATATACTTTATACAGGACGAATACATCTATCTTTTCCTAATTAATTAATTATTTTACATTAGGACCTTTTTTAGAGCAATTTAAGGTTCACAGCAAAATGGAGGGGTAAATATTGAGATTTCCCTGCCCCCACAAATGTATAGCACTCCCCATCATCAACACTCCCACCAAATTGGTATATTAATTACAACTAGTGAACCTAAATTGGCACATCATAATCACACAAAGTCCATAATTTACATTCTAGTTCAATCTTGTACATTCTATGGGTTTGGACAAACGTGTGATGTATATCCATCATTATCGTATCCCCAAGAGTATTTCCATTGCCCTAAAAGTCTTCTGTGCTTTGCCTATTTATCCTCTCTGCAACCTCTGGCAACCACTGATCCTTTTATTCTGCCCATAGTTTTGCCTATTCCAGAATGTCATACAGTTGGAATCATACAATATGTAGCTTTTAAGACCATCTTCCTCGACTTGGTAATACCCATTTATGTAATCTCCGTGTCTTTTCATGGCTTGATAGCTCATTCCTTTCTAGTGCAAAATAAGATTCCATCCTCTGGCTGAGCCACAGTTTATCCCTTCACCTACTGAAGAGCATTTTGGCTGCTTCCTAGTTTTGACAATTATGAATAAAGTTGCGATAAACATCCATGTACAAGTTTTGTGTGGACACAAGTTTCTTATTCCTGTGGGTAAATACCAAGGAGCACAACTGTAGGATCCTATGTTAGAGTATGGTTAGCTTTTTAGGAAACCTCCAACCTGTCTTCCAATGTGGCTGTACCATTTCGATTCCCACCAGCAATAAACGAGAATTCCTATTGCTCCCCTGGCATTCAGTGTTCTCAGTGTCCAGGAATTGGCCTTTCTAACGGGTGGGTAGTGCTATGCCATTATTCTTCTAATTGGCATTTCTCTGATGACACATGATGCAGAGCATAGTTTCGTATGGTTATTTGCCATCTATATAGCTTTGATGAAGTGTCTGTGCAGATCTTTGTTTAATGAGGTTGTTTCCTTATTGTTGAGTTTTAACAATTCTGTGTGTGTGTCTAGTTTATATATAGTTAAAATCTTACTCAATTTATTTAATTTTTTTTAAAAAGCTTAGCAACTCCTCTTTCCTCCACCCCCTGCCTCTTGCAACCACCAATCTGCTCTCTGCATCTGTGAGCATGTTTCTGTTGCTGTTAAGGTTCCACGTATAAGAGATCATACAGTATTTTCCTCTCTCTGTCTGGCTTATTTCACTTAGAATAATGCTCTCAAGGTTCATCCATGCTGTTGAAAACAGCAAGATTTCATTCTTTTTAATGGCTGAATAGCATTCCAGTGTGTGTGTGTGCGCGCACGCGTGCATGTGTGTGTGTTGTGTACCATATCTTCTTTCCCCATTCATCCACTGATGGACACTTAGGCTGTTGCCATGTGTTGGCTATTATAAATAATGTTGCAATGAACAAGGGGGTGCATGTATCTTTTCAAATTAATGTTTAGGTTTCCTTCAGATAAATACCCAGAAGTGGAATTGCTAAATCACAAGGTAGTTCTATTTATAATTTTTCTGAAGTATGTCCATACTGTTCTCCATAGTGGTTGAACCAATTTACATTTCCATCAACAGTGCACAAGGGTTTCCTTTTCTCTACTTCCTTGCCAACACTTATTTCTTGCTTTTTTTTAATGAAGCCATTCTAACAGATGTGAGGTGATATCTCATTGTGGTTTTGATTTGCATTTCCCTAATGATTAATAATGTTGTTTTGGATAACAGTCTTTTTTATCAGATGTGTCTTTTGCAAATACTTTCTCCCAGTCTCTCGTCTGTCTTCTCATTCTCTTGACATTGTCTTTAAAAAAGCAGAAGATTTTAATCTGAATAAAGTATAGCATATTAATTATTTCTTTCATGCACTGTGCCTTTGGTATTGTATCTAAAAAGTCACTGCCATACCCAAGGTAATCTAGAATTTCTAAGTTATCTTCTATGAATTTTATAGTTTTGTGTTTTACATTTGGGTCTGTGATGCATTTTGAGTTAATTTTTGTGAAGGGTGCAAGGTGTATATCAAATTTCATTTCTTTGCATGCAGATGTCCAGTTGTTCCAGCACCATTTATAGACAAGCTATCTTTACTCCATTGTATTGCCTTTGCTTCTTATGTCAAAGATGGGTTGACTATATTTATATGGGTCTATTTATGAGTTTTCTGTTCTATTCCATTGATCTATTTGTCATTCACCAATACCACAATGTCTTGATTCCTGTAGCTTTATAGTAAGTCTTGAAGTGAGGTGGTGTCAGTTCTCCAACATTGTTCTTCAATATTATGTTGGCTATTTTGGGTCTTTTGCCTCTCTATATAAACATTAGAATCAGTTTGTCAATATCCACAAAATAAATTGCTGAGATTTTGATTGAGATTACATTGAATCTATACATCAAGTTGGGAAGAGCTGACAGCTTAAAAACATTGAGTCTTCCTATCCATGAACATGGAATATCTCTCCATTTATTTAGTTTTTTTATTTATTCACCAGAGTTTTGTAGTTTTCCTCATATAGATCTTGTGCATATATTGTAAGATTTGTACTTAAGTATTTCATTTTGGTAATTGCCAATCTAAATGGTATTGTGTTTTTCATTTCAAATTCCACTTGTTTATTGCTGGTATATAGAAAAATGATTGAATTTTGTATAATGACATTGTCTCCTGAAACCTTGCCAAAGTCACTTATTAGTTCCAGGAGTTTTGTCTGTGAATTCTTCTGAATTTTCTACAGAGAAAATCATATCATATACAAAGACAGCTTTATTTCTTACTTCCCAAACTGCATATATTTTATTTCCTTTTCTTGTTTGATTGCATTAGCTAAAACTTTCACTATGATTTGGAAAAAGAGTAGTGACAGGGAACATGATCTTAGTTGGAAAAATTCAAGTGTCTCACCATTAAGTATGATGTTAGTTGCAGTTATTTTTGTAGATATTCTCTAGAAAATTTAGGATGCTATCACTATCTTTAAAAACAATTTAACAAAATAGTTTAATTTGTATATGATTTACGATAACTAAGAGTACTAACGTTTATAATTCTCTAATATTTACTTGTTACACAATATTTTTTATAATGTTTGTTTATTTTTGAGAGAGAGGGAGAGAGAGAGAGAGAGAGTGTGTGTGTGTGTGCACGCACAAGTTGGAAGGGGCAGAGAGAGAGACACAGAATATGAAGTAGGCTCCAGGTTCTGAGCAGTCAGTGCAGAGCCTGATGCAGGGCTCAAACCCATGAACCATGAGATCATGACTTGAGCCGAAGCTGGACACTTAACCTACTGAGCCACCCATGAGCCCCTATTTGTTATGTAATATTAAAACTATTCTAATTTTGCTCAAGTCTTCATTTAGAACATTTTCTTAAAATTAGCTTTGACAACAATGCTCATTCCTTTGTTTCTTAGTTACCTAAAGGTCAGCCATTACCTAAAATTTAATTGTTCCCTTTTGAGCACATTTTTTTGTTTTTATTTCTCTTTTTGGGTGTATGAGTTCTTGAGACCATTTATTCTAAATGTACATAAGCTAAGTCCCTAGACTAATTAAATATGTGCTCCATTAAATATGATAAATTTGACAAGCTTGCTAATTTCCCTCTAGATTAGGTAATTTGGTTTCAAAAAACTACATGACTAAGGAGGTGGACCCCTTTATGCTCCACCGGGATCCCTTCTCATTGAAAGACATGCCCCAGCTGCTAGGAGTGATGTAAACAGAAAGCCTTCAGTTGTCACTGCTACCTTGGCTGCAGGGAGCCACAAAGTTAGCACTATCCTGATCCAAGTGGTGATTTAATGTGTGGCCATCTTGACCTAACAGGAAACAACTCGGAAGGGTAATTTTAACTCCAGAGTGCCCCCACGGGGTTGCCAGGGCATATGTAGGGCCGGCATTAGTTTGGACTTCTCCTTCTGCACATATGTGTTGATCTCCTCATACCTCCCTGCTAAACTCTACCTCTGGATCTACTTCCAGGAGAACCCAACTTGCGACAGTAAGTAGGTAGGTAGATACTTTGCATTTAATAATACTATTTATATTTACAGAGAAAGTTCCAGCTCTTAGTCCATTCCAGCCAATCCCTCAAGTCACTATGCCCAACACAAGAAACTGTCTTCTTCTTTAACATCACAGAATAAGATAGTATATTTTTGTGATATTAGCTGAAAGGATTTTCTGTTCCTTCTCCAGCTCAAGATGAATCTCTCTGTTTGGACTAGATGTTCTCATGGTGCATACAAACGACCACTTCCTTTAATCAATTACCTATAACTTTTCAAAGGTATTTTAAGGAAACAGGCAGCTCTCTATCTAGAATCTCTCTGATCATGAACACAAAGAATTATAAATGACTATTTAAAGACATACACAAACATGTAAAAAGTTGCCAGGCTAATTATACAACTTAAGCTAAAAGAAAAATGAAAATAAGACATGAAGCCCTTGCCAGTGAAATACAAAATAACTTTCTGCAACTAATTTAATAAATGAGTACTTTCACACCCTATCTTTGCTAGAGGATTTTGTCATCCCTTAGTAGCATAATGTAATACTCAACTCACCTCTCCTCCAGTCCTATGACTTCTTTCCAGCACCAAATGACTTTTCCAGGAACGTACAGGAGGAACGAGGATGGTGACATTCACTGTAACTGCCCAAACCACGGAGACATCCAACACTCTGGCTCCAAACTCCCTCTCCAAGTTTTCAATATCATTCTTAGTGAGGTATTACTCAACTCAGGACTGTTCTCCCTTCATTCTGGTAGGTTTTCATGAGTTGAGTCATCTTGGCAGGACCTCCAAAGTCTTAAGAAAAACAAATTTGACAAATTCATTATGTCAAAGTTTTATTTAAGTTTCATTCAAGAGACTAAGCCTCTATATGTGCCAAGTAAAAGATTTTACTCTTGGTAAAGACACAGGAAAAAGACTGATTAGGAAATCATTGTTGGACCAGATACAAGATGAAAGACTGTTTAAAGATATTTAGACTACTATGGGATAGGTAGATGGATAGGAGGTTAGTAAATAACACCTCCAGTCTAAGAAATTTCATTTAGGTCTATCAGAACAGTCCCCCAGCATGTTACCATATATCAGTAATAATCATCAGTTGTCTAAAAGAGTCTGGGAATTACATCACACCAGGTTTGAGTCAGTTGTTCTCCCTTACTCCTCTCTAATCCCGATTCTCCCATCCATCAAGAACCAACTCAACAGTTCCTCCGGAGAAGAAAATGGGATTCCAGGGTGTAGATGTGGGATAAGAATGTAAAGATGTGATTGAGACGGTGGATATGCAAAGATGTTGAAGAAGGGACCAGTGTGGTAACACAGAAGTCAGGATGAGATCTATCTAAATCAGGTGGGCATCGCTTAGTAGGGACACATGAGAACAGGATTCCAAAAACACACAGTCAGATGGAGCCTCCACATTTTCTCAAATGGGAGAACTAACCAATGCTCTTTTCTCTCCCATTCATATTGACTTGGTTATTGACTGTGCAGGAGCCCTTTGTTCATGTACCTTCTAGGCCAGGGTAAGCCAGGAAGCATACAACCTGGTGGTTTTCTGGTCTTATGTTTTTGTCCCAGAAAGAGGCAGCTGTTAGGGGAACTGTGGGACTCTGGTATACTTGTGATTACAGTAAAGATTTTTTGATATGCCAAAATTGATGCACTAAAATTCCACTGAAGTGGAGAGTAAGCGGAGCTCTTTTAACTTTTATGGTTCAGCACAGAGCACCTTTTTCCTCAGCTCTTGCTCCAATGGGAGAAGTAAATGGCAGAGTACTTACACAGGTTCCAATCAATTATAGAAAAAAATATGAAGGGCAACAGACAAAAATCCAGACTAACGAACGCGCTACTGAACATTATCTATCTTCTAGCTACACATTGGTACACTTTAGAGAACAATATGGTATCCCCTAGCCATGTGTGGCTACTTGAATTTAAATTTTAACTAGTTAAAGTTGAAAAAACAATTTGATTGCTCAGCGACACTAGCCACATTTCAAGTGCATGATAGACACATATGGCTAGTATGTACCATACTGGACAGCACAGACTTCCAGACCATTTGTATCATTGCAGCAAGTGCCACTGGAAAGTGCTGCTCTAAACAGCAAGAGGTATCTCCAAAAAATCCATACTAATGCGTCCACCACTAAATGTCTTATGTTTATATAGAAATATACACATACAGAAGATATACATACATGTACATACATACACAAAGTCCATAGAACAGTATACATTTCAATGAAAAACCAATGGCCCTGGGGAGCCTGGGTGGCTCAGTCGGTTAAGCGTCTGACTTTGGCTCAGGTCATGATCTCACAGCTCTTGAGTTCAAGCCCCACATCAGGCTCTGTGTTGATGGCTCGGAGACTGGAGCCTGCTTCGGATTCTGTCTCCCTCTCTAACCCTCCCCTACTCAGGGTCTGTCTCTCTCTCGCTCTCAAAAGTAAATAAAAACATTAAACAAGTTAAAATAAAAAATCAATGGCCCACTCCAATTTATAATTCAATGTTTTAATATATTGCCTTCAACTTGCATATGTAATTATATGCTCTCATATTTTTATATGCCACTTTGTGTTCTTCTGGTTTTACATAACATCATATCAGACATCTTGTTTATGTTTCTCCATAATCTTAATTATCATTTTAATGTCTGCATAATATTCCATCATTTCGATGTGCTATACTTTGTTTAACCACCTCTCTAATGGTAGACGTTCTTCTAGTGCTTACTCCTTTCTTTATCCTGATTAAGGTTACAAGGCATTTTCTGTGCATAAATGTTTCTGCTGTTCTCTTGTACTTCATAACTCCTTTATTCGCACATGCTTTACAAGAGATATCCCATTTAGAGCCTCTGGAGGGCCCAGAATATAAAACTGTCTTGGACCAATTTAATCCAACACTCAAAACAAATAGTTTATGGAAAGCAGTGAATTTAATAGTTATTTAGAATGTGTGCCTTTGGCAGATGACCTTGATTTAATTGTCCAATTTTCATTATGCTGTAGCTTTTGCTCTCTTATATTCTGTAATGTTTTTGGCCCCAGAAGTAGTCTCTAGAAGCACAGAAGTCATGTGAACTGGAAGAAATAACTGTCAAGACCCATTTTAATTTTACCTGCTGTCTCAATTACCTTCACCCTCCAACCAGAGTTATACTCTTGATAGAGGTAGGGAAACTGGGATCTGATGGCCCAGGAGTGTCTATTCTATGCCTATGGGGCTCCTGAGTTTCCCTCCATTTACACTTAGAACTGAGATCCGGCATCCCAGACATCTTTACGACCTCTTATCCAGGCCTTGAGTCTGCCTTAAAACCCAACAAAGATTGGGGTCCCTACTGCTTTCCCATTTTCTTTTCAATCTGTGGTCTCTAGAACGTGTGTTTGCTTTACCCTTTAAGGTAAATTTTAGGAAGAGCTCAAGGTCTCAGCCTTGAATCTAGGGTTTGTGGGTGTAACGATCATACAAGATCAAAAAGTTGAAAGGACTTACAACCTTTCACACATAAGGCTTTAATCGAGGGAAGTACAGCAAAAGAAGAAAAGCAATCAATCATGGAGGGTTTTGACATATCCAGGAGTCCCTAACAGCGTCCTTTTTCCACTGCAGAGGGTGTGCTCTATAGTCAGATTATGGGCTACTAAGATATGTTCAAGGCACCTCGGTTTGAAAGAACCTGAGACACAAGTTTGCCGAGGGGCCTTTAATACTCCACTGGTCACAACTAAAACCACTGTCAACTGTGAAACCAGGTGGAAATCATCATCTATAGACCCCTAACCAATGTAGAAAAGTCAGGGTATGATGCCTCTGAGGGAATTTTGAGCTTTAAATAGCATATTATAAACCATTAACTAGCACCTTTCACCCTTATCTTAGCCAAGGGTCAGTACCAGACTTTCAGGCATCCCTGGAGAGGAGCATAGAGCTAGCCCAATCCAGGTGCAAGTTAAATCTATCCTCACGCAGAGAAAGAAGCTAAATACAGGTCCTCAGTGCATAGGTTTCTTCCTTCTATCACTATTCTTTAAGGCAACAAATATTCTTGTGTCATGCAAGGTTTCCTGAAGGACACATGTCAAGTCTCACAAAAGTTGCCTGAGCTTTATTGCCTTTCTTTGCGTTGAGGGTCTTCAAGTTGAGAAACTCTTTGAACTTTAACTGATCAATTTATTGAATAGGTAGAAGAGGTCAGAATAAAAGAAAAGACCTGGGAGCCATAAACCAAAGGGATTCTCAGTTGCCATTGGAAGAGAGCTGCAGGGTATCCGGCTGCAGATGGGTAAGTAGTTATTCAGTAGTTATTCAGTTCATAGTCTCATCCAACTCTGAAAGGGAAAAATTATAGAGAAACCTTTCCAGCAGCTTCTCTGTGGTTTTTTTTTTGTTTGTTTTTGTTTTTTGCTTCCTCACGTGACCGACCACAGGAAAACAAAATGTGCTGAACTACACTCCCATAAAGGCAATTTGGCTGGAAACCTCTTGTGGTGACTTTTGTTCTTTTTGGCACCGGATTAACTTGCCAGGGCGGCTGGAACAAAGAGCCACAAGTTACGTGGCTTCTACCACAGGAATGTATTGTCTCACAGATCTGGAAGCTCAAAGTACCAAATCAAGGTGTTGGCCAGAGTTGGTTCTTTCTGAGGGCTGTGAGGCAGAATCTGTCCCAGGCTCCTCTCTTGGCTTGTAAGATGGCCATCTTCTCCCTGGGCCTTCACACCACATCCCTTCTATGTGTGTCTCTCTCTGTCCAAATCTCTTTTTTTGATAAGCACACTAGTTATCATGGATTGGGGCCCACACTAATGACATCATTTTAAATTGATTAGCTCTGTAAAGACTCTATTGCCAAGTGAAGTCACATTCTGAGGTACTGGGGGTTAAGACTTCAACATTTGAATTTGAGGAGACACATTTCAACCCATAAAAGGTACATATTGAAAATCGGGCTGCTTCTCAAGGCCTCTACAGTATCTTTTTCTTTGTATTCCTCTTCCTCTTGACAGTAGCTGTCTTCAGGATAGGCTGTGGCTGATGCTGCCTTCTGTCATGAAAGAATTCATCTCTCTTTTTTTTTTTTAATTTTTATTTATTTTGGAGAAACAGAGAGTGCGAGCCAGGGAGGGGGCACAGAGAGAGGGGGACAGAGTATCCAAAGCGGGCTCTACACTGACAGCACAGAGCCAGATGCGGGGCTTGAACTCAGGAACTGTGAGATCATGACCTGAGCCAAAGTCAGACAGACGCTCAACTGACTGAGCCACCCAGGCCCCCTGAAAGAATTCACTTCTGATGGGCAAAATAACAAGACACTTATATAAGGAGGGAGACGTAACAGATAGCCTTCTGGATAGGAAACAACTGTGATGTAATTAGAGACCCGTGTGTGTGTGTGTGTGTGTGTGTTTTTGTTTGGTTTTTTTTTACCTTTATTTTTGAGACAGAGAGAGACAGAGCATGAATGGGGGAGGGTCAGAGAGAGAGGGAGACACAGAATCCGAAACAGGCTCCAGGCTCTGAGCCGTCAGCACAGAGCCCGACGCGGGGCTTGAACTCACGAACCACGAGATCATGACCTGAGCCGAAGTCGGACGCTTAACCGACTGAGCCACCCAGGCGCCCCCCATGTGTGTTTTTAAAACATAGAAACCAAGATAGCTTGAATGTTGTGAGTCACCATTCAATGCCAAAATGGCAATGAAGTCTTGTCACTCCTAAAACAAACAAGAAGGATGCTTAACTGTACTTAGATGAAGGCCATTAAACAATGTTTTGCTGCAATTTGCTAAAAATTGTTTAGTAACAATTATTTATAAATTGCTTACTAACAATTTACTAAAAATCATTTCACAATTTATTGGCATAATTGTCAATAATAACATAATAACAATAATTACTCTGGCAAATATACAATTTTGTGAAACATATTGGAGCCCATAAAAATGTTTTAAGTATCCTCTTTAATTATACAACATAAATATAGTATATAAAATTGAGTTCCTTTCAGAAAAGGATATTTAAGAATGGTAGAATAGCGGGGCGCCTGGGTGGCTCAGTCAGTTAAGCATTCGACTCTTGGTTTCTGCTCAGGTCACGATCTCACAGTTCATGAGTTCGAGCCCTGCGTTGGGCTCCATGCTAAGTGTGGAGCCTGCCTGGGATTCTCTCTCTCCCTCTGTTCCCCCTGCTCCTACTCGCTCTTTCTCCGTCTCTCAAAATAAATACACGTAAAAATAAAAAGGTAGAATAGTGATGTTTACAACCATATTCTTTCCACTTTACGGTTTTAAACAGTATTTGTACCCAGGTGATAAGTGATATTCTATGGTCCGGGGTCCCGGTTAGAAGCATAGGCTACAGGCATGTTATGTAGAGAGATCCTGGACCTCACTATCTTGCCCCTATCATTTAACTAGAAATGTTCTAGTCTTTGGTTTCTAAGCAGAAGTTCTTCGAAGTAGCCAAATGAATATAAACATCATTAGCATTGGAAAATGTTTTAAAATAAATTTTATTAGTATACATCTAGAGTATGATCTGGTTACTTTCTCACAAATTGTTAACTATCTCCTTTTCTTTAATAATTCATGTGGAAAAAGTATAGATGAATATTCCCTAAGATAGACCAGATGGTGGGTCCTAAAACAAACCTTAACAAGCTCAAAAGAATTGACATATTCAAAGAATATAATGGAATTAAGGTGGAAATCAGTAAGGAAGAGATAATAGTAAAATCTTTAAACACCTACAAATTAGGGTGCCTGGGTGGCTCAGTCAGCTAAGCATCTGACTTAGGTTCAGGTCATGATCTCAAGGTTCATGAGTTCGAGCCCCACATCAGGTTCTGTGCAAACAGCTGGAACCTGGAGCTTGCTTTGGATTCTGTGTCTCCCTCTCTCTCTGCTCCTCCCCCATCTGCATTCTGTCTCTCTCTCTCTCTCAAAAATAAATAAACATTAAACACCTACAAATTAAGCAAAACACTTCAAAATAATTCATGGGTCAAAGAGAAAGGTCAAAAAATATTTTCAACTGAATGATAATACAACATATAGAAATTTGTGGAATACAGCTAGAGAAAGTTTAGAAATTTTATAGTAATGGGGTGCCTGGGTGGCTCAGTCGGTTAAGCGTCCGACATCAGCTCAGGTCATGATCTCGCGGTCAGTGAGTTCAAGCCCCGCGTTGGGCTCTGTGCTGACGGCTCAGAGCCTGGAGCCTGTTTCGGATTCTGTGTCTCCCTCTCTCTCTGACCCTCCCCCGTTCATGCTCTGTCTCTCTCTGTCTCAAAAATAAATAAATGTTAAAAAAATTTAAAAAAAAAGAGATTTTATAGTAATATGTGCTTACATTAGAATTAAGTAAAGTCTGAAATCAATAATCCAAGTTCCTAGTTCAAGAAACTAGGGGAAAAAAAGCAAAATAAACCTAAAGTAAGAAGAAGGAAAGGAATAATAAAGAGAAGTCAAAGAAATCGAAATTGAAACAGAAGAAAAAATAGGGGAAAACAATGGACCACAGAGTTGGCTCTTGAAAAGATTTATTACAAATTGATAAACTTCTAGTAAAACTTAAGAGAAAAAAAGACAGAAAATACAAATTGCCAATATCAAGAATGAAAGAAGATATATAGCTAAAGATAATACAGGTATTAAAAGGATAATAGGGAATACTTCAATCAACTCTATTCATATCATTTTGAAAATTTAAATTAAATGGATCAATTTCTTGAAAACCAGAGTACTAAAACTCACTCAAGATTAACTATATCCTAGGGGCGCCTGGGTGGCGCAGTCGGTTAAGCGTCCGACTTCAGCCAGGTCACGATCTCGCGGTCCGTGAGTTCGAGCCCCGCGTCGGGCTCTGGGCTGATGGCTCAGAGCCTGGAGCCTGTTTCCGATTCTGTGTCTCCCTCTCTCTGCCCCTCCCCCGTTCATGCTCTGTCTCTCTCTGTCCCAAAAATAAATAAACGTTGAAAAAAAAAAAATTTAAAAAGATTAACTATATCCTGAACTGTTGTGTAACTATTAAACAGATTTAATCACTAGGTGAAATCTCCCAAACATGAAAACTCCAGGTCTATGTGGTTTCATTGGTGCGTTCTGCCAAAACTTAAAAAAAAAAAAAAAAAAAGTAACACCAATTCAACAAAACATATTTCAAGAAACAGGAACAAAGGAAACATCTCATAATAAATTTTATGATAGCTGCATTACTCTGAAACCAAAACCAGGTAAGGATAGTAAAAAGAAAACTATACTCCAATGTACCTAATGAACATAGGTATAAAAATCTTCAGAAAATTGGCAAATTTGAGTTCAGCAATATATACAAAGTATAATATACTATGATCAAGTGAAATCCATCCTCAAAATGCATGCCTAGTTCAATATTCAAAAATAAAACACTTTCTCTCAAAAAAAATTAAAAAATAACGAATTAGGGATGCCTGGGTGGCTCAACTGTTAGGTGGCTCAGTCGGTTAAGCATCTGACTCTTGATTTTGGCTCCGGTCGGGATCTCATGGTCATTAGATTGAGTCCCCTGTCAGGCTCCATGTTGAGCATGGAGCCTGCTTAATATTCTCTCGCTCCTTCTCTCCCTTTCTCCCTCCCCCACTCATGCTCTCTTTTTCTTTCTCAAAAATAAATAAATAAATGAATAAAATCCACCATGTGTACGGTTTAAAGTTGAAAATCACACAATCAGGGGTTGCCTGGGTGGCTCAGTCGGCTAAGCGCCCGACTTTGGCCCAGGTCATGATCTCATAGTTTGTAGGTTCGAGCCCCACCTTGGGCTCTGTGCTGGCAGCTCGGAGCCTGGAGCCTGTTTCAGATTCTGTGTCTCCCTCTCTGTCTGCCCCTACCCTGCTCATGCTCTTTCTCTCTCTGTCTCAAACATATATAAACATTAAAAAAAATTTAAAAAAAAAGAAAAGAAAATCACACAATCATATCAGCTGATACAGAAGAGCACTGGGAAAAAGTGTAAAACCCATTCATGACAAAAAAATCTCAACAAACTGGTAACAGAAGGGAACTTCTGCAACGTGATTAATGGTACGTACAAAAAACATACGGACAATACCGTACTTACTCATGAAAGTACTTTCACTTAAGATCAGAACAAGGCAATGATGGCCCTGTAACTGTTACTATTCAAAATCATACCTGAGTTGTTAGCCAGTGTACAAAAGTAAAAAGATAGCAAAGGCCCACAAATTGGGTAGTTAGAAATAAAACGGCCCTTACTCGCAAACAACATGATTGTCTACCTATATAACCTAAGAATCTACAAAAATATGCCACTAGAACTAATAAGTTATTTACCAGATTGCAAGATACAAGGTTAACACACAAAAATCAATCACATTTACATATAGTAGCAATGTACAATTGGAAATAGAAAAGTTTTCAACAATATAACTTTTTATAATTGCAAAAAATGAAATAATTAGGTATAAATCTAAAAAGTCTGCCATCTATATGTTGAAAACTACCAAATACCAATGAAAGACATTCAAGGAGACCTACATAAAAGGAATGATAGTCTATATTCATGGGTTGGAAGACTCAACATAGTAAAGATATCAATTCTCCCTGAACTGTTCTACTAATTTAATGCAATTCCAATCAAAATCCCAAAATGTTTTTATAGATACAGACATTAGCTCTAAAATTCATATGGAAGGGCAAAGAAAGAAAAAAACAACTAGAATAAGAAACAATTTGGAAAAAGATGAATAATATGAGATGAATTACACCACCTGATTTTTTAAAAAAAAAATTTAACATTTATTTATTTTTGAGAGACAGAGAATGAGCAGGGGAGGGGCAGAGAGAGAGGGAGACACAGAATCCGAAGCAGGCTCCAAGCTCTGAGCTGTCAGCACAGAGCCCGATGCAGGACTCAAACTCAGGAACTGTAAGATCATGACCTGATGCTTAACTGACTGAACCACCCAGGTGCCCCTACACCACCTGATTTTAAGGCTTATTACACAGTTATAGTAATTAAGAAGGTGTAGCATTGTCATACAGACAGACACATAGAGCAATGTTACAGAATAGAGTTCAAAATTAGACGCACGTGGGGGAACATGGAGTTGACATGCTTTTTCCTATTCTTCCCACAAAGTACACCTAAAAACCCTGGATACTATGTATGTCACAAACATAAGATTCTGAAAGGTGGAGAGAAAAATGGAGATCAGCTAAAAACCTTAGGATCCAAAGAGAGACACATTGATAATTTACTGGAGTGTCGTTTTTGCCCGATATGTCTCAGAATGGGTGCTGGAGAAGCAACCTGGAAATGCCAATGGGCACAGTTAAAATAGAAAGCAAGGGGTGCCTGAGTGGCTCTTGGTTTCAACTCAGGTCATGATCTCACGTTTTCCGAGTTCAAGCTCCACATCAGGCTCTGTGCTAACTATGTGGAGCCTGCTTCGGATTCTCTCTCCCCCTCCTCTGTCCCTCCCTTGCTCACGCTTTCTCTGTCTCTCTCAAAATAAATAAATAAACTTTAAAACGAAAAAAAGAGAAAACAATAAAGCATACTCTCTCTAGCCTAAGGGTTAGGGAAGAGGCAGCCTAGCAAGAGATGAAACTTTTAGAAAATAACTTTTGTAATACAGCCACACATCACTGGGAAAAACCTGCGGCCTGACCTCCTGTGGCCTGACCTCTACCCATACCAGGAATGGCTAAGTAGGAAGCCTGGACTCTCAACTTCATCAGGTTCTGAGGCACTCCAACCTGCGTGCAAGTGTTGTATCAGAGAAGGTTCAAGAAAGAAGGTGGTACTTTCATTCACGCCAAGCAGTACAAAGCGCCACGCCCCCACCCCAAATCATAGAGTCAGTAGAAAACATGCGGGGGGCCTGGACTTCCTCCATCACCCGGTAGTAATGAAACACCCCTCGTTCTCATGCACTGAGGAGGTACCCAGGGGCCCAAGTGGAGAGTTGAGATTTACAATACTGCCCAATGGTAAGGAAGATGCCTACACCATGGTGCCACTGGAGATCATGTTGGGAGTACTCATGAGGCACTCCTACCAATGACAGCCAGGGAGATATCAGTGGAGGTGTAGTGGGAAGGCAAAACTCCCATCCTTGCTCAGGAGTAATAATGAGTTCCCTCCATTTCAGTGTCAAGGGAAACTAAGTGGAGAAATCAGACTGCTGTTTGCAACTAGCAGTAATGAGGCAGTGTCACCCTTTCCACTCTGCAGTGTTCGAGGAAACTCATTAAAACAAAAGGTCTATATACAGTCCAGAGTCTCAGGCAATATGCAAAACGTCCAGGTTAGGATAGAAAAAAAAAAGCCACTTATACCAAGAACCAGGGAGATCTCAAACTGAATGAAAAAACATATGCAATACGATTCCCTAGATGGCAGATGTGTTAGAATTATCTGCCAAAGATTTTACAGCAGGCATCATAAAATTGCTTGAATAAGAAATTATAAATACACTTGAAACACACTCATGAACACACTTGAAATCAACACTACTAAAGCCTCAGCAAAGGAACTGAAAATCATAGCAAAGAAATAGAAGCTATAAAGAAAAACCAGAGGCATCTGGGTGGCATCCGACTCTTGATTTCGGCTCAGGTCACGATCTTGTGGTTTCTTGAGTTTCAGCTCTGCCCCGGCAGTTTGGAGCCTGCGTGGGATTCTCTCTCTCTCTCTCTCTCTCTCTCTCTCTCTCTGCACCTCCCCCACTTGCACTGTCTCTGTTTCTCTCAAAATAAATAAAATAAAATAAAAAACCAAGAACCAAATGTAAATTTTAGAAGTTATAAATGCAAAAAAATCAAAGGATGGGATCGAGAGCGAAATGGAAGGCAAGTAGAGAAGAATTACTGAATTTGACAAGAGAACGAAAGAAGTTGTATACAGTCTTTAGACTCAACGAGAACAGACTGAAACACGATGAACAGATTCTCAGAGGAAAAAAAGGTCTAACATTTATGTCATGGAAGTCTCAGAAAGAGAGGAGAAATAGGGTGAGGCTAAAAAACTACTTGATGAGGTAACTGCTGAATACTTCCCAAATTTGGCAAAAGGTAAAAACCTTCCGATTCAGGACACCGAGTGAACCACAAAGAAATCCACATAAAGGCACAAGACAAACTTCTGAAAACCAAAGACAAAGAAACAATCTTGAAATCACTGATAGAGAAACCACTACCCAACAGTGAGAGAATAATTCCAATGACAAAGGATTTCTCACCAAAAAATATGTTGGCCAGAACAAAGTTGTACAACATTTCTTTGGTGCTAAAAGAAAACTGTAAACCCACAATCCTACATCCAGTGAAAATATCCTTCAGGATTAAAAGGGAAATAATGACATTCTCAGGTGAAGGACAACTAAGAATTTGTCACTAGCACACCTACCCTAAAAAAAAATGGCTAAAGGAAGTTTTATTAATAGAAAGGAAATGATTAAAGAAGGAATCTTGGGTCACCACGAAGGAAGAAAGAACACAGGATCAGAAAATATACGTAAATGCATTTACTACTTCTCTTGAGCATTCTAGATTATGTTTGATGACTGAAAGAAAAATGATAACAATGCCTGATGTGACTCTAAATGTCTGTGTAGGAAACATGTAAGATAATCATATTTAAAAGGGTTAAGGAAGGTAAGCTTTCTTCACTTCCGTCAAATCAGTAAAATGTCAACGTCGGTAGACTGTGATAAGTTATGTATTTATAATACGATACACAGAGCAAAAATTAACAATGCTGTGCAAAAAAAAGGCATTCAAAACCACTATAAACAAATCAAAATGGATAGGTTCAAGTAATCCACAAGAAGGCAGGAGAATGAACACAGAAATAAAAGACAAAGAGAACAAACAGAAAAAACTAAAACAGCAGACTTGAACCTTAATATCTCAATAATTGCATTAAATGTAAATACTCTAAAAGTAATACTTAAAGAAAAAAAATGAGCAGAAAAGATTTTAAAACATGACCTACCTACATGCTCTCTACAAAACACTCTTCAAATATGATAGAAACAGATGGATATATCATGGTAACATACACCAAAAGAAAGTGGAATTGGCTACATTAATTTCAGATAAAGCGCACTTCAAAGCAAAGAAACTTACCAGAAACAGAAAGCTGCAGACAAAAATTGATAGAACTGAAAGCAGTATAGGCACAATTAAGGTTGGAGACTTCAGCATCCTTCTCTCAACACCCATTAGAGCAATTAGACAGAAAATCAGCAAGGGCATTGAAAAACTCAAAAGCACCAACAACTAAAAGATCTAATTACTATTGAAAACTCCACCCAGCAAGAGCAGAATCCGCATACTTTTCAAGTACCAGAGGCACACAAAACAAGATAGGGCACTGTTCAAATTTTAAAATCTTCAAATCATACAGTCTGTTCTCTGACCACAAGGAAATAACTGCAAATCAACAACAGAAAGATAACAGAAAACTTCCAAACACTGCGAAGCTAAAAACCGCACTCCTAAATGATTTATTGCTCAATGATAAGCATCAAGGGAAATTTAAAAAATACATTGAACTGCAGCACCTGGGTGGTTCACTCAGTTGGGTGTCTGATTTCGGCTCAGGTCATGATCTCTCGGCTCCCGAGTTTGAGCCCCGAATTGGGCTCTGTGCTGACAGCTCGGAGCCTGGAACCTGCTTTGGATTCTGTGTCTCCCTCTCTCTCTGCCCCTCCCCCACTCACACTCTGTCTCTCTCTCTCTCTCTCTCTCTCTCAAATAAATTAAACAGTAAAAAAAAAATTAAAAATGCTTCATACTGAATAAAAATGAAAATACAACATATTAAAATTTGTAGGACATAGCAAAAGCAGTGCTAGGAGGTAAATTTAAATTTAAATGTGTACATCAGAAAAGAGGAAAAGTCTCCAATCAATAATCTAACATCCTACCTCAAGAACCTAAGAAAAGTAGAGAAAAATAAAGCCAAAATGAACACAAGGAAGGAACTAAGAAAGATCACAGCAAAAATCAATGAAATTGAAAACAGAATAACAATAAAGAAAAATTAATGAATCACAGAGCTGGTACTTTTAAAAGATCAATACAATTGACAACCCACAAGCAAGACCTGGCCATGCAAAAATAAGAGAAGACATAAATAACCTGATTAGGAGTGAAAGAGGGAATATCATTACAGACCCTGCAGACAACAAAATGATAATAATGACATACTTGAAACAACTCTACACACATGAATTTGACAACTTACATGAAATGGACCAGTTCTTAGAAAAGTGCAAACTATCTGAGCTCCTCTAATATTAAACACTTAATTTGAATTGCCCTATAACTATTAAAGGAAATTGAATTTGGAATTTTTGAAACTCTCAAAATAAAATATCTAGATCCAGATGGTTTCACTGGAAAATTCTCCCCTATGTCTAAAAAGAATTAACACCAATTTTATACAATCTGTTACAGAAAATAGAAGAGGTGGGAGCACTTCCCAATTCATTATATGAAGCTATTAGGACTTTAATATCAAAACTAGACAAAGAATGTAGGAAAAAAATAAAACGATCAATCAATGAGCTTTGATTCAAAAACCCTCAACAAAATATTAAAAATTAAATCTAACAATGTGTAAAAAGAATGACAGACATGACCAACGGAAGACAATTCCAGGGATGCAAATTTGGTTCGATAGTTAAAAAAACCAAAAAACCCAACATTGTTCAGCCATATTAAGTCTAAAGGGAAAAAAAAATCACATGATCTTACCAGTTGATGCAGAAAAAGTATTTGATGAATTTCAAAACCTATTTATTATAAAACTCACAGGAAACTAGAAACAGAACAACTTTGTTAACTTGATAAACACCATCTACAAAAATTTGATGGTTACTATTATCCTTAATGATGGAAGAATGAATATTTTTTTTCATGTGATCAGAAATAAAACAAGGATGTCTGCCTTACTGATATTACCCAATACAGTGATGGAAGTTTTAGCCAATTCAATAAGGCAAGATAAAGAAATAAAAATCATGTAGGTCTAAGAAGAAAGAAAAAAAACAAGAAAAGAAAAAACCTCCTAGAACTAATAAGTGAGTTCTTTAAAGTCACAGGATAATAAGATGAACACACAAAATTAAATTATATATCTATACAGTAACAGGAATGTGCAGAAACCAAATGTTAAAATGGCATATTACTAAAATAGCAAAAATTTTAGTAATTTACTGGCTCAGCCGGTTAAGCATCTGAGTCTTTGATTTCAGCTCTCACAGTTCATGAGATCATGACAGCTGGAGGTTGCTTGGGATTCTCTCTCCTCCTCTTTCTGCCCCTCTCCTGCTCTAGTGTCTGTGCATGCTCTCTCTCTCTCTCTCTCTCTCTCTCTCTTTCTCAAAATAAATAAACATCTTCAAAAAATAATAAAATTGCTAAAGAGCAATGAAAGAGTTAAGTATACATTTAACAAAACATGTATTCGATCTATATGTTGGAAAATTTTAAACACTGATGAAAGTAATTAAAGAAGACCTGATACATAGAAAGACATACCATGTTTTTGAAGGCTCATGAATTTGAAGGCTCAAAATTGTAAAACATTAATTCTCTCTTAATTGATATACTGGGGTAAGAAAATTCCTACCAGAATCTGTGGAAGTGTTTTTTATAGAAATAGACAAGCTTATTCTAAAATTCATAGGGAAAAGCACAGTCCCAAGAATAGTCGAAATAATCTTGATAAAAAAGAATAAAGTGGGAAGATTCACTCTAGCAAATATTAAGGCTTACTCTATAGTTCCAGTCATCAAGATAGTCTGGTATTGGTGGAGAGGTAGCTACTTAGATCACTGGGTCATAATAGAGAACACAGACACAGCTCCAACACAAGTACAACCAACTAATTTTTGACAAAGATACAGATGCAGTTTAATAGAGGAAGAAGAGTCTTTTCAGGAAATGTGGGAGCAGGCACCTGGCTGGATAAGTGGGTAGAAAGCATGCAATTCTTTTAAGTTTATTTATTTTGAGAGAGAGAGAGAGAGAGAGAGAGAGAGAGAGAGAGAGAGAGGAAGCAGGTCAGTGGCAGAGCTGGGGCTTGAACTCACGAACAGGGAGATCATTAGCTGAGCTGAAACCAAGAGTCAGACGCTTAATCATCGGAGCCACCCAGGCACCTGGGCTTAGACTTTACTTTTTAAAAAATGAGAAATAAGTGAATAAATAAAAAGAAAATGAAAAAGAAATGTGGGAGCAATTAGCCCTCCATAAACAACAATGAACCTTATCCTAGACCTCACACTTCATGCACTATTTACTTAAAGTAGATAATGGACTTAAATGTGAAACTATAAAACGTTTAGGGTATTAAAAAAAAAGGAGAAAAGGATCTCTCTACATTATTTCTTACACCTGCATGTGAACTGGGGCGCCTGGGGGGCTCAGTCAGTTAAGGGTCCAACTTCGGCTCAGCTCATGATCTCGCAGTTCATGAGTTCAAACCCCAAGTTGGGCTCTGTGCTGACGACTCAGAGCCTGGAGCCTGCTTTGGGTCTCCTGTCTCTCTCTCTCTGCCTCTCCCATGCTCATGCTCTGTCTCTCTCTCTCAAACACAAACATTAAAAAATTTTTTACACAACCAGCTGCATGTGAACTAACACAACCAGCTGCATGTGAATTATTTCAATAAAAATTCCGAAAACATTTTGCAAAGTACTGGAACGTACACTTCACCAAAGAGCAAGTAAGATGTCAAATATGTGGAAGGATGCATAACATTTTTAACCATTAGGGAAATGCTAACTAAATCCCTGAGGAGATATCATTACATTAAAAAATATCGACGCTATCAGTTGCTGGCAAAGGTGTGGAGCAACAGGAACTCTCATACATTGTTAGTGGGGATACAAAATTGTACAGCCACTCTGGAAGATGGTTTGGCAGTTTCATTTAAAGTTCAACATACACTTCTCAAGTAACCCAGCTCTCTTACTCCTCGATATTTACCCTAGAGAAATGAAAACTTGTTTATACCAAAGCCGGTATATGAGTGCATGTGGCAGCTCTATTTGTAAACAACGCATGTGTTCTTCAAATGGTGAATGGAGGGGCTCCTGGGTGGCTCGGTCAGTTAAGCGTTGGACTCTTGATTTCAGCTCAGGTCGTGATCTCTCACTTCGTGGGATGAAGCCCTGCATCGAGCTCCATGCTGTCAGTGCAGAGCCTGCTTGGGATTTTCTCTGCCCCTGCCCACCCTCAAGAGACATAGACAAAGAAACATTAAACCAACAACAACAAATGGTGAATGCATAAACAAAACTAGTACACCTATACAACGGAATACTACTCGGCCATGAAAAGGAACAACTATTGATAAACGCAAGATTAATCAGTCTCAAAGGCATTATGCCAACTGAATAAAGCAAGTCTGTAAAGGTTACTACTGCATCGATTCCAAGTTTAAAACATTCTGGAATTAGGGTGCCTGGGTGGCTCAGTTGGTTAAGTGTCCAACTTCGGCTCAGGTCACGATCTCACAGTTTGTGACTTTGACCCTACATCGGGCTCTGCGCTGACAGCTCAGTACCTGGAGCCTGCTTTGGATTCTGTCTGTCTCTCTCTTTCTCTGCCCCTCCCCAACTTGTGCTCACTCTCTCTTTCTCTCTCTCAAAAATAAACAATAAAAAAAAAAAAAAGACTTTCTGGAAAGACAAAAAAGTTCAGTGGATGTCAGAGGTTGGGAGGGGGAGGAGAGTATGACTATAAAAGGATAACACAGGGGCACCTGGCTGGCTCAGCTGGTTATGCATTCGACTTTGGCTCAGATCTTGATCTCACCGTCTGTGAGTTCGAGCCCCGCTTTGGGCTCTGTGCTAATAGCTCAGAACCTGGAGCCTGTTTCAGATTCTGTGTCTCCCTCTCTCTCTGCCCTACCCCGCTCGTGCTCTGTATCTCTGAAAAATAATTAAACATTAAAAAAAATTTTAAAGGATAACATGAGGTCATTTTGGTGGGCTCACAGAACTGTTCTATATCCTGATTGGGGTGGTAGATACACGAATCTATGACAAATGTATGCCAAAAGGGTAGAGGGGAGCAAAAAGGAACTGACAGGAAACTTCTGATAATCAATAGCCCTTTCCAGCAACTTTACTCAATCCTTCAGATGACTCAGGTTCTGGTTCCTTTCTTTACACATGATATGCAAACAAAATTATATGATAGTCCTTTTACACAACACAAGCCCCATTTTTCATGACTTTTTCTTCTTATCTGAAAATTGTACGTTTCCATTGACTGCTTCTTAGTTTCCCTCTCACGTAAGCAGTTTGCCTTCTTTAAATGAAATTTTATGTCTCTCGAATTTCACAGAAGGTTTGTAACTAGAGAAGCTTTACTATTAGAAAAATCTTATTGTCACAAGTAGTGACTTAAAGTCATATTTTAAGACAGCCGGAAAAAAAAAAAAAAACCAACCCACACATCTCTTTTTCCTAAAGAGTTTGAATCCATAAACAAAATGAGACCTTTTTTTTACCTGCAATTTAAGTTAATTTCATTAAAACAGCAGTGTCATTGTTTCCTCCTTATTTCCAAGCCATTTGCTTGTTATAGGTGGTTGGATGTTATGTATTCATTTTGAAATAAATCTGCACAGCAGGAATAGTCAAGGATTTGGGAGTATTACCAGGAGCAGAACAATTTGTTCAAAACAACATCAGAATTAAAGCTTCTCCTTCTTCTCAGTCTTCTACCCACTTCAACCTTGCAAGAGGAGTATCTCTGGAATAATTTGCTCCGTTTCTTGCATACCTGCCATGCAGTGGACCCTAAGGAACACTTTATTGAGCATCCAACTGACTCTTGATTTTTTTTTTCTGACTCTTGGCAGACTCTTGACTCTTGGCAGTCAAGACTTCTGACTCTTGACTCTTGGCAGGACGCAGGGTCCTGAGATCAAGCCCCACATTGGGCTCCACACTGAGTGTGGAGCCTGCTTAAGATTCTCTCCCTCCTCTTCTGTCTGCCCCTCCCTCCCTCTTCTTTTAAGTGCCATTTTACCTCGTCCTATCAGCACCATATGTCATTACTGTTTTTAAAACCCCAAATACAAGGGGCGCCTGAGTGGCTCAGTAGGTTGAGCGTCCCACTTCGGCTCAGGTCATGATCTCACGGTTCGTGAGTTCAAATCCCCGTGTTGGACTCTGTGCGGAAAGCTCAGGGCATGGAGCCTGCCGCCTGCTTCAGATTCTGCGTCTCCTTCTCTCTCTGCCCCTCCCCTACCTGCACTCTGTTTCTCTCTCTCTCTCAAAAATAAGTAAAAATTAATAATTTTTAAAAAATAAAATAAAACCCCAATTACTTAAGAAAACCCTCACGGATTAATTGCCTGAGTGAACAAGTTTCCCATTATCATGTTCAACATAAAATATACCTCGACTCTCCACTCACAAGTTCCCACCTAAATTCAGAAACTCTTTTACTTCTACATATTGCAAACACCTGAACGTTATGCTTATTCATTCAGATGTTTATTGTTCAATTATCTGTGTGTCATAAATATATTTGGTCCATCATGGTGGTGCATTGAAGGAAATTAGCCATATTCCAGAGAAAGTTACGATCTGCCTATGCCTGCCAAGCGTGGCTCCATTCATAAATCAATACTTAATAAATTCTTTAGATGGATGATAATAAGGATGACTTTATATAACCGAAGAGGTAAAAACATTTTATCCCCCTTTTATGGCCGTGACAAAAGATTCAGAGCAAATAAGAAATTCTACCTCTAATAAGACAGTGAACCATTATCAGATCTGAATCTAATAACAATATCCAAATTTCTAGTCTTGAAGACATTTAAGATTCTGATAGAATAAAGCAACAGTAGCTTCAGGACAGTAGTTGGTTTCAGGGAAGGGCGAGCCCCAGAATATGATAACGGTCTTTGAAGTAAGGTTTGCATGATTCCTGAATGCAATCTTCCCTTCCCAGAAAGAAATCTCAAAACAGCTCTGAGAAACCAATTGCAATAGATCTTGATCAAACTTGGCATTTACTTCAAAACACATATTCTGTCCACAAACAGCAATACCTAGCTCGTGTGTTGAATAGAGCAGATTGGAAAGCATTCGATGTGAAAGACATTCTGAAAACGAAAAGCAACTTAGGGGATGCAAACGAATCGGTCAGAATTTAAAACCTTATACCCATATGTGAAACGAACTATTTCTGACCCTTGGAGATAAACTCCTCGTTTAGAAACAAGTATCAGGCTCTGCATATGGTAGACTTGCAGAACAGGGTCAAAGAGCTTTCATAATTTCATCACATCGACTGCAAAACATTTGCAAATGTGGGCCATTATTTTTTCATTTGATTTTCTTCTCTGAACCTCCCTTACCTCAGTAAACACAGATTTTATAATAACGGTGTCTATTTTTCTCAGAAGTTTCCCCAGATTAGGAGAGTGGCCCTGCGCCCACACAGTACTCGAGATCGCATAACCAAAAACAGCAAATTTCTCTTTATTCTCCGGAACTTATTTCAGGCTTAGAGCACAGAAAACCCTCTGGGCTGCTACTGTGTCTGAAAAGACAACTAAGGCAGGCAATCACCTGGTAGGCATGTTTAAATAAATCATTTTGCATTGCTTTGTGCTTTTGCAAGATTATCACATCTTCGACAGGAAGATACATTGAAGGAAATGATGGAAACAGACTCTTTATTCATTCAATAGAAGGGTCTCCAAAGGGTTCAGTCTTGAACTTGGATTTGAGAAATGTTAACAGGGAAAACTGATCCTTCATGGTCAGGTTATAACAGTAGTCACTAGAAAAGGGATTTTTGTGTGTTCTTTACCATTCTGGATATTGATTGATAAGCTTTTAAAGAAACCTTTAAAAAATATTTCTCAACCCTTAGAGGGCTCATAGTTTCTGCCTACAAACTTGACCTAAGTTCTTTTACCTTATTCTAACTTATTTCAAATGAGAATGCGGAAATCCACGTATGTCGTAAATATGCTTGGCCTTAACGTTGGCCCCCTTGAAAAGCAGACTCTGAGGTGAGGATGTGGATGCAAATGCTTCATCTCGGAGGTGAGCGCGGGGAACAGACGTGAAGAAGTAATAAAGGAGAGGAAAGCTAATACAGTGTGTGTTCACAAGCAGGTTACCACTGCGGGTAACTGGACCTTAAACTTGCTGGGATCCTCTGAAAACCCACATGGAATGGACTAGGGTTGGAGAGAGGAGAGAAGACGGAGTATTTCTTCACAGGTCGCCTCCCCCATTGGTTAAGTTTGTCTCAGGGGGCATGAACACCCCCCCCCACCCATACTTCCATGCAACGCCTGTGTGTGGCACAAGGCTTCCAGGCCAGAGAAAGCCCTCAGCCAGGAAAGAAGACAGATACAGGTGCTTATATTGGGAAGCTAAGAGGTACTGAGAACGGTCTTTATTTGCAGCTGCAGGTGAACTCTGGCAGGCCAAAGAAATATGGGACAGGATGTCAACAGTGTCAGCTCCATACTCGGTTCTCCATCTCAAGAGCGCTTAGTAGAAGTTATGGGGCAACGAGAGGGAGGAACATGAATATGGATTTCAAATCATTAAACCTGACCGGCAAGAAGCTCGTGGTTACTAAGTGAGCCCTGGTCTTATTACAAAGCATTAATGTTTAAAGAAGCTGCTAGAGGTTATCTGACCAGTGGTTTATCCTTACCAATGATGACTGTCCTTCCTTTCTTTCTCCTTTCCCTGGTGGCCAATGATGCGATTTAGAAATAGGAAGGTATTAAATAGAGGAACTGTGGTCCTTGCAGGACTGAAAAGTTTGCATGGAACCTTCCCACTATTGCATTTAATGTATGTGTGAGGGGAGCCTGGGTGCCTTAGTCGGATAAGCGTCCGACTTGGGCTCCGGTCATGATCTCACGGTTTGTGGGTTCGAACCCCGTGTGGGGCTCGGTGCTGACAACTCGGAGCCTGGAACCTGCTTTGGATTCTGTGTCTCCCTCTCTCCCTGCCCCTTCCCCACTCACACTCTGTCTCTCTCTCCCAAAAATAAATAATTTAAAAAACATTAAAAAATTAAATATATATATAGATGTGATCTGCAGAAAATTGTCACCTACGTTGCTCAATACTCCTACTTAGACACACATGTGAAAAAGTTACCCATGCCTGAAGTTTGCTTTTCTTGACACCAAATATGCAAGTGTCTTTTCCAACACCATTTCTCCGATTCTCTTAAAACCCGCTGGATAGCCAACAACTCAACCTAATTCTGATAGAAACTCCCCAGAGTTAGCACAGACCCTGTAGGTTAAGGGCTCAGTCTCACAAGATTGCCCCGAATTCAGTCGCCAATCTCAAGTTCCAGATTGCCACCCATACCTCTCACTGGCTGGCTACAAATCTGATAGCCAAATTCAGGTTCAAGAATATGCTAGAATGACCCAAAACTCAGGAACGTACTTTACTTACTATTACTGGTTTGTTATAAAGGATACTCAGAATGGCCAAATGGATACGGCAAGGTATTGGGGGGCATGAGTGGTGCAGCTTCCATACACTCTCTGGGTGAGCCACCTCCAGGACTCATCAATGTGCTCACCAACCTGGGAACTCCATGGACCCTGTTGTTTACAGTTCTTCTGGAGGTTTCATTATGTAGACATGGTTGACCGAATCATTGGCCATCAGTGATTGAATTCAATCTCCTGGCCCTCTCCCTTACCTGGAGGTGGGAAGTGAGGAGGCTGAACGTTCCAACCCTCTCATCATGGCTTGGTCTTTCTGGTGACCAGGCCTCTGAAGCAGTCTAGGGGGCCCCCAGCCACCCCCTTAGCACGAATAAGATGCTCTTATCACTCAGACGAATCCAAGGAGCTCTGTGCCAGGAAACAGGGACAAAGACCACATATTTATTTTGTATTATGCCACAATGCCTTCATATCAGGTAAAATGTTGAGGTGCCAGGGTAGCTGAAATTTCTCCCCTCCTGTGAACAAGGAAATTTCAGCAACTGAGGATGTTGCCATTTTGAGCCTTGGCCATTAAGAATCTTAGAGTCAAAAATGAACAACTCAGGCAACAATAGATGTTGGTGAGGATGCAGAGAAAAGCCGACCCTTTTGCACTGCTGGTGGCAATGCAAACTGGTGCAGCCACTCTGGGAAACAGTATGGAGGCCCCTCAAAAAATTAAATATAGAACTACCCTAGGACCCAGCAATGGCACTACTGCTAGGAATTTATCCAAAGGATACAAAAATGCTGATTCGAAGGGGCACATGCACCCCCATGTTTATAGCAGCACTATCAACAATAGCCAAAGTATGGAAAGTGCCCAAATGTTCATTGACTGATGAGCGGATAAAGAAAATGTGGTGTAGGTATATATGTACAGGCACACACACGCACGCACGCACGCACACACACACAATGGAGTGGAATATTACTCGGTTAATAAAAAAGAATGAAATCTTGCCATTGCAACAACATGGAAGGAACTGAAGGGTACTATGCTAAGTGAAATAAGTCAGTCAAAGACAAATATCATATGACTTCACTCATATGTGAAATTTCAGAAATTCAACAGATGAACATAGGGGAAGGGAAGGAAACATTAAGATACAAACAAAAAGGGAGGCAAACCAGAAGAGACTCTTAAATATAGAGAAGAAACTGAGGGCTGCTCAGTTTGTTGGAGGGGCACTTGGGGAATGGGTTAAACTGGTGATGGGCATTGAGGAGGGCACTGTTCAGGATGAGCACTGGGTGTCATATGTAAGACATATATCACTGGGTTCTACTCTTGAAACCAAGACTACACTATATGTTAACTAATCTGAAAAGAAATTAAAAAAAAAAAAAAAAAAAAGAACCTTAGAGCCGAATGTGTAGATCATATGGACTACTTTTTTTATTATTATTTATTTATTTATTTTTGAGAAAGAAAATGACAGAGCACAAGTAGGGTAGGGACAGAGAGAGAAGAGACACAGAATCGGAAGGAGGCTCCAGGCTCCGAGCTGTCAGCACAGAGCCCGACGCGGGGCTCGAACTCACAAACCGTGAGATCATGACCTGAGCTGAAGTCGGACGCTTAACCGACTGAGCCACCCAGGCTCCCCTGGACTACATATTATATTCTAAATCTTTATCCTCCCCATCAATTTAATGTTTTAGATACTCACTAGCCAAACACAACATGGTCTTATGATGATAACTTCATACAGCGAGACTTGTACAGAATTAAATATGAATGGGGGCGCCTGGGTGTCTCAGTCGGTTGAGCGTCCGACTTCGGCTCAGGTCATGATCTCGCAGTTCGTGAGTTCAAGTCACACGTCAGGCTCGGTGCTGACCGCTCAGAGCCTGCAGCCTGTTTCAGATTCTGTGTCTCCTTCTCTCTCTGACCCTCCCCCGTTCATACTCTGTCTCTCTCTGTCTCAAAAATAAACGTTAAAAAAAATTTTTTTTAATCTTTAAAAAAAACCAAAGAATTAAAATATGAATGTTCCATTTACTGTGCCTCTAACACGCGACATAGTCTCTCCCACCTAAAAGTAATCAAACTTAACATCTGCATGTATATCTGTTCAGTCTTTTTTCTATATGTTTACATAGAATTAGAAGCATACATTTATGAGTATGAATAGGAGAATCCTATTCATGTTCAAAAAACACGTGTGTGCAGATAGGTACACATACTTCCATATCTTGAACTTGTTTACATAACGTCTTAAACCTTACAAGATACTATTCCTTGACAACACACACAGAACTTTCTCAATCCTTTTATTTTTAAATTGCATCCCAAAATTAAGACTTTTTTTTTTTAAAGAGAGAGTGCATGCATGCAAGCTGGAGAGAGGGGCGGAGGGAGAGAGAAAGAGAGAGAGAGAATCTTAAGCAAGCTCCAAGCTCGGCATGGAGCCCAACATGGGTCTCCATCCCACAACCCTGGGATCATGACCGAACCCGAAATCAAGGGTTGGACACTTAACCAACTGAGTCCCCCAAGAGCCCCCGAAGTAAGAATGTTTAATAATTTAATTAAGCATCTCTCTAAGGATGGGTATTTAGGTTGCTTCTAATGATTTACAAATATAAACGACTCGGGAATTCTGCACGAAGCAGGCAAGAAGCAGAACATTTGAAGTTACTATTTGACAGGGTGGCCCAGAACTTTTCGAACACCTTTGACACGTCTGGAGAGTTCGGATCTCATCTCCCTAAGGTAGAACCCAGGCGATGCCCCTCCACAGGTTCCTTTCAGCTAGGGCACAATCTTGCAACTTCAATATACCCGTGCTGAAGCTTGATTTGGTAGTGAGCAGCTTCCACGCTTAATCCACTTTCCAGGGTAGGGTGGCCGCAGAAGCATCTGGGTGTCAAGGGAGAAAGTAGCAGGAGAGCTGAGCTCCTGCTACAGAAGTATCCTTGGTGCTGTGAGCAGTATCTACTTCAGTCAAGCCTCCGACATAGTAGCTATTCAGGCTGCAGCATCTAGGGTTAGGCAGCAGCAGAAACAGCAATCTCTTGGGGCGCCTCGGTGGCTCAGTTGGTTGAGCGTCCCACGTCAGCTCGCCTCAACATCTCGCAATGCGTGAATTCGAGCCCTGCATCAGGCTCTGTGCTGACAGCTTGGAGCCTGGAGCCTGCTTCGGATTCTCTGTCTCCCTCTTTCTCTGCCCCTGCCCTGATCATGCTTTGTCTTTCTCTCTCTCTCCCTTTTTCAGAAATAAAAATAAAACATCGAAAAGAAGCAGCAGTCTCATGGTTAAAAACTCCTTCTATCCCAATGTTTACTTCTTCCTTGTCAATTTTTATCTTGCATATTTGTGATTTTTCCTTTTGTTCTTAATTGGGTTGGGTAGTGGTTTGTCTATTTTTGTTGACTTTTTCAGGGTGACATTTTATTTATTATTCCTACTGTTTTTCTGGGGTTTTTTTTTTGCCTCATGCATACCACTTATTATGTCTATTGATTCTGTGTCTGATTTCTTCTGAATTATGATGCTGTCGGTTTCAGAGAGTTGAGTTCATTTATATGCACTTGTATTTTTATTGCTCAGATTTAAGACAATATATTCTTTGAACCGATCACTATTTTGTTGCTCATATATTCTAATATATGTTTTTATTATTATTACATTAAAGAAATTCTGCAGTTTTGATTTATATTTCTTATTTTACAATAGAGTGATGTATAGTTTTAAAATTCTCAAGTGAAAGGGTCTTTTTGTTATCTGATTTTGTTATTGCACTGTGAAAATTTTGTGATATTCTTTCTACTTTATGAAGCCTATTGAAGGATTTTGTGACATAATATATGGCTTATTTTTATGAATTTTTATGTGTGCTTGAAAAATGCACATTCTCTAACATTTGAGCAAAAAATTCAAAGTAAGTCCACATGACCTAACTTAATGATATTTTATGGACATTCCAAATCTTTAACAATTTGCTTGTTCATATGAGTTGTCTTGGGCTGCAATTGGTGTGTTAAATTTATCTATTATTATTGTGTTTCTATTTTTTCTTGCATACTGTGTCTACTATGAGATTTGAAACACCTGTTTTTCTGTTTTGTTTGTACATATTTGCTATACCTTTATGTGTTTGACTCTTTATGAATCACTTTATTACATGTATGTAGCACAAGCAAAATAATTTTTATTAGTTTAATATTTATTAATTTTTGAAAGAGAGAGACACAGTATGAGCAGGAGAGGGGCAAAGAGAGAGGAAGACACAGAATATGAAGCAGGCTCCAGGCTCTGAGCTGTCAGCACAGAGCCCAACATGAAGCTTGAACTCACCAACCGCGAGATCATGACCTGAGCCGAAGTTGGATGCTTAATCGACTGAGCCACCCAGGTGCCCCAAGCAAAATAAATTTGAGAATCAACTGGAAAATTCCTTTCTTTTAAAAGGTGACATAAGCTCATTTACATTTATTGACAAGACTAATATAGGTGATCTCAACTCTGTAATTTTATTTTTCTGGTGGTATTATCCTATATTTACCATGTTTCTCTGCATGGTCTGTTTCCTTGTATTATTTTTAAAATTATTTTGATATATATGGAATTTGTATTTTTTGGTTCCATTGGTTTTCATTCTATTATTTCCTTTGATATTGCTGTTAGTCCCAATTTACTTTACATAGGCTTCTAGGATTTATTTTATCAGGTTTGAATGATATCTATTGACTAACGTTTATTACATATATGTAGTCAGTGTTCATATCCTACATACTATTTCTTTCTTCCTCAATTTTTTTAAATACAATGTATTCTCAAATTGGTTTCTATACAACACCCAGTGCTCATCCCAACAGGTACCCTCATCAATGCCCATCAGCCACGTTCCCCTCTCCCCCAGCCCCCATCAACCCTCAGTTTGATCTCGGTACCTAAAAGTCTCTTATGGTTTGCCTCCCTCCCTCTCTGTAACTTTTTTTTTCCCATTTCCCTCCCTCATGGTCTTCTGTTAAGTTTCTCAAGATCCACATATGAGTGAAAACATATGATATCTGTTTTTCTCTGACTGACTTATTTCACTTAGCAGAATACGCTCCACTTCCATCCACGTTGCTGCAAATGGCCAGATTTCATTCTTCCTCATTGTCAAGTAGTATTCCATTGTGTATATAAACCACATCTTCTTTATCCATTCATCAGTTGATGGACATTTGGGCTCTTTCCATAATTTGGCTATTGTTGAAAGCTCTGCTATAAACATTGGGGTACAAGTGCCCCTATGCATCAGTACTCCTATATCCCTTGGGTAAATTCCTAGCAGTGCTATTGCTGGGTCATAGGGTAGGTCTATTTTTAATTTTTTGAGGAACCTCCACACTGTTTTCCAGAGTGGCTGCATCTTGCTTCTTTACTCATTTATTATTTTTGTCTATTTGTTGTTGTTGTTGTTCGTTGTTTAATCTTTTGTTTAACTTCCAGTTAGTTAACATACAGTGTAATATTAGTTTCATGTGTACAATTTAGTCATTCAACACTTACATACAACACCTGGTGCTCATCACAAGTGCACTCCTTAATCCCTATCACCTATTCACCCATTCCCCCCACCTACCTCCCTTCTGGTAACCATCAGTTTGTTCTCTATAATTGGTATTTTGCTAAAAAATGGGGTGGGCAGGGGTGCCTGAGTGGCTCAGTCGGTTAAGCGTCTGACTCTTAATTTCGGCTCAGGTCATGATCTCATGGTTTGTGAGTCTGAGCCCTGCTTCGGGCTCTCCACCGACAATGCAGAATCTGCTTGGGATTCTCTCCCTCCCTGTCTCTCCTGCCCCTCCCTGTTCTCTCTCTCTCTCTCTCTCCTCAAAATAAATAAATAAAATACACTTGAAAAAAACAAGGTGGGAAAATTTGGACTTGCAAAGGGAGATAAGAGTCTAGATCATAAACTACTGCCCAGATGCCCTGACCAGAATGTTCAAACTTAAAAGGACTAGCAATACCGAACTTGGTGAGAATACAGAGTGATGAGAAATCTCATACATTGATGATGGGAGTGTAAATTTGTACAACCACTTTGCAAGCTGTTTGGTAGTTTCTCGTAGAGCTAAAAACATCTTATACCTTTTACATGAACAGTTCTCTACAACTGACTATATCCCCAAGAGAAATGAGTGTTTATGTTCACCAAAAGACATGCTTAAGAACGTTCAATGCAGGGTTATTTGTAAGACGTAAACATAAATAGGAAAAAACTCAGATGTCAATCGAGTAGAACTGAGAACTAAATTGATATGTATACATAAACTCACTACTCAACAACAATGAAAATGCTCAAAACCTCGGCCAACAGCACCTACACAGATGTCTCGGTCGAATTATCAAACAACAGAAGTTAGTCGCAAAATAGTACATGCTGCATAATTCCACTTATGAGAACTTCAAAAGCCGGCAAGATAGTCAACAATAACAATACCAGAAGTCAAAATAATGGTCACCTTTGCAGGATAATAGTTGGGAAAGGACATGACAGAGCTCTCCGGGAAGTTGGAAATGTTCTACACGTGCACACACATGTAAGATTTCATTGAGCCGTACATTTAAGATTTATGCACATTACTTTATGCGGTTACTTTTCTTAAGACTGTATTTTTCAGGGGCACCTTAGTGGCTCAGTCGGTTAAGCGTCCGATATCAGTTCAGGTGATGATCTCGTGGTGCCTGAGTTCGAGCCCTTCATCAGGCTCTGTGCTGACAGCTCAGAGCCTGGAGTCTGCTTTGGAGTCTGTGTCTCCCTCTTTCTCTGCCCCCTCCCCTGCTCATGCTCTCTCTCCGTCTCAAAAATAAACAAATGTGAAAAAAAGATTGTATTTTTTTTTTTTAATTTTTTTTTTTCAACGTTTATTTATTTTGGGGACAGAGAGAGACAGAGCATGAACGGGGGAGGGGCAGAGAGAGAGGGAGACACAGAATCGGAAACAGGCTCCAGGCTCTGAGCCATCAGCCCAGAGCCTGATGCGGGGCTCGAACTCACGGACCGCGAGATCGTGACCTGGCTGAAGTCGGACGCTTAACCGACTGCGCCACCCAGGCGCCCCAAAAAAGATTGTATTTTTAAGTAACCTCTCCACCCTACGTTGGGCTTGAGCTCACAACCCCAAGATCAAGAGTCGCACGCTCCACCGACTGAGCCAGGCAGGTGCCCCACTATGTTTTAATACACACACAGACACACACACAGACACACACACACACACCTTCCCTAGCAGGAAATCACAATAGGGAGTGGAAGTACATGGAAGCAGTTCCTGACGGGAAAGAAAGGCAGAAGAGCTGGGAAGGCATCTGGGAGGGCAGAGCAGACCACTAGTAGTCGGTTTTGTCCACTCTTGTCCAACTAGTCTCCACTTGTGCCGAACCTCACTCCGGGAAATACACATAATCCCAGGTATTATCTGGCTTTGTCCACTGTGACTGTCAAAGTAATGATAGGAAGCATGTCGTTTTGTTTCCCTCAGTCACCCAAGGCTGTCACGGGAGCGTGGATTAACCGTCTGATGCTACCCTTTGAGCTGTCACTACCGTCAACACCTGTTAGGGAGCCCCCACATTCCACCTTTAACCAGATAAGGCTCTAAGTTGACTGACCACCAGGGCGAATTGATACGGTTTTTGTGGTCACGCTGTGCCCCCTCTCTTTATCACTGTCACCTTTACACGCACCAGGAAGCACTGTGCATTACCGTGTGCTCTTCAAGCTTGTTGAAATTCACTACCACTCCTCTGCTGGCCTTCTTACTCACGTATCTCAGGATTTGGGGTTTGCTAGATGAGCCGAGGAGAAGGAGGTCACATAATCAATAAAATAAGCACATTCTGCTTCTTAGTTTAGGGGAAGGTAGGTGAAAGAGCCCCAAAACATTAATGGTTGAGGTTTTGCTGGTGATACAAGTTTATATTCATCCCTTGAAGCTCTGCCACACTGGGAGCTCAAATAAATACGCACTGTCTTAAGTCCTGTGCCGAACTTCTCAGAAAGAAGACTGGAAGGTTTCTGGACGCCTGGGTAACTCAGTCCGTTGGCTGTCTGACTTTGGCTCGGGCCATGATCTTGTGGTCTGTGGGTTCGAGCCCCGTGTCGGGCTCTGTGCTGACAGCTCAGAGCCTGGAGTCTGCTTTGGATACAGTGTCTCCCTCTCTCTGCCCCTCCCCTGCTCATATTCTGTCTGTCTGTCTCTATCTCTCTCTCAAAAGTAAATAAATGTTAAAAAAAAATTTTTAAAGGAAGCCTGGAAGGTTTCTTCTCTCTTCTGGGTTTGTGCCTCCTTTTATGATACTCCATTATCTTTCCTTTCCATCACTCAGCTCAACCACCAACACAGCTGCCCAACCTGTCCTGATATTCACCACTACCCTTTGCCATCATGCATCTATTAATTTGACAAATATTTGTTGATATTCTGGGATATGTGAACAGCAGTAGATCTAAGAAGATGTGGAAAGCAAGGTACTTACTGCAAGCTGTGGTCCCCAAAACGGAGGCTCTGAGATGAGGACTGTCATCAGTAACTTTAATAGACTAATTTGAGGATCAGCCCCTGTGAAAGATAAGAAGGAAGCAAGGTCGGGCGACAGGCAATGTTGGTCTGACCCAGGGGTGGGTCTGAAAGTTGTGACCCTCTAATCACATGGCTAGTTCCTCTGGCAACCAGCTCCCATCTTGAAGCTCTCTAGAGGCCTGCCAAGAGTAACCTCATTAGCATAAACTCAAGTATGGTTAGAAGAGGCTTTTAGGAGTAACAGAAGACATGTGAATCACACCTCGGGAAATTCCCAAGATTGTAGAGCTCTGTGTCAGGAACTGGAAACAAAAACCAAATATACATTGATTATGCCACACCTACCTCCCAGCCTTTAAACCTACCTCCTTCAAATTTTACACTCTCAACACACTGGCTTTCTTTCTTTTCCTGTAACAAGCCAAGGTCTTTCCTCACTCAGAGCCTCTTAGTTACTTTCCTGTTTATCTGTTGTTGTGACATTCTGTGACATTTTCAGAGCTGTCTCAATCTCATCATTCAGTTTGAATAATGAGAAGGTGATCAAATGTCACCTTCTCAACAAGGTCCTCCCTAACCATCCACCTCTCTGCTCTGCTAACACCTCCTGGGAACTATGTGCCAAGCACTCTCAAACCACCAAAACAACCTAAATTAATTAATTTAGTCCTTATGACAACTTTGTAAATTAGTTACTGTTACTCTGATTTCATAGATGAGGAAACTCTATGAAATGAGTCACAAAGGTCTTTTTTTAATGTTTATTTATTTGTGAGAGAGAGAGAGAGACAGAGACAGTCTGTCTCCTGGAAAATCCACACAATCGTCTCAAAACCATCTATATATTAAAATCATCTAGGGGTGCCTGGGTGGCTGTCGATTCAGCGTGTGACTTCAGCTCAGCTCAGGTCATGATCTCACAGTTTGGGAGTTCGAGCCCCGTGTCGGGCTCTTTGTAGACAGCTCAGAGCCTGGAGCCTGCTTCTGTGCCTCCCACTTTCTCTGCCCCTCCCCCGCTAGTGCTCTCTCTCTCTCTCTCTCTCTGTCTCTCTCAAAAATAAATAAAAACAGTTAAAAAAAAAAAGTTAAAAAAATAAATAAATAAAATCCTCTAAACGGACACAGACAAAATGCTTGGGTCCATGACACCCACCAGACCAATTAAACCAGGATATCTGAGGGCACGGCCTAGGCATGTAAAATTTTAAAACTTACAAGATGATTCCAACAGTCAGTCAGGATGGACAATAAGGGTCACCATTTGACCAACTCAAAATAAATAGAATACAATTATTCAGAACACAGTAAGAGGGATGGGGGACTGAGGTCCTACTATAGAAGCCTCTCACTGTAAATTTGCATGCTGTGCATGAGAGGCTGTCATGTTGATATGGTGACCACGTGACTTCCAATCTCAGCCTCATCAAAGCCAGAACATCCACCGCTAATTTAACTCTAGCCGATTACGCAGAGCCTGGCTTTTCCAAGACCAGTTTCTAACTGGAAGAAAAGGCTGTTCTTCAGCAGACGATCTTTCCATTTTCCTCTCTCCTGGGCTTTTGGGGGCACCAAGGGAGCTATACATATACAAAGAACACACTTATGAGGAGGTAATATATTAGGAATGATGCCAAGCTGATCATCACTGGGCAAGCAAATTCTGTGCTTGAATTAGAGGGGCGTGTTACTTTGCTCTGCAAGGAGCAATAGAAGCGTGAAGGGCCACCCAGACAGTGCGACTTCATTTGAGTAGTTAGCATTTCATGTGAAAGCCAACTCTCCTCGGTCGTGTCTGTCTGTCTGTCTGTCTCACAGGGGGAGGATATGCATACGGCTAGAAACACAACCACACGCATATCAGAGAGAAGCGGCTACCTTATGCCATGGTAATAGCCCTCAAATCTCAATGGCTTCAAACAACAAACACCAAAGGCTCTTCTTCACAAGGGGGTGTTCAGTGTAGATCAGCATCGGCTTCTGATCTCTGTTGTTCTCTGTAACCCAGGCTGAGGGGGACGCCAGCTCTGTACCTACACAGTTGCTGAGGCAAACCAAAGGGCAGTGGATCACGCGCTGTCTCTCGAAGCTTCTACCCAGAAGCGACAGGCATTCCTTCCGCTCACATTTCGCTGGGCAGGGCAGATCGTACGTCTCCCCCTAACTCCAAAGGGTCAGGGAAATTTGATTCTGCAATATGCCCAGGAGAACTGGAAGTATTTGGTAACAGGGCGAGTGGTGATCAGAACTTGGACTGCACTGGTAAACACAGAGAGTTAATACCAACAGTACTGGCTAGTAATTGGGAAGTACGGTTTCTGTTTTGGGCTTTCCTATTCATAACTGGCTTGACAAAATCTCTGTGTTTTCCCACTTTAAATAGAAGTTAGGCTTTTTATTTTTTCATTATTATTACAGGTCATTATTTTTGCAAGTCAATGTCTCTCAAGTGTCTAAACGCTGGTCCATGATAAGGCATTTATCAGGATCCAGAGAAATGAAAAATCAAATTAAAAGGGAAATGGAATGACTCCACCATTATTGTTAGATCTCATTTTATGTGCATCAAACTTCATTTTATTTGGAACAGAATGTTGGTGATAACCACCATGTATTATTACCTTAAGCTTTTAATAATAGTTACAGTCAAATGGATACAGGGCTTTCACTGGTCTAAATACATTATAAAATGAATCCATTTAATCCTTACAACAATCTTATCAAGTAGGTACTATTATTATCCCTATCTTATGGATGAAGCTGAGATAAATTAAATCATTTCTCAAGGTCATACTGCTACTAAAGAGTGGGATCTGAATTCAAATCCAGGCAACGTAGCTCCAGAATCTTCTCTCACCACGCTATCACACTTGGAAAAATAAAGTTCAGAAACAACTACTGTTAACCCAAACCTGGGTTTTAATTTTTTTAATTCAAATCTCTTTTACAGTCTACTCTAAAACATTAAGAAAAATACTGAGAAATCAGTGTGTCCCAAAGAATCACTAGGTTATAGTACTTATTAAGATACAATTGCAGATCCTGAGAAATCATACACTCACATTTTGAAGCTTCTTCCACATTATGGAAATCAATTTTACCCCATATTTCCATAATATTCTGTTTATTGAAACAGTAAGAGAAACAAGCAGAACTAAATATAATTTTCCACTTATCTGGGAGGATAAAATTCCAACGAAGTCAGGAAATGTTTGGACCAATTCTCCTTAAAATTATACTGAAATTATCTGCACTTTTCCTTTTCCTGTATCATAGCATTTAATTCTACTTCTTGATAGGATGGTGTATATCTTTCCTAATAGCTTCTTGGACAGAAAAATTGTTTCATATTGTTGGCTGTGGCTCTAAATAAACCTTACACAACGCTCTACCCACCCTAGGCACTTAATTCAAATTTGCTTGACTAAATGAGCAACTACATTTCCGTTTCTTTTGATGTGACTCTAGCACATATCAGGGAGAACAGAAGGGGATAAAGGCAGTCTTCTTTGCAAGTAAAATGCTTTCACTCTTAGGGATGGTGGTGAATAACCCAATGGGGCACCTACATTGCCTAGACTTCAAGGAACTAGACCAGGTTCCTACCTGTCAAGTACCACCCCTGGAGCATGCATATTAGGCAAGGAACTCTACAGAGTTGGCAGAAGACAGCACAGGGCCCACATGGAGCATGAAATGGAGACCAGGATGAATAGATAAAGCCAGGACTTAGCACCTGAACGCACCAGTAGTGATCCAGCCAGCAGAAAGAGCATCTGCAGAGGAGGGCTGGAAGAATAGCACTTCTTAGTACATACAACTGCTGTCAGTTGAAGGTGGGACTTCTATTCCACGTTCTATCTGAGGCCAGAAATACAGCTGACGCTTGAACGAGGTGAGAGTTAGGAGGGATGATCCATACACAGTTGAAAATACCTGATGAGGGGGCAATTGGCGGGCTCGGTCGGGAGAGCATGTGACTCTTGATCTCAGAGTCGTGAGTTTGAGCCCCACATGGGGTATAGAGATTATTACTAAAACAAAAATAGACCTATAAGAAGATCCCTGTCTAACTTTTGACTCCCCCAAAATTTAACTATTAATATTAACTAGCTTACTGTGGACTGAAAGCCTTACCGATAACATAGTCAACTAACACATATTCTGTAAGCCAAAGAAAAGAAAATTTTATTAAGAAAATCATAAGAAGGAGAAGATACAGTCCCCATACTGTATTGCGTATAAGTGGACCCATGCAGTTCAAGCCCATGTTGTTCAAGAGGCAACTGTACCTTCATGTCAATGCCCTTCAGACAAACACCCACCAGGAACACATCGGTGGTTGAACAAGTTGGATTTATTACTCCTTGTGGTGAAAGAGAATATACATCATGGGGAATCATAGGCTCAGTAAGACGGTGATAGAACTTATTACACAATTGGGGTTTCCCCTGAGTTATTTGAGGGAGGGACTGAAGAAGCAAGGATTCGCTTTTTTTTTTTTGATCTTTGAAAGACTGAGAGAGAAAGAGCACAAGCGTGGGCAGGGCAGAGAGAGAGAGAGAGAGAGAGAGGGAGAGAGGGAGAGAGGGAGAGAGAGAATCCCAAGCAAGCTCTGTGCTGTCAGTGCAGACCCCGACGCGGGGCTCAATCCCGCGAACCGTAAGATCATGACCTGAGCCAAAATCAAGAGTTGAAGGTGTAACCGACTGAACCACCCAGGTGCCCCAGCAGGAATTCACTTTAAATTGGATGTTGAGGACAGTGGGTGGAATTCTATGATTGGGTGTTTTGTGGGAGGCACAGTAACCCTGATTCTCTGTGTTTAGACAAAATTATGAAATGACGTTGTTTTCTTTCATCTCATCAAACTCTTGGAGTAATCTTGTCAATATCTGGTATTCTATAAGATTGTGTCCAAGAGAAGAACAAAATAGCCCAGCATCAGACAACTCCTATATGGTATTAAGGTCTAGCTGTGAACATCAAATCAGTTCTGGAGGTAACAGGCTGCTTTTTCCTTCCTGACTTAGGATATTAGGTCTTGAAGTTGGTAACAAATCGGTAATTGTAACTGATTTCAGATGTAAAAGAATGAAAGTAAGGTGGTTCCTGACGCTAAGCCTTCCTGACGCTAAGCCTTAAGCATAAGCAGGTTATGCATAGCATTATGTATTTCTGGACTTTCTAGAAATCTCTATTCTTTAATAAAGACCAAGGGAGGGGTGCCTCGCTGGGTCAGTGAGTGGAGCATGTGACTCTTGATTTCCAGGTTGTGACTTCGAGCCCTACATAGGAGGTAGAGATTATTTAAAAAAACAAAAGTTTAAAAAAGAGGACCAAGGCAGATAAAAAAAAATCCCACACCCCTGTCAATTTATCTGTAGGTAAAGTTGACAAGAAGCAAGTACACCCTAGTCTGAAGTGAATCGTGTCCCCCTAAATTCATATATTGAAGCCCTATACCCCCAGTGTGATGGTATTTGAACATGGGGCCTTTGAGAGGTGATTTAGGTCAGACAAGGTCATAAGAACAGGGCCCTCAAAAAAGAGGTAAAGAGAGCACACGGACATGATGGCTATCCACAGGCCAGAAGGAGAACTCTCACTAGAACCTGACCATGTTGGCAGCCTGATCTTGGACTAGCAGTCTTCAGAACTGTAAAAAAAAAAAAAAAAAAAAAAAAAGAAATTTCTGTTGTTTTAAGCCACTCAGTATATGGTATTCTGTTACGGCAGCCTGAGCAGGCTAGGTCACATCTACAGGTATTGGGCCAAAGATGGAGAATGTGGGACACCTGGGTGGTTCAGTCGTTTGTGCTGCCAACTTCGGCTCAGATCATGACCTCAAGGTTGGTGAGTTTGAGCCCCACATTCTGCTCTGCCCCGACAGCTCAGAGCCTGGAGCCTGCTTCGGATTCTGTCCTCCTCTCTCTGCCCCTCCCCTGCTTGTGTTCTCTCTCTCTCTCTCTCTCTCTCTCTCAAAAATAAACAAACATTAAAAAAAATTTTTTTTAAAGAAAGATCTCATTTTGTCCATGTGAGTGAGTCTCCAGGCCCAAGTGGTGAGTTCTATAGCTTTACCTCCTGAGAAGTGAGGCTAGGTTGCTGATTAAATAGTAATCAGGGTTACGCTGTAAACCTAAATTGTCAAAATTGGATGCTCTTGCAAGTAGCTGAATGGACTCTGCCCTCCCTTCATGGTTCCAGAAATGGGGCAGCCCATTAGCTAGGGCAAGCCCACTATTTTGCCAGATTTCACACCAATTCCCCAGATCAGCTGGGTGCCTGCAGAACACTGTTTTCCTATAAGGTTTCCCTGGGACCAGGAAAGTCATTTTTACCTCCCACGTCCATCTCTCGTTTCCTTTAAACACAAAATGATGTCAAATGACTGAGTTTCAACCATTGTATTTTGCGCCGAAAGGCAAAAAAAAAGAAAAAAGAAAAAATCTGTTTATTTCTGAGCTTGTCCAGCAAAGTGAATAGTTTGTGTTTCCTGACGTTGTATTAACTGGCAGTGCTATTCCCAGACATCTGCCACTTTAAGGATGGACAAAGGAAAGTGGGAGTCCTGACAACCCAAAGGAAGGACCTCCATGGATAGCTTTATCTCCGAATCTTGGCAAACTCAGAACCTTCTAGAACTGGGTGCTGCAATTGCCCTTGGAGGACCATTTCTCCTTCTCAACCGGATATTAGCTTCTTAGTGCCTTCCATGGTTCTTTTGTCACAATAGCCTCCAATATGATCATCTTCTTGACTGAGCTAACCTTGTCGCAGCCTACCAATGGGGCCTGTGTACCCACCATTAACCGTCTCTGCCCCAACACACGCAATACACAGAATCATAGTCCCACATCAGTAAGAAACCCCCACCCTTTCTCTCTTCTAAATCTAGCAAATAGGGACTTGACTCCGTTGTGAGAACCAGTTTTGAAACTTCTCCTGATATTTACCTTCAGCTGTCCTCCCTGCAGGCAGGGATGACTCATGAGTCCTGACAATGACTTGCACAGAATGGCTTGTCTTTTCATTAGAAAGGTGCGATGAATGAATGTCAAGAGAGTCACCGTATATTAGAAAAAATCTCTATTAGGGGCACCTCAGTGGCTCAGTTGGTTGGGCATCCGGCTTCGGCTCAGGTCATGATATCGTAGTCCATGAGTTCGAGGCCCACGTCAGGCTCTGTGCTGACAGCTCAGAGCCTGAAGCCTGCTTGGGATTCTGTGTCTCCCTCTCTCTCTGCCCGCCTTCCCCGCTCACACTCTGTCTCTCAAAATAAAATAAAAACATAAATTGTTTTTAAATCTCTTTTACAATAACTATAATGTGCTTCTACTGCTTAAAAGAATGGTTGGCATAAAAAAGGCACTCAATAAATATTGATTGGATAAGGGGTGCCGGGGTGGCTCAGTCAGTTAAGTGTCTGACTTTGGCTCAGGTCATGATCTCACAGTTCCTGAGTTTGAGCCCCACGTCGGGCCCTGTGCTGACAGCTCAGAGCCTGGAGCCTGCTTCAGATTCTGTGTCTCCCTCTCTCTGACTCCTCCCCACTCGCACTCTGTCCCTCTGGCAAAATTAAACGTTAAAGTAATTTTTTTTTAATATTTATTGGATGAATGAACTGACGAGGTTTATAGTTGAAGAAACTTGGATCCACGGATATATTAAATGCCTTAATCTGGCAAGTTAACAAAGAACCAGTGTACTAACCTCACACACATATTTGTAATATTTAGTGAAGGGTCTAAAATCATGGAGAGAGAAACACCAAACAGGTATCTTTTTTGCCTGCAGTTTCATTTTCTTCAAATCTATCAGTGTGTAACAGACAAAATTGTAATACTGAAAATGTACAATGTGTTTAAAAAAAGAAAACATCCAGTGGCGCCTGAGTGGCTCACTAGGTTGAGTGTCCGACTTCGGCTCAGGTCATGATGTCCTGGCTTGTGAGTTCGAGCCCCGCGTCGGGCTCTGTGTTGGCAGCACAGAGCCTGGAGCCTGCTTCATATTCTGTGTCTCTGTCTCTCTCTGCCGCTCCCCTGCTCACTCTCTGTCTCTCTCACTCAGATATAGATGAAAATTAAAAAAAAAAAAACAAACAGAAAATGTCCAATGTGAAGATTTGCTATGTGGATGTGTTGTGAAAGGATCCCCACCATCGACTTACTTAACATACCTATCACCTCACTCTTTTGGGGGGTAAGAACAGTTAAGTTCTACTCTCCTGGCAAATTTCAATTATAAACTACAATATTTTGAACTACAGTCACCATGGTATATACCAGATTCCCAGACCTTCTTCACCTTATAAGCGAAAGTATATATATACCCTATTATCAGCCTCACCAGATTTCACTCACTCTCCCTTTGCAGTCGTACCAGACAAACATCATTCTGCTCTGTTCTACAGATTAAACATTTTTTTAAGATTCTGCGTTTAAGTGATTCCATGCAATGTTTGTCTTTCTCTGGTTTATTTCACTTAGCATGTATTGTCCTCCATGTTCATCCATGTTGTTGCAAACAGCAGGTTTTCTTTCTTTTTTAAGGCTAAATCACATTCTGTCATAGATACAGCACATTTACTTTGTCCAATTCATCCATCACTGGATTGCTTCCACCTTTTGGCTATAGTGAATAATGCTACTATAATCATGTGGATACAGATATCTCTTTGAGATAATGAGTTGTTTCTTTTGGATATATACCCAGTAGTGGGATTGTTGGATCCTGTGGTAGTTCTGTTTTTATTTTCTTGAGGAACATCCATACTGTTTTCCAGAGGGGCGGAACCAGTTTATATTCCCACCAGCAGTATATAAGGGCCCCTTTCTCCACATCCTCACCAATACTTGTTATCTCTTACTTTTTTGATAGACATTCTAACAGACATTGTGATTTTGATTTGCATTTCCCTGCTGATGAGTGCACCTTCCCTGCACCTTTACCTGCTGGCCATTTGTAGCTATTGCTTGGAAAAATATTGATTTCAATACTTCGCCCATTTTTTCATTGGGATATGTGTGGGGCTTTTTTGCTTTTGAGTTATAGGAGTTCCTTGTATTTTTTTGGATATTAACACTTTTTCAGATATGTGGTTTGCATATATTTTCTCCCATTCCATACACTGTTTTTTTCATTTTGTTGATAGTTGGTTTATTGTGCTGTGCACAAGCTTCTTACTTTGATATAGTTCCATTTATTTATTTTTTCTGCTTTTGTTACCTTTGTTTTTTGTGTAAAGGCAAGAGAAAAAGTCCTTGACAAGACCAATATCACGGAGCTTACTTCTTATATTTTTTTCTAGAAGGTTTAAGGTTTCACATCTTACATTCAGGTCTTTAATTCACTTTAAGTGGATTTCTCTGGATAGTGTAAGATAGGAGTCCAGTTTCATTCTTTTGTATATAGGTGTTCAGTTTTCCAAATAGCATTCGTTGAAGACACTATACTTTCTCAGTTGTATATTTAGCAACTTTGTCAAAAATTAATTAACCACACATACACAGCACTATTCTGTTCTCTTTAACTATGTGGCAGTTTCTATTCCAATAGGATACTATTTTGATTACTAAAACTATGTAATGTAGACTGAAGTCAGGAAGTGTGATGCCTCCTTTTGATTTGTTCTTTCTCAGCATTGCTCTGGCGCCCTGGGGACTCTTCTAGTTCCATCTGAATATATGATTTTTTTTTCTATTTCTGTGAAAAACGCAATTGGAATTTTTTAAAGCTTATTTTATTCACAGAGAGAGAGAGAGAGAGAGAGAGAGAGAAAATGGGCACAAGAGAGGCAAAGAGAGACAGAGAATCCAAAGCAGGATCCATCCAACAACTACAAGATCATGATCTGAGCTGATATCATGAGTCAGATGCTTCACCGACTGAGCCACCCGGGCTCCCTGTCATTGGAATTTGACAGGGACTGGACTATAGATTGCTTTGGGTAGTACAGATAGTCATTTTAACAGTATTAATTATTCCAACCCATGAGCACGGAATATCTTTCCACTTATTTATGTCTTTTTTAATTTCTTTCATCATTATTTTACTTTCCAGTGTACAGATCTTTCACCTCCTTGGTCAAATTTGTCCCTAAGAATTTTATTCTTTTTGGTGCTTTGTAAATGGAATTGTTTTCTTAATTTCTCTTTCCAACAGTTTCTTATTAGTGTATAGAAATGCAACTGATTTTTGTAGATTGATATTGTATCCTACAACTTTACTGAATTTATTAGCTCTAACAGATTTTTGGTATAATGTTCACAGTTGTTTGTATAAAATATCATGTCATCTGCAAATGGAGACAATTTCACATCTTCCTTTTTGATTTGGATGCATTTAATTTCTTCTTCTTGCATACTGCTCTTGCTAGGACTTCCAATGCTATGCTGAATAAAAGTGTCAAGAGTGAGCATCCTTGTCAGCATCCTGATATTAAAGGAAAAGTTTACAGATTTTCACCATTGAGTATGAAGTTAGCCATTACCTTTTCATATATGGCCTTTATTTTGTGGAAGTGTACTCCTTCTACAGACACTTTGTTCAGGGTTTTCATCATGAAAGGATGTTGAATTTTGTCAAATGCCTTTTCTGTATCAACTGAAATAATTATATGATTTTTATCCTTCCTTTTGTTAATGTAATGCATCAGACTTATAGATTTGTGTATATTGAACGAACCTTGCATCCCTGGAATCTGGAATAAATTCCACTTGATCATGGTGTATGATCCTTTTCATGTAGTGTTGAATTCAGGTTGCTAATATTTTGTAGAGGATTTTTGCATCTATGTTCATCACAGTTACTGTGGAAGATAGGCTTAGGAATCCCCTCGGGCTTACACCGATAGGTTAACAAGGCATAAAGAAATACAAAGCCATAGAATGCTCACACCCATGTTTGGGTATACCAGATTGGCACCCCAAGAAGAGGGAGGTCCAAAGGCAGCCCAAAAATAGAAAGGGGTGCAAAGGCGCTCCAAAATAGAGGGGGTGCAAAAGCACTGCAAAATAAAGAGGGAGGGGCAAAAGCCCCCAAATAAGAAGAGGCACAAAGGCTCCCAATACAAAGGTATATGAAGTAAACAAGATCAGGCATGCAAGACAAATATGCCCCCCAATTTAGTACTATAGCAGAAAGCTGCTTTCACAGGAGGAAAGGGCCAAGTTAGGTAAACAGGTAAATTGAGCTATAGACCTCTGTGCTGCAGGTGAAGCAGCCCAGAGCAGAGATGGTTAACAAAAGAAAAGGTGCCTTGTTAACCCTGAGGTTATTCCCCCAATCTGTCTCATCCCCTAAGCTGGCTAAGATAAAAAGACAGAGCGCCTCCTGTCTGCCATTAACAACCACCTGCCCATCTGCCTGGCTCCAGGATTTTGTTTTATATTGACCCAAAACCCAAACACTGAATACCTTCAAAATCCCCCTTTTCCCTCACGTGCCCAACTAATGCTCACAGTTCATCTCTTTCTACATGCCCATCACGTTTATAAGCCTTCTGATATTAATAAATACAGGGCAGGGACCCTTATTCAGGGCCCTTGTCTTTTCCCAGACATTAGCCATCTCTCACTTTAATCCTGTGTCCTGCTCTTTTGCTGGACAAAAGAGAACTTTAGATTTAACATCTACAACAGTTATCAGCCTGTAATTTCTTTTTCTAGTAGTATCTTTGTCATTCTCTGGCATCAAACTGATAGTGGCCTCATAAAATCATTATGGATTGATCCCTTCTCTTTCATTTTTAGAAAATGTTTGATAAGAAGTGGTATTAATTCTTCTCTAAAAAGTTGGTAGAATTCACCACCAAAGTCATCAGATCCTGGACTTTACTTTCCTGTGAAGTTTTTGATTACTGATTCAATCTGCTTACAAGTAATTGGTTTGTTCAGATTTTCTATTTCTTCATGATTCAGTACTAGAAGATTGTTAGGTTTCTGGGAATTAATCCATTTCTTCTAGGTTGTCCAACATGTTGGTATGTAACTTTTCATTGTGTTAAGTACCTTGAAGCAATCAATCTATCTGTCTACCTATCTCACATATAAAATGTAACATACATAAACATAATACACAAATATTTAAGGCATATATGTTATCTATGTCATAGTATTGTGTTTATGGCATATGCAAGTATATACACACATATGTACATATTCACCCAATCATATATAGACACATGCATCATATACACACATCTGTGTGTATACTTATATATGTGTATATTCAGTGAGTTGAGTATGAGAATGGGAGAACTATGGAATTTTGCTGGTTTATGTGCATTTTGTGGCTCCCTTTTTTCCAGCTCCCTCTATTTATTTAATGTGATGTTAATTTTCTTTAAGAGAGTTCTGAGATTAATCTTAATCAAAAGAAAATATCAGACAAAATCTTGTTTTTAATAATGAAAGAATTAGAGGTATTAAAAGAGAAAGACGAAGCAAAGAACTTTTGATGTGGAAGCAAAATATAATGAATAGTAGCAACGGAGAAAAAACGAAACACAGACAGACCTAAGTGGGCTGAATGGTAAGAATGAGCTATAGAGAGGGGGGTTAGCTATAGTAGGACAAATGTTTATAACCCTTCGATACCAGATCCTAGAATCTATGGAAGACAGAGGAAAACTATTATATAATTCCAATATTACCTTATCTGTTACAATAACGGCACAAATTAACAACATAACAAACAACTGAAGGAGGGAAGGTGGATCAAAGGGAACACCTATACGTTGCTACCATTCATATAAATTGATACAACTTCTTGGAAAATAATTGGGCATAATCTTACAAAGTTGAACATGGGTACATCTTAGTTTGACAATCGCACATGTAAGTACCTACGGGGAAAGGAAACTCTCAAAATTATGCTTAAAATACATGAAATATACTTCATGGCAGCAATATTTGTAATGGTAAAAAACAGATAAAGACACCAAAACTCAGAACAACCCAATTGTCCATTTATATGAAAATGAATATAATAGATTGTGATATATGTACAAAAGGCATATCATCTGTCAAAAAATGAGTGAACTAAGTTATGGCAGATACTGATTAGCTGATCACTACACCTATTTGCTTTTCTATCTGGGCCTACAGCTAAACTACATTTTCTAGCTACTCTTGTGTTTATGTGTGATCACACATGTCATTTGGAATCCTCAGGGAAGGCAACCCAGTGATGGAATTAAGCCTACAAGAGTTTTATTGAGGGTGAGCCCTGTGAACAAGTGATAGAGGGACGAAGAGTAGACAGAGACAGCCTTCAAACCATGATGCAGATCGGACCAATGAGAAAGGAGAGGGGAAGAAGGGATTTTGAGTAAGAAGCACATGAGACTGCAGTGCAGCTTTGAAAAAGTTTTGAGCAGCTCAATGTGATGTTCCAGCCACTAGGACTGCCCATAGATAAATTCTCCACTGGGCAGCAATGTCCAGGTCCTCGCACACTTGCCGTGTTGGGTCACTGGCTGGGCATTACCTGAGAAGACTAGTCTTAGCTCAGGTGTTGTGATAGATCATAAAGGTGCTGCAGCTGGAGGACACCCGCTCATTGAACTCCTTCCAGCAGCTTCTGTGTTAGAGGGAGATACGAGAAGCACATCTCCACGGCTGCCACACCATATGACGGAGCTTTCACGAATGTAAGATGAGGAGAAGTGATGTGTGTCATTTCCGGACATAATCTATAAAAACATCCTACGTGTTTTTCCTCCCTCAACAGTTTGGGGGAAGATAAGGATGGCAACCCAGGAAGCCATATGTGGCGGAGAACACAGGACAAGATGGAGAAATTCTAAGCCCCTGATTCACAATCTGGATGAGAGCCATCCCTATTGAAGCATGTGTTTTTTAGACATTATGCAGGAGAGAAATGAACTTCTATTGTGTTGTAATATTGAGATTTCAGGGTATGTCTATTATGACAGCTAATTATACCTTAAATCATGCTTTTAGTGAATCATTAAATCATGGATGAATCTTGGAAACCTCATTTTGAGAGAAAAAAAGCAGATCCCAGAAGACAAAATATAGTAAACTACCATTTTATAGACTCAAAACAAGTACATCTAGTAATATATTGCTTATGAATCATATCTCAGAACCATAAAATGATTTTTTTAATGCTAGTGGTTAATTATGAAAGGGGGTGGGTGTAAAACTGGGAGGTACATAGAGGTAGATGAGAAAAAGTGTACAGTGAGATTAATCATAACTTCTTAGGTAATAATTATATCATCTTCTGTAATTCTTCCTTGCATGGAAACGCTTGTTTAAGGCAGAGGCTCCCTGTTAAAATGAAAACTCGGATGGCTTCCTAGGGACCAATAAGTGTTCCTATCAAAGATCTCCTATTCCTTGGGGGAATAACTGATGTTTTGACATTAAGACATTTCTCTAAGAGTTATCACAAAATCATCCAACTTGAGAAATAACAGACTAAAAATTCAACATTTTTTTGTATGCTGAAATATCAGAAGCAGAGCATCAAATTGGAAAGTGTGTTCATTAGGAATTGTATTTAGCTGCAAGTACCCGGAATGAAAATCAGTGATTTAAATGCACCAAGATATATCTTCTCAAATTAAAGAAGTCTGCAGTGTGGAAGTCCAGAGCTGGTATGGATATCCATGGTGTCTCCAGGAAACCAGAATCCCTTATTTCTGCTCCATTATCCAATGACATGGTTTCCATTCTTAAAGGTTAAGATGGCTGCTGGATTTCCACTATCTAACTTGCATTCCAAGTAGCAGGAAGTGCAAAGGGCAACTTGCCAGCCATCAGCTTTCTTGAAGCAGCCTTCCAGAAATTCCCAGCCAACATTTATGCTTTCTTAACAAGGGGGGTTAGAATAAATTATCTGTACTTAGTGGTAATATACTCAGCTAAAAATGAGGGTTCTGCTAAAGGAAGAAAGGGGAAATGTCAATTGGTGAGCAACTGGAAACTTCTGTCATTGAGTGAAAAATAAAACTAGAAGGGGACCTAGAAATAAAAGGCACCTTGAGTAAAACTGACTGTACACAAATCCCATGAGCTGGAAGTTCTACTACCCTAAAAAAGCTTAGAAAAAATTCTTTTTTTAAATTGCTTTATTAAATTTATTTATTTTGAGAGAGACAGAGACAACGTGAGTTGGGGAGGGGCAGAAAGAGAACCCCAAGCAGGCTCTGTGCCGCCATCACAAAGCCCGATGTGGGGCTCGAACTCGCAAAACTGCAAGATCATGACCTGAGCTGAAACCAAGAGTCTGACGCTTAACCAACTAAGCCACCCAGGTGCCCCTAAAAGCTTAGAAAAGTTTTGCAAATATACATCAGAAAGCGTGTACAAAAACGTTCATACTAGTGATGTTCATAATATCAAAAAAAGAAACCACCAGAAACAACCCGACGTCAGTAATAGTAGAATGAATGAATAAATCATGGTATATTCATGTAGTAAAATCCAAAACTGTAGTAGAAATCAATCATGTTATCTCAAAGGAATAATAAAAGCAAATCCTAGTGGAATAGTAATAGTTCCACTGACATAAAGTTCAAAACTTGGCAAAACCAAGTACTCTTTATGTGTATATACACAAACGGTTCTATACACTGAATGTTTCTGTCCCCGCAAAATTCATATGCTGATACCCTACCCCCCAATGTGATGGTATTAGGAAGTGGAGTCTTTGGGAGATAAGCAGGATTAGATGAAGCTATAAGGGTGGAGCCCTCACGACTCGGATTTCCTTTGCTCCGCCCTCCACCATGTGAAGATGCCATAAGAAATCGGCAGTCTAGAAGCCAGAAGAGAACTCTTAGCAGAACCCAGCCATGTCAGGATGCTGATCTCAGACTTCCAGCCTCCAGGACTTGTGAGAAATAAGTTTCTGCTGGCTATAAGCCACTCAGTTGATGGGATTTTGTTATAGCAGCCTAAAAGAAGACAAGTGATAAATATATATATAGTAAAACAAAGGTATTGCATTAGTCTGGGTTCTCCGGAGAAATAGGACCAATAGGATCTACATAGCTATACGAAGGGAAATGTATTACAAGAATTGGCTCACAGGTTATGTAAGCTGAGAAGTCCCGCAGTCTACAGGAGGCGTCAATGCCAGCAGACGAAGAGAGTGAATTCGCCCTTTCTCCACCTATTTGTTCTCTTCAGGCCCTTAACAGAATACATGGTGCCCATTCATATTGGCGGGGTGGGGGTGCTCATCTGCTTTGCTCAGACAGGTCACCAATTCAAATGCAAACGTTTCAAGAAATGCCCTTAAAGATACACTTAGAAAATATGTTTTACCAGTTATCCGAGCATCCCGTAGCCCAGTAAAATGGACACAGAAAATGAACCATCACAATTCCATCCCCTGTCAATTTAACATCTATACACATCTCCTTAAACCATGCTTAATCTCAAAATAAAGACAACAAACAGGTTAAAATTCTCCCCAACACAATACAACTATCCTGGGTACAACCAAAAATACACGAATCCTTTCCTCATTGCAGGAAGTAAACTTATTTTTTTTTAAGTTTATTTATTTTTTACAGAGAGAGACAGAAAGGGGGAGGGGCAGAGAGAGAGACAGAGTATCCCAAGCAGGCCTCCCGCTCTGAGCACAGAAGCCCACGTGGGGCTCAATCTCAGGAACCATGGAATCACGACCTGAACCGAAATCAAGAGTGTGACACTTAACCGACTGAGACACCCAGGCGCTCCCAGGAGGTAAACTTCTTGAACGATGCTTACTCTTCTCCTGCTATCCCATAACTTAAATACTATGAGGTAAAATTAACAATAGTTAAATACTGATATAGCGTCAATACATCTTATGTTATATGATAAGGGAATAAGAGAGTAAAGAAAACAAAGATACTCGTTTAATACACGAATATATATACACCTACGTGTCCATAACAAAATGGAAATACTCATAACAATTATAATCCTTGTTTCTGTACATGACCATGTGGTCTTAGCTGGTATTTATAACTATTTTCTTCCACTACCCATTCCTTTTGTCTTCAGCACAAACCTCAGCTGTCCATGCTGCTTTACTTGGTGGGATGACCTAAACCTTTGTTCCTGAAGGGACTAGGCCATTGGTGGTCCTCCCTGGGTTGGGCTGTTGATAGCTTTCCATGGGCTTAATCACAAGACATGGTAATGCTAAGAGATGTCCTAGGGGACTGCCTGTATTTTATATTTTTATATATTTTTTAATGTTTTTTATTTATTTTTGAGAGAGAGAGGGACAGAGTGTGAGCAGGAGAGGGAGAGAGAGACACACACACACAGAATCTGAAGCAAGCTCCAGGCTCTGAGCTGTCAGTACAGAGCCTGACGTGGGGCTGGAACTCATGAACCAAGAGATCATGATCTGATCTGAAGTCGGAGGCTTCACCGACTGAGCCACCAAAGAAGCCCGCCTTTATTTTAGACATGCTCTTCCTTTCCATCTCTGTGGAACAGGAGTCCAATTTTCCCCTTGATAGTCAGGACCAATCTTTGCCTGTTGATTCACAGGCAATGAGGAGCCCAACGGGGCTCATCTGTTTGAGCTGCTATAACAAAATACCCGACTGGGAGGCTTATAAACAACAGAAATTAATTTCTCACGGTTTTAGAAGATGGAAGGCCCAATCACGGCACTGGCAAATCACACGACTGGTGAAGGCCTGCCCCCCTGGTTTACATGCAGCAGCTTTTCAATGTGTCCTCACGTGGTAAAAGGGGTCCAGGAAGCTTTCTCGAGCCACGTTTATAACGGCCGAGTCCCCACTTGCTAATCACCTCTCAGAGGTCCGACCTCCTCATACCATCACCTTAGAGATTACGTTTCAACATATGAATTGAGGGAGGAACACAAATATTCACACCAGAAAAAGTATAATTGACACAAAAGTCAGCATTATGGTAGGGCTGGATTGGGTCCACTCAAAATTCATCTGTTGAAGCTCTAACCCTCAGTAACTCAGAATGTGACTGTATTTGGAGATAGGGACATCAAAGTGGTAATTAAATGAAATGGGATCATTAGGGTGGGACTTAATCCAAGCTGACTGGTGTCCGTATAAGATTAGGACACAGAGAAAGACAGACAGATGACTATGTGAATGCATAGTGAGAAAGTGACTGTCTGCTAGCCAAGAAGCAAGGTCTATGAATGAAATCAAACCTGCCACCTTGATCTTGCACTTCTAGGCCTCCAGAACTAGCAGAGAATGAATTTCTCTTGTTTAAGTCACCCAGTCTCTGGCATTCTGTTATGGCAGCCCAAGGTGACCAGTATGGTCAGGATTATGGATGAATCTGAGGGTGGGCAGAAGGGTGCAATCAGGGAGGACCATACATCATCTTCTAAGGTAATGATAAGGTTCTATATTTTAATGTGGATGATGGGCACGTGGGAATTTCAGTATTATCGTTTTAACTCTAAATATATTTCTTGTCTTGTATGTATGACATGTTTTATCATTTAAATATGGAGGAAAATAAACACGTGAAGATCAGCACTTACGTAATGGAAAATAATAATGATGATAGACATCTGAACAAAGATCTATATTATATAACTAAGAGAAAGATATACTTTAGATTCAGGACCACAGCATTAATGCTAAATTTAAGAGCCCAATTCCTCCAAAGCTTCAAATGTATTTTATTCAAGGAGAAAGTTGAGTGTTAAAAGTGTCAATTTAATTTGTTAGTGTGAAAACTAATTATCGTTTGTTAGCAGTTTATTATACCTACTGCTGTGAATATCTTATTGACTAGGAATTATCATCATAGATAAATTTAGAATGGAGGTAGACATAGAGGTAGAGAGAAAGATACAATTAGAGATTTTCAACACGTGTGTATAGTACAGAAAGACTACTTCAGTTTTTTTATGGTAGGGAGAGAAAGAGCATGAGCAAGGGCAAAGGACACAGAAAGAGCGAGAGAGAGAGAGAGAGAGAGAGAGAGAGAATCTTAAGTAGGCTCCACGCAGAGCACAAAGCCCCATGCTCAGCATAGAGCCCTACGTGGGGCTTGATCCCATGATGCTGAGATCATGACCTGAGCCAAAATCAAGAGTCAACTGACTGAGCTGCCCAGGCACCCCAAAGATTACTTAAAAATCAACTTATTATTTTAGTCAAACTACTTTCTGTTCATAACCATTATGATTATTGTGTCATGTGATATAGCCTAATGGGAGGTAAACTAGATCAGGAAGCAGAAGGATATGTTCTAATTCTGATCTTAAACTCTCTGAGACTTAATTCCTCCATCTATCCACAAAGGGAATAGAAACAACTGCCTGCTTACCTGATGGTTCAATGTGAAAATCATAGCAAATTAGAGCTGGAAGGCCAATTAAACATTTTATGATTTTGCTAGTTCCTTCTAAATATGACAAAACTGGGATTTAGGAAGAGACCAAGGTAATAATTTGAATATTGGGTCCAGAACTCAAATCTCTTGAGGTAATCTTCCAGAAATTAAAAGGATAAAAATGAAAACTGAAGTGAAAAAGAAACAGTTGGGCAAACGATCCAAAATTACAAAAGCTAAACGATAGGAGTCAAGAAAAGATAGTAGAGAGAAAAATGGAAGGGAGGAAATCATCCATGAAATAATTCAACAAACTGGATCAACCTGACGAAAATAAATTTCCATATTGAAAAAGGCCACCAAGTGTCCATCACAATAGGTGAACCTATACCTTAGTATGGATTCATTATTGTGACATTTAAGAATTTTGGGGATGGGGGGGCACCTGCGTGGCTGAGTTGGTTAAGAGTCTTTCTCTTGATTTCGGCTCACAGTTTGTGAGTTTGAGCCTCATATCAGGCTCCATGCTGACAATGTGGAGTATACTTGGAATTCTCTCTCTCCCTGCCCCTCCCCCACTCTCTCTCTCTCCCTCTCTCAAAGTAAATAAATAAACTTTAAAAAAAGAAATGTGGGGATGGAAAGATTCTTTAAGCTTCCAGGGGCAGGGGGGGCGGCAGTGCAGATAACAATGGACAGTCATGAAAAAGTATCAATGTTAACAACAGATATTGACTTAGCAGTACTGTTTCATTAGCAACACTGAAATCTAGAATGGTATTTTGAATCCCATACTCAACCAAACTATCAATAAAATGTGAAGGTAGAATAAAGACATAAATGAGGGAAACTATAAGGAAAAGCAAAGCCATGATAGTGGTTATCCCCAGGGATGTGGAGAAAGATGCAGTCAATCGAGGAAGAACAAAGAGGAAAATTCTAAAGTTGTTGCAGTGATCATTTCTTAACCTGAGTAGTCTATTTATTTTATTCTTCAATAAGATTAACGATTTCATGGGGTTCCTGAGTGGCTTAGTCAGTTAAGCATCTGACTCTTCATCTTGGATCAGGTCATGACATGATCTCAAGGTTCCTTAGTTCGAGCCCCACATGGGGCTATGCCTAGGACAGCGCGGACCCTGCTTGGGATTCTTTCTCTCCCTCTCTCTCTGCCCCTGCCCCACTCGGGCTGTCTCTGTCTCTCTCAAAATAAATAAATAAACTTTAAAAAAGAAAAAGAAAAGTCAATAAACATTTGAAAAACATAAATTCTCCCGAGTAATCAGGGAAGTACTAAATGAAATAATAATAAAACACAGTTTGATACCTATCACTGGTTTGAAAGTACCTAGATCTGGCTATAGCGTAGAGAAATGAGGACTCTCACGCTGGTGGTAGAATGTAAATTGGTGCCATCTGTCAATACCTAGGAAGTAGATGACATGCATACCCTTTAACCTAAACATTCCTTTTGGGCTATATCTTAGAGAAACACACATTTGCACAAAGAGGCATATATGAATATTTGTCGGCATTCACTTGTAATCCTGTAACACTGGAAATATCATAAATGACCATCAACACAAGAATAGGTAAATAAATGGTAGTATACTCACACCACAGAATACTATATATATCATTAAAATGAATGACCTTGGGCTAATCAACCTGGATGAATTATAAAAGACAATATTGACTGGAGGGGAAAAAATCAATTTGCAGAATTATTCAAAAGCAATGTGGAGGGGCGCCTGGGTGGCGCAGTCGGTTAAGCGTCCGACTTCAGCCAGGTCACGATCTCGCGGTCCGTGAGTTCGAGCCCCGCGTCGGGCTCTGGGCTGATGGCTCAGAGCCTGGAGCCTGTTTCAGATTCTTTGTCTCCCTCTCTCTCTGCCCCTCCCCCGTTCATGCTCTGTCTCTCTCTGTCCCAAAAATAAATAAACGTTGAAAAAAAAAAATTTAAAAAAAAAAAAAAAAAAAAAACAATGTGGAGTTACCTGGATTTTTTTTTTTTTTTTTATAAAATGGTGCTGGTTTATTTCAACTGCAGCACCTTCTTTTCCCAAGTTTTTATTTATTTACTTATTTTGAGAAAGAGAGAGAGTGCACGCGCGAGTGGAGGAGGGGCAGAGAAAGGGAGAGAAAGAGAATCCCAAGGAAGCTCTGCATTGTTAGCGCAGAGCCCGACGAAGAGTTTTAAATCACAAACCCTCGGAACATGACCTGAACTGACATCAAGAGTCCGATGCTTAACCGACTGAGCCATCTGGGCACCGCTGGAGTTAACTAGGTAATTTTAAAAGAAGGTAGATTTGGGTGTTTACATCACTTATCCCCCAGCAAACTTCACACGCACAAAAGAAATTTTGATTTTGCAAAGTCTCTCCCTGGAGTTTCTCTCTTTGGTGTTTCCCCCACTTAGTGCCTATTTTTGTTACTACCATACTCAGACCTGGGTAAAAACACCTGCCCCCAGGGCTCATGTTTTAGAGGACCCCAATACCACAAATATACATACATAAAAACACACGGAAGAACAGATGGTCACCTCTTGAACTCAAGCCCTGGTGCTCAGTGCTAACACAACACAACCCACTCTCCTCAGCATCTGCTTCTAGCCCGAAGCCACTTTGCCCCCCGGAGGAAGGAAGTGCACAAAGCTAAAAGCAATCACATTTCAGTGCTCAGAAGGCTTGCGATATATGCTATTGCCATGCTATTAGAAACAGAATCTTCTTTTGAGTTCTAAGAGAATTAGAATGGCAGAAGTACAGGGGTGCCCGGGTGGCTCAGGAGGTTAAGCGTCGACTTCAGCTCAGATCTTGATCCCACTGCCCGGGAGTCTGAGCCCCCATCAGGCTCTGTGCTGACAGCTCGGAGCCTGGAGCCTGTTTCAGATTCTTTCTCCATCTCTCTGCCCCTCCCCTGCTCATGATCTGTCTCTGTATCTCTCTCTCTCTCTCTCTCTCTCTGTCAAATATTTAAAAAAAATAATAAAAAACAAAGAAAACTGAAGACAAAAAGAATGGCAGAGGTACATAAAGTAAGAGAAAAAGGTTCACTTTTCAAATCCTTCTCAGATAATCAGGAGCACCGTAGATTTCTGCATATTTCCCAATAATACTGATGGTCCATTTTCTTGCCTTTCTTTGGAAATCATTACAAATAAGCATGGTGTTTGCAGCATGGCATCTGAAGGATATTCTGCAAAACTAAACCATTTATATAACTCTTACATTTGATTATATATAGGCCTAGACATGCTGTTTGCAGTGTGGCCCCAGTTCTTTCCATTGTCAACGAAAATAACATGGAATGCCAAAATTCTTCTTAGTTTTAATTTCAAGGAAAATATTTAGTAAGATTTTATTACCTTTTCACAAATTAAAAATTTTTCGTCTTTAATTTAAAAACGTTTTACTAAGAAATATTTATTAATTATAATTTTGTATTTGGCTTTTAATCTTAATAATGTTGGGTCAGATTAGTGTAAGCAATGTAACTAATGTTCAGAAAGTACATGAAAATATTGACTATACTAATCAGGGATTTTGCCAAAATGAAGAAATAAAAAAATTTCATGACATAAAAATGTAATCATTAATGTTATATTTCCCTTATGTTATTATTTACCTAAAAATCACTAACCCATCAAAAGAACCAGATATGCGAAATAATAATTAATTTTAGTAGTTTAGCTTTTAAACATATACAGTTTTTAAAAACAATTTAGTGTTTATTTCTTTTTGAGAGAGAGACAAACAGACAGAGTGCAAGCGGGGAGGGGCAGAGAGAGCGGGAATCACTGGATCGGAAGCAGGGCTTGAACTCACAAACCATGAGATCACGACCTGAACTGAAGTCGGATGCTTAACCAACTGAGCCACCCAGATGACCCTAAACATAAAGTTGTAAATTGTGTTATTATGAAGGTGTATGATTAAAGGATAGCTCGTGTCAATGTTTATTGTAGGTTAAAAAATTGGTTAACTTGATTTGTAAATTTCAACTATTCAGACCTATCATTCACAGACCTCAGAGAAACAAAAGGAGCCGAGTTAACAAGACCCATTCTCCATATAACAGGATAGCATGGTTTTTAGGACTTGTACCTGAGAACATTTTGGACAAAGAACAATCCCCTTTGGATGTCCTATCAAGCATTGCTATGCCTCATTCTTCTTTTTCTTGCTCGCTCCACATATTTGCTCAGAGAATTCTCTAATTGACAACTACCTGTAACAACTATCTGTAGCTGAGATTGAGACTTCAGCCAGTGGTATTTGCATTTCAAAAACTGTCCACCATCAGAGGTGAAGTCTTAATGTTAGAAGTCTGTAGGTTTGGGTTAAAAGACAGCACTGGAGTAGACGTTTTTGAACAGGGGTGCCTTGTTTTTAAACATACATATAAAATATTACGTCACAGTTGGAATTGTGGATTTTGTTGCCATTTTCAAAGAAGAAGTACAGAAAGTATTTTCATGTGTATATTTATTTCTTTTACCAAAAGAGAGTCATGTTCCTAATCCTGAGACCACTCCTAGGAAGCTTTTGAAGCAAATGTTTATCTCACTTCCATCTTTAAAGATTCTCTGGGCTTAAGAGAAATGGCTGCTCTAAATTTTCTTGAAAGTACTGATTCAACCTTTCAACCACCAAACACCACTTATTTATTACTTCCTTCCCCAGTGGAGTTCATGTTCTGAAAGACAGTGTCCAGGGGCGCCTGGGTGGCTCAGTGGGCTGAGCCTCTGACTTTGGCTCAGGTCATGATCTCGCGGTTTACGAGTTCAAGCCCTGCTTTAGGCTCTGTGTGGACAGCCCAGAGCTGGGAGCCAGCTTCAGATTCTATGTCTCCCTCTCTCTCTGCCCCTACCCCGTTTGTTCTCTGTCTCTCTCGCTCTCTCTCAAAAATAAGTGAAAACCTTAAAAAAAATTTGAAAGACAGTGACTAGAAAACAAACCATTTATTAAGTTATAATTTGCTTTTCTGTTTCTAATTAATCAGAAACATCTATAACTACCAAACACAGCTTCTGAACAGCAGTAAGTAACTGTGATCCTACCTTGAAATGATGTGATTACAACAGAAGCAAGATAAGGCATCTTTTTAATTATTCTGGACATTTTTATTGAAATTAATATGTTATTTTGGCTAGGCCTTTTGAAAATATTGCAAATAGCCTGCAGATCCGACTTGTTTTTACTGGCTATGAATTTCCTTTACCTCTTTAAAATCCTTTAATTATTGACCTAAAAATAATAAAAATGCTAACTGAGGCCGACTTCTGACTTGGCCAAGTGATGGCATAAGCAAATCCTCTCCCCAAAATAATCCACTTTGACATGTGGATTATTTTCTAAGAAACATAAGGCCCAGGAAAAATCTTTGACTTTTCCCCTACCTGCCTAAAAGAATTTAGATAGGGGACCTGCTCCAAGAAGGGATCTACCATTTAGCTAGCTAGCTATCACCATATATAACTACAATATAATATGAACTCGGTGTGGTAGACAGGGAGAAACAGGTCGCAAAGTCTGTTAAAATTATTCTGTGTCCCACTGTCTATGTGCATCCCAGGAAACAGTTGTTTACCAAACATACTCTTTTCCATCTTCCTATAAGATGTTTTCCTTCCCTGGGGCGCCTGGGTGGCTCAGTCGGTTGGGCGTCCGACTTCAGCTCAGGTCATGATCTCACAGCTCATGAGTTCGAGCCCCGCGTCAGCCTCGGTGCCAACAACTCAGAGCCTGGAGCCTGCTTCACATTCTGTGTCTCTCTCTCTCTCTGCCCCTCCCCTGCTCATGCTCTGTCTCTCTCTGTCTCAGAAACAAATTAAAAAAATTAAAAAAAAAAAAAAAAGATGTTTTCCTTCCCTTTCAAGTCCCAAACCCCTGCTTCCTGTCTTCTTAGCTTTAGATGGCATATAAGCCTCAGCTGCCTAACTGCCTTCAGGCCTAACAATTTCTTTTTTTTCTTAAACGTTTATTTATTTTGAGAGAGCGATCATGTGTCTGGGAGCACAAATGAGCAGAGTGAGGGGCAGAGGGAGAGAGAGAGAGAGGAAAGAGAGAAGCAGGCTCCTTGCTGTCAGTGCAGAGCCCGACAAGGGGCTCTTGTGAGATCATGACCTGAGCAGAAATCAAGAGTCGGACGCTTAACCGACGGAGCCACCCAGGCGCCCCTTCAGGCGTCAAATTCTTATGGAGCCTCCATATGTACATAATTAAATTTGATTTTCTTTTGTTAATTTGTCTCATGTCAATTTAATATTTACAATGCCCCAAATAACCTTGAGGGGTAAAGGAAAATTGAACCTCCCCAACATATGCTGGAAAAACTGCTAAACTTCAGGAAAGACCTGTGGGAGTCCGTGGTTCTTCCCTGTGGCTGCTCCCATGGAAAGCCCCCAGCCCCAACTGTGTACCTTCCCCAGCTCAGCGAGTGCGGAAGTTCTGTCAGCTTCTCTGCTGCAGCTGAAGGGGACTCACTCAACTTGGAGTTCTGGGTGACGCTCATACTCATCAGTGCTATCAAGGGAAGTGATCTCTGAGGTCCAACTCAGGGCTCAGACTAGCAGAAGAAAAGTGAGGCACTCACCTTAAGCACAAAACTAAAGAGGCCCCCTAAAATGCATTAATCAAGACAAACATTTTAATGCAGTCTATTTTGTAATTTTTTTAATGTTTATTTATTTTTTGAGAGAGAGCGAGCATGCCCTTGTGCCCAAGTTGGGGAGAGACAGAGAGAATCCCAAGCAGGCTCCATGCTCAGTGCAGAGCCCGATGTGGGGCTCAATCCCATGAACCGTGGGATCGTGACCGAAGCCGAAGTCCGATGCTCAACAGATTGAGTTACCCAGGTGCCCTTTAATGCAGTATTTTTTAAACATCAGAAATATTGAAAAAAAAAAAAAAAAACCATGATGAACAAAATATCAAAGTTTTAAATAACAGCAAGACCCAGCCTTGGCAATGGATATGCTGTAGTTGTAGTTGGGGCAAGCATATTCCTGGCTAAGGCAGTTATCAGAAAAATGCATACTGTTAGCGCATGTTGTAGGTATGATAATGGTATTGTGTTATTTAAGGAAATGTCCCCGAATTTTAGAGATGTGTGTCTCAGGTTTGTTTTAAACCACTGCAGGAAAGGCAAAAGCAAACAAGAAACAGTAAGATAAAGTATGGCAAAATCTTGGTAACTGCTTAATCTAAGTGAACTGAGTACAGGGACTTATTGTGTTAGTCTATCTACTCTTATGTAGGTGTGAAATGTTTTATTGGAGATCTTCTTTCTGCAATGTTTATTCATTTTGAGAGAGAGAGAGAGACCATGCGAGTGGGGGAAGAGCAAGCAGAGAGTGAGAGAGATTCCTAAGCAGGCTCCGAGCTGTCAGCACAGAGGCCGACTCAGGGCTTGAACTCAAGAACCGTGGTGAGATCATGACCTGACCCGAAACCAAGAGTAGGACGCTTAAACCGACTGAGCGACCCAGGTGTCCCTCAGTATAGATCTATTTTAAATACTCAAGAGAAAAGACTGTTTCAGGCCAGGTCATCTTTCGGTGAGAAAGGAACTACAGGATTTTTATCACACAAACTACTTCACCACTGCAAATCAGGAAATTTCACATTGACTATTTTTTTTTAAGTTTATTTATTTTGAGACAGAGAGAGAGAGAGAGAGAGAGAGAGAGAGAGAGAGAGAGAGAAGGGACAGAGAGAGAGAGGAGTGAGCATTCCAAGTAGTCTCTGCAATGTCGGCACAGAGCCTGACCTGGAGCTCGAACTCACCAACTGTAAGATAACGACCTGAGCTGAAATCAAGAGTCATATGCTTCACCTACTGAGCCACCCAGACACCCCCACCACTGACTGTTTCAAGTCACAGTCCTGAGAGAGGGTGAAACTGTAAGTAAGTCTTGATTTGCTGTCATGGGGGGGCAGATGGCTCCACTTTGGGCGTATTGTTTCCTTGCCAACGATATTAAATCAAATGAGGTCCAAAGTGATCACAAAGGTCAAGATTCCCTACTGACTAAGCCTCGTTTATAGACTTGGTGGCAGTTAATTACCTGAAACAATTTTAGTGAGAAACAGTACTTTGTAGAATAATCTCCTTTTTTATAAAATGATTCCTGCTCACCCACCATTTGACTTTCCATCTTTACATAGTGAGGTTTTGATGACTTCCTAGCACTTATTTAACATTAATTATGAAAATTTTTGACTCTGGGATGTTGGGTGAATTTTGTTTCTTACATTCTTCTCAAATTCTGTATCATAGCCATAGTGGGTAGGGTCATTACGGTTCTTAAAATTACTCGTCGTGATCCATTAAGGTTTTTTATAATCCACTCATGGGGCACATCCCACTAATTGAAAAACACTGCCTTAGAGGACCCGAATAGTTATTTCATTCTTGAAATGGGGAAGTGAATAATCTAATTGGAAAGATAAATATTTAATTTAATATTTAATTTCAATGCACATTACAAGAGACATGTGATTTAAGGTAAATGAATATTGTAGATTAGTGTCACAAGACATCAGAGAAGGGCAAAAAAATCACTATAAATGAGCAGTCAGCAAAAACTTAATGCTGCCAAAGAGTCAAGGAATATGGGTGACATACGTGAGCAGAAAGAGAGGGAGAATATTATTTCTGGTAGGGTTCCAAAGGGCACTGCATGAGCAGAAATGGACAGATGTATGGGGCGCCTGGGTAGCTCAGTCAGTTGAGCCTCTGACTTCAGCTCAGGTCATGATCTCGTGGCTTATGAGTTCGAGCCCTGCATCGGGCTCTGTGCTAACAGCTCAGAGACTGGAGCCTGCTTCGGATGCTATGTCTCCCTCTCTCTCTGCCCCTCTCCCGCTCACGCTCTGCCTCTCTCTCTCTCTTTCAAAAATAATAAACATTAAACAAAATTTTTAAAAAGAAAGAAATGGACAGATGTAAATGGTGTGGATTCGGGAAATGATGGAAACTTGTGTAATCTGGAGTCACACAAGAGATAATGAAAGAATGATCTTTTATTATTATGTAATATTTTGGCATGGGACTCCTAGACTTGTCAAGCTCCTGCAAGTTTTTTCAATTCTCCAAACCCTTAACAACAATAATGATACCCTTCTACTAACTTGGCTGGAATATATTTATGATCAAAAGACTGTCTTTACATATACGAAGGGCCTTGGGACTTTTTTATTGTTGACGTCCTGTGAAGTTCAGATACATTGTTCTTTTGCAGCCCCAAACCTTTCGTAACGGAAGCTTTAAAGGAGACTGTCCATGAGGCACACACTGCTCATAAACGGACGTGATTCACACTGGTACTTTTTAATAACCTTTATCCTGGGAGGATGGCTCCGTGTCCCCAGTGGAAACACCAGAGGCCTCAAGATTGATTTCTAACAATAATGGCATAGCTGGGATTTTTATACTTGAAAATGCATCATGCACAATAGGAAAATACTCTTTGTCCTTAAAACCCTCACCCCCTGAGAAGAAACCAATACCTCTCTAATAGAAATAAGGTAAATTTAACCCTTGTGTGTTTCAAGTAAGTGTTAAAAGGGGTAATCGCTTTTTAAAGATTTTAATCTACTCTTTTTTTGTCCTTCCTTTATTGAATTAAACACTAATCTCTATGCAAATTGAGATCCCAGGAAGAAATTCATGGGGCCTCAGAGTACGTTCTGCTGTATATATATGTATATATATCCTTTAAACCTAGAGGACCCGTCTTTGGCAACATATGGAAATGTTGAAATATTAGAGATGTCAGAGAAGGCAGTTAAAATAATACATGAGCAGAGCAGCCGTACATATTTTAAAACACTCTCTACATAAATCTGCAAAAGTAAAAGGATTTCCTTGCATAGTATTTTTTGAATTCAATGACTATGATACTCCAAAGATAAAGGCAGATAAAGATTTTCATTTTGGAAAGAAAATAACTAACAAAAACTAACATTCAAAGTTAGGGGATTTAACCAAGAAATCATTAAAAAATAGTCAGTAGAAATCCACCAAGAGAAATACAATTTTGATGACAGTACAGGAGAAAGAAAAAGGTTATTTTTCCCTTCCCTGAATAAAAATGTTTTTTCAGGTTAAATTCTCTTCCTGATTTTCCACAGATCGGGAATTTCTCACTCACTGTTAGAGTAGAATGTGCCAAATTTATCTTTACATTTACAGTGCTAACATATTTCTTGTAAAAATGGTTAGAAGAAAACCTCAGGACAAACAGAACTCATACCCATTTTTTTGTTCAACAATAATTTACTAACCACTAGCCTTCAAGAAGTGTAGAGAAGGAGCCCAAGGGCAACAGACCCACGTAATCCCATGTGATGTAAGTGCCCATGTGATATAAGGTTTAAATACAAGTGGTTCCTGGGGCACCTGGGTGGCTCAGTCGGTTAAGCGTCCGGCTTCAGCTCAGGCTGATGAGTTCGAGCCCCTCGACAGGCTCTGTGCTGACAGCTCAGAGCTTGGAGCCTGCTTCAGATTCTGTGTCTCCCTCTCTCTCTGCCCCTCCCCTGCTCACGCTTTGTCTCTCTCTCTCCTTCAACAAAAAATAAACATTATAAAACAAAATTTTAAAAAATTAATTTTAAATACAGGTGATTCCCTAACATGAGAAAGACATCTATCTAGTATACAAGAAAATATCATGGACAATTCAAATATTACCTATATTGATTCTTCTAATCCCTGAACACAGTACATGTCTCTAGTTATTTGTCTTTTTAAATTTCTCTCAGTAATGTTTTCTAGACAGAACACACTACTTGAATATACTTTGTTGAAATTATTCCTAAGTATTTATCTTTGATGCTATTATAGATTCATTTTAAAGTTTATTTATTTATTTTGAGAGAGAGAGAAAGAGACAGAGAGGGTCCCAAGCAAGTTCTGTGCTGTCGGTGCAGAACCTCACACAGGGCTGCATCCCATGAACCACGAGATCATGACCTGAGCTGAAATCAAGAGTTGAACGTTTCACTGACTGAGCCACCCAAGCGCCCCTACAAATTCATTTTAAAATGTCATTTTATGATCATCCTTTCTTAGTACATGGAAATATAATTGAGTTTGAACACCGGCCTTAAACTCGTTAAACTTGTTCATTAATTCTAGTGCATTTTTTGGTAGATAATTCAGTATTTTCTTTGTTAGATGGGTCATATAAGAACAAAAAGAATTTTGTTTCTTCCTTTCCAACCTGTGCACATTTCATTTCTTTTTTCTGCCTTATTGTATTAGCTGGACTCTTCGCACAATATTGAATAAATGGAAACCTGATATACTTGCCTCACTTGCTATACTTAGTCATTCAACAATAATTATGATGTTAGCTGTGTATTAACGATGCTCTTTATCAGGTTGGGGGAAATTCCCAGTTTGCTAAGATTTTTACCATGAATGGATGTTAAATTTTTGCCAAACAATCGTTTGCATCTATTAAGATAAACACATGCATTTTTCTTTTTATACTGTTAATATGATGAATTGCATTCATTTTGAATGTCAACAAATTTGTATTGCTAGGGTATGACCCAGTTGGTTATGATTGTCTTTTTAAAATTTTACTGATTTGATCTTCTAATACTTCTGTAAAAAAATTTTCTTCTGTATTTATGAAGGAAATTCATCTCTAGTTTGATTTTCTTGTCATATCTTTGTGCACATTTGGTATCAGAATAATGCCAAAATTATACAATAATCTGAGAAATATTTCCTCCACTTCTATTTTCAATACAAGCTTATATACAAAATGGTACTATTTCATCTTTGAACATGTGACAGAATTCAAAAGTGAGTCCATACAGGGCTGGCTTTTTAAAAAAACTTCTTACTACCTTTTTCTTTCTTTCATTTTGGAGAAGGTATTTCACTACAAATTAAATCTCCTTTATACAGACAGAGTTAATCTGGTTACCTATTTCTTCCTAAATTAGCTTCGGTATTATGTGCCTTTCAAGGAATTTGCTCATTTCTTCTACATCATCAAATTCATTGGCATAAAATTATCAATAATATTCCCAATAAGGGAATATTTATCTAATATCCACATGACCTATAGTGATGTCTCTTGTTTTTCCTGGTATTAGTAACTTGTGTACTTTCTTCCTGATAAATCTGTCTAAATATTTATCAATTCTGTTGACATTTTCGAAGTACAAAGTTTTGGTTTCACTGATTTCTGGGGGGATTTTTTGTTGCCTTCTATTTCATTAATGTCTCCTCTTATTATTTCCTTCCCTCTGTTTTGGGCTTAATGTGTTCTTCCTCTTCAATTTTTTAAACTGGAAATAGACATGCCTTTAGCTATAAACCAAAATTTTTGATACATTATTTTAATTCTTTGAATTAAAAATAGTCACTGAATTTTCCTTGTGATGTCTTCTTTCATGCATGAATTATTTAAGTTCCAAATATTTTAGGAATTTTCCATGTACCTGTCTCTTAGCTTGCTCTTGATTTTCAGTTTAATTCCATGCGGAAACAAAACATTTTTTAATGCTTTAGATAATTTTAAATTGGTGAAATCTATTTTATGGCCCAGAATATGATCTAACTTGGGGAATGTTCCAGGTACTTTTTTTTTTTAATTTTTTTAATGTTTATTTATTTTTGAGAGAGAGAGAGAGACATAGCACGAGTTGGAAAGGGCAGAGAGGGAGACAGAATCTGAAGCAGGCTCCAGGCTCTGAGCTGTCAGCACAGAGCCCGACGCGGGACTCTAACCCACGGACCATGAGATCATGACCTGAGCCGAAGTCGAACACTTAACCGACTGAGCCACCCAGGAGCCCCCTCCATGTACTCTTGAAAAGAATGTGTATTATGTTGTTGGGTGAAGTGTTCTATAAATATGAATTAGATCAAGTGGATTTTATAGTGTTGTTCAGGTCTTCTGCACTGTTGTTGCTGATTTTTTTACCTGTTTGTTCTACCCATTAATGAAAGATAAGTGTTGAAAACTGAAACTAAAATTGTCCTGTATCTGAATCTTATGTCCGTGGTATTAGTTTTTGCTTTCAATATGTGATGCCTTGTAGTTTGCTGCATACACATTTGGGATTGCCATGATGTCTTAAATCACGACCCCTTCATCATTAGATAGTATACCTCTTTATCTCTATCAACACGTTTTATTATGAAACCTACTTTTTGTGATATTATTACAACCAACCCAGGTTTCTTTTGATTACTGTTCTCCTGGTATATGTTTTTCTATTCCCGTTTTCTTACTTACCAATGTCTTCATATTTGAGGAAGGTTTCTGGTAGCTAGCATAGAGCTGGATTGTCAGTTTTTAAACCAACCTGAAAACCTCTGTCTTAAATAGTATGTTTAGGATACTTCAATTTTTTATACTTACTTATATGGCTGCTATAATATTTCTCTTTTTCTATTACTTCTATATTTTTAGTCCTTTTTCCCCTCTTTTTATCCCTACTTTTACATTAATTGAATGCGTTTGCTTTTATTCTACCTACATTACTTATTAGTCAAATTTTACTTAGCGGTAGCTTTAGTGTTTATAATACACACATTGAATTTTTCACATTATACCTTGAAATAATATTACGCATTGTATGTAGTATAAGACCCTTGTAACAGTACACTTCCAATTTCTACCACCTATCCTTTGTACTACTGTCACCATACTTTTTATTTCTAAAACGACTGTCACATCCACATATATTAGAAATCCCTAAAAAACACTAACATTCCTGATTTCTTTAAACACACTAAAAATATGAAAATGAGGCTTTTACACTTACCTTCCTGTTTACTATTTCTAGCACTCTATTTCTTAAGGACAGCCAAATTTCCCTCTGGCATCTAGTACCTTTTTTCCTGCAAAATTTACTCTTTTGTTTATTGCAGACCAGGTCTGCTAGCATTAGATTTTCTTTCTTTTTGTCTGAAATGTTTTTCAGCTACCCTCACTTGGGTTGTCCACAGTCAGCCTCAGTCTTGAGCTATGTATACCTGGAAATATGGAGTGAGGAATTCTCAGCATTCCTGCCCTCCCTACTATTATGCCAACGAAACTCTTTCTTCTATCTATAGAGGATCTGGATTGGAGAGGGTGTCCTGCCCCTCTTTCAAGGGGTAGAAGGCTTTTGATTTTATTCTTCCCTCAAAAGCAGCATATTTTTTCTTGAGAAAAGTGGTGACATGGTTTCCAGTACATTCCACAATTGGTAAATAGCCATTTCTCGATACTTAGTGCAAGGCTCATGGTGTGGTTATAAGCAGATGTCCTGTACATCCCATAATGGCAGTTTACTTTTGCGTGTGACTTGAGGTGAGGAAGGAGGGTTTCCCACTTCTTTCCTGGGGACAAATGGCTTTTGCTGCTACTCTTACTCCCAAAGCAATGAATCTATGCCTGGATCACAGGAGAATATCTACCATTTCCATGGTGTCAGGTGGTCAGAAGCAATGGGTCCTTACCTAGACCTGAGTAAAGGAGAATTTCCTGGTCCTCCACCACTGGCTTAAGGTTTTTGCTTCATATGAGAAAAAGGTGTAAGAATTGGGTGGTGACTCATGCCCTTGCTCTCAGGTCTCCTTCCTTCCTTCCAATCTTTCATATGAATACCTGGCAGAGAACCAAGGAAAAGAGCTCAGGAAGGAATGGGGCTCTGATGCAGAACACACTGTCATGCTATCCCCTCCTTGGTCTTTAGGAATTTCTAATATTTTAGCTCTCTTCTCACGTGATTTTAGGTAAGATACCCCTTCATATGCTCTGCAGTGGGGGGGGGGGGGAAACAGGCTGTATCTCTTTCCTTGTTGGGGGCCTGTTATCCTTTGGAATTCGTTTTACATTGCTGCCTTAAGACGTTCACCTGTATCGTAAGATCAGGAAGTTATGATTTTGTACACTATCGTGTTCTATTCCAGTGGGAGAGATCTTGATATAGGGCTTTCTAGATCCTTAGCACTGTCATGGCATCTTTTGAAGATGATACAAAATGATAAGACAAGGTTGGTCCATGATATACAGTATTTGCCCTCAGATACACCCCTAAAACTTATTTGGATAAGGAGTAATAACTGAAGTTAAAACATGGGACGAAAATATCACTAACATATTCATATCTTGGGAAGGGAAATACACTGATGACATTAAGTAGTTTTTATTAAGCAGAAAGCCAAACAAACAGATCCTTGGGAGTATTAAAATTGGTATATGGCAGGGGAGGGGTTGGAAGAAATCTAGGGTACAAGGAGATCAAGTGGAAACTCCCTGGGTAGCACTTACTACACTAGTTATCAAGAAGAGAATAGAATGTTTCTCGAAGTAGAGGGATAGGATATGGCATTTTTCATCCTACCTCTGCTCCTTATTGTTCTCTAACTTCCGTAATTCCGTCAAGCAGAAAAGCGACTTGAATAAAGGCCAAAGGAAAGAATCAAATATACTCATTGAAATCTCGCCCCCTGAACATTCTTAGGGCCACAGCAGAGTAAAGCAGACACCAGTGGTAGAATCGATGTTCCCTGTGAACAGACTGTTATGCTCGAAGCCAACGAACGTATAGGATGTAGGGATCTTGCTCTATTCTAAGCTGTAGGGCATTTATTCTTTTCTGATATCAGTTCTCCTTACAGAACAGATGATTCCTTGTATCCATTAAATGTTGCCTGTGAAAAAGCCCTGTCTCGGATTTGAGCTATTTGTATGATGGTGTAATTGGAGAGGCAGCGGAAATGGGAAGAGTGGCAAGGTGTTACCGGGCTACGAGGGAACAGTGAAAGGAGAGCTTTTCATCATAGATGTCTGGATAAATTAGACCAAACCACTTACTAAAAAATACTAAAAACAAAACAAAACAAAAACCCTAGACAAAATGTAAATATGAAGAAGGCAATATTGGCCACCACAAAATGTATCTTTTGGCATGTAAATTGTTATCGTTTCTCACTCATTTGGCTAAAATGAAGTGTGGCATGTAAATTGTTTTCAGCTGATTGTTTTTAATAAACAGAAGACTCAAAAAGATTTTCTTCTTATCTCTCCCCTTAGTTGCCTGAAAGAATTAAATAGAGGACCTGCTCCGGCAAGGGAGCTATCATCATAGATAATGTAGTATACTATAAACTACATATGACAGACAGGTGAGAACCTAGAAATACCTGTTTGATCAAATTTCTCTGTCTCATTGTCTCTGGATGGCCCAGAAAACATTGGTTTACCCAACATTTACTCTTTCCATTCTTCCTGTGAATTGCCTTCTTAACCTTTGAAGCCCGAGAACCCTACCCCATTCTCCTTAGTCATTTTGTCTGTTTCTGGAATCTCTCTTGTTTATGTGGATTCCCTGAATGTAAGTAATTCCATTTAATTATCTCCTGTCAATCTGCCTCATATCAATTTAATTCTTAGACCAGCCAGAAGAACCTTGAACGACAGAATAAATGTTTCCTCCCCAACAGGAGGCATACTCATCAGGATAAACTTTAACTGGCTTAAATACTACTTGCCCAGGGACTATTGCACTGAGGGAGTCTGGGACACCAAACAAAAAGTGGCATAGCATAACAGTTCTTACCATGTCAGTCTTCCAGATATCTGCCTGCAGGGTCTAATGGAAATATTAGTGGTAAGGGTCTCCTTTCTCTCTTTCTAAATTTAGATTAGTAGGAAAGGGGCACATGTACACCAAGGCTTATAGCAGCACTATCAACAATAGCCAAAGTATGGAAAGAGCCCAAATGTCCATAGACTGATGAATGGACAAAGAAGATGTGCTACAAATGTACAATGGAATATTACTTGGCCAGTAAAAGAATGAAATCTTGCCATTTGCAACAACATGGATGGAACTAAAGTGTATTATGCTAAGTGAAAAAAGTCAGAGAAAGACAAATATTTTACTCATATGTGGAATTTAAGAAACAAAACAAATGAACATAAAGGAAGGGAAACAAAAATAGTGTAAAGACAGAGAAGGAGACAAACCATAAGAGACCCTTAAATAAAGAGAACAAACTGAGTGGGTATTGGGTAGGGGTATGGGCTAAATGGGCAAGGGGCATTAAGGAGGGCACTTGTTGGGATGAGCACTGGGTGTTACATGTAAGTGATGAATTACTAAACTCTATTCTTGAAATCATTATTATACTACATGTTAACTAACATGGGTTTAAATAATAAATGAATTAATTAATTAATTTAAATTTAAAAAATTAAAAATACAAAATTAAAAAAAAAAGAGGCTCTTTCTCCTCAACATTTGTTGCTGGAAAAATCCCATTCCAGTAGCTCCTGTCAAGTATCACAGATAAGTGGGTCTGTGATTGGAGGTATCTTGCATTTTTGTGGGAGGCCAGAAATACTGTTTTCACTGGAAAATCCTTACCATCTGCACAACAAAGGCTTTTACTTTCTTAGGTTAACTTTGAGAGGTGAACTTCTTGGATCTTGTGAGGCCTACATTTGTGTACTCTCCATTGGGATGCCTCTTAACATCCATGGTTAAGCCATAAAAATGTTATTAGTTTGAGTAGCCGTTGAGATTAATACAGCCTACTCATCAATAGCCAGACAGTGGATGGTTTAAACTGGCGATATTTGAAAGAAAAAGTAAATCTTTTTAGAGAGCTCTTAATTGTCTTATTAGCCAAACAGGCTCCCTTAATAAAATGGAAAAAGAGAAATTAGACTTTGAACAAAAATCAAAGTATGCTCAGATCCTTTACTATTTACCTTCAGATTATTTGCAGGTATTGCAAAAGAACAAGAATTAGAACATTGGAAAAACAAAATGTTCTGCACCTAAAAAAAATTTGAAAGTAACTCTCCTTACCTTACATGTGTTTGAAAAATGAAAAAAATGAGGCTGTATAGGCAATCCAAAGGCCATCTGTTCTTTTTTACCAGTCCTAAAATGTTCCTTATTTATCACAAAGTGCTAGTAAATTATTGGCTTTAGGAAACCAAAGTCTTTTCTGAAGGAACTTGCATTCTTTCTTTATGCCTTGAAGATATAAATCTTACTATGTTTTTGAAATGTAAACACCCCAGGGGGTTGGTTTATAAAACAGTGCCCACACTCAACTGAGACTAGGAAGAAAAAAAAAAAAGATACCTTTAACAAAATACCAAAAGCAAAGAAGGGGTCTCTAGCTTGAATCCTAGACTATGGCCTCCTCGAAATTATTTTCAAGGATAAATAAAAATCTTAAAAGTTTTCCTCTAAATAAATAGTAAATAGTAGTAGTAAAATAGAAAATAGCAACGGTAAAAGACTTTAGCAATCTGAGCAAGTAAACTTAAATTATTCCAACTGTTATTTACAAATATGTATTATAATTTTAAAACAGTAAGTCCTCTATATGTTTATATGATAGAATGTGGCACTTTGTACTTCTGGACAGTACTACCAAATTAATTTGTAGAGAGCTCTACTTAATTGGATTAAAAAGAAATCTTATAAATTAAGAATTTCTACACCTGAGAAATATAATAAAAATGGGCCCAAATGAATCATACGATCAAGGATAATTTTTGGTAAATAAAAGCTGGTTTAAGTTTGTTGGTTGAATGAATACACACGTCTCAGACTTATCAACACCGAATATAACGCAGACACACAAGTCTCTATTTTACCTGCTTTTCTTGGCCACATACTTCAATTTTAAATCTGTTACAGCATTGGTCAGCAAAAAAATAAAGAATGATGGCTGATGGCTGATGATGGCTAATGTCTCATGTAGTTTTCACGGGTTAATCAAACTGTTTTTGCTGGGAGCAAAAAATTTAGATAGATGTAAGTAAGATTAGAGTTTTTAGGTAATCTTTTCAGCAAAAGTTATGTGTTTTGGTATGTGTACTTAAAAATAGTTTCCAAAATGTTTTTGGTAACCAGAAGTTTTAGAAAGAAGACTTCCACATGGCCAACCGACACATGAAAAAATGCTCAACATCACTCATCATCAGGGAGATACAAATCAAAGCCACAATGAGATACCACCTCACAGCTGTCAGAATGGCTAACGTTAACAGTTCAGGCAACATCAGAGGTTGGTGAGGATGCAGAGAAAGAGGATCTCTTTTGCACTGCCGGGGAGGGGAGGGGATGCAAACTGGTGCAGCCACTCTGGAAAACAGTATGGAGGTTCCTCAAAAAGTTAAGAACAGAAGTACCCTACGACCCAGCAATTGCACTACTAGGTATTTATCCAAGGGATACGGGTGTGCTGTTTCAAAGGGGCACATGCACCCCAATGTTTATAGCAGCACGATCAACAATAGCCGAAGTATGGAAAGAGCCCCAATGCCCATCGACAGACGAGTGGATAAAGATGTGGTATATATAAATCCAATGGAGTATTACTCGGCAATGAGAAAGAATGAAATCTTGCCATTTGCAACTATGTGGATGGAACTGGAGGCTATCATGGTAAGCAAAATTAGTCAGAAAAAGACAAATATCATATGACTTCACTCATATGAGAACTTGAAGAGACAAAACAGATGAACATAAGGGAAGAGAAGCAAAAATAATATAAAAACAGGGAAGGGGACAAAACATAAAAGACTCTTAAATATGGAGAACAAACAGAGGGTTCCTGGAGAGGTTATGGGAAGGGGGATGGACTGAATGGGTAAGCGGCATTAAGGAATCTACTCCTGAAATCATTGTTGCACTCACTATATGCTAATTAAGCTGGATGTAAATTAAAAAACTAAATTAAATAAAATTTTTTTAAAAAAATAAATCATCAAAAAAGATAGTTTCCAAAACGTTTTTGGCAACCTGAAATTTTAGAATTTTGCTAAGTTATCTGAAATGATGGAAATTCACTGACTAGATCACTTCCGAATAAGATAAAATAATGAAAAATTAAATACTTTTGGCTTCCTTATTACTGAGGAACTAAAGATAAATTTGGGTCTGTTAGGAAAAATGTTTTGTGCTTCATTTAAAAATTGTACTATGAAGGGGCACCTGGGTGGCTCAGTCAGTTAAGCGCCCGACTTAGGCTCAGGTCATGATTTCACCGTTTATGAGTTCCAGCCCCACATGGGGCTCTGTACTGACAGCTCAGACCTGGAGCCTGCTCTGGAATCTGTCTCCCTCTCTCTCTGCTCCTCCCCCATTTACTCTCTCTCTCTTTCTCTCTCTGTCTCTCTCAAAAATGAGTAAACATTAAAAACAATCGGAGTATGAAGAAGAAGCACATGTTTCTAGAAATTATTAACTGTATTCATAAATTTGCCGATTTAAAGAATACAGGTGTAATGGACAGTTCACAATTACTTACTGCTTAGTTTACACTAGAAACTGGTTTTTAAGGGTTAAGAATTCTACTTAATATATGTGCTTAAAGCTTCTAGAAATAACAAGGGAAACATCTCCAAATGCAAGAAAAGTAGCATGTGTGCTTTTGGTAAAAGAAGGTATGAGGCATGGAAATGCGTTTTTAAAAAATGTTTATTTATCTTGAAAAAGAGAGAGTGAGCAGGGGAGGGGTAGAGAGAGAGGGAGAGAGAATCCCAGGCAGGACCCACACTGTCAGCACAGAGCCCAATGCGAAGCTTAATCTCACGAACCATGAGTTAATCTCACGAACCATGAGATCATGACTTAAGCCAAACTCCAGAATCAGATGCTTAACCAACTGAGCTGAGCCACCCAGGTGCCCCAGGAATGCATTTTTGTTAAAAGTAATGGTGTCCTAAAATAGATGCATAGATCAATGGAATGATAAAGAAAAAAAACCTGACATAAACCCATAATTATATGGTCAGTTGAACTTGGACAAAGCAGGAAAGAATATGCAATGGGAAAAAAAGTCTCTTAAACAAATGGTGCTGGGAAAACTGGACAGCTACATGCAAAAGAATAAAATTGGACCACTTTCTCACACCATATACACAAACAAACTTCAAATGGATTAAGGCCCTAAATGTGAGACTTGAAACCATAAAAATCCTACAAGAGAGTACAGGCGGTAATTTGTCTGATAATGGCCAGAGCAACATCTTTCTAGATATGTCTCCTGAGGCAAGGGAAGTAAAAGCAAAAATAAACTATTGGGACTACATCAAAATAAAAAGTTTCTGCACAGTGAAGGAAACAATCAACAAAACTAAAAGGCAACCTACAGAATGGGAGAAGATATTTGCAAATGACATATTTGACAAAGTATTAGTGTCCAAAATATTAAAAATAAAACTACCCTACAGCCGAGCAACCACACTGCTGGGTCTTTATCCAAAGAATACATAAACACTAATTCAAAGGGATACATGCACCCCAATGTTTAAGGCAGCATTACCTGAAATGGCCAAATTATGGACTCAGCCCAAGTGTCTGTCAGTTGATGAAATGATAAAAAAGATGTGCGTGCGTGCGTGTGTGTGTGTGTGTGTCTGTTTGCGTTTGTGTGTGTGTATATACGTATGGAATGTTATTCAGCTATAAAAAGAATGAAATCTTGCCATTTCCAACAACATGGATGGATCTAGAGAGTATAATGTAAGCAAAATAAGACAGAGAGACAACTACCATATGATTTCACGCATGTGTGGGATTTAGGAAACAAAACAAATGAGCAAAGGGAAAAAAAGAGAAGAGGGACAAATCAAGAAACAGACTCTTGATTAGAGAGAAGAAAATGATGGTTACCAGAAAGGAGGTGGGTGGGTGGATGGGTGAAACAGGTGATGGGGATTAAGGAGTGCACTTGTCCTCAGGCGCACCGGGTGACGTATGGAAGTGTTAAATCACTATATTGCACACCTGCATGTTAACTATATATACACTGTATGTTAAGTATACTGGAATTAAAATAAGGACTTAATAAATTTAAAAAAAACTTATTCAAGACATTTTTATTTAAAAAACGTAATTTGGAGACACCTGGTTGGCTCAGTAAGTAGAACACACTACCCTTGGTCTAGGGGTCATGAGTTCAAGCCCTATGTTGGGTGTGGGCCCTACTTTAAAAAAAAAAAGATAATTTTCGTTCTAAAGTGAGCCTGTTTATTTAGACAGAAGAAAGGACAACATCTGAATGTTGAAAAAGAAAGTTGTAGAAAATTTGTGCTAAAGGAATCTTTGAAAAGGAATCTCAATGTGTGGTCAAGGTGGCTAAGAATAAATACATTTATTTAAATATGAGGCTTCATGTCAGAAATACACTGGTGCAAAATTTTAATTTAGTTTTTTTCTCTGTTAACAAGACAAACGTTTCTCGGGAGCCTGGGTGGCTCAGTCGGTTAAGCGTTCAACTTCGGCTCAGGTCATGATCTCACGGTTTGTGAGTTCGAGCCCCGCATTGGGCTCTGTGCTGACAGCTCAGAGCCTGGAGCCTGCTTCGGATTCTGTGTCTCATTCTCTCTCTGTCCCTCCCCCACTGATGCTCTGTCTCTGTGTCTCAAAAATAAATAAATGTAAAAAAAAAAAAAAAAAAGACAAACTTTTCTTACATTACTAGTCTGCTCTTCATAATAAATTGTAAAAATGGTTTTTTCTTTCCCTTTAATGTAATATGCCTAAGAAACAAACATTTTGTTTGTCGTTATCAGATCTGTGATTTCTTTGATTACTTAGAAGACAAAAATCCAGTCTTCTCAATATTAAAAGAGATAAGGCTTTTCACAATTATTTAACTTTCTATATTTGCCTGCAAAGTCTTTATCATGTTGCTTAAATCAATCACTAAAAGCGCCGTTTCGGTGACAGTGACCCTGTTTGATCAAGTGTTTTCAACTTTTTTGATACTTCTTACAAATCTCCACCAAATAAAATCTTAAATAAAGTCTTTTTAACGTCAAAATAACTGGGATTTTTCAGAAGGTCCCTGGAAAACTGCAAAAGACTTTTTCTCTATCCTTAGATATTAAACTAATTGGGCTTATTTGATATGTTAAATTACATGTGAAGCATTGTCAAAAAAGTGACAATGAACCTTCTTATATTAGATTGCATGGGTAAATACTATTAATAGAAATGTTCTAGAAATTGCATAAAATTCCTAAAATTCTGATTGCATCTGGGTATAATGTAATCAGCCATAATTTTAGTTACTATCTTAAAATGTTGTTTGTTACACAAATTTCTTGGTTAACTGCATTGCAATGAACCCAATCAGACCTTTAACCATGGCCATTTTTAAAGTTTTCTATCATTTACAGCTATACTTTTACTCAGACTGCTTTTACAAAAATATGCCTACAAAAATGCTTCATCTTCAAGGACAGGAAAAACACTCTACAATACAGGTTCTGACAACTTTAACATAGTAGACTGTAAAAAGTTCCAGAACTAGTGGAAAAACTGGAATCAAGCAGAGCAAGAATTAATTACATTGGACTAAGAGAACTCATAAAGATGTTTCTAATTTTTAGGACATTTTCTTTGACATACTGCTGGTTCTTTCATCTTTTGTGTTCCAGATATAAGGAAACCTTTCTTTTTTTAATGCTTATTTATTTTTAAGAGAGAGAGAGAGAGAGAGAGCATGAGCAGTGGAGGGGCAGAGAGAGGGAGACAGAGGATCCGAGGGAAGCTCTGTGCTATCGGCAAAGATCCCGATGTAGAGCTTGAACTCACAAACCATGAGATCATAACCTGAGCCGAAGTCAGACTAAGCCATGTACGTGCCCCAGGAAACCTGAAGAATAAGCTAACTCTGACCTGAAGCAATTTGGGAAATTATATCTTTGTATGTAGAATGGAAACATTTATCTTTTTTCTCCTTATCTGATCCCTCCAAAATTCAAAAATGAAGTAAGTATTCTTATTTTATGGAAAGTCAGTTTTTGCATAAGATCAATAAGTATCTGTTCTCCCACAACAGGACACAATTGGAAACATTGGTCATATTACCAAGGCTTTGACTGGAAAGTCACGTTTGAGAGAAACATGCATAGACTCACATATGACCAGATAGCTTTAAGGAACTAAGGTTGACATAATGGAGCCAATAAAACCCCTTGGAAATATAAGCCTGGTATCTTGCTTACAGGATTCCCATCAGTATTGCCAGGTCAGTATGGAAGGTTCCATCCATCCTGGAAGGTACAGGAACTTTAGGATATTTCAGGTACCTCTAGAAGAGAGGAATTAACCCACATCTATAGGCATTGCAGGAAAAGTATGATGGTGAGTATTTGGCTGGGCTTCTTGCCTCAAGAGGCTTTTAAAAGTTCAAACTGAGATTCTTCATGAAAAGGTCCAGCAAGGAAGAGTTAAGAGTCTATATGACCAATCACTATTCTTGCTGCACTTATGCAAATGATCAGGTCAAGTTTATTGAAAGTAAACTATTTTTTCAATAAAATTAGTATTAATTTGTCTATCTTTGGTAGAAATGAGGGTGATTGGAGAGGGAGAAATTATGTTTGAAGGGCACACCTGTTTGAATATTAGATTCGAATACCATTTACTGTAAACGGGACTGGATCCTGAATTCTTCTGTTTCCCCCAGATGCCTGGCTACAGCTCTACGAATGAACATTTTCAGTTTTTCTCCCACCTTCCAATTTAGAATCAAGAACTAAAACTGACCTTTTCCCTGAAGTCCTGCAAACTGAATATGAATGATTTGATTTCAATTTCAGAGAAATTGCAATAATAACTCATGTAGAGGCAACCTTTGTGCCTGTTGCTCTACGGGCCATTCAGACCACCTCATGACATCATAAGAAGCATTCAAACTACAAAAGATGCATTTAGACATTTTCTCTTCTCTTGACTGGCTACCCCTAGACTCAGAAAACGCTTTATAATTTGCTCCAATCATTAACCATTGTTTTTCTTTTGTGTCCATAAAAATGCCTTATTAAATATCTGATCGCTTGCATAACATGGGCCTAAGGTTGTGAACATAAATGCATCAGGGTCTCCTGAAGTGAGTTTCCATAAACTGACCTATTGTCAGCACTAAGACATGGATTCAGTGATATGAAAAATTCTACCAATTCAACTTCTGGACAATGAAACATCTTGGAAAAATTTCAAAGGTGGGACTGAAGGAAGCAAAATTTGACACCCCAAAATGTGTCTCCAGCATGTGGATTGGCTGATTGCATTAAGAAACAGAAGACTCTCGGCGCCTGGGTGGCTCAGTCAGTTAAGCGTCTGACTTCAGCTCAGGTCATGATTTCACGGTCCGTGAGTTCGAGCCCCGCGTCGGGCTCTGTGCTGACAGCTCGGAGCCTGGAGCCTGCTTCGGATTCTGTGTCTCCCTCTTTCTCTGACCCTCCCCCATTCATGCTCTGTCTCTCTCTGTCTCAAAAATAAATACACATTAAAAAAAAAAAAAAAGAAACAGAAGACTCAAAAGGTTTTTCTTTTTGTTTTCTGTGTAACCACCTACCAGAATTTAGGGGCGCCTGGATGGTTTAATCGGTTAGGTGCCCAATTTTTTATTTCAGCTCGGGTCATGGTCTCGTGGCCAGTGCAAAGCCTGCTTGAGATTCTCTCTCTCCTTCTCCCTCTGTCTGTCCCTTTTCCACTGGTGCTCTCTCTCTCTCAAAATAAATAAACATTTAAAAACATAATTAGAGATAGGACCTGCTCCGGGCAAGATGATATCACAATAGATAACTACAATATAATGTGAATGAGGGGTGGTAGACACAGAGGAACCTAGCAAGGTCTGTTTGATCAAAGTTGTCTCTATGTCCCCCTGTTCCTGGATGGCCCAGCAAACATTTGTTTACCATTTACTCTTTCCATTCTTCCTGTGAATTGCCTTCCTTCTTTTTGAAGGTACAGACCCCTGCTCACTTCTCCTGAGTCCAGAATGACATATATACCTCATCTTGCCTGTGTTTAGAATCTCTCATTTATGTCGATTCCCTGTACGTTTGTAATCACATTTGATTTTCTCTTGTCAATCCGTCTCAAGTCAATTTAATTCTTAGACCAGCCAGAAGAAACTTGAAAGGAAGAGGGCAACTTTTTGTCCCCAATACAAGCAGACTACAAATATCACTGAAGAAGCATAAAATGACTAGCAAGATAACAAGGAGTTACTAAACCAAGAACTAGGACAGGAGTAAGAATCAGAGGTGAACTTGAACTGTGCCCCAAAGGTTTCGCTATAGGTGCATACCTACATAGATGTGTCCTTATGTGCACAAGAACACACATCCCAGAAAGTTAGTAAGTGACCTGTTTATGATGGCAGAACACTGGCAACTACTTTCCATTGACAGAATAATGGATAAATACACTGCGGCAGAGTCCTACAATTAAAAAATGTACAGCAATTAAAATGATTTCACGAAAGCTAAATACACTGGTGTGTTAGTTCATATTTAACAGCTGGCTCTCTCCAAGAAAGAGCTCTGATTTGGTGCATTTATTTGCTAATTGTCATGGTATAAACGCTCCTACCTCAGCCAAATTCAAGTTTCCCAATGTAATGTCGCTGAACACGGGGCTGAGAAGAGCTACGTACAGTCAGCTCCAGCACATGACTGGCAAACTGCAACAATATGGAGGACATTGACAAATTGTCATGCGGAACATCAAACTCAAAAAAGAAAAAAATACATGTAATTCTACTAGTAGAAAATTCAAAACATAGGCAAACTAAAGGAGAGATCTACTTTTTTAAACAAAGGAAAACAATATATGGGGGATAAAACCATGAAGAAACCAGGGCGCCTGGGGGGTGCAGTCAGTTAAGCTTCCAACTTCAGCTCAGGTCATGATCTCGCAGTTCGTGGGTTCGAGCCCTACATCCTTGGGCTCTGTGCTGACAGCCTGGAGCCTGGAGCCTGCTTTGGATTCTGTGTCTCCCTCTCTCTCTGCCCCTCCCCCATGTGTGCTCTGTCTCTGACTCTCTCTCTCTCTCTCTCTCTCTCAAAAGTAAGTAAACATTAAAAAAACTATGAGGGAAGGGACGAGGAAAACACTAACAGAGACAGAAGATTAGTCTACCTGTGTGTAGGAGTGGGGCGTGGGAAGGTACGATGGGATTACGCTCTAGAAGCAGCACACTAGAAGCTTCTGGGAAGTTTCTACTTTTTGATCTGTGGAGTGTTACACAATGTTTGTTTTACAGCTCGTTGTTAAACCATATATTTAGGTTTTATGCAATTTTCTCTCTGTTATATTGCACAATATTTTTAAATGATGAAAGGGATTCTTTTGTCACAGGGGTGCTATAAAGGTTCAAGGAGCTTTTCTAAACACTACCAGGAGAGCTAGAAACTGACTCTCATAATTTAAGTCACTTAAGGGATCCTCTCAACTACATTTCCCCGGATTCCCACAAGGCACATGAAAACTGCCAGAGTTAATGGTAAATTTCTTATAAAACAAAAAGAAACAGGAAACAAAAGTAAAAACATCATATTTATTTCTAGAGTTAGACATTTTCACCTAGATACGTTTTTACTTCATATTTTGTCTCAGCTACGGGGAGGGGGGGGAAATTACCTCTTCTATCATCATTCAAAACAGATTTTTATTCTGGTTTTTTTTTTTTCATAATTAAAAGGAAAATTTGACAGTTAGCAACAGCAACTCAAATAATACGCAATGTTCTGAAAGTAAAAATTGAAATTTATATTCCCTCAAGCCTTAACCCATCACTGTCTATCCAATCACTTTGTTTTAAGCTTGTTAAGGAACTTCATACTATCCCAAATGATCTTAATTGTGGTCCTGTTTTGTGTTTCTCTTGCTCATGCCTTGAAGGCTGGGACTTGGCCAACTCCTTCACCACTGTATCTTGTAGCATTTAGCATAGAATACTTTTAGCTCACAACTGGTCTTCAATAAACTCTTCTAGAAAAAAAACAAAACAAAACAGGGGGTGCCTGGGTGACTCAGTCGGTTAAGCGGTTAAACGCCAGACTTCAGGTCAGGTCATGATCTCCAGAGCTCCCGGGTTGAAGCCCCACGCTGGGCTCTGTGCTGACAGCTCAGAGCCTGGAGCCTGGTTCAGATTCTGTGTCTCACTCTCTCTCTGCCCCCTCCCCCGCTCATGCTCTGTCTCTCTCTCTCTCTCTCTCTCAAATACATAAACATTAAAAAAAAAATTTTTTTTTTTTAAGTCTGGCATGTAACCAACTGGGCCACACAGGTGCCCCTGTTTCGTTTTTTTTTAATACGGGGTAAGATTAAGCATCTTTTCATACACTGATTAGCCAATTTATTGCAACAAAACAATCAGAAATGCTAATAAAGATTCATGCAGAAAGACAGTCATATTTATTTATTTAGGCAGAAAGACAGTAATTTTGAAATAAGACCATATTAAAAAACCACAAGCAGATGAGTGCCATAATTCTGGCATATCCACACAGATAATTCTACGAAGGCACTAAAAAAAGGTACATTCTTGAAGATTCAATAATTATTTGCTTTAATTTCGTTTGACTTTAATTTCCAAAGCAAAGTATTTTTATGTAGTCTTTACTTTGTCTTTAGTGTGTGTGTGGTGTGCAGAGGGGGGATGTCATGCTCAAAAGAGTATTCTCCAAATCATTTATATTTTCTTCTAGTGCTTTAATTTTAAAAATTTTATGCACACAAGGGAGCCTGTGTGGCTCAGTCGGGTAAACATCCGATTCTTGATTTAAGCTCCAGTCATGATCTAAGGGGTCGTGGGAGCAAGCCCTACAATGGGCTCCATGCTGACTGTGGATCCTGCTTAAGATTCTTTCTCCTTCTCTCTCACTCTGGCCCTCTTCCCTGCTAGCATGCTCTCTCTCTCTAAAATAAAACTAAATAAGTAAATAAGTAATACAATAAAATAATTATTGTGAAGATTTAATTTTTAAGTAATCACTACACCCAACGTGGGGCTCGAACTCACAACCCTGAGATCAAGACCTCCACCGCCTGAGCCAGCCAGGAGGCCCTCCAAATTTTCTTTATACAGGTCTTATACATTTTTTTTTTCTTTCTGGTTTGGCTTATTCTTAGTTAATACAATTGTTGTTTTGTTCTCATATATGGAATCTTCCCTTATATATTCTATTTTTTTTTGTAGGTAAGAATATTATTTTTTGTAATTAATTTTGCAACCATCTTTTTGTTAAAGAGAAGTCTGAACTCCAAGAAACTAATAGCTTAGTGTATTAAAATGGTCTGTAGAAATTGGATCCTAAAGATAATTACCAGCTATTACAAGCCACTCTGTTTACAACAGTGAAGCAGCATTACCACATTGGATCACAATTTCGGCTACCATTTCTCACCCTCCTATGGGGATGGTTATGACGTTAGAACTAAAACACAAAATGAAATCAGTAAATGAACCAAAGAACAAAGTAGGAAAGAGATTATAAGTGACCCAACCCTACCTCCCAACTATCGAAGGGATTCTGTCTACTTCATCCATTATATACATGGCCATCCCATTTCTACCTGAACACTTCTTGTCATGGAGAACACCTAACTTCTGAAGAGCTTCTTTGTAGACAGTTCTGGTTTAACACAATTAGAACTGAAATATGGTATCTTTACTCCCTTGGTCCTGGTTCTGTTTTCTGAGCACACACAGAGGAAGCACCTTCCCTCTTCCACACCCCTCCTTGAAACATTTGAAGAACACTATCAACTTGACCTCAGGCCTTGCAGGGAAACCTGCCCAATGTCCTCACCCCTGCCCCATATGACAGCATTTTCAGACCTTTTGATTTTTTTTTTTTTTTTTTTTTGGCCACTTCCATAGAAACGAGAATTTACACCCCCTGGCGGAGAAATTGTCCTGACCTTATCTCAGCAGACACCAAAACAGTAGCTTTTTTAGTATCCAGGGACTACAAAAAGCTACATTTCCATGCTAATTCAAATCTTAAGGCTCCAATAACCTCTAATTTTGTTGAATATTCATAAACATTTGCAATGTGCTCAGTAGAATGCGATGAAGATTTTAAAATTCATTTGTATTCTCCAGTGGGAAGCAGCACCAGAAATTTAGGAACTAGTCCACCAGAGTGGACACGATTTATGAGAACAGTCCTAAATTGCTTCGATGTTTGTCATGTCTGAGTTGAAAAATGCATATGAATGTGTTGCTAGTTCCAGAAACCCACTGCAGAAATATTTTATATTTGCACTGAGAAAAGCATCTTTTACTTTTTCTTTTTTTAAATAAGTCAGCACAGAGTAAAACCAGATTTCTGCTTCAGGAGAAAACAAATAACAACAACAATATTCTTATTGGTAATTAGATATTGAAAGTAAACAGACACAGGTGTGCCTGGGAGGCTCAGTCGGCTAAGTGTCTGACATCGGCTCAGGTCATGATCTCACTGTTGGTGGGTTCGAGCCCCGCATCAGGGTCTGCGCTCAAAGTATGGAGCCTGCTTGGGATTTTCTCTATCTCCCTCTCTCTCCGCCCCTCCCCTACTCGCTCTCTCTCTCTCAAACTAAATAAATAAACTGAAGGAAGGAGAGAAGAGAAGAGAAGAGAAGAGAAGAGAAGAGAGAGAAGAGATACGACTGTCCATTTTTAGAAAGATCAAAGAAATAACTATTCTTTTTGTGTAAATAAGCACCTTTAGGTGAAATCTATGAAGTCATGGGGTGCCTGGGTGGCTCAGTGGGATAAGTGTCCGACTTTGGCTCAGGTCACGATCTCACAGTACGTGGGTTCGAGCCCCACATCAGGCTCTGTGCTGACAGCTCAGAGCCTGGATCCTACTTCCGATTCTGTGTATCCCTCTCTCTCTCTCTGCCCCTCTCCTGCTCATACTCTATCTCAAAATTAAAGAAACATTAAAAAAAAGAAAGAAAGAAATCTATGAAGTCATCATATATCATTACCAGTCCTTCGGTATTTACTGCACAGTTACTATTCCACGAACACAATGGTAGGCAAATCTTACGCATATGCCAGAGGAAACAGGAAGTGGTATTTTTGAATCGTTACTTCCAGGAATGTGTTAGTCAAAATATACAAAAATCAATGTGCTGTCTTCTATACCAGGAGGAAAAACAAAATCTAAATTCAATACTGGTTAAGGAATGATGTTCACACTGGTTTGGGGGTAATGAACCCATGGCAAATCATTTTCATCGGCACTACAGCATGCACTGATCCAAACCTAAAAACGACTCATTCTTTCTTGAGTGGCAAAGGTGGGTCCAACCCCTTCTCTGTCATTAAATCTATCTGCATATCCACCTTTCTTCAGGATGCTTCTGTGTGTAACTACCAAACGGACTGGATCGTTGGTTACAGGCTCTGTGAACATCCCTGCTGATATGTTTGCCATTTTCTCATAAAACAGGATGTCAGAGCAATGTATTTTAACTGTGCCATTATGTCTGCTAAGAAAAGATAATAACGTTTTGTTTTTTCACCGTTCTTTAGTTTACCAGGCGTATTCCCTTGTATTAAGAAGGAAGCATGGGGGCGCCTGGGTGGCTCAGTCGGTTGAGCGTCTGACTTCGGCTCAGGTCATGATCTCACGGTCCGTGAGTTCGAGCCCCGCGTCGGGCTCTGTGCTGACACTTCAGGGCCTGGAGCCTGCTTCAGATTCTGTGTCTCCCTCTCTCTGCTCCTCCCCTACTCACACTCTGTCTCTGTCTCAAAAATAAAGATAAAAAAAAGAAAAGAAGGAAGCATGGCAAGTAGGGTCTCTTAAAGGATGAACATAACTGGCATCAGTCATGGGGAGAAGGGGCTGGTCTGGGTAGAGGGGGTGGGGCTTGAGAAAGAGAGAAGTGCTTCTCGGTGGGCACTTCATTCAGACTCTTTGGGGCCTTAGTAGACACTGCAAAGCAGAAGGAGAAAGATGGCACATGGAGAAACTTGCCAGAGTAAGGGGGAAACAGATTATACTTGTCCATTGTACATTTCTCCCAGAACTGGCTTCCCCTTGCTTCCTATGGATCTGAATAAAGTCTTGGGGGAGTATAGAGAACTACCGATAAAGGCAGACCAGGGGTGCCTGGGTGGCTCAGTCCGTTAAGCCGCTGACTCTTGATTTTGGCTCAGGTCATGACCTCACGCTTCATGGATTCAAGCCTCCCATCTGACTCTGCGCTGACCTTGAGGAGCATGCTTAGGAAGCTCTGTCTCTGCTCTCTGCCCCTCCCCTGCTCGCTCCTGTGTGCACGCTTTCTCTCAAAATAAATAAATGAACTTAAATACTTAAACACATACACACACGCGCACGCGCGCCTGCGCCCGCGCGCGCACACAAAGACAGACCCTGGAGTCACACTCCCTGGGCTGGAATCCTGGCTTGACACTTCCTAGCTGGCTAAGCTGATGCAAGTCACTTCGCCATTCTGTGCCTCGATCTCTTGATAATGATAGTACCCATGCCACAGGTTGATGTGAGCATTCAGTGAGTTAATATGCATGAAGGGTTTATATAATGCTTACCATGTGCCAGGCATTATTCTAAGTGCTAGCTATTAAATATTTCATTGTAACCTCGAGCGTGATTTGCAGCAGTTGGAGACCAACCATGAGCTCACTTTTGCCATGAGCTCACTTTGGGGAGAGGAACAGCTTTGTATGTCAGCACACTGGCACAAAGGATTAGCGGAACCCCAACAGGAAGGTGAATATTACAGGTAAATGTGGGCGCTGCAAACACAGCTATCTGTCCCTTTTCAGGTGGAGATGGTCTCTCCGTTGCTAAACTTAAAAGAACAGGGATTCAATTGCAAGCTCTTAATTTAGTAAGCATGTACCAATCATCCCTTATACACCGGACAGTATGCCAGGTGCTAGAGACACATACAATATGTTAATTGTGCACACTTAATAATACTGCAAACTTCTGCAAGGCAGGAGCTATGTCTTATTCACTCTTGTATTTTGCACAGTCCTTTCCTCATAAAAGAAGAAGAATTAATATTTTGAAAGCTTACCACGTCATGAAAGTAGAAATTGGCAAATGTATGAACATTGCGTATGGACATTCATTATTTATACTGACATTCTAGAAATACATGTGCCTGTGACTCAATCGGAGAAATATGATGCCTGAAAAACCTCAGTCCTTCAAAGACATCAAGAATCTGCTTGGCTGACAAATATGAGACTCTGCTAGAAGGCGGTGTTTGGCATCCCCCCACGCCTGACCCCCAGGTACTACCAACCGACACCCACCTGCGGGCTTAGATCAGTATCGACATGGGTTCGGAACTGATTGAGTTGCTCTAGCCCTACATCCAATGGAGTTCACCATGAGGCAAAATTCAATAATCACAGATTCCCACCCACGGTGTTCCCTTGGTTCATGAACTCCAATTGAGAATAGGGATGCTTCACTGGTTTTGTTCCAACAGTCTCGTTAGAATTCGAATATTCTCTTAAGTTTGAGACCCTGCTTTATACTTGTAATTCTCCCTTTTGAGGCAGGGCAATCTCCAACCTTAACACAGACATCTCGGGCTCCCAATTTCTTTCTTTCTTTTTTTCTTCCCCCAAAGTTTACTTATTTTGAGAAACAGAGCATGCGAGCAAAGGAGGGGCAGAGACAGAGAGGGAGAGAATCCCAAGCAGATTCTATGTCCATCTCGAAAGCCCAAAGTGGGGCTCCATCTCATGACTGTGAGATCATGACCTGGGCCGGTATCAAGAGTCGGACATTCAACCACTTGAGCCACCCAGGTGCCCCTGGCTCCCGATTTCTAATGGTCAACTTGCTTCGCTCTGCCTGACTTTACAGGCCCCACCAAGATTCCCTGCCATGCCGTTCTCCTTGCTTATTGAACCACTCATTCTCACCATAGTCTTCCACTCAGGCTCTAACAGCTTATACCCATCGTGACCAACCATTGCCACTGTCAATGGAAAACGGTGGACACACACATTAGGTTGCCCATGCCGTGGGAGATCAAATCTGAAGCATGTTTCACAAGTGTCTTAGGAAGCACCCTGATGAGATTAAAGCTCTAGTTGCCCACAAATTCAATTCCCTCAATGATAAACTCTTTGTACATCCAGAGATCAACTCCCAAATAAACTGCCTATACTCACGTCCTTGTCTCAGGGTCTCTCTCTCTTTTATTTTTTTTAAATTTTTTAAATGTCTATTCATTTTTGAGACAGAGAGAGTGTGAGCAGGAGAGGGGCAGAGAGAGAGGGAGACACAGAATCCGAAGCAGGCTGTCAACACAGAGCCCGAAGTGGGGCTCGAACTCACAGACGAGAGATCATGACCTGAGCTGAAGTCGGACGCTTAACTGACTGAGCCACCCAGGTCCCCCAAAGATTTTCATGGTGTTTGCATCATGGTACCCGCCTACCACAGTGGTCCAGGTGCCTGTGGCTCTGTATGTTTTCACCAACCCTTGATATTGTTGTGATTCCTCTTATTTATTTATTTAAAAATTTTTTTAAATGTTTACTTTTGAGAGAGAGTGAGAGAGAGAGAAAGAGAGAGGCAGAGCATGAGCAGGGGAGAGGCAGAGAGAGAGAGAGAGAGACAGACAGGCAGAATCTGAAGCAGGCTCCAGGCTCTGAGCTGTCAACACAGAGCCCGAAGTGGGGCTCGAACTCACAGACGAGAGATCATGACCTGAGCCGAAGTCAGACACTTTAACTGACAGAGCCACCTAGGTGCCACTCCGAGTCTCTTTAAAGGAGCCCAAACTAAGACACCTCTCAAATTGTGTCCAACCAAAATCACCTTGTTTCCTTTCTTAAGATAGTATGTCTGAAGAGACCTTTGTGAGGACAAAAATTTCTGGCATAGCACAAACAAATCCTCATTCGGGATGATGGAAAATATTCAAATTTCAATACACACTGCACCAGCCAGGTTCAGTAATAAAAATGGACTTTTTTTTTCATCATTAGCTGACACATAAATTTACTAAAAGAATACTGGGCTCATCCAATACACAGGAAATCAAGACCCTGTCACAGGAATGTTCTACTTAGATTTTCAGCACTGGTGCCGGGGGAACTAGACACACATGACCATCCCAGTGGGATGTCACAGATCGGGTTCACCAGAGACCTTCACGGAGATGGAGTTTAAGGTGAAAGATGTTTATTAGAAATTTGAAACCGTGAAGAGAAAGAAAGAGCAGAACTGGGCACAGTAAACGCTGTGATACAAAGCGGCAAAGCTTCTGCTGACCTGGAGGGAAGCTCAGGGTAAAATAATGCCCAGAAGGTGGTCCTGCATGGGACCAAAATGGCGTCTTTATACAATCATTCTGCTTAGTCGCCAGATGCAGACTGCCCAGGAAGGAGTGCGACCTTCACTGAGGTGGCTCTCTGCAGCTGCAACAGACCTAAAGTTGCTGACAGCTAGAGGTTGTCTGCTGACCATGCTCCCTAGAGCTGGGTGGCAAATCTTTCCTTCTGCCACACGCTCCAATATAACTTATAAACGACTTACACCAGTGCATCACCCTTCAAGATTCCAAGTCTTAGGAGGAAATGGTTGACGGGCTGTTTCTCTAATGGACCCAGACTATATCTTCCAGGAGAGAGGGAAGGAACTCCTTTCCCTTTCTAGGTTTTGATAGCGGGAGCTGGGGTCCTATCACCTATCCCTTTTGGATTCATCCTAAACAAGAAGGGAGTGCAGAATCTGGGCCATCAAAATGACAATGGCCCACTATAGTCCCCACTTGTGGTCATCTAATATTTCCATCCCCGGACACCCTTTCCTTCCTTGCTTCCTTTCTTCTCCATATTTTTACCACCAAGGGGAAAAAAAAAAATCCTCACCTAACCACAGTACATACTAAGGGGCGCCCAGCTGGCTTAGTCAGTAGGGCATGCAACTCTTGATCTCAGTGTCATGAGTTTGAGCCCCACGTTGGGCACAGAGTATACTTTAAAAGAATAGTAATAACACAGTATGTGCTTCTCTTCCAGCTAAAAATGTATTCACTCCAGTTTCTGCTTCCAAGTCCTCATCCAGATCTCTAGTGACATGCAGGTTTTGGTATTCTTGAACCATAAACTAAATTCCAAAATTAATCAGCAACAAACACTCCAGAACAGAGAAGGTAAGTAAATAAAAGGGAATTGGGTTAAAACATTCAAGTTCATACAACAAGAAAAGAAAGATGAGTAGATGCGATAATCCTTACTTCTCCAAGTCGACGCGAGGTCATGAACGGTATTTGTGACTTACTTTCTCTTCCAACCATTTCATGTTGTCTTATCTTCAGCCACTCTCGCTATGCTTTTCCAATGGGAGATCTTATTCAAGCCCATGATATCAACTAGCACTAAGTTTCAATACTCCTAAAGCTCAATCTCCAACCCAAGCCTTTCTCTTTTTCCACTGGCCCACCTTTCTATTTCTCCACCAGAGAATTCGCCTGAAGGTTCAACATCCACCAGACACCTAAAATGCAGCTTGTCCCAAATAATAAAGTGCAGCTTAGATTTGTATTCCTCTATCTATTCTTTGACCAAGCCATTTGACTTAGAAGTTTCTGGCATTCCCTTTCTATCCATTCTCCATGTCAATATCATTCTCATGACAGATGTGTAAATTCTACTTCTTAGATATTTCTCCATCATCCCTCTTTAACCTTTCCTCCCAACACTGTCTTAGATCAGCTGTCTACCTTTCACAGTATATACCAGTTGTGATAACGTTGCAAAATGGAAAGTATCAGGCAGGCCTTTAGTGGTTCCCCACTGCCCTCAGGATTAAGTCCAAGCTCTCTTTCTCTTCTGATTCTTGGGACATGCTTAGGAGTCCTAAGACAGAATTGGAAACCCTTACTCTCCACTCCTGTAGGCCTTGGGCACTTCTTGGTGTCACACAGACCATAATGTGAATGGCACCCCCTGGAGGACAGCATTGTACTCTGTGGGAATGGTACCCTTGAGCTCACAGAAAAGCAAGAGAATGGGTTTTACCTTCCTGACTCCCATTGCCTTTAAGTACTTAAACTACGAAGGTAGTATCTTCCCGTTTTAGGTCAAGTACCTTCTCTTCAAGCCTGTCTTTTCTCTGCTTCCCCTAGTCTAATTAGACAGGTTCAAGACACTATTTTTCTACCTCAAAGAATTCACCTCTTCATTTCTCATAATTTATAACACCATTTCACAAATATCTTTAAACTTTTAAAATCACCATCTCTCTGGTAACTTTTCAATTTGTTGGAATCCGAGTAATTCTGGGTGGTGTGCTCTAAAATTGGCATGCCTTTATTTTATTGACATCCTGCTAGACTGGAATTTCCATCAGCAAATGATATGTTTATAACACAAAAGAGAGCATGTAATGTATCCGATGAATTATTTATAGAATATACAACATGCATTCAGGAATAGCTTATATTATCCACCGTTTCAGTAAATACAGTAACCAGAAGACAAAGTATATAAAAAGGAGGGTTAAATCCAGACTATCAGAGATTGGCTTTTATATGTGATGAGCTAGAGGTCAAGGTGGGGCAGGACTAAACAAGTTCTGGGCTCCTCAGGCACCTTAGAAGTGTATTCATCAATTTTGCTCTAGGCATAATGATACAACAGGAGACTCAAGGAATACACGCAAATACACACACACACACACACACACATACACACACACACACACACACACACACACACAAATGCACTACGAGTGTGCATGTAACTTTTTTAAAGGAAGGCTTCAGTCTTCTTCCTAGGTAACTGGGCAAGGATCAGATATACAACTGCTACTCCCATACACAACTCTGTTTTCATGTGATTTCTACATGACATTTTCTAGTTCTACAGGGTTTTTTTGTTTTGTTTTGTTTTTGTCTTTACGAAACTACCGTTAACCTTGAAGGAGGCTTCACAGTGGTTTAGAGGAAAACAAAACCTAAGAACCATCACTGCTGTTCTCTGCAGTCCTTTTAGGTACTGGTACCTAATTCTTTATGCTTTTGCTCTCCTCAGTGTCTCTCAAGATACTGGCCTTTCAGGCTTCTCTTTCTCACAGGATATTTGTGTTTCAGATTACTTTTCTTGGGCATAGAAGCTTCTATTTTCCCCCAGTTGAATTTAATTTTATTTCCTGCCCTGAATTTAACCTTCCCAAGTCCAACAGAATGATTTCTCAGTCCTTGCTGGTCAAGGCAACACCTCCCAATTTAGTATCTTCTGTGCATTTAATTATCTCTCTGTTTACATGGCAAGATATCTCTTCAATTCAATAAGCTGCTGTTTGTCATTCCCTTTTTGTTAGCTTTTTCTCCCTGCCCTTTACATTCATTTTAGTCTCTATAACAGGACTTAATTAATTTTCAAGGACTATTTCTCGATGCAGTATCCATAACTGTGATTAGCAGGGAGCTAGACCGCGATGGCATTTGTCAAAGTTACAGATTCACAGCTAATTCTGCTTCACTTTGACAGTTTTGCACATCACTGATTGATACTAAGAGTGCTGATGAAAAACCTTGGCATTCTAGAACAATAAATGGAAAATCTTGACGAAAGAAAGAAAGACCACACAGTGCAAATTAAAGTACAATGTCCAATTGGCCTCGTAACTTCCAAATGAATGCAGTACAACACGCCATTGCCCCCTTCTACCAGAAATAAACGAAACAGTAAATGGAAAGAAAAATAATAGTAATAAGAATAAAAGGTAAGGTAAATTAAGTGGACATGTAAATCTCGGTATAGCCTACTGGTTTGCAAGATTATTTTAGTGCCTTCTTTTAAACTTTTTATTTAAGTACAATTTGCATATAGAAGAGCATGCTGGCTCCATGAATTTCCCTTACTTAATCAGCCCACGTAATTCGCACCAAGGTCAAGAAACAGAACTTAGGAGAACCCCAGAAGCTCCCCGTCATGATCTCTTCCAGTCACCCCACCACCCAAGGGAAACTACTATGTTTACTTCTAATAAGATTAGCTGGGTCTCCCTGGGGATTTTATACAAATGCAATCATATGGATGTATATTTTGCATCTGGTTTCATTCATATAACATTTTGTTTCTGCAATCCATGCATGTTGTTGCATTAGGTTGGAAATATTTGATTCATATTACTGTGTAGATTCAGTTCAATCATGTGAATATACCACAATTTATTTCTTCATTTCACTGGTGATGGACATATGAGTAGTTTCCATTGTTTGACTATACTTAATAGCAGTGCTATTGAGAATCTTAAAACAGGTCTTGGGTAATATATGTGTGCATTTCTGCTGGGTATAGAAATAGGAGTTGAATCGCTGGTTTATAGGGTATATGTATATCAAGATTTAATAAAAACAGAAAAATAATTTTCCAACATAGTTGCACCAATATACTCCCATTACCAACATAGGGTCTGATTTACATACCTTTTAAATATCCTCCTCACTTTACCAACTTTTTTTTTAAAAAGCCACCATGACATTTAATCCTGTTCTTTAACGAGTAGACCCAATGACAGTCATAAAATAGCAGATGGGAATTTTCTCTCCATATAATTCCCTTCGGCTATTTGAGGGAATAAGAGGCAATTCTTTAGATTGCAAAGTGGCGTGTGACAGGGCCTCTAATGCAATAGGTACTCAGAAATATTTGTTGAATCAATAAAGTCTGAAGAGAAGAATCAAGATTATTCATTTCATGACTCCACTGTTAACATTTGCTGAAATACACAGATCAATCTAGGGGCGCCTGGGTGGCTCAGTCAGTGAAGCGACCGGCTCTTGGTTTCAGCTCAGGTCATGATCTCACTTTCGTGAGCTCGAGCCCCAAGACAGGATCTGCACTGGCAGCTTGGAGCCTGCTTGGGATTCTTGCTCTCCCTCTCTCTCTGACCCTCCCCCACTCATGCCGTCTCTGTCTCTCTGGGCCACATTCAATTTTTTGGTCCCCTGCAGTGCTTAATGGAAGTAGTAGATACAACGTGATTATTTGCGAAATACATGAAAACTAAAACACGACAAAACAAGCAAACAAAACTCTCAACCATGTATTGCATCTAATTAGTCCCTTTATTTAAACCACCAAAAGTGACTGTCATGGGAACGAACAGCGTATTTAGAGAAAAACCAGGAGTCGGGGAGAAGAGGGATGATTATATCATGAGAAAATTAAAAACTGCTGTGGGGTGTGTTTAGGGTAAATATTTCGCTTTTAACCCTTCTCCCCATGCCATTCCCAAAATACTTCCCTGGGCACGTACAATTAAACTACATGGAATATTTTGATTTATAATCCTCTCTTCTGTGAGAAATTATGAACTTTTATACATCCAGGCACAGCGTCTTGTTTTTAAATGTTTTTTATAGCTCATTATTTTTTCTGATTATTGTTCTGAAGATCCAGATTAAGTTATGCTAAATTATGCTAAATTCAGCTACATTTTAAAATAGTTCAATAACTAAGACAGTTTGTAAAATTCTAATCTCAGAGGATAGATCTGTACTTTTTATTTTCTGAGGATAACCAATATCCAATTCCCTGTAAGGAACAGGCTCTTGTCCTAATGTCTTCAAATCGACGCCCAGGTAATCTAATTAGTTGCAGCAAGTTTAGACACTCTGCATAGGCAGTGACAATAAATAAGAACAAAGATGAAATACTAAAATTCCCTTTTTATCTTTAATGCCTTCATCGTAGAAATGGGCATTTTTGTTTCTGAGTCATGAGGACTTCCTCAGAATCTATGCTCTTTGCAGGGGTCTCGGGAGGGGGAGTTGTTTTTTACCCCTTCCTAAACACAGAATGCACCTAAAATTTTCTGGATGCCAGATATGCTGATGAGTCGTGAAATTAGCAAAATTCAGAGATGCAATTTAATGAGGGGATTCCAAATCGAAGGTCTGCTCCAAGAAATAGGTGATTACGTTTCCTCAAAGGGAAATTACCCAGCCAATTCCTAATTATGCAAGAACTCACAGACTAGTCAGCAGATTGACCAGACCACTTGATTTTTTTTTACCTTCCTGCCTTCTAACCTTGGGACATTTCCTTGTTCCCTATCAGCACCAAAGAGGATGAAGGAAAAGACAAGGAAGATGCAGTTCCAATACATTTTTTACTTAGGCAGAATTATTGAGCTAGGTTAGGAAGGTTTACAATATGTAGGAAAAGAAAAATATTGTCAACTTTAGTATAATTTTTCATATTATCTGTGGGTTTTAAATATTCCTTTTTTCACATTTATTTATTTTTCAGAGACATCGGGGAAGGGGCAGAGAGAGAGAGAGGGGGAGAGAGAGAGAGACAGAGACAGAGGATTCAAAAGATCTGTTAACACAGAGCCCAATGTGGGGCTCAAACTCACAAACCATGAGATCATGACCCGAGCCGAAGTCTGATGCTTAAGTGACTGAGCCACTCAGGCGCCCCAAGTTGTAAATATCCTTAGCATAGCAAGGTGATCAAGGGTATGAGAGAATAATTCAGATTTTTGGAACATTCGACGTTGAATTATTTTGTGATTGTGTTATCAGAGCCTCAAGACCAGAGAACAAATTGGTGGACAGAGGTTGGGGATTTACTTGGAGGAAGTGGAGCACTTCCATCCACCAACTGCTTTGGGAAAAAGGTAATTCTTCGGTGCTGGGAAAGAGCTATTTCATGGCTCAGTGATGGGAATGCTGTGATTGGGCCAATCAGGGATGAAGGTGCTAACCAGGGGTAGAATGCACTGGAAATGATACGGAGGACATCATACAAAGAAGTAGGTAAGGAGAAAATCTGTGGGGCTTAAGCAAAACTTAGGGTTCCCAGGCTTCTATTTCAGGAATCTTAGTCCCAGGCTCTGTATTTACTGTGACACCTTGTGAAAGGCACTGATATCTTTAAGCCACAATTTCCTTGTCTTTCAAGTAAGGATAATTCCTTCCATAAGTAATATATCTTTTGTTATAAAGAGGAGAGGAGATATGTATAAAAAACTTTTTAAAAAAATTACTTTTAGAACGTATGAACTGAACCAAAGTCTTTTTGGAGGATGAGAGAAAAAGGTGGTTCTAGAAGCTTATTGAATTGTTCCAACTTGAGATCGCTAGGAGACCAGAGCAGGTATCCAGGTGAATTCACATTTTGTAGAATTCTGAGGAATAAATGTGAATGGAAAGTAGGGAGAGAAGAGGAAAGGTCTAACATGTATTAAATATTTGCTACGCACTGGGCACATTACATTGATCATGTCATGTAATCCATCATCAACCCTGTGAGATGGTTAGTATCTCCCGAGTTTACAACACAGGCTCAGAAGAGTTAAGGAATTTGTTCAGATTCACAGAGCTATTATGAGCATGAGACAAGACATGAACCAGTGTGAACTTGGCCTTACACGCAGGCTTTACACACCCAGCAGAACATCTACGTTGTCCACTGAGAAGTCCTTCAACAATGTCATAGGAGAGGAAATGGAAAGCCCAAAGGATTCAGTTTGCGTAGCTTGAAGAAGCCAATTACAACTCCTAAGTGTCATGGAAGTCTTGTGTCTTTTTTTTTCATCTTTAAAATTTGAGGCAATGTTGCACATGACTCCATCACCTGTTTGTTTTAATGGAAAATAATGTCTTTAATTATGCTCCACTAAATAAAACTACGACTTCAAAACAATGAGTTGTATTTATTCGAAGGCTTTAGATGTCCCTTGCTGTGCTGCCAGGTACCCACTAAAGATGGTCCGCTCAAGGATTACTACTCCAAAAAAAGAACGGAGGACAAGGATATTTCCACTATTTACAGACTGCGAATTTTCAACCTCATGCCGAAATTTTGCCTGAGGATAGTGTTTAATTATTATTATTACTATTACTATTATTTAGTAAATATCCCATAGAAGACACTGAAATCTGAAACTGTATCCACTAAAAGTACATTTTCTTCATTCTCTCCTATGCAAAAGCCTGAAGAGCTCGGGATCGGTTTGTATTTTGGGGCCAAGTAGCAGTCTACATGAGAAAGGATTCTGGATTTTGTAGTCAAATTAATTGATTTCAAAGCTCCGCTCTGCCACTAACTTATCTGAATCTCAGTTTCTAAGTCTGAACTGACACGCAGGTTTATTGTGAAAATCAGTCACCAATTATGCAAAATGCCTGGTATTCAGTCAGCAATCAATACACTGAGAATATTTTTACTTTAATTTTATTCTGCTGCTTTCGAAAAAAATTATACCTAATATTAATATTCTTATAATTTTCATGCCTTTATGCAAGGGAATATTCCGTATTGTGGCCAATTGCAAGACACCTAACCAACTCTTGGAAGAAAAAACTAGCTGTAATCTCAAAGTTTGTCTGATCCAGCCTACTACGCATCTGATTTTTTAAAGTAATTTTCATTTGTAACTTCAGACCATTTTAAAGGTTAAATAGATCTACTAGGCTTATAACAAAAATAAATAAGTAAATAGCAATTCTGTACTCTCCTTTCTACTCCATTCCCCTGAGGTTTTTTACCTCTTTATTCTGATGCTAACGTTTATATTTTTTTCTTTGAAAAAAAAATTTTTAAATGTTTATTTTTTGAAAAAGAGATAGAGCACAAGCAGAGGCAGAGAGAGAGGGAATCCAAAGCAGGCTCCAGGCTCTGAGCTGTCAGCACAGAGTCTGACGCGGGGCTTGAACCCATGAACTGTGAGATCATGACCTGAGCCGAAGTTTGATGCTTAATCGACTGAGCCACCCGAGTCCTGCTTTTATATTTCTAAAAAGAATATCTTTTACATATACAGCTTTTGTTTTCTCTGTTTTAGATACGTTCCACTGTTTTCCAACCTCAGACATTGCACAGAAGTACAAAGTTATCCTTATTTCATATACTTCGTCAGTGATCTAATTGGTTTTTTTTTCTGTACTAATTTATGATCTTCTCTTTATTTCTGGACTTGTGAGGTTCCAAATAAAATAAACTGAGAGGGACTTTTTTTTTTTTTCTTTCATTGTGTAGGGCTCTCATGGGACTCATGCAGGTTGGAGATTCAAGTCCATTGATTCTGGGGAATGTTCTTGTATTACTTTTTATAAAACATGGAAAATTATTCTGGGAAGAAAATGATCACTTTCAGAAATCCTTATTTGCCTGTTCTACCTCTGTATTTTGTAAAAAAATCTTTTGTCTTTCTTAAATTGTTTTCTTTTTTTATTCCAATAACTAGAATATTTCCATGACTGAACGTTCCAATGTTTTAATCAAATTTCTTATTTTTAATCATATTTTTAATGTCCAAGGGCTCATCTTTCTTTTTTATTTTAGTTAACATACAGTGTACTATTGGTATCAGGAGTAGAATTCACATATAACACCCAGTGCTCATCACAAGTGCCCTCCTTAGTAACCATCACCCATCTAGCCGATCCCCCCCACCTCCTTCCATCAACTCTTAGTTTGTTCTCTATTTTTAAAAGACTCCTGTGGTTTGTTTCCCTCTTCTCTTATTTTTCTCTCCTTCCCATATGTTCACCTGTTTTGCTTCTTAAATTCCACATGAGTGAAATCATACAGTATTTGTCCAAAAGCTCATTCTTAATCCATGAAGATACAAGTTAAGTTCTTTTTTTCTTTTTAAATGTTTATTTATTTTTAAGAGAGAGAGCATGAGTTGAGGAGGGGCAGAGAAAGAGGGGAACAATGGATCCAAACTGGGCTCTGCGCAGACAGCAGCCAGCCAGAAGTGGGGCACGAACTCACGAACTGTGAGATCATGACCTGAGCCAAAGTCAAGAGCTTAACTGACTGAGACACCCAAGAACCCCTACGTTCTTTTCTTAAAAAAAAAAAAAAAAAGTTTATTTACTTATTTTTAGAGAGAGAGAGAGCAGGGACAGGGCAGACAGACAGAGAATCCCAAGCAGGCTATGCACTGTCACCGCAGAGCCTAACGCAGCGCTCAAATTCACAAACCATGAGATCATGACCTGAAGGAATGTCACAAGCTCAACCAACTGAACCATCCAGGCACCGGTTTGGTCTCTTTTTCGGTGTTGATCGCTTTCTCTAAACATTTGGTGATGCTTGATAGCCCATTCATATTTAAAGTTGAGATAACAAAAAGTTGATCAGAAAGCCTTGTCTGCCCAGGGACTTCATAAACAATCAGATGGCCAAACAACTTTTTCATTGAAAAGCCCCCAAATGTCAGTCAGTGTGGATCTTCTCTCTAGGAAATTCGGTCTTCGCAAATAATCTTTGAAACACTTGCCAAGGGAGTCTGAGGGCTACTGGTCTTTGTTCTGGTGATGGTGGAGGGTTCAAGTTTCATCTTTAGTATGCGGACTTTCTCCAAGTCCCCTTTTATGACCTCTCCAATGGGCAGTAATGTTTTCCAGTGTTCATTGATCTCATAGGCCTTACCTGGTGCTCCTTCTACCCAAAGCAGCTGGCTTTATGTGGAGAGCAGAAAGTTTCATTTACAGTACCAGCTGGAGGAAAACCACCTCGGCAACCGTCAATATTATATCCAGGGGCGCCTGGGTGGCTCAGTTGGTTAAGCGTCCAACTTCGGCTCAGGTTATGATCTCATTCTTCGTGGGTTCGAGCCCGCATCGGGCTCTGTGCTGACAGCTCAGAGCCTGGAGCCTCCTTCGGATTCTGTGTCTCCCTCTCTCTGCCCCTCCCCCACTCATATGTGGTCTCTTTCTCAAAAATAAACATTAAAAAATTGAATCTTATATCTAATAACTGGAATTATTTTTGTTTCAGTTATTACAAACTTGGGCCCCGTGGGTGTGGATATCCTAGTGGCCAAAGGAGAAATCCCTGCATCAGAGAACACAGATACGGTCCCAGGAACAGAAATGGAGACGAATCCATGGCCATTTGGGGTTTCTTGTGCCACTAAACCAACTGCAGAGGAGGGTCACTATACTGGTGATTTATTCAGTGATTTACTCTGATTACCCGGGGGAAATTTGGTTGCTGCTACACAATGAAGTCAAAAAGGACCATGTTGAAACCCAAGGGCATTCACCAGGGCATATTTTAGTTGACCATACTCAAGAGTCCTGATCCATGAATAACTGCAATAAAAACCAGACATCCAAGACTCAAATCCTTTAAGGCTGTAAGTTTTGACTACCCCACCCCCCTTCCCCCCGCCTAGTAAAGATTACCATCCAACTGACATGCCAGCCAAGGATAAGAGCACATGTAATATGTGGTACAAGAAGGTAGCTATGATAATCAGCTTAGCCAGCAAAACCATCTGCAGAAGTGAAACCTAACACAGCTATATTTTGTGTAACTAACCCCTTTACCACACTGTATTATGTGAACCCTGGGGTTTCCTAATGTTTTACAATTCAGGTGAGAAGACAAAGGAGTTTTTCTCATCCTGCCGTGATACAACAGTTAATGGGACTTCATATATTCCTCTGTTAGGACAATGAAGATTTTATTCCAATGGAATACAAGAGTGGATGTTGTGAATCAGTAGGAGTGGACTGTTTGGGATGACTTCTGCTTGGCACCCTCTCCAGATCCATTTTCCACTATTTTTAAGTATTTCGTGTTTCCTGTTGAGTTTGGCCAGCGGAGCCCTGGCAGTAGACTGCAGAGATGGGAGGGTTGTGAGACAAGGTATTTATTCCCTTGGTTCTCTCCCTGGAAGGTAACCTGTAGCTGGCTATTTTCTTCAACTGAAGGTCACAGACGACTCTTTTTTTTTAATGTGTATTTATTTTTAAGAGAGAGACAGAGACAGAGACAGAGCATGAGTGGGGGAGGCAGAGAGAGAGGGAGACACAGAATCTGAAGTAGGCCCCAGGCTCTGAGCTGTCAGCACAGTCTGTCGCGGGGCTCGAACTCACGTACTGTGAGATCATGACCTGAGCCGAAGACGGACGCTTAACCGACTGAGTCACCCAGGCACCCCATTAAGAGCAACCAACTCTACACAACATTCCTTCCCTTTTCTCTTATACTTATACTTTACTCTTATACTCTTATACTTATAAGATACGTAATAATATCTTGGCTACTACTAGCCTTAAGCTCTTGCTTGTAAATAAAGCCTTCTTGAATTATCCTATTTCAAGTGTATCATCTCTGTTTCCTGTGGAAGCTAGGTCTGATTCCATATATATACCACAATAGTTTTTACATAAACAAGTTTAAACAAATTTCTGTTGTGGGTTACTTAGTCTCCCTCCATATACACACACATACATGCTATAGACATTTTGCCGTCAGTAACACTGAAAATATTACACTTTGGCTATGTGCCAGTGGACATTTGTCTTAATTTTGCTAGGATACATTTTTAGAAGTGAAATGGATAGCTCATGCGCTACGAATATTTTTAAGAACCTTAATACAGATTCCCATATTGCCCTCCAGTAAACTTGTGTCAACTTATACTAATTTATATCAGGCCTCTATGAGGCGACTTAATTCATTCAACTTTAGTTAAAGCTGGGTATTAATATGTTATAATTTGCAAATTTATGGATGAAAGAATTTCATCGTTGGTTTCATTTGCATTTCTTTTATTATCTTTTAAGATAAAACATTTTCATATGCTCATTTTCCATTTATATACCTTTTTTGTTAAACTGACTATTCCATCCTTTACCTTTTAGTCTATTTGAGATTTCAACTCTTTTTTTCTCATGTCAAAATGTTTACCCCTTGTCAATATTTATCTTTGACGACAAAAAGAGCAAAAACAAGAAATAAGGGGCACAATTGAATTTTTTCAGTGTGGGATTTCTGAAGGACTGGATCAGAGATATTCTTCAGAGTTATTTTTAGGGTAAACTGTATTCTCTTCTTGAAAATACACAATGATTATCATTAACATCACCAAGAACTGCATGAATAAGTTATCAACAGAAAAAAGAATGCCTTCGAGTAGATATCAAAACTTTATTATTTAAAATGCTTGCCTAGAAAATAAAGAGTTTCCGCATGAAATGAGACTGGCGTGGCCCAGTTTCATGGAGGAACAGAATCATGCAATACGTCTTGAAAGACAAGAAGGAAGAAAAACACTGATATCAAAGTCAGAACACTTACCCCTCAATCCACATCAGACTTTCCACCACCCAGTTTCTATGACAGACAGTTGTGGTAAGGGACAAATGACACAGTGTACTGTTGCAGAAACTTGGGTGAGCCACGCATTACTTCACACTCATCCTCAACTCCCCCTTCCGAGCACACCTCCTAGGGAGGCTCCCCTCACTTCCCCGGTCTCTCTTCCACTAGGGGTGCCCGTATGATATAACTGGTTATAAACAAAGAGCTTAACAGGGGCCCTCCTTTCTCCTTCCTGTTTTTTTTTAAAAATTTTTTTTTCAATGTTTATTTATTTTTGGGACAGAGAGAGACAGAGCATGAACGGGGGAGGGGCAGAGAGAGAGGGAGACACAGAATCGGAAACAGGCTCCAGGCTCTGAGCCATCAGCCCAGAGCCTGACGCGGGGCTCGAAATCACGGACCGCGAGATCGTGACCTGGCTGAAGTCGGACGCTTAACCGACTGCGCCACCCAGGCGCCCCTCTCCTTCCTGTTAAGAGATAGATGCACTTTCCGACTCAGGCTGCCATAGGGAAGGGAGCTGTCACCACATCCACCCACCTGCAATGGACGGTCCCGAGGAACAGTTCCAGCTTCCTGATCGAGACGAACAAGCAGACGTTCAGCACCGACCCCAATAACCTGAAGGCTCCCAACTCCTTTAACGACAACAGGCTGATTCACCTCTACACTGTGGGCGAGAAGCCTGGGGCTGATGGCAGACGCACAGTGGTGGCCACGAAGCGGAGATCCCTCCAGGGAAAACCCACTAGCCCCGTGGACCACCACGAACAAGAACGCCTCGGCCACCCTCGGAAGCATCAGGCACAGGATCCACAAGAACAAGGACCACCCAGATCCGTACGTGGTTGCCATTCGCACAGTCAGCTCCATCCCTCGCAGCCAGAAGCCTGTGACGGTGAAGAGGAAGAGGCCCGCCCCACCAAGAGCTCCTGAGCACCTGCCCCCCCACCTCCAAAGCAATAGAGATGTCAACCACCCCAGAGAGAGAGGGAGACAAATGGGGTATCCATCTTGCAACCAAGAGGCAAAACCCCAAAACGCTAGGTTTGACAGAGTAGAAAGGCCTTTTTTATTTTTTTTTAAGCTGCATTCCTGAGATATCGTCCAACCCTAACCTGCCCAACTCTGGAATGTCTCCCACTATCCCTTTGGTTACATGAAAATCTATACAGTTCTCTGTCATCTGTCGTGATCTGCACAGGCCATCATACCCTGACTGTTGAGAAACATTGAAACGGGATGCTCACCTACCCCAAATTCTAAACCTTTACTTTTTATGCACTTCAGGACCCCAGGAGAAGGAATTTAAATTAGGTTCTCAATTGGGATTCATATAACTTGATAGACACTCTGGAGCACCTCCAAAGGAAAGCAGAAGGAAAAAAAAAAACCACAGTGGAATCTCTACAAGAAAGTATATAAGAATGTAAGGGGTGCCTGGGTGGCTCACTCCGTTAATCGTCCCTCCGACTCCAGCCTGGGTGATGAACTCACGGTTTGTCAGTTCGAGCCCCACGCTGAGCTCTGTGTGGGCAGCTCGGAGCCTGGACCCTGCTTCAAATTCTGTGTCTCCCTCTCTCTCTGCCCCTCCCCCACTCGCACTGTGTGTGTCTCTCTCTCAAAAATAAATAAACGTTCAAAAAAATTTTAAAAAAAAGAAAGTATGTAAGAATGTTCCACAAAGGCATGAGTGAAGCTGACATCATTGTTGGGAACCAGATGTGAGAATTAGTAGAATTTCTGGATAGAAAGTGAGGTTGTACAACCCTATGAGAATTTTAAAAGTCAGACAGCTGTGATATAAAGAAGAAAACGGTATTCTCAGAGATCAAACAGCTCTGCTGAGGCAACCCTCTGAAAGAGGATGCGAGAAAAAAAGGGAAGGATCTTTATACATGTTGGAGAGAAAGAACATGTTGATTTTTACAAAATACAAGCTCAGTCACCATTTATTTAATTAAACCATGAAACATCTAAAAGTAAGATTTATTTTTTTGTTGTTTCAAATTTTTATTTAAATTTTAGTTAACATATATAGCAATATTGGTTTCGGGAATAGAATTTAGTGATTCAAGATGTTGATTTTAAAATGTTTTTAATGTTTACTTATTTTTGAGAGAGAGAGAGACAGAGACGGAGTGTCAGCTGGAGAGGGGCGGAGAGAGAGGGGCAGAGAGAGAGAGGCACAGAATCATCCAGGCTCTGAGCTGTCGGCTCTGAGCTGTCTGAGCCCAGTGCGGGGCTCGAACTCACAAGCAGTGACCTCATGACCTGAGCCGAAGTCAGACCCTTAACCGACTAAGCCACCCAGGCGCCCCGAAGATGTTGATTTTTCAGTAAAACTTCTAGTTTCAGCTCTGACATAAAAAGCTCGGAAGTCATCACTTCAGTCCTTACAACAAGAAACAAACTGAGCACGCTGAAAAGCAATGACTTTTCCTGGAAGGGCAAAACCGCACAAGAAATCTACTTGAAACATTCAGACTGTGATACTTTGATGATAATGAAAGAAAAATGCACCATACTAACACTAATCAAAGAAAGCCAGAATATCTATGTTGTTCATCCAAGACAAAGTAGACTTCAGAGAGAGGAAATTTGTCAGGCATAAAAAGAGGAAGACATAATACCAAAGGAGTCAATGAGGCACCTGGGTGGCTCAGTCAGTTAGGCGTCTGATTTCAGCTCAGGTCACAATCTCACAGTTCATGGGTTCAAACCCCACATCGGGCTCGCTATTATCAGCACAGAGCCCACATAGGATCTTCTGCCCTCCCCTCATTCTGTCCCTCCCCAGCTCGTGCTCTCTCTCTCTCTCTCACTCTCTCAAAAATGAATCAACATGAATAAATAATAACAATTTTCTAAAAACGCATAAAATCCTAAATATGATTGAACAACAGAGCACCAAACTGTAGGAGACCAACACTGATTAAAGTAACAGGAGAAACAGACAAATCCAGTATTACAGTTGGAGACTTCAACACCTCTGTCACTACTTGATAGGTCAAGGAGGTAAGAAATCAACATGATACAGTTGACTTGAACAGCAATAGCTATCAACTTGATCTAATTGACGTTAATAGAATATTCTTTTCGGGGCGCCTGGGTGGCGCAGTCGGTTAAGCGTCCGACTTCAGCCAGGTCACGATCTCGCGGTCCGTGAGTTCGAGCCCCTCGTCGGGCTCTGGGCTGATGGCTCAGAGCCTGGAGCCTGTTTCCGATTCTGTGTCTCCCTCTCTCTCTGCCCCTCCCCCGTTCATACTCTGTCTCTCTCTGTCCCAAAAATAAATAAATGTTGAAAAAAAAAATTTAAAAAAAAAAAAAAAAAAAAGAATATTCTTTTCAACATCAGTGGAATATACGTTCTTATTAAGCTTGCAAGGAACATTCCCCAAGATAAATCACATTCTGGGCCATAAGCTATACCATAACAAACTTTTAAAAAATAGAAATCATACAAAATATGTTCACAGACCACAATGGAATTTAAAAGAGAAATCAACAAATGATACCTGGAAAACTCCCAAATATTTGGATATTATGCAACACTTTTGTAATAATGGATGGGTAATGGAAAAAGCTCAAGAACGTAATATAAAAATATGTTGAATTAAGCGAAAATAAAAGGGCAATTTCTTGGGTTGCTTGGGTGGCTCAGTCAGTAGAGCATCTGACTCTTGATTTTGGCTTAGGTCATGATACTACGGTCATCGGATTGAGCCCCACCTCGGGCTCCACAGTGAGCGGGGAGCCTGCTTAAGGTTGACTCTCTCTTCCTCTGTCCCTCTCCCCTAGTTGCAATCTCTCACTCTCTGAAAGAAAGAAAAAAAGACTGGTACTTGGGTGGGTCAGTCTGCTGAGCGTCAGACTTTGGCTGAGGTCATGATCTCACGGTTCCTGGGTTCGAGTCCTACGTTGGGCTCTGTGCTGACAGCTCAGAGCCTGAAGCCTGCTTCAGATTCTGTCTCTCCCTCTCTCAAAAATAAATCAACATTAAAATTTTTTTTTCTTAAAGAAAAGATAACTTCTCAAAATTTGTGAGATGCAGTGAAATCAGAGTTTAGAGAGAAATTTAGAACATTAAACACACATTAGAAAAGAAGAAAGATCTAAAAGCAGTAAATTTAGCTTAAATCTTAGGAAATGAGAGAAACAAGAACAATTTCAGCCTAAAGCAGGTGGTAGGGAAAAAATAAAATCAAGAGTAGGAAACTGTGAAAATGAAAATAGGAAACCAAGAGACAAAATCTGCAAAACCAAAAGATCAATAAAATTAATAAACCCATAGAGAGGTTAACCAATGCAAAAAGACTGAAGACCCAAATTACCAATATCAAAAATGAAAAATGGTTCCTCACTACTAATCACATGAACATTAAAATGATAATAAAAGAAAACTGAAAACATCTATGCCCACAACTTTGATAATTAGATGAAACAGACTAATTCCTTGAAAGACACAAACTGCCAAAACTCACAGAGGAGGAACAGTTAACTTGAACAGCCTTATATCTACTAATGAAATTGAAATAATAATTAATTTCCAAGGAAGAAAGCACCAGAGACCCAGATGATTTCAATTGGGCAAATTCACCAAATACTTACAGACAAAATGATAGCAAGTTTTTACAATTTCTTCCAGAAAATAGAAACAGGAAGAACACTTCCTTGCTCATTCTAAAAAAACATCGTGCTTCACCTATTTGACCCTCATATCCATTCGCCCAAGTCCACAGATAGCATTAACGTGTTTACTGTCTGTACACTTTTGCCTTTTCCAGAATTTATGACACCATAATGGTGAAAAAAATGCGTTTAACATTTGTCAAGGGGCGCCTGGGTGGCTCAGTCAGTTGAGCGTCTGACTTCGGCTGAGGTCATTATCTCACGGCTCGTGAGTTCGAGCCCCGCGTTGGGCTCTGTGCTGACAGCTCAGAGCCAGGAACCTGCTTCAGATTCTATGTCTCCCTCTCTCTCTACCCCTCCCCTGCTCATGCTCTGTCTCTCTCTGTCTCAAAAATAAATAAACATTTAAAAAAATTGTTCAAAACCCATAGGGCTAACCAGCACAAACTAATCCTCATGTGTGCAAATTAAAAAAATAAAATTTGGGAAGCCACGAGATCCTAGGACGGAATGCAGAATGTGACCAACAAATCTAAATGTATTACAAAGGATTGGAACAGCCTCAAGGAAAGTAATGGATGAAAAGGTGCTGATGTAAGTCAACTTGAAAATGAGTGGAGTTCATAAGACTAAAAGTAAAAGGTTCTATATTTCACCACTGTGCTCTAGTTGATAAAATTGCTTCCCATGGGGGTATGGGTTAACAATTCAGAAAACACCATACATTTATACTAGAATCGAACAGTTAATTAAGTGGATGGCAGACAATGGAAGCCAGATCTCACTGCTGGAGTGGAAGATTACAGGGAAGGAAGCCAGAATGATTCATGTCGTAATGGACTAGAATTGGAGACATCAGTGTGAACCAATTTTAGCACAATAAAGACACAGTTCTTTACACATAAAAGTATATATATTAATATTGTACTAATGCCAGATGTTAATAACAGGGGTAATGATGTGTATACAGGAATTCTCTACACTATCTACGTGAAAATTCTGCAAATCTAAAACTTGTCTACAATAAAATACAAAGTTTATTAAAAACGTGTTAGTTTGGGGCCCCTGAGTGGCTCAATCAGTTAAGTGTCTGACTCTTGATTTCGGGTCAGGTCATGCCCCATGTGTCAGGCTCTGCGCGGACAGTGGGGAGCCTGCTTGGGAATCCTCTCTCCTTCTCTTTCTGCTTCTCCTCTGCTCATGTGCGAGCTTGCACACTCGCTCAAAATAAATAAACTTGAAGAAACAAAAAGCCAACATTAGTTAGCCACATGGTGGATCACTCCACATGTTATAGGGATAGTGGTTAATGAATTAGATGGCAGAGAAAATTAACCTTTCAACCTGTTCATCCTACAGGTGAGAACCACCCTGTGCTGTATTTGAAAACACGGATGGAATGCTAACTGCGTTGCTTGCCAGCTGTGGAACCATATAGAATCCGTCCTTCCCTTTAAAATGAGGGCACTGGATCTGATGACTCTTAAACCCTGTCCAGCTCAGACATTGCATCACTCTGCCTCCTCGAATCTAGAAGGCAGATCTGGCTTCTCACACGTTCATAAGGCCGCTACCCCTCTCTTGGGGATGGCTGTGTATCAGCGAATAGGAGGTTGGAGCCCATCCCAGCAGCCACTTAAGTCAAAGCCTCTACAGGGTACAAGGGAGGCTTCAACCTGCCCATGGCGGGTAGAATGTTCCAGTAGCCTCCGCAGTCCACTCTCACTTCTGTGGTGGTTACTGCTGGGTCCCTGCCCAGACACCCTTCGGGGGGCTATTGTGTCCATTCTCCAGCTGCTAAGACGATTAGCTAATAGCTCCCAGCTCACCTGTCTCTCCAGAACTGGGCCAGGTAACCAGGGACTTCTTTATGCAAAAGAGGCCTAGGAGGTTACACACACCCCTTTGCTGGGCATTGGCACATTACAACGCACTAATATTGGGGTATTCAAGCCCAACCCTCTGGCCCCGAGGTGGGACAATCCCATGGCATTCTTCACATTACAGAGCTCCGTGTGAGATCAAGGCTGAGCCTACAGTTGCACCGAACCCCCTCTTGGCCTGGCTGTTTCGGCCCTTTCCTGACGCCTTAGAGGTTTCACTGCGGTGCTCTCCCTGGCTAAACTACTTGCACAAGCATCCCAGCTTCAGGCTCTGCTTTTGGGAACCTGCCACAGAGAGCGTAAGGGAAAGGTGTAGTGAGCTTCTAATGTCCTGAGGAAACCATGGGTGTGGCTACTCCCGTGCAAAATTCTCTAAAGCAGGACTCAGCAAGCTTCTCCCGCAAAGCACTAGAGAGTAGGAATTCTAGCTCTTGCAGGGCACATACGGTCTGTGATACATACGGTCTGTGTATAATGTAATACATTATATTTCTCCTTTTCTTAAAACCCTTTAAAAATGTAAACGGCAGGGGCATCTGGGTGGCTCAGTCACTTGAGCGTCCGACTTCAGCTCAGGTGATGATCTCACTGCACGTTGAGTTCGAGCCCCGCGTCAGGCTCTGTGCTGCCAGCTCAGAGCCTGGAGCCTGCTTCGGATTCTGTGTCTCCCTCTCTCTCTGCCCCTCCCCCACTCAAGCTCTCTCTCTCTCTCTCTCTCTCTCTCTCAAAATATGAATAAACTTTACAAAAAATTTATGAAAAAATGTAAACAGCAAAAACAAACCAAAAAAACCCCCCAAAATAAAACATAAAATAAAAAGGTAAACAGCATTCTTAGCTCTTAACTCATATAACAACAAGCAATAGGCACGATTTGGCCCAAGGGCTGTAGTTTGCCAACCTCTGCTCTATGTTGGCAAGGTCGCCCCACTGCAGAGTGGAGGTTTCAAGGGCCTCAGCTATACTTCTGGCTTTTCTGGGGAGAATTAAAGCAGAAATCCATCTGACAGAGATGCAGCAGAAATTAACTAATAAGCTTTAGACGCTCCCCAAACATAATGGATACTCTACGGAACAAAGAATTCAGGGACTTACCATTAACTAACCATCTCCTGTTTAATCGTTTGTCTTCTGGTTTGGTTATTATGAGCAAGTCTTTTTTTTTTTTTTAATGTTTTTTATTTACCTGAAGGAAGAGAGAGAAAGAGAGAGAGAGACAGAAAGCAAGCAGGGGAGGGGAAGAGAGAGAGGGAGACAGAATCCCAAGCAGGCTCTGAGCTGTCAACACAGAACCCGATGTGGGGCTCGAACTCACAAACCGGTAGCTCAGATCTTTTATCTCCAACGCCAGAGACACAATCCGGTTCTCGTGCTTCAAAGGAAACAAGGCCAAGACTGAGTTTGTCAAGATGAGAAAAGGACGAGTGTAAAGGAATCTTAATTTCTAGTCATTTCCTTTCAAAACTTCCCCCAGCCAGGAACTAGAGCTGCAATAGCATTTGAAGCAACAGAAAGTATTTTGTTAGTTTATAACGAAGTTCCCAAACTGTCATTTCCTGTTTCTGTGTTTCTCCCACCCATCTGTAGTGAACATTGAGATGATCCTCTAACCAGATCCCTCCTCGATGAAGGATGTGTCGCTCGAGCTGCTGGGACTGCTGTAGAGAGACAGCCTCCAGCTGTCAGCCTCTTCAGGGTCTGCCTCAGCTGCAGGGAGCAGGCTGGCCAAGGTCTCGCCCCTTCTCTACACCCAGTGTTTTAACCATGTCAGAGCATAACGGGCCGGGCCATGTTGGCCCGACCCGGGAAAAACTCTGTGGGGTCACCAGAGGCTGTCACAGGGCCTACATCACAGCTGGATGTCTCCTTCTGCCTAATCTTGCTCCCTTCCCTTCCCTTTCACAGGGATTGAAGCTAAGGCCACTCCTCAATAAACATCCTGCATCCTTCAGTTCTATGTCATGATCTCCCTCCCAGGGAATCACAATGCAACACTTTCTCACTCTCCTCTGCAGGAAACGGCAGGCCAGGAAAGAATGGATCCCTATCTCGGGTGGTTGGTGACAAGGTGCGAGAGGTCCCTGTCAGGACTCCTTGGACCCAGCGTACCCATCTGATATGCTGTAACCTACAAGAACAAAATTGGCAACTGCAAGGGGCTGGCATTGGTGTAGTAAGAAGTGAACTCATATCAGCAGAGACCTCATGTTATGCCAGGCGTTGTGCTAGATACTCTTACACCTTCTCATTCATTTACTCCTCATTAAGAAGCTGGTGTCTTAGGTAATGGTCTCCTAGCTTATGAATACGAGTTGAGGCTGAATGTGTAAGTGAACTGAGACTCAAGGTCAAGATCCTCTAACTCCAGCTTAGAGTCTAAACTCTAACTCACCTCTCATCTGAATCCAGAGCCTAAAAGTATTTTCCCACACCTTTATTAGACAGGGATAGAGTTTGACTGAATATAACAAAATCCAACAACAACAACTTTTTTTTTAATGTTTATTTATTTTTGAGAGAGCATGAGTGGGAAAGGAAGAGAAAAAGAGGGAGACACAGAATCGGAAGCAGGTTCCAGGCTGTGAGCTGTCAGCACAGAGCCCGACGCGGGGCTCGAACTCATGCACCTTAAGATCATGACCTGAGCTGAAGTCGGACGCTTAACCGACTGAGCCACCCAGGCGGCCCTGAACAACAAGCACTTAAACAAGATGTGGTTTCTTTTTCTCAGTTTATGAAAGTCGTAAGCGAAGTGGTTGCTGACATTGGTTCAGGAACTGACGGATGTTGGAGCTCAGGTTCCCAAATCTCAGGTCCCCTGCCAGCATTAAAACTACTTTTCAGAAAGAAAGAAGAGGAGCACCTGGGTGGCTCATTCTGTTGGGCATCCGACTCTTGATTTCAGCTCAGGTCATGATCCCAGGACTGTGGGATTGAGCCCCTGCGTCTGGCTCTGTGCTGAACATGGAACTTGCTTAAGATTCTCTATCTCCCTCTGCCTCCTTCCCCACTTGTATGTACTCTCTCACTCAAAGAAATAAATAAATAAATAATCAAATAAAAAGAAAGAAGAGAGAGGGTGAAGGGCAGAAGGATGGCTATCAGCTACTTAGCTTCTTTACAAAGCAGTGACTTTTGCTCACATCTCATTGGCCAAAACTGTATCATGGGACATCCCTGACTGCAATGAAGTCTGGGAAATATATTTTGTAACGTCAGCTGTGCCCACTGACAGCCTAAATTGAAGTTCACTTTCTAAGAAAGAAGGAGAGAATGGCTATTGACCAGACAGCTAGGTTCCATACCTGAAGAGTCATCTCAAGGATTTCTAAAGGTTTTGTAGGTAGTAAGGTTGGGTTCCCTGGGACAGTGACCCAAAGATGAAGATTTGTGCAACAGCATTCCAGGGGAGTGCTCTATGGGAACAGCACATGTAAAGGAGAATGGGAGAAACTGAACTGTAATATAACTGCAACAGAGACCAGTCGGCCTCATGGAAAGCTCTGAAGCTGGGGTGGCCCCAGATATGTCCCAAACTGAAGCAAGGGGATCAGCCTTGTAGCCTGCATCACTTGGTTAGTGAATGCTGGCTGCCCCTTGGAAAGAGGTATAACCTTGGAAGACGAAGCCATTTCGGCCAAGGGCAATTCCTGGGAACAGAATCAGCTTTGAACTGCCAGCAACCAACACTCCAGGGAAATAAGTGCTTCCGACCTGAAGAGGAAATTTGGACAGCACATCTCAGCATCCACAACACCAGGCTAATAATAAGTTGACCCTCACATGTTGAAGTACAGACTCTCCATGCTGATCTCACAGAATGTGTTAGACAGAGTGGCAAAGGAGGCACAAAATGAGAGCAAAACCTTCCCTAGGATACTAGTTTTTTGTCATTGTTGTCTTTTTGATTGATTTGAGAGAGAGACAGAGAGAGAGAGACAGAGAGAGCGCATACATGCACGCACGCGAGAGCGAAATGGGGTGGGGCAGAGAGAGAGAGAGAGAGACAGAGGATCTGAAGCAGACTCCATGCTGTGAGCACACAGCCCCATGTGGGACTCGAACTCATGAACTGAGAGATCATGACCTGAGTCAAAGTCAGACACTTAATCAACTGAGCCGCCCAGGCGCCCTAAGCTTTTTTGCTTCTGTGTCAAGGAACCCTCATGTAATAATCTGCAACATCCCAATAGATGTAATGACAACTTACAGTCTATTAAAGTAGTCTTTTTTTAATTTTTTGTTTAATGTTTATTTATTCTTGAGAGAGGGAGTATGAGCAGGGAAGGAGCAGAGAGAGAGAGGGACACAGAATCTGAAGACGGCTCAAGGCTCTGAGCAGTCAGCATAGAACCTGACGCAGGGCTCGAACTCAAGAACTATGCCATCATGACCTAAGCCGAAGCCAGATGCTTAACCAACTGAGCCACCCAAGTGCCCCTATCAAATTAGTTTTAACACGTGCATTATTTTTTTCTCAAATGGCAAAAGAAATGTGTTGACACTAAAAATGTTTGAAATACATAAAAGTTGAAGAAAGAAAATAAGCATTATCCAATGTGAACAAATATTCCTTTTAATACCACAGTATATATTATATCCTCATATATGTTTGTGTGTGCATATATATATACATACACATTTATATGTTTGTGCATTACAAAATATACATATATAACATGTGTATAATATACACATATAATTTATAATATGAATTGCAATGTATGATAAAGAAAACTGGGTTCATACATTGGTCATTCATGAGTATGCTTTAAAGAATTCCTCATGTTGTATATTTATTTATAGTACAATTACATTTAAAATTTTACGCAGTCATTGAAAGTCACATAAGAAACTGTTTAACCAAACATATATGGCTGGATATATATGTATATTATTTTCTCTGCTATGAATAATACTGTACGTAACCATTTTGTGGAATTCTGATTATTTCTTTCTGATCAGCTGCTCAAGAACCAGGCAGGTAAAAAGGCATCAACTTCTTAAAATAATTTATATTAAAATTCATAATCTGCCCTCTGGGAAAGTAAGATCAATTTCCACTTATTTAAGAATGTATGAGCAATTGAGTTGACTGCCAAAGTGTCAGAGTGAGGACCTTGGTGAAAGTGCACCCCCATAAAAGACTGCCACAGCAATCTAAAGCCACCATTTATTACGTCTGAAAATTAACCAAAGGCTCAGGACAAACTGAAAAGAGTTTACTCAAGAAAAAGGACTCTTTCCTGGTAAGAACCGAGGGGTCCGGTCTATCACACATTCATTTAAGTCTTCTCCCATGTCCCCTCCCCTCCCCGAGTCACGGGCAAGGTAGCCATGAAAAGCTGGGGGTCTTATAGCCAACACAGAGAAGTGACCTTCTCTGGAGCTGTGTTAAAAGCTTCCCCCCTACCCGGGGCACGGTCAGTATGTTGTCCAGACCCACAGCTCTCTGTAAAAGCTCCACTTCCAAAGAATTGTTACTACTCGGTCTCAGAGCTCAGCTATGTGAGACAGACCCTGTCCCCAGGGTGTGACTGAAAACAATGGCAACACAGCTGCCCAAGACTGTGATTTCATTTGGGGAAAACAAGAGCCTGGCCAAAAATATCAGAGGTATACCTGGGGATGTAGGCAACCTTAAGAGACTTTAGAAAGCTTGAAGATATTTCTGGGGGCCGGGTGCCTGGGTGGCTCAGTTAGGTAAGCCTCTGACCCTTGATCTCTGATAAGGTCATGATCTCATGGTTCCTGAGAATGAGCACAGCAGGAGCCATGCTGAGAGCTCTGAGCCAGCTTGGGATTCTCTCGCTCCTTCTCTCTCTGCCCCTCCCCCCGATCACAGGCAAGCACGTGTGCAAACCGCCCCCACCCCCGCTTCTCTCTTTCCCTCAAAATAAATAAATAAATAAATATGTAAAAAAAATAGCTATTTCTGGGGGCTTAGTAGTCTGTGTGCACGTGAAGGAGTATGCTTATGCTTGGGGAAAAAATGAGGAAGGAGAGGGCCCAAGTGACTCACTTTTGGTTGAACTCCAGGCCCTGGGCAATCAGAAAGTGAAAGCTTAGGCTGACTTTAAAAATGCCTGATATTTGAAGGAATGCCGACACCCAGAGACAGAACCACCTGACAAAGGGCAGAAGATCTATTTCTCTCAGTGTATTCAAGGAACTCTTATGACTGATCATCAGCTGACCACTAAACTATACTGATCCAGAGGTGACCCATAAGAAGCCAGGCTTAATTCTTTTTTTACTTTTAAGTAAGCTCAGTCACCACACATAGCAAGGAATATGAAATCTATACACATAGTCCAGGAAAAGCACTAAGCAAACAAGCAGAAAGCACAAAACTAACCATAGAGACAATGACTAATCCACAGGGTGATGGGGAGCTCTAATTCCAAAGCTGCCAGAGAATGTTATCAAAAATGTCCCGCTTAAAGAGAATTATGAAATTTGCAACATACCAGGAAATTATCGACCCCACACAGGAAACCAGCAAGCAATAGAAAATGTCTACTGGGGCCCAAGATTTTAAGTTGGACAAAGACTTTATTATTATTTTTCATTTGAGAGAGAGAGAATTCACGCAAGCAGCAGACAGGGGCAGAGGGAGAAAGAGAGAGAGAGAGAGAGAGAGAGAAAGAGAGAGAGAGAATTTTAAGCAGGCTCCACACTCAGCACAGATCCCCACGACCTGGGGATCATGACCTAAGCCTAAATCAAGAGTCAGGTGCTCAACCAACTGAGCCACCCAGGTGCCCGAAGTTAGACAAAAACTTTAAATAAGCCACAATAAATATGTTCAAAGAAATAAAGGACTAGAATCAAAGAATAAAAGTATGCCAACCAGGTCTTACCAAATAGAGAATATCAAAAGAGCAAAATTAAAAAAAAAAAAAAACCAAAAAAATGCTACAGATTTAAATTATAATAACTGAAATGTAAAATTCCCTACAGGGGCTCACCAACAGATTTGAGCAGTCAACAGAAAGAACAAACTTGAAAAGAGGTTAATTAAGATTATTCAGTCTGAGGAATAGAAGATAAACAGAATGAGGAAAAATGAACAGAATCTCAGAAACCCATGCGACACTACTAAACTTACCAACATATGCATGATGGTGGCCCCAGAGTAAGAAAAGAAAGAAGAAAAGGCAGAAAAAAACATTGGAAAAAATTAAGTTAAAGTAAAAAAAAACCGAAGACTTCCCAATTTTGATGAAGAACATTAATCTACATAACCACAAGTCCATCCAACTCCAAAGTAGGAAAAGTGAACAAATATCTACAATTACACACCTTGCAGTCAAATTGTCAAAAGTCAAAGATAATGAGGAAATATTAAAAACAGCAAGAGAGGGGAGCCTGGGTAGCTCAGTCATTTAAGCGTCCGACCTGCTCAAGTCATGATCTCGTGCCTGTGGGTTCGAGCCCCACGTCGGGCTCGGTGCTGACAGCTGGGAGCTTGGAGCCTGCTTCAGATTCTGTGTCTCAATCTCTCTCTCTCTCTCTCTCTCTCTCTCTCAAAAATAAACACTAAATAAATAAACAAATAAACATTAAAAAAATTTAAAAACAACAAGAGAAAAACTCTTCATACAAGGAATCCTCACTAAGAGTAACAGGTGATTTCTGTCAGAAAGCATGAAGGCCAGAGCATAGTTGGATGACAAATTCCAAGGGCTAAAATAAAAGGGACTATCAAATAAGACAGATATCCAGCAAAATTATCCCTCAAAAGTGAAGGATAAATAAAAATATCGCCAGAGAAACAAAGACAAAGAATTTGTCACCAGGATAACTGCCTTATAAGAAATATAAAAGAGAGCACTTCCATCTAAAGAAAACACAGACATCAGATAATAATTCGGATCCACACAAAGAAAACAGAAGACTGTTAAGATAATTAAAAGAGTAATTTTTTTAAACTGTAAAAACATATGTTAACTCCTTTCTTCTCCTAATTAGTTTGAAAGACAACCGCATAAAACAATCATAATGAAAGTCAATACAAAATGTAAAAATGTAATTTGTATGTCAATAATACAAAGGAAGAGAGGTGCCTGGCTGACTTAGTCAGTAGAGCACTTAGCTCTTGATCTCAGGATGGTGAGTCCAAACCCCATGTTGGGTGTAGAGGTTACTTAAAAATAAAATCTATAAAAAAAAAAGAACAGAAAGGAAGAAAAGAGTAGGGAGATGGATAGGAGCAAAGTTTTGCATCCAACTGAAATTACATTGGTATTAATTCAAACGGATTGCTTTCAAAGTTCAGATGTTATTTATAATATCCAGAACAACTATAAAAATAACAAAATATAGAGAAGAAAAGCCAATAAAAAATTTAAATGATATGCTAGAAAATATCCATTTAACATAAAAGAAAGAAATAATGAATGAATAGAAAGGAGCCAAAGGATGAGACTCATAGTAAACAAAGAGCAAAATGGCAAATGTAAATCCTACCATATAAATAATTACACTAAATATAAATGGGTTAAATGTCCCATACAAGGGCACCTGGGTGGCTCAGTCGGTTGAGCATCCGACTTCAGTTCAGGTCATGATCTCACAGTTTGTGGGTTCGAGCCCCGCATCAGGCTCTGTGCCGACCGCTTGCTCAGAGCCTGGAGCCTGCTTCAGATTCTGTGTCTCCTTCTCTCTCTGCCCCTCCCCCCCTCACGCTTTGTCTTACTCTGTTTCTCAAAAATAAATAAATGTAAAAAAATTTTTTTAAAAAAAGTCCCATACAAAAGTAAGGGGTTATCAGACTACATAAAAAGAAAGAGAACCCAACTATATACTGTCCATAAGAGACACAGTTACAGACACAAATACGTTGAAAAGAAGAAGATGGAGAAAGACAGAGAATGCAGATGTTAAAAGAGCGTTGGATGTTAAAATCAGACAAGGTAGACCTCAAGAAGACAAAATGTTACTAGAGACAAAAACAGATATTTTATTTTTATTTTAAAAAAAGGATTGATTCACCAGATGCCTGGGTGGCTCAGTCAGTTGAACGTCAGACTCTTGATTTTGGCTCAGGTTGTGATCTCTGGGTTGGGAAATCCAGCCCCCCCACACCCTGCATTGGAGTACATGCTGAACACGGAGCCTGCTTGGGACTCTCCCTCAGTCTCTCTCTCTCTCTTTCTGTCCTGCTCCCGCTTGTGCTCTCTCTGTCTCTCAAAAAATAAATAAACATTTTTTAAATATTTAAAACAAACCGGAGTGCCTGGGTGGCTCAGTCAATTAAGTGTCCGACTATGGCTCAGGTCATGATCTCACGGTTTGTGGGTTTGAGCCCCGCGTCGGGCTCTGTGCCTGTGGCCTTCTTCAGAGTCTCCCTCTCTCTCTCCCCTCCCCTGTTCACACTCTGTCTCTCTCAAAAAATAAACATTTTTTTAATTAAAAAAATAAAAAGGATCAACTCAACAGGAAGATAGAGTAATCACAAGTATATATGCACCTAACACTGCTCCAAAACACATGAAACAAAAACTTACAGAACTGAAGAAATACACAATTAAACAGTAATACTTGGAGATCGCAACACTGCACTCTCAATAAGTACATCTGATTGATGTAACGATTAGAAAGAAAAACAGCAAAAAATATAGAAGATTTGAGCAATACTGTCAATTGAGCCAACGAATGTCTATAGGACACTGCACTCAACAACAGCAATTATTTTCAAGTACCCATGGAACAACAGCAATGCAGACTATTTCCGAGGAAGTCTCCACAAGGACCACACAATAGGCCATAAAGCAAATATGAATAAATTTGGAAGGACTGAAATAATACCAACTATATCCTTTAATCACAACAGAATTAAATTGGGAATCAAAAATAAGGGAATTTGGAAGCTCCACAAATATGGGCCAATTAAATAATACATTTCTAGATGATCCATGGGTCAAAAAAGAAACTACAAAGGTGTTGGAATTTCTTTTGAACTGAAAGAAAATGAAAAGGACACATCATAATTTTTGTTAAGCAGTGATTAGACAGTAATTTACAGCTTTAAATGACTATATTAGAAAAGAAGAGTGAACTTAAACCAATCATCGAAGCTTACATCTTAATTTCAAAAAAGAAGAGCAAACTAAATACAAGGCAAAGAGAAGAAATGAAACAGAATAGAATAAAAATCAATGAAACAGAAAAAAAAGTGATAAATACAAGCAAAAACAAAGATTGGTTTTTTCAAAAGATCAACTAAATTGGCAAACCATTAGCCATTTATTAACCATGAAAATAAAAGATAAGACACAGAATGCCAAAATGAGCAATGAAATATGGGACATCACCACTGACACCTCTAAAATCAAAAGAATGATTAAGAAATAGTATGAACAAGTTTATGTCAACAAACTCAACAACTTAGATGAAAAGAACAAATTTTAAGGGTGCTTGGGTAGCTCAGTCAGTTAAGTGTCTGACTTTGGCTCAGTTCATGATCTCATGGTTCGTGAGTTCGAGCCCTGTGTCGGGCTCTGTGCTGACAGCTCAGAGCCTGGAGCTGCATCAGATTCTGTGTCTCCCTCTCTCTCTGTCCATCCCCCACTCATGCTCTGCCTCTCTCTCTCAAAAATAAATAATAAAACATTAAAAATTTTTAAAAAAAGAAAAGAACAAACTTTTAAAACATTAACCAACCTGAGCTGAGAACAAATAGAAAAACTGAATATACCTATAATACTTACAATAGGTAAAGAAACTGAACTTATAATTACATATCGTCCTACAAATCAAATCTCAGGTCCAGATAACTTTACCTGTAAATTGTATCAAACATTTAAAGAAAAAGTAATACAAATACAAAATCCTAAGGAATACACAAAAGAAACCATTAGAATTAATATGATATCACAGAATATAAGATTGATATACAAAAAAATCACTTGTATTTCTATATACAAATGATAAACAACCTGAAAATTGAAATTAACAATACAATTATTTTCAGGGGCACCTGGGCAGCTCAATGGGTTGGGTGTCTGCCTTCAGCTCAGGTAATGATCTTGTGGTTCATGAGTTTGAGCCCCGCGTCAGGCTGTCTGCTGTCAGCGCAGAGCCCTCTTCAGAACCTCTGTCTACCTCTCTCTCTGTCCCTCCCCCCCCCAACAATAAACATTTTTAAAAACATAATGCAATTATTTTAAAAATCACATCAAAAAATAAAATCTTTATGAGTGAATTTAACTAAAGAACTGTAAGATTATACAATGAAAATTACAAAATATTTCTGAGAGAAATTAAAAATATCTAAATGCATGGAGAGTCATTCCATGTTTACAAGGTGGAAGGCTCAATAGTTAAGATGGCAAGTTTATCTTTATTTATTTATGGATTCAATGCAATCTCTATACAAGTTCATCAGGTTCTTTTTTTGCAGAAATTTAAAAATTGAACTTAAAATTTATATGGAAAAGCAAAGACCCATAATGCCCAAGACAATTTTGAAAAAGAAGAAATAAGTTAGGTACTTTTACTTGCTAATTTCGAAACTTGCTACAAAGCTATTATTTGTCAAGACTGTGTGGTACTAGCATAAAAACGGGCACATACAGGGGCGCCGGGGTGGCTCAGTTGATTAAGCATCCGACTTTTTTTTTTTTTTCCAACGTTTATTTATTTTTGGGACAGAGAGAGACAGAGCATGAACGGGGGAGGGGCAGAGAGAGAGGGAGACACAGAATCGGAAACAGGCTCCAGGCTCTGAGCCATCAGCCCAGAGCCCGACGCGGGGCTCGAACTCACGGACCGCGAGATTGTGACCTGGCTGAAATCGGACGCTTAACCGACTGCGCCACCCAGGCGCCCCAAGCATCCGACTTTGACTCAGGTCATGAGCTCACAGTTCCTGAGTTCAAGCCCCGCAATTAAAAAAAATTTTTTTTAATTAAAAAAAAAAAAAGAATAGGCACAGAGATCAATGGAAGAGAACTGATAACCAGAAATAAATCCTTTTATATACAGTCAGTTGATTGTTTCATCAAAGCTTTTTAAAATTTTTTAAAAATATTTATTTATTATTTTTGAGAGAGAAAGAGACAGAGCATGAGTGAAGGAGGGGCAGAGATAGAGGAAGACAGAATTGGAAGCAGGCGACATGGGGCTCAAACTCCATGTACCGTTTTCCCTTTGCCGATTTTACTTTGTATGCTTTCAGTATAATAAATCAGTCATTCGTGGTGAGCACTGAAAAATGTGTAGAATTGTTGAATCATTATGTTGTACACCTGAAACGAATATACCACATTCTGTTAATTATATTATAATTAAAAAATAAAATTACTCAGCCTTCAGTAGGACTATATGTTGAGTCCCGTGAGTCCTCCTAGCAAATCAGGAAATCTCCTGGTGGTCTGGTGGGCCCAACACGATGCCTTCATAAACTTGTGAAAACTGTATGAGAATATTCATTTTCCGATACAGTCATCAACAATGGATATTAACAGTGTTGGAAATCTTAATGAATTCAAAGGCAATTAATGATATCGTCTTACATTTTCTTCCACTATTGAGTCTGAACTTTTGTTCCCATGCCTATTGGTCATTTGTATCAGATACTCTGTAAATTACCTATTCATGTCCTTCACCTGTTTTTCCTTTAGGATACACACACACACACACACACACACACACACACACACACACACACGTTAATGATTTGCCAGCTTTCTTTGCAAATTAAGGGTATTAGTCCTCTGATAAAAAGTGTGGGTGTTCTTCCCAATTAATCATTTGCACAAAGATCTTGCAAATGATCTTCCATCCTGGCTAGTGGCTCCACACCAAAGCTAAAAGGAGAAGAAATGCTTCTTTTAGGACCTACTTCCCAACAGTATAGTTCTCAGACCTTGCTCATCCAACGCGATAAAAAAAGAGATGCAAAAACCACAAAGGGAGTGTACTATTTTTGCATCTTTCAAGAATTCCTCCCCCAAACCTTACATAGTGAAAAAACACAGTTAAGAGAAAAAAATGTTTGGGAGAGGAGCAAATAAAACAAGTTTTACCCTCACTATCAGGGGCTCGACGTGCAGAAACGCCAATGGGTCGACTGCAGACCAAGGCAGACACACGAACTCGGAAAAGGATTTGCACTTTCTGCCTTCCAGCTTCACTGGATTTTTGGTTCCTACCACTCAGAGTACACCGTCCTGCCACTGGGTCACTTGGACCTGCTTGTCCCTCATCCTGAGAGGCACTTCCAACCCTTATTTAACCCTTACTTCTCATTCAGATCTCAGCTCAAGTGTCACTTCCTGGGAGAGCATTCTGTGATTTTCCTCGAGTGGTCCAATCTCCCTTTCTAGGTCTGCTAAAAGTCCTTCGACCACCTCACTAGTCACTGCGGGAGTTTTGTTTTCATTTGATTTGAGAGCATTTGATTCATTACTACGTCCCCCACTAGGCTGTAAATTCTCTGAGAGCAAAGACGAGGTTTCTTTTGCTCATTATTGTCATCCCAACAGTGCTAGCACAGTATCTAGCACCAAGTAGGCGCTCAGATAATATTTGCTCAATGGATCCGGGATTCCTCTTCTGTGAATGGACACATTTCCTAAGGCCAATGCACTGCACCTTAGAGAATGCCTTTTTTTTTTAACCTTCTTTCTTTCTTTCTTTCTTTCTTTCTTTCTTTATTTATGTATTTATGTATTTTGAGAAAGAGAGCATGAGCAGTGGAGGGACAGCGAGGGAATCCCAAGCAAGAACCGCACTGTCAGTGCAGAGCCCGAGGTGGGGCTCAAAACCAGGAACCTTGAGATCATGAGCTGAGCCGAAATCAAGAGTTTTTGAAAGAGGGAGAGAGAGAGAGAGAGAGAGAAAGAGAGAGAGACAGAGCTCAAGAAGGGAAGGGCCAGAGAGACAGGGAGACACAGAATCCGAAGCAGGTTCCAGGCTCTGAGCTGTCAGCACAGAGCCCGATGCGGGGCTTGAACTCAAGAACCACGAGATCATGACCTGAGACGAAGTCAGAGGCTTACCTGACTGAGCCACCCAGGTGCCTCGTATTTTTAAATGATATTTAAAAGTGGCAAATACTTTCACAACCAGTAGCACAGTTAATCATCACAAAATCTCTGTTGGTTGTTGTTTCCCTAATTTTACAAAAGAAGATACCAAGGTTCTTTCCGGGTCCATTTGCTTCCCACACAGGGGTCTCCATTCACAAGCCCAACTCTCCTCTCACCGCTATGTAGTTGCTGAGGGATCCATCTTGTCCAAATATATGAGTTGTTTCCTCACTTCCAACCATGAGGACTGCCTTTTGCTTTTTAGTTTTGCTGAAATCAAAATTTAGTATCTGAACCACATACTGGATACATAAGACATTTACTGGTTTTAAATTAAAGGATCAAATATGAAAACAGAGATGCTGCATGTTTCAGGCAGAAGTGTGGTCCCAGCCATGATGGATCATGCATCTGAAGCTTCTAAATTCTAACTGTGTAGTTACATCCTCTGGGGCATGAGCCCTGAGTGGTGCTCAGAGGCTATGCCTTGTTGAGGTGACATGAAATCACCTGTCATCATCCCCAGAAATTTCAAAGACCCACTTTGAGTCAACTCTGTGGTTTCTGGAGCAAACTCTCACTCAAACGTGTCATGAATTAGTTACCTATTGTTGCATAAGAAATTGCCCCCAAAATGTAGCAGCTGAAAACAATGAAGATTTATCGTCTCCTAATTTCAGTGGATCAAAATCCAAGAGTGGGTTAACTTAGTAATTGTAGCTCAGAGTCACTCATGAGGTTGCTGTCAGCCATAGCTGCATCAACCAAGGCTAGAGAATCTGCTTCCAAACTCACTTACATGGTTCTTGGTAGAGCTCAGTTCGTCACTGGCCATCTGCTAGAGACCTCAGTCCCCTGCCACATGGGCCTCTTCGTAGACTTAATGCCTGTCCTCACAACATGGCCACTGGCTTTTTTGAGAGTAAGCAACCCGAGAGTTAGAACAAGAACCCAAAATGGAAGCCAGAGTCTTTATAAACGAATCTCAGAAGTGATGTGCTATAATTTCTGCTGTATTCTATTGGTTACGCCCGATAAACTTCCTCTGGTATTGGGAGGAGACTACACAGGGGGTGTGAATGAACACTGACTGGGAGGCTGAGATTACTGGTGGCCAGTTGAGGCTGGTTACAACAAGCCCCTGCTCATCTAGAGCAGATGGCACGTCTGTTTCTCAGAACTCACATCGTGGAGATGAGAAGCCAGAGTGAAATCAGCTAAGGAGAAACTTCTGGCATCCAGGAAAGTCTAGAGCTAACTTCTGTATCGCTGAAAACTTTGTCAACCTCTCTGTGATCTGACAGTACATGTGACGCCCAACATGAGAAATGTTTAAGTGACTAGCTATGGTACTATATGCCAAGATAGAATGGGAAATTGCTTCATTAGTTTCTCTGGTTACAAAAGTAGGCTTCCGTTCTCAGAGAAATGGGTGGACACGCAAAGAGGAAAGGGCACGGTTGGTATTCGTATCTACCCGTCTCTACATGCACCCTTGTGTGTGAGTACTGCCACGCGAAACGGTTGAAACCTATCTTATGGGATACTGGGCTGAGAACTCACATCTGAAGTAATGTTTTCTTCTGCCAAAAGACGCGGGTAGAAAATAAAATTGCTGTGATGTTCTACAAGTACTTGTATTAACATCCAATTCGATGTAGCAAAGCTTGAAATGTCCATATAAGTTATAACCAGATACCAATTTAGACACTTTAGACACCTTCCAGACCTTTCTTCATGCTTTTTCCTCTACTTGAAATCCCATCCCCACTCCCAAGTCAAGGACGCTCTTTCTCTCTGTTGAAATGTTTTTCATGTCACCTTTTCTATGATTTTCCTAATCAACACCAATTATTAGTGCTTGTCAGTACTTACTGACACATCCATCCTAGGACTTATGCAACTAAATATAATTCAGATTCCAGTAAATGGAGCATTTATTTGGGAAAGCCGGACAGCATATTTTATTCCTATACATGGCACTGAGCATCAAGTGGACCTTTGGAATATAGCGAGTTCTCAGAGGATAAAAAAGGACGATTCTGAGAGTCTGTTGATTAACAAGGCTCCCTACAAGGAAGAGAATGAAAAGTGGTATAAATACCCAATCACATGTGATTTGTTGGAAAAAAAATATTCTATATATTTCTCCCGTACAGTAAGCAAATATGCAATGAATTCACAATAATCAGTCAAGCGACACAAATCATACCTGTTTCACACTGGTAAACAACAGAAAATTATTTTCTTAAAAAAAATACGTACAGTAATCTTCATACCGAAAAGGAAGAAGAAAACTCAGGATTTGCCCGCCATGTTTCATATATCCAAGAACTGTTAACTCACCAGAAAATTTTTTAAAATGTTTTTATTTATTTTTGAGAGAGAGAGAGAGACAGACAGACAGAGCGCAAGCAGGAGGAGAGGGGCAGGCTCTAGGCTCCGAGCTGTCAGCACAGAGCCTGATGTGGGGCTCCAACTCATGAACTGTGAGATCATGACCTAAGCCAAAGTCAGACGCTTAGCTGACTGAGCCACCCAGGCCCCCCTAGAAAACTTTTTTCAACGTTTATTTATTTTTTGGGGGACAGAGAGAGACAGAGCATGAACGGGGGAGGGGCAGAGAGAGAGGGAGACACAGAATCGGAAACAGGCTCCAGGCTCTGAGCCATCAGCCCAGAGCCTGACGCGGGGCTCGAACTCACGGACCGCGAGATCGTGACCTGGCTGAAGTCGGATGCTCAACCGACTGCGCCACCCAGGCGCCCCCCCCCCCAGAAAACTTTTAAATAATGTAAGAATCAGGACACCTGGGTGGCTGAGTCAGTTAAGTATCTGACTCTTGATTTCAGCTCAGGTCACGATCTCGTGGTTCATAAGATCAAGCCCCACGTCGGGCTGACAGCACGGAGTCTGTTTGGGTAGCAAACAGACTGTTGGGTAGTCTGTTTGGGTACCTCTACCTCTCTTTCTCTCTCTCTCTCTGCCCCCTTCCAAACAATCCCACATGCGCACACTCTCTCTCCCAAAATACATGAATAAACTTAAAAACTACATATAAACAAATAATGTAAGAATGGAAAGTGGTGGTCCTCTAGTGAATGCTAATAAAAGAGAGTCGCGTTTCAAATCTTTTGTCAGGATAAAATAACTATCTGAAATGAAATGTTTCTCCAGATTCGAAATAGGATAAAAAACCAACAGATTTACTCCATATTCCCTAGGTATAAACATAATATTTTTCTGCCCCATCTTATTTCTTCTCTGGCTGGGTACCACCAGGAGCAGCAGAAATCCTGAACCCATGGTGGAACAACAACACAACAGGAAGGTAGGAATTTTAGCACTTCAGATAACAAACCTTGGCAATGTTTACCTACTTGTGTTACCTAGAGGATTATTATTTACAGTTCCTGCTGTTTTGCAAAAGAAGGAGGAAAACTTAGCTCTCCCCCCTCCCAGGGCTTTAGAAACAATGGAGTTCTGTTTTCCTGGCAGTCAGGGAGCTGGCAGCAGTAACTGGGACTCTCTTAAGTTGCCATATGGCCCCCCAAGCAGCAGTAGGTTTCCAAATGTTTGTGGTATGGGTTTTAGCCTACATCAGAAGAGTCTCAGCAAGAGTGGTGTTTCCACTTTACAAAAGGAAACAAAAAAGCTGAGAAGCAAAACAGGGAATTGGGGATTAAACTAATAAATTGGGTCCAAGATCGAGCCAGTAAATATCAGGCACTGAACCATATGTTTAGCAAAAGAGCTAGTCCTTACATCTATTTGAAAAGGAATAGAACAGATGAGAACCACAGACATGAAAGAGACACTTTGGAAATTATCCCCTTAAAAAAACTCATAAAGGAGCTACACATCAGCCAGGTTGTAAGATGAACAAAACTGAAGTCCCAAGAGAGAAGACTGGACTCAAAACCGAGAAACATCAGTCTGGCGTGACTTTGAAAACATTTCTGGAAAACAATTCCTAATTCTTTACACCTTATAAAGAGCTAATCCTGAACTAGTATGGCCTCCACAGGAATGAAAATTGATGAAGAATTTAAATCCAGAAATTGTCACTCGATGCCAATTACAACCAACTTCGAAAATACACTAAAAGGTGTAACTGGAGAGTGTTGCTGAATTGTATGGAAGGGAACCAGAATATGCCACCCTAAAATGCCACTTTGGGATAAGGATTATTTTGTGCTGAGGGAAACCCAGAAACATCAGATGCCAGAAAAGCTCTAAAAACAGGGCATGGATTTCTCTTTTTTAAAAAATACACTTTTTTTTTTTATTTGAAAGAGAGAGAGAGAGAGAGAGAGAGAGAGAGAGAGAGCAAGCATGTGAGTGAGCAGGGGAGGGGCAGAGAGAAAGGGAGAGAGAGAAGCCTAAATCTAGAGTCTCTCAAGCCACTGAGAGACCCAGGTGCCCCTCAATTTCCCCTTTCCTAAAGGAAATTTCCATTTGTAAAGTTGGCCTCCTCTCCTTACCTCTCAGAAGATATTAAGACTTAGGATGTGAATCTCCATAACAAACCTCACTAAACAGCCTCTACTTACCATACATCTCCTATTTCAACTTCCCTTCCCCTCTCCCTCCCCCAAAGCCCAAAAGCTTTTCACCACACTCTTTTAAAATGTTACCTAACCCCTCGGTCTACCCTGTCCAAGAGCTTTCCTTCCTCTTCTATGAAGCTCCAGGCACAAATGTAATAACGCTTTCTTCTCCTGTTAATCTGTATTTTGTCAGTTACATTCATCAGGCCCCATTCACAGAATTGGAGAAAACAGAGAAAATCGTTTCTTCCCCGCCCCCCCCCCACTTTTGTAAGAAACATTGAAAGGATATAATTAACGTAGGTTAAAATTAAAGTTTACCAGCGTTATCTCGCTGAAATTCAGGTTTCCACTACCATAGCCAACCACCTCACGGTAAGTCCCCGAGAGCCCAACACCCTCAATTCAAAGAACCTGGAAAAACCACAAAAAGTTGGCGCCCTTGGATGGCTCAGTTGGTTAGGCATCTGACTTCAGCTCACATCATGATCTCACTGCTCAGGAGGCCCGCCTGGGGCTCTGTGCTGACAGCTCACAGAGCCTGGAGCCTGCTTCAGATTCAGTCTCCCTCTCTCTGCCCCTCCCCGCCGACCTCTTTCTCTCTCTTTCAAAATGTAAATGAACACAAAAAAAATTTTTTTTTCATCACAAAAAGTTTCCATTGGAAGGTTCCCGTGACCATGTGGATCCACTGAAAAATCCCAATTACAAACTTCCAGCCTCCGCGGTAGTGCCTGGTCCCTAACATGCGCGTCTGGGCTACTGCCCAGCATCCCACGTCCTCGTTTTCTTTTTTTAGTAGAGTTGACACACAGCTGTTACATTAGTTTCAGGTGCCCAATAAAGTGATTTGACAAGTCTATACCTTATGCTGTGCTCACCACAACTGCAATACCATGGACTATATTCCCTACGCTGTGCCTTTTATTCCGGTGACTAGTTCATTCCTTCACTGGAAGCCTGGATCTCCCGCTCTCTTACACCTATTTTGCCCATCCCTACTCGGGCAACCGCCAGTCGGTTTGTCCTGTGTATTTATGGGTTTGATTCTGCTTTTTGTTTGTTTACTCCTTTCTTTTGTTCAAATCCCGCAGGAGTGGAAGCACGTGGTATTTGTTCTTCTCAGTCCGGCTTAACTTCACTTAGCGTAATGCCCGCTAGGTCCATCCATGTCCCAATGGCATGATCCACATTTCCTCATCTTTGGACCACCAACGCGACTTCCTCCTCTCCTTTGGATGCCTTCCACTTCATCTGTTCACCTGCAGGCCCACTGACCTTTTGCAAGACACTCTGCCACTCCCTTTTCCTGTGCCACTTTGGATCAAATTCCAATGCATCCTTATATGTTTGTACAATACCCCGGAAATAAAAATCACAGCGCCCAAGCACATAACTCTCTGATAAGCCACCTCATCTCTCACAGCAAAGAGCTATCAACAAAAAACATTTCTTTCTATTTTCTCCCACTCTTGCTTGATGATCTTTTATCCTTTGAAACACATCTTGTTTCTTTTGTTTTTTAATGTTTATTTATTTTTGAGAGAGAGAGCGTGCACAAGTGGGGGAGGGGCAGAGAGGGGGGGGAGAGAGGATCAGAAGCGGGCTCTACACTGAGAGGAGGGAGCCCCACGTGGGGCTCCAACCTGCGAACGAACAGTGAGATCATGACCTGAGCCAAAGTCAGACGTTCAACCAACTGAGCCACCCAGCTGTCCCGAAACACATCTTCTTTCAAATTAACCTCCTCCCATCTGTGTCTGTAGTTTGTGGGTGTCCAGGTCTCTCTCGTTGATGAGCGTGTCACTAAAATCAGCTAAGAAGATTATCCAAGTGGATGTTTGGCACTTTCATTTCACTGTCCCTTGAGCCCTGTAATTCCAAGGGCCCTCAGAAGTTAGTCCCTCTGGAACTCCATTCTTCTGGGGCACCTGGGTGGCTCCGTCGGTTGAGATTCCGACTGCTGATTTCAGCTCAAGTCATGACCCCAGGGTCAAGGGATAGACCTCCCCATCAGGGTCAGTGCTGAGCGTGGAGCTTGTCTCTCTCTCTCTCTCTCTCTCTCTCTCTCTCTCTCTATCTCTCTCTTCCTCTGCCCCTCTTCCCCCTCTCGAAATCTGTCTACAAAAAAAATTAATTAATTTAATTTAATAAAAAAAATAGAACTTCATTCTTTTCAAATTTGACTCTCATCCCTACCCTCAGCCTGTAACCTCAACTCCTTCTGAACTGGAATTAATGGAATCGCTTTAGGGCACCTGGATGGCTCCATCAGTGAAGCATCTGACTCTGGCTCAGGTCATGATCTCCAGTTCGTGGGTTCAACCCCATGTCGGGCTCCTTGCTAACAGCACAGAGCCTGCTTGGGACTCTCTCTTCCTGGCCCTCCCCTACTCGCGCTTGCTCTCCCTCAAAATAAATAAACTTTAAAAAAATAAAATAAATGGAATCTCTTTTCCTTTCATTCTCTCTCAAAAGATGAAGTATTCCATGGCTTCCTTTTCTAGGTTTCCCATTTATATGTATTCACAACTCCACACCTTAGATATCCTTATCATAGATACCCTTGTCCTCACTTGCAAGGTTAATCTCTCCCCTACCTGGATCTTTAAAATCTCCTACCTTTATATTCACATATACTTAAAATTTCTCTAAAACATTTCCTGAGATTTGCTACACCACTAAGTTTTTGATCCTTCTCTGTTCTTTTATTGCTGAATTCCTTTTAAAAAATCGGATTCTTCCATTTCCTAATGCCTTCTTATTCTTTAATCTCTCACAATCTAAGCAGTACTCCTATCTTCTCTAAAACTACTCACTAAATTGTCAAAAGTGTCCTCCTAGACATGAAATTCAATGATCCTTTCTGACTCTTCCTTCTCTTTGAATTCTGTAAAATTCGATTTAGTTATGTTCTTCTTGAATCTTTCTCTGGGAAATTGTACATCTTCAGTTATCTTCCTATTTTAGTGACCTTTTCTTTTTCTCACTTACTGCTTTACATTCCTTTTTTTGTAGAGCCTTTCTAATGATCTCATTCCCTTGGTGTTCCAAGCTTTCAAAAATCTTACGCATGTTGAGAGAGTGAAATCTACAAGGCTAGCTACTACTTGTTTCTAAATCCTAAAATCCAATTTACAGACTACTGTCATATAAGGCCTCCTGAATATTCCTCCAGTTTCTAGCCAGAAAGGATTAGTTGTTCACAGACTAAATCTCCCAGTGAGAGAAAAGGATAAAAGCTATTGCAATACAAAAATAATTGAAGACCTTGAAGAGTCAGGAGTCAAAGGACCAGCATCCCAGAGAGAAGGAAACACATTGAGAGGCACCTGATATCAGGCATGCCATCCTCCCTTGAGGAAATCTGAAAACACATGAAGCATGATTCTGGAACCAAGAAGAAACCAAGAACCAAGAAGAAAACAACCGCTAAGAGGATGGAGACCAGCGGTCAGGGCCCACCATTGGAAAAGGTGCCCAGATACACACTCCAGAATGTTAGTTGATGCTACAGAATGCCTACACTCTAAAAGTAAGAGCAGTATGAAAACGGAGCATTTTCACCTAGGACAAGGTGGTTCCTCTAGCCCCACCTTATACTGGAAGCCAAGTACATCTTCTCTGGAGCTGAGCCTCTGCGAATCTTTATAAACCGCACTTCCCATTCAATCAAAAATTAAAAGCATGGCAGGAAACAGAACCAAAGGGTTAAAAATCAAGAGAAATAAATAAAGAAATGGAACCTATAAGACTATTCAGAAATTATCAGGCATGGACTTTAAAACTTTATAAACAGGATTAAGTCATTCAAGAAAAGAGATTAAAAAAAAAGAAATTTCTCCCTACAGAACTGGAATCTATTAAAAAAAAAAAAAACACTGAGCTAGAAATTCCAAAATGGAAAGCTTAATAACACAAAATTAAACACGAAATATAATCAATGGCATATCAGCACCAAAAAAAAGGATGCAGTAGTGAATAGTAAGGTGATGGAAAATACACACAATGAAACACAGAGAGAAAAAGTAAGAAATGAGAAAAGAGTATAAGAGATAGATACGTGGGATGTGGGAAAAAGCCTATCATATGAATAATTTGTATTTCTGGTAAGACTGGAAAGAGAGATTGGGTGGAAGTAATCTTTGAAAAATTGCAAGCCTGTAATTTTCTCAAACAACATTATCAAGATGCTCCATGAATCCCAACTGTGTAATTACAAAGAAAATCACATATAAGCATAAAGTCATTAAAATTATAACCGAAAAAGGAAAAAAAATTGAAGCGAACACAGACAATGATATATTACCTCCTAAAGAACAATAAGACTATATGACAAACATTCAAATTTTCTTTTTTCTTCTTTTTAATTTTTTAATACGATTTCCAAATTCTGCAATCATGAAAGCAGTTCACTTGGCAATCATGAGAAGGTAAAGAAGGATGCTGTAACCTCAACATTTATTTTTATTTTATTTTTTTTGAGAGGCAGAGAGAGACAGAGCACAAGTGGGGGAGGGGCAGAGAGAGACTGAGACACAGAATCAGAAGCTGGCTCCAGGTTCCAAGCTGCCAGCACAGATTCCCTTGCGGGGTTCAAACTCACAAACCTAGAGATCATGACCTGAGCCAAAGTTGGACACTTAACCGACTGAGCCGCCCAGGCGCCCCAAACATTCAAATTTTCAACACATATAATACACAAAAAAGAGTAGACTGACCTATTTGAAATGCAAAAATATAAGAATTGCCAACTTAGAATTGAGGGAAAATATCCTTCAAAAATAAAAAGAAAATCCGTAGATTTATTTTTCTTTCAGTAGGCTTCATATCTGGCACAGAGCCCAATGCAGGGCTTGAACTCACGACCCGAGATCAAGACTTGAGCTGAGATCAAGAGCCAGAGGCTTAACTGTCTGACCCAACCAGGCACTTTGAAAATCCATAGATTTTTTTCCCTCCTCCCCCCAAACGAAAATCCATAGATTTTTAGGCAAACAAACAGAACCTTATTGGATTCATTAAAGAAATACCATAGTTAGCAGGAAGAAGAAAAAAGGAAAATTATCTGAAATGGAATTATAGTAATGCAAGTATGCATAAAGAGCCACTACAAAGGATAAATATTTGGATAACTTCACTGTTTGAAACAATGATAGTATTAATCTATGAGTTTATAATAGAGAATTAAAATACATAAAAATGATAAGCCAAAAGAAGAATGAGAGTAAATGGAGTTACAAGTTGTAAGACATGGGTATCTGGGTTAAGGGTCTGACTCTTATTTCACGATGATCTCACGGTTGTGAGATCAAGCCCCACACTGGACACTGCACAGACAGCATGGTGCCTGTTTGGGATTCTCTCTCTCCCTCTCTCTCAGCCCCTCCTTCTCTTTCTCTCTATCAAAACACACACACACACACACACACACACACACACTTCAAATCTTAAAAAAAAAAACAATTCCAGGGGCACCTGGGTGGCTTAGTAGGTTAAGCGTCCGAAATCGGCTCAGGTCATGATCTCGTGGTTCGAGAGTTTGAGCCCCACGTCGGGCTCTGTGCTGACAGCTCGGAGCCCGGAGCCTGCTTCAGATACTGTGTCTCCCTGTCTCTCTGGCCCTTCCCCTCTCTCTCTCTGTCTCTCTCTCTCTCTCTGTCAAAAATAAATAAACATTAAAAAACAAAACAACAATTCCATTTGCAATAACATTAAAAGAAGTGCAATATTCGTGAATAATTTTAACAAAAGAAGTACAGGTGTTGTACACTGAACCCTATAAAATGTCATCTTAAAAAATTAGGAAGACTTTAAAAATGGAAAATAACCCCATGTTCATAAATTAAGAGACTTCATTGTTAAGGTGGTAACACTTAATTATTAATTGTTAGGATGACAATACTCCCCAAATTGGTCTATTTAGTCAGTGGATTATCAAAATCCCAGGGGCCTTTTTTGCAGTAAATGACAAGTTGATCCTAAAGGTGTATGGAAATACAATGGATTCTATATAGCACCCCCCGCCAAAAAAAAATCCTGAAGAAAGAAGAACAAAGTTGGAAGGCTCCAGCTTCCTGACTTTAAAACTTACTACAAAGTTATACTGTCAACACAGGATGGTACAGATCAATAGAACAGAACAAAGTGTCCAGAAATAAACTCTCACAATTATGGTCAATTGCTCTTTGACTATGGTGTCAAGACAATTCAAGGGGGGAAAAGATGGTCTTTTCTATTAATGCTGCTGGGACAACAGGATATCCACATGCAAAAAAATGAATGTGGACTCTAACTTTACACCATACAGAAAAATAATCTCAAAATATGTGAAGGTTTCATTATAAGAACAAATACCGTAATATCCTTAGAAGAAACTAAAAGCGTAAATTTCCACGACTCCAGATCAGGCAACAGTTTCTTATACATGTCAACAAAAGCACAACCAACAAGAAAAAAGGTAAATTGAATTAAAAATAACTTTGGTGCTTTAAGTGATTGTAACAAGAAAGTGAAAATGAGAGAGAATGAGGGAAAATATTCTCCATATATCTGGTAAAGACTTACATCCAGAATATATAAAGAAGGTTTCCAACTAAAAAATAAAAAGGTAAATAATCCAATTTAAAAATTGGCAAAGGATTTGAATAGATGTTTTTCCAAAAAAGACATGCAGATGGCCAATAAGTACATGAAAACATGTTGGAAATTCTTATTTATTATAAAAATGCAAATCAAAATAATATGATAGCATTTCATATTAGGATCGCTCTAATCATACTCACATACTAGGATCACTCTAATCAAAATGATAGGCAGTATCATGTACTGAGGATGTGAAGAAATCGAAACCTCATACATTCCTACTCAGAATGTACCGTGGGATAGCTGCCCTGGGGATTAATGAAGTAAGTTCATACAGAAGCTTGGGCACGAGGGGAGCCTGGCTCGCTCAGTCAGTGGAGCATGTGAGTCTTAATCTTGGGGTCTGAGAGCTCAAGCCCCTTGTTGGGTGTAGAGATTACTTAAAAATAAAAAATCTTTGAAACATACACAGGGATGCCTGGGTGGCTCAGTCGGTTGAGCGGCTGACTTCGGCTCAGGTCATGATCTCACAGTTTGTGAGTTCGATCCCCAAGTCGGGCTCTGTGCTGACAGCTCAGAGCCTGGAACCTGCTTCGGATTCTGTGTCTCCCTCTCTCTCGGCCCCTCCCTTGCTCACGCTCAGTCTCTCTCTGTCTCTCAAAAATACGTATATGTAAAAAAAGAAAAGAAAAACACACAAAAACCTTATACATGAATATTCACAGCAGAGTTATTCATAACAGCCAAAGAGCGTCCATTAGTTGATGAATGGATAAACAAAATGTGGTATATCTATACCTTATTGTCCAGCCATAAAAAGAAATGAAGTACTGATACAGGCTGAAGCATAAATGAACCCAGAAAACAATATTCTAGGTGAAAAAGTCAGACAAAATCTACATGTTGTATAATTCGATTTATATAAAATGTACAGACTAGGTAAATCCACTGAGACAGAAAGTAAACTACAGTCTTCCAGGAGCTGGGGAGAAGGAGGAATAGGGGGTAACTACTAATGAGTTCAAGATGTCTTTTTGTGGTGATGAGAATATTCTGGAATTAGTAATGATAGGCGAACAACTTTGGGAATATACTAGAAACCACTGAGTTTTATTATTTAAAGGGGGGCTGATTTATGGTACATTAATTACATCTCAATCTAATGAAAAAGCATAGCCTTATTTCTTGCAAGGAATGTGAATTCAAAATGTGTAAAGCTTCCAAAAGCCCAGCTGGCTTGCCCAGTAAATTATCTCCAATATTTAAGAAAAAAATTATACTAATTTAAGAAAACAGAAAAATCCTCCAGAAACTTGAAAAAAAGGAGACTCTTCCAAGTAGTTTTGTGAGGTTAAGATAACCTTGATACAAAATATGTAGGTACATTATTTAAAAGGTTAATTATAGATAAAACTCTATTATGAATAGATTTTTTTTAAAACCCTAAAGGAACATTTTCAAATCATATCCATCAACCTATAAAAAGGATAAAATGGCACAAATAACTTATTTGCTTTAACATTCAAAAATCAGTCAATGCAATTCACTGCATTAACACGAAATAAAGTAAAAAACATCTACAGGACTATCTCAATGGATAATGAAAAATTATTTGATAAAATTGAATATCTATAGAAACAGATAACAACTTTCTCAATCTTTTATAAGGTTATCACACAAAACCAACTAAACAAAAAGCACTGCTTATCAAATGTCATAATTAATGATAAATTATTGAATACTTTCCCCCTGACATAGGAAATGAAGCACAGATAACCACCGAGACTAATTCCAACATGTACCAGAGATCCTCCCCAGTGAAATAAGGAAAATCAAAGAAAAAAAGAAACATGGTAAGGTTATAAAAAAAAAAAAAGAAACTAAAAACAACTGGAATTTAAATAAAAACTTGTGCGTGCACGCACACACACACGCACACACACACACACACACACACACACACACAAATACAACACACATACCATGCCTGCAATACGCACACATAACACACACACACACACCACACAATCACCATATACACACTACACAGACACACACACACACACACACACTACACAGATGCCCAAACACACACACCACTCACCCACACATACACACACACACAAAAGAAACAAATTTGTCATTATTGGACAGACAACAGGATTGTGCCAGAGTAGCGCACTGGGGAAGGAATGGTTCAAATCAATTGTATACTCATACAGTCAACAACTCCAGTCTCCTACCTCACAGCATAGACAAAACTTAATTTGGTATATACGTTACATTGAAGTGTGGAAAGGAAAAAAAAATTAGAAGAAAACCCATGAGAGTATCTTCAATGCCTGTAAAGTAGGAAAATATCCTTTAACAGGATACCAAACATTATAAACTATTATGGCCTAACAAATTGGATTTCATTAAAATTGGGAGATTTTAGAGATGGAAAAATCAAGCCGCAGATTTATCAACTCAGCAAAGAACTCTTATTCAGAAATCTGTAAGAAAATGCAGACAGCCCAATGAAAAACAAATGGGCCAAAAGCCAAAAAGGCACTTCACCAAAGATGATGTCCAAATGGCCAGTAACCAAATTCATAGCTCATGAGGAAAAGACAAACAAAAGCCACAATTAGGTACTACTACATAATCTCCAGAATGGCTAAATTAATAGACTGACAATACCATGTTTTGGCAAGGCTATAGAGGGACTGGACCTCTCAGATAATGCCACTGGGAGTGCAAACTGGCACACCACTTTGAAAGCTGTTTGGCAAGCTGGACACTTGCACACCAGTAAATGAACTCCTAAGTATATACCCAATAGAAAAGTCAAGTACAAGAGGCTTCCCAGCAGCATTATTTACAGTAGCTAAAAACGGAAACAACCCAATTGTCCACCTATAGTTTGGGTAAAGAAATCGGGATCTAGGAATAAACCAGTATGAACCACTACTGTACAGCACATGGATGAATCTTACAAACATACGTGTAGGCGATAGCTGCTAACACAAAAAGATATACATCATATTGTTCCACGCGTGTGATGGAGCCTGTTCATATCAGCCTGTGAGAACTCACAGAGTGTATTTCTTCTCAACTCCACCTTCGTCTATCTATTTTTGGTAGTTCACAATCACCTGCGATGGGAGTAGTTACACCACAGAAATCTTCAAAAGTTACAGATCAGGGCTCCGCCCTCATCTACCCCTGAGAGCTGGTTGTTAAATATTTGCCAGCCTATCAATGTATTACCCCAAAACAGGTACAACTGTTCTACACTGAGATAAGTTAGAATAATAACTAAGAACATCATGGAGGTGTCTGGGTAACATTTTATTTTATATGTTGATCCACTTGTGGGCTACACAGGTAACCATTTCAAGAAAGCCACTAAACACTTAAAATCAGTCCATTGCTTCATATGTATATTATTAAAATGTTTTTTCAAATAAACATGTTAACACTTCCCGATGCAAATCGTCTCTTATTTCGTATTTCTTCTAACGCCTTCACTAGCTTTTTAGTACTTTCAAGATTGAAACCTATGGGGTGCCTGGGTGGTTCAGTCGGTTGAGCGTCCGACTTCGGCTCAGGTCATGATCTCACAGCTCGTGAGTTTGAGCCCCGCGTCAGGCTCTGTACTGACAGCTCAGAGCCTGGAGCCTGCTTCTGCTTCTGTGTCTCCCTCTCTCTCTGCCCAAGATTGAAACCTCGAGAACTTTTTCCATCTCATCCTCCCTTTACTCCATAATCGCACTCCTAACAATCATTGGCTAAATGAATTTCTTTTCGTTATCTCTCTCCCATGATTCCCTTTTACCCTTCTAAGACATTGGTACAAGCCTGCTTAACTTTTTTGTGTAAGCCATTGCCAGTAGGTTTTAAAACCATCTCCTTTCCTACACTCATCCCTTTTGGCCTCTATCCTCCTCACCGTAACCAGATCAATCTGTCTTCTCCTCAGAAATTTTTCGGTCAATATAAAATGGCGAAAAGGTAAATGATCAGTTATCTTGCATGGTATTCAAGGTTTGTTTCTCAATATTCCCTGTCACCCAACCAATTTTCCAGCCAAACACCAGTAATACTGTTGGATTTTCTGAATATAATCCTTTGTTTATCCCTGTGTTGAAAAATATTTTTCACCCCATGCAGTACACCTTTCTCCCTTCTCTGTCCACAAAAATTTTCTCTAACCACTTTTTTCTTTTCCTTCTTTTTTTAATTTTTTAATGTTTATTTATTTTTGAGAGACAGAGACAGAGTGCAAAAGGTGGGGGGGGGGGGAGCCAGAGAGAGAGAAGGACACACAAAATCCAAAGCAGGCTCCTGGCTCTGAGCTGTCACCACAGAGCCCGATGTGGGACTCGAACCCACAAACCGGGAGATCATGACCTGAGCCAAAGTCAGTCGCTTAACTGACTGAGCCACGCAGGCGCCCCAACTTTTGCTAACCTTTAAAGCACAACGAATTTCTTTATCTTACCGAGGAAAAGGTCAGAACACCTAGTAAGTGCTCAATAAATACTGGGTTGACTAGCTCACAATAATAAGCTACATGACTCTACTCTCTCCCCTTGGAAAAAAGTCATGTGTAGATCTGGAAAGCTCCCTTGAGTTTAATGGCTCAAGTTATGTTTGACAGCTCTGGGAAAGGCAGGTAATGGACGACAAGTTGTATCATTAGAGTGAAGCAGTCACTGTGTTTCATAGTATATGGAGCAACTCAGAACCACAGCCATGTGGCATAAAGATTTTCCATCAGGATGAGGACGAGTATAAGAAGCTAGCAAACCTATGAAGTGAGAAAAAATCCAGGAGAGATTTAAATGATACTTATACTCTTCACCCCCAAATATGTCAATCTCACAGAAACATAGCTCTTAAAAAAAAATGAAGAAACCATTTCCAGAGAATGACATTTACCAGAGAGTACCTACAAAGTAAATATCAGACACAAGAGCTTGAACAAAGTTCTGACCCGTTCACATAACTCAATGGCACAAGATAACAGTATTTAACTTGGAATAATGTTCAAAGACACTTTTGATTTTGTTGAGCACAAATCATCCCTCATCTGTAAGGAGGGAAGCACAGATGTCCATCCATTAGCATAATAGAAGAATTGCTTCAAGATTCGCCTAACACTGGTGATTCTTTGAATTCTATTCAGCCTAACATATTTCAAGCTGGAGTAGGGCCAGAGGATTCTTTGCGAGCATTACATTTTTATTTGCTTATGTTTTCCTTTTTACAATAAATATTTTCAAACCCACCAAAGAGTCAAAAGATGAATACAGTGAATAGTTACATATACTTAACCCAGATTCACCAAATATTAACATTTTGCCAACTTCTGTCATTAGCACTCAACTTGGAGATAAGTGGAAAACAACGAAATACACATTTTAAAATTTGTAACTAATTTTAATTATGCAGCCAATAACATGACGATGTCAACAACTCTAAGATTTTCTGGAGAAGCATGATCATCAGTGATCCGTGCAAGGAAATGGCTTTGAGCTCATTCATTTTTTAAACTATTCTGTAAACTGTCAGGTTTAAAAATACAATTTAGGGCGTGCAGATTTCTTCCTCCAGCTCAGTACAGGCTCATACACAATTAATGATGCAGCACAGTGGGATACCAACAAAACGAAAAACAACAACAAAAAAACACCCACCAGTTATTTATTTATACCCCAGATTGTCCCACAAAGGATCTAAGGTTGCCTTCAAAAAGACATGTTGTACAAAAGAATACAAATGAACACTTGCGGGGATTGATATGATAGGAAAAAGTCAGAGATGATATTGGAGTTGCAAAGCAGAAAGTTCTATATAGCTACAACAATTTCGTTTCGCTTTGTAAAGTAAACATGATAATGAACACAACTCAAAGAGTCCATAAGATAGAAAAAAACGTTGCTTGGTGGTGATACATAAATATGAGTACAGTTCCTTCCGTGGGTCCTCTTGTAGAGAATATTATGGAAAGCAGTGGGTGAAATTACTGACTGTGCTCTGTAGTAACTTGTGACGCTGGGTTTCACTTGGTTTCCACCAGTTCCCTCAAAAGGAGCCAATGGTTTAGGGCCCAAGTATCATTCAGTAAAAGCAATTCCTTTACGGAATGGTTATTAGGCACTAAATAAAGCAACCCGAAACTCCGGTTCCGATCACCTTACAGCCTAACTCCGAGATAACATTGAGAAAATCCAGAGCAGACACACTGACCAGCATACGAGGATGGCTGGGACTGGAGACAGTAGGTAGGGGGAGATGACAAGTTCAAGAATGAGGTGCAAAGATTCTCCTGGCAAAAACACTGACCGTATGGCAAATTGTATGTGGAAATATTCTAACTCTCTCCAAAGAGAAAGAAGGCAATAAATGCTACCTTATCCAGTCAGGTAACATATAATCTCTGCTCTATTCATAATAACACATCGAGTACAATACTTGATAGGCATTTAGGAAAACATACCTCACAATTACAATTATTGCATCTATATTTGTATACAACCGGCCAAGAGAAAGATGAAAATTTTCTCAAGAAAAACATGTGACTAGCAATGTCTTGCAATCTTGCAATACGAGTAGTACTTGCCGCTGAATGCCACACGATCACAGCTGAGCCAATGGTTCTTAAATTCGCTTTGATATACGAGTGTTTTGCATTACAAGCAGGTTTTGGAAGAAATTATGCTCGCAAACCTAGATGTTTCTGTACTGCTAAAGTACACTGCTTCTCTCCTTCCGGGAAACTTCCCACACGGAGTTAGAAGGTCTAGTCTGAAATTATGTGACCTTTACTGAAAACTGGATATGCGGCAATGCAAAACCATTGTGTGAAAACGCACTATGATGTCAGTTACCATATACATTCATTCACTGCATAAATATTTGTGGCATGCCTAACTATGTACTAGGAGCGATTCTAGGCACTGGAGATCAGCTATAAACAAAACAGTCAGAACTCCTGCCTCATATTCAGGATGGGAAGAAAGACAAAAAAACAGAAATAGTTGTCTGGTGATAAATGCTCTAAAGAAAATTACAAGAGTTAAGAGAGATGGATAGAGATGAGAGATGGCAGTCAGGCTCCTTCGCAGGGAATGCTTGAGGGAAGGCTTGCCTAGGTAAAGGCACAGTCGAGCAGCATCTAATGTAAGCCATAGGGATATTTGGAAGAAAAGTGATCCAAGAGAGGGAACGGGAAGAGAAAGCCCTGAAGCAGGAGCATGCCTGGTCTGTTTAAGGGATAACAAGAAGGCAACAGTGGCTGCAACAGAAAGAATGAAGAGGAAAATGGGAGAAGCTGGGACCAGGGAGGTGCCCAAGGACAGAGCATGTAAGGGCCTTGGCGGCCATGGTCAAGACTTTGATTTCATGCTAAAGGAAATAAGAAGCCTTTAGAAGCAGTGTTTTTCTTCTGGATGAAATGTTATATTATGGAGTGGATGTCTGAACAGGGTGGACTCGCATGGTCCCGGGGAGGATCATCTGCTTACCAGCACACCTCCATGATCTAATGTCTGTCCACACCATCAGGGGACTCCGGTTTCTCGAGTTCCATCTGACTGATTGCCGGTGACAGATCAGCTGAAGGCACTTTCTCCAGACCAGATGCTACTCGAGGTTGAGAAGATTCATGATCGGGCAAGCCAGGTCATGCTGGCACATGGTACTGAGCAAGGCAATGGTAGAATATGACTTGTGTGTGTGTGTGTGTGTGTGTGTGTGTGTGTGTGTGTGTGTGTTTTAAGGATCACTCTGCTGTGAGGATAATACTAGATCGCACAGGGCGAGGATGGAAGCAGGAAAACCAGTTAGGAGAAACCTATAAAAATCTACGCAACAGGTGATACTGGCTTGCACCAAGGGGATAATAGTGCCAACAATCCTAGGTGGCCAGATCTTGGACATATTTTTAAGATAGACATAACAGGATTTGCTGATTATATGGAAGGTTTGAGAGGTAAAGGTCAAGCCAAACTATCTGGCCTGACCAATTGGAAGAATGGAGTTGCCATCTGACAATATGGGGAGGGGTGTCTGGGTGGCTCAGTTGGTTGAGCATCTGATTTTGGTTCAGGTCATGATCACACAGTTTGTGGGTTCGAGCCCCACGTCAGGCTCGCAGCTGTCAGCCTGTGAGCACAGAGCCCACTTCAGTTCCTCTGTCCCCCTCTCTCAGCCCCTCCCCTACTTGCACTCTCCCAATAAATAAATAAATATTCAAAAAAACAATATGGGGGAAACAGCTCTTAGAAGAGAGGGTTGTTGCATAGGTTGGGGCATGTTAAACTTGAGGTAGCAGACAGGGTTCTTAGAAGTCAACAGATGGGACAGTCTCATTAGGTTAATTTGAAGAAAAATATAAAGAAGACACAATTTATAAAGGTATACAGGTAGGAAAAGAACACAGGTTAGTAGAGGAACCCTAGGCTAAAATCAATCTACTGGACATTTGGGGCACGTGGGTGACTCAGTCGTTTAAGAGTCTGACATCGACTCAAGTCACCATCTCGCGGTTCGGGAGTTCGAGCCCCGCGTCGGGCTCTGTGCTGACAGCTCAGAGCCTGGAGCCTGCTTTGCATTCTGTGTGTCCCCCTCTCTCTGCCCCTCCTCCACTCACGCTCTGTCTCTCTCTCAAAAATAAACAATAAAAACAATTTTTTTAAAACTTGCTGGACGTTTTACAAGCCCTCCACCAAATAAGGTAAGGCAACGGGGCCTGTATAGGCTTGTGGAAGGTACTAAAACCTACCTGTAGGACACAACCAGCACTCAGGCACCCAACAGGAAGGGAATCTGAGGACCAAATGCCCTAACCTTTTCTTCCTCTTTATTTTCCAGCTGGTGCTCCCTATTGTCTAAACCTAACAGGGAGCCACAGAACAAAGGAACCCTTTAATTTAGCCTGTAGCCTTCAGCTTTCCAGGGCAGAGAGTAGGGTAAAGAACGGTACAGAACAGATGGGAAGGGGCAAACAGGAAGTACACATCGCATGCAAAAGAAGATCAAGTTGAGCTGATTAATGGTTGCATGTGTATCCTTCTTTTTTTTTGTTGTTTACTTATTTATTTTTGAGAAAGAGAGCATGAGCAGAGAAGGAACAGAGAGAGAGGGATATAGAGGACCCGAAGCAGGCTCTGCGATGTCAGCACAGAGCTCAATAGGGGTTCGAACTCACGAAGCACAAAATCATGACCTGAGCTGAAGTCACATGCTTAACCGACTGACCCACCCAGATGCCCCAAATATGTATGTTTTCAAGAGAAAGATGCCTTACCCAGTTCAGTATGATTCCGGTGAACTCCTGTGCCCTGGATTGGTCAAACTAATACATAACTCAGTAGAGGAAGAATTCAGAAATAGTGTCTCCCTCAAATACTATCATTGACTCCAGAACCACTGACATTTATTGTTATATTAAGAAGTAGGTCATGGAATAATTGGCAGTTATGCTACATCCCAATAGCATGCAGCTGGATTAAAACGAAAACCACTGGTGTTCTTCAGTGCGCACAGCTCACAATGAAACTTTCTTCTTTTCTAAGTTCTTGCAAAAATTCACTTTTTTTAGTATAATGACATACTTACAAAATTACTTGGCCAAGAACAACAAGAAACAGAGGCAAGAATAAGCAATGGGAAAAAGATGGTCCCTTCAACAGACCGTGTTGGGAAAAGTGGACAGCTCCATGCAAAAGAATGAAACTGGACCACTTTCTTACACCATGAACAAAAATAAATTCAAAATGGCTTAAAGACCTAAATGTGAGACCCGAAATGATAAAAATCCCAGACGAGAGGGCAGAAAGTAACCTGTCTGGCACCGGCCATAGCAACTTCTTTCTAGACATGCCTCCTGAGGCAAGGGAAACAAAAGCAAAAATAAACTATTGGGAATATATCAAAATGAAAAGCTTCCGCACAGCAGAGGAAACAATCAACAAAACTAAAAGGCAACCCGCAGAATGGGAGCAGACATTTCAAGTCACATACCTGATAAAAAGTTAGTATTCAACTATATAAAGAATTGATACAATGCAACACACAAAAAGCAAACAATCTAGTTAAAAAATGGGCAGACGACATGAACAAACATTTCTCCAAAGAAGACATATGGATGGCCAACAGACATACGAAAAGATGCTCAACATCACTCATCATCTGGGACATGCACATCAAAACCTCAATATTACCTCACTTCTGTCAGAATGGCTAAAATCAAAAATACAAGAAATGACAAGTTTTAGCAAGGATGTGGAAAAATAGGAACCCTTGTGTACTCTTGGGAATGCAAACTGGTGCAGCCACTGTGGAAGAGAATATGGAGATTGCTCAAAAAGTTAAAAATAGAACTACCCTGTGATCCAGGAATCAAACTACCGGGTATTTACCCACAAAATACAAAAACACTAATTCAAAGAGATACGTACACCCGTATGCTTATTGCAGCAATATTTACAACAGCCGAGTTATGGAAGCAACCCAAGTGTCCGTCAATAGATAAATGGATAAAGAACATGTGTGTATATTTATGTGTGTGTGTGTATAATGGAATATTATTCAGACATACAAAAGAATGAAATCATGTCATTTGAAACAACGTGGATGGATCTAGAGTATAATCCTAAGCAAAAGAAGCCAGTCAAAGAAAGACAAGTACCATAAGATTTCACTCATATGTGGAATTTAAGAAACAAACAAAAAAGAACAAAGGAAAAAAGAGGCAGGCAAATGAAAAAATGCAACTTTCTTTTATTTTAATGGTTATTTATTTTTGAGAGACAGAGCATGAGCAGGGGAGGGGCAGAGAGGGAGACACAGAATCCCAAGCAGGCTCCAGGATCTGAGGTGTCAGCACAGAGGCCGATGCGGGGCTCGAACTCACAAACCAGGAGATTGTGGCCTGAGCTGAAGTCGGACGCCCAACCGACTGAGCCACCCAGGTGCCCTGCGACGCTTAACTATAGAGAACTGATGGTTACCAGAGGGGAGGCGGGTGGGGGGATGGGTTAAATAGGTGATGGGGATTAAGGAGGCCACTTGTCTCGATGAGCACCAGATTATGTATGGAGTTGTTGAATCACTATATAGTACGCTTGAAATGAATAACAGTGTATGTTAATTAAACTAAAATTAAAAATTTTTTTAACCTTATAAAATAGAAATTAAAAACAAAACAAAAACGTTGATACTCTTATGAACTCATGAGTGCATTCAGTGTTTTCACAATCTGTCCATGGTTATACTTCTTTTATTACAAGGAACTATGTGCCAAACCCTGATTCGTTGCTTTCTGGTTTGTTATTTTTATTTTTTTTAATTAATTTATTTTGACAGAGAGTGAGCATGCGAGTGGGGGAGAAATGCAGAGGAAGAAAGAGAGAGAATCTTAAGCAGGCTCTACACTCAGTGCAAAGCCCAATGAGGGACTCGAACTCCAGAAACTCAAGATCACGACTGAGCCGAAATCAAGAGTTACACACTTAACCAACTGAGTCACCCAGGTGCCCCACTATTTTTTTGTTTGCTTGTTGTTCATTTTATTTGAATCCAAGCTATTTAACATATAGCATAGGAATGGTTTCAGGAGTAGAATTTTGCGATTCATCACTTATGTTTAACACCCAGTGCTCGACCCAACAAGTGCCCTCCTTAATGCCCATTTAGCCCATCCCCCCGCCCAACACCCCTGTTTTTTTAATACAGTTCATTTTTAGATTTAAAGGGAATAAATGTGAAGATAGTACACGGAGTTACCATTTGCTCTGCACCCAATTTCTCCTATGGTTTACATCTTACATTGCTCTGATAGAGTTGTAATAATTAAAAGAATAATATCAATACATTACTATTAACTGAAGTCCATACTTCATTCAGACTTCCTTAGTTTTAACCTAATTTCCTTTTGTTTCACTACACCCTCCAGGGACACCACATTTCAGTTAATTATCATGTCTCTTTGGGTACCTCTTGGCCATTCCTCTTTTTTTTTCAGATTTTCCCTATTTCTCATGACCCTTACAGTTTAGAGGAGTGTTTGGCCACATGTTTTACAGAATGTCTCAGAGTTGGGATTTGTCTGAAATTTATCATGATTACTCTGGGGTTGTAGTACTTTGAGAAAGGCCACAAATATAAAGTGCCATTCTCATCACATCATATCAAAGGTACATACTATCAACATGACTTCTCACTGTTAGTATGGATCTTGATCACGTGGCTCAGGTAGCATTTGTCAAATTTCTCCACCAGAGGGTTACCTACCTGGGGTGGCTCAGCTGGCGAAGGGTCCGACTTTTGATTTTGACTCAGATCATGATCTTGTGGTTCATGAGATCTAGCCCCACATCGGGCTCCTCACTGACAGCACAGGAGCCTGCTTGGGATTCTGTCTCTCGTTCTCTCTCTCTCTGTCCTTCCCCTCACCCCATAAGTCAACTTAAAAAAAATTCTCCACTGAAAAATTACTCTTTTATTCCCCACTTGCAGTACTGCCCTCTGCAAGATCAACTTGCACAGTTCACAATTGAGGAGTAAGAGTTAAGTTCCACCTCCTTTAGGATAGAGTATCACATAAATTCTGGAATTCTTCTGCACAAATTTATTTTCCTGTTTATTTATTCAATCATTTATTATATCTATCTATCTATCTATCTAATTTTTTGGTGCTATTATAATTGGCATTATTTTAATTTCTAATTCCAATTGTTCCTTGCTTGTATACAGAAAAGCAATTGACTTTAAGATATTAACTTTATGTCCTATGACCTTTCTATATTCTCTTATTGGTTCTGGTATTTGGAGGGGGGTAGATGTGTTGGGGGTGATTTTACATAGACAATCAGGTCGTTTGTAAATAGTTTTGTTTCTTCCTTCCAAATCTATGTGCCTTTTCTTTCTTTCCTTCTCTCCCTCTCTTACTCTGTTTCTCCTGTCTTATTGAACAAGCCAGAACTTCCATTATGATGTTTAAGAGGAGTAGTGACAAGACATTTCAACTTTGTTTCTGATATTAGAGGTAAAGCGTCCACTTTTCACTATTAAATACGGTGTCATCTGTAGGATGTTCTTTATCAATCTGCAAGAGGTCCCCTCGATTCCTAGTTTACTGAGTGATATTTATGAATGAGTGTTGCATTTAGTCAAAAACACTTTATCCGTGTCAATTAATATAATCACGTGATTTTTCTTTACCACATTGATGTAGTGAATTAGACTCACTGATTTTCTTAAAAAAATTATTTTTAACGTTTATTTTATTTTTGAGAGTAAGAGAGAGAGAAAAAGAAGAAAACAATGAGTGGGGGAGGGGCAGAGAGAGGGAGATACAGAATCAGACAAGGACGCCAAGCTCTGAACTGTCAGCACAGAGCCAGATACGGGGCTTGAACTCACGAACCAGGAGATCATGACCTGAGCCACTCAGACACCCTGTGAACCAGTCTTGTATACCTGTAAATCCCATTTGTTTGTGAAATATAATCCTTTCTATATATATATATATATATATATATATATATATATATATATATATATTTGATTTTCATTTGCTAACATTTTATGATTTTGAATCTATGTCCATAGGAGATATTGGTATGTAGTTTTCTTTTCTCATAATGCTTTTATCTGGTTTTGGTAATACAGTAATGCTGTGCTCAGAGAATGATTTTGGAAGCACATCTTTTGCTTTTATTTTCTGAAAGAGATTGTGGAGAATTGGTATCATTTCTTCCTTAAATGTTTGGAGGAACCTGTCAGTGAAACCATCTAGTCCCAGCACTTTGTTTCTGGGGGGGGGGGGGGGGGGGGGGGGGCTACTAATTATAAATTCAAGCTTTTCAGTAGATGTGGGGGTGTTGAAGTCATCGGTGTCTTCTTATAAGCATTTTGGTAGTTTTTGTCTTTCAAGGAATTTTCCATTTAATGGATATTATCAAACTTAGGGGCCTAGACTTGCTCATAGCATTCCTTTATTATCCTTTCAATATCCACAGGATCAGCTACTGTTCACTGATCTTCCGTTGATGATAACGGTAATTTATGTTTTCTCTTTCTTCACGGTTAGCCTGACTTGAGATTTATTAATTTTAGTGATTTTTCAGAGAAGCAGTTTTGGAGTTTGTTGATTTTCTCATTTGTTTCCACACTAATTTTTATTATTTCTTTTCTTCTGCTGGCATTAGGCTTAAATTGCTCCTCTTTCTCTGGTTTTGTAAGGTGAAATGTTACGCTGCTAACTTTAGACCATCTTTTATAATATGTATTTAAGGCTATCAATTCTCCTCAAACACTGTTCACTAGACCTCATACATTTTACTAAGTTCTATTGTCATTTTCATTTAGTTAAAAATATTTTTAAATGTTTCAAGACTTTTTGACTTGTGTGTTATTTAGGAGCATGCAGTTTAACTTTCAAATGTTTTGGGACTATCCAGCTATCACTCTCTTATTGATTTCTACTTTAATTTCATTGTGGCCTGAGACATACATAGGATTTTGGCCATATTAAATTTGATTAAGTGCATTTTGTGATTCGGGACATGGTCTACCCAGGTGAATATTCCGTGTGAGTTTGAAAAGAAAGTGTTTTCTGCTCTTCCTGGGTGGAGTGTCCTATAAATGCCAAATAGATCAAGTGGATTGATAATGCTATTTAGCATTAGTCTTAACTAATCCACAGCCTTAGAGATTTTCTGCCTCTCCAACCTATCATTTGTTGCAATGGAAGTGTTAATAGTAGCACTATTAGTGGGGACTTGGGGGGCAAATGTGTTCTACCAGTTTTTTAGTCCTACCAGTTTTTAACTAACGTATTTTGGTACCCTGTTGTAAAGTGCATGCACATTAAGGGTTCTTATATCTTCTTGGAGAATGGACTCCTTTATCATATCACTTCTCGCTTGATCCATGATAATTCTGCTTCTTCTCAATCTAGGGACTAATATAGCTACTCCGGCCGTCTTTTGATTAGTATTAGCATAATAAATTTTTATCCAATCCTTTACTTCTCATATACCCTATTCTTTATATTTAAAGTGGACGGGTTTTTTTGGAGGGGAGTGCCTGGGTTGCTCATTAGGTTAAGCATCCAACACTTGATTTCGGCTCAGGTCATGATCTCATGGTTTGAGAGATCGAGCCCCACGTAGGGGGTCCGGATTCTCTCCCTCTCGCTCTCTCTGCCCCTCCCCTGCTCACTCAAGTTTTCTCAAAAGAAATAAATCAATGTTTTAAAAAATCGAGTGGCGTATTTGTGGACAATATATCGTTGGATCTTATTTTTGGATCTTCTCTGACAATCTCTTTCCTTTGATTGGTGTATTTAGATCTTTCTCATTTCAATTATTGATACAGTCAGTTACCATGCTTATAACTGTTTTTTCTTTGTTGCTCTTATTCCTTTTTTTTTTCTCCCTTCTTTTTCTGCCTTCTCTGGCTTTAATTGAGCATTTTAAGTTTTTGTCTCTCGTGTTGTATTTGGGCTTCCCTAAATATGCCTCTTTACAAAACGTCTGTGTTTTGACAGTCTTTCAGCTAAAATCCTGTTATTATGCTGGAGCCCTGTTGGAGTGGTGGTAAACTATGGAGACTGAAGAGAATTTTACACTGCTATACTTAAATCTCCATATTTTATTGGGTCAATATCTCTGGGCTGTGAGTTTCACAAGTGTTCTTTAGCTTTTTTACCCTTCTTAGGTGAGACAGGACAGCTAGAGGGGGCCGAAGGAGCACTGCCCATTCCCCGGGTGGGATAAGATGTTGGTAGTCTTTTCTCCTGGAGAGAAGCCCAAGAATGGTCTAGGCTGGGGCTCCTGGGTGGCTCAATCTGTTGAATGTCCAACTCTTGATCTCTGCTCAGGTCACAATCTCACAGCTCATGAGTTCGAGCCCCACATCAAGCTCTGCACTGACAGTGAGGAGCCTGCTCGGGATTGTCTCTTTCTCTGCCTCTCCCCTGCTTGGTCTCTCTATCTCTAAAAATAACTAAATAAACTAAATAATAATAATAAAGAATGCTCTGGACAAATGTCTCAGTAGTTCATTTCCCCTCCTCTTGCCAGAGGCAAGATGGTATCTTTCTTGGCCCTTCATCATGAGGACTTAGTGGGGTTCCTAGAGATAAAACCCAGGAAAGTGTGGGAACCACCTAGGAAATGTTTTCCCCTCTCATGCTAGTATTCTCTGTTTCCAATGATTCATCAAAATTCCTATTTGTGTTCCTACTACTTTATCGTTCCAGTAGCTTCTACTGCAATTAAAGATTATATTGCCAGTTATGCTCTACAGTCACTTGTCTCCCCATATTTCTTGTTTGTCTTGTCACCTTAGTTCTTGGATAGGTCCAAAACAACTCACTGATTTTTCAGTTTCTTCAATTATTTTTTTTTTTAAAGATGAGTATGATTACTCAGAAGCTCTTTCTATGTCAGAGCTAACACGCTACATTCCTTTCAATGAAGATCTCACCACCAGGCAGGGTGGAAACCTAGTATATACCTGTCAAATTCCTTAACATCACACACACACTCGTCCCTCATAGGTTCCATAAACCAAATATTTAAAAAAATTTTTTTTAATGTTTATTCATTTTTTTTGAGAGACGGAGCACAAGTGGGGTGGGCAGAGAGAGAGGGAGACACAGAATCCGAAGCAGGCCCCAGGCTCCGAACTGTCAGCACAGAGTCCAACGCGGGGCTCGAACTCACGGACCATGAGATCGTGACCTGAGCTGAAGTTGGACGTTTAACTGACTGAACCACCCAGGTGCCCCAATAAACCAAACATTTTAAGAAACCATTGATCTGGACTAGAGGAGGAATGAACCCACTCTTATAACAAATATTATCTAGATATGATGTACCGAAGTAGTTTGTGTCATTGATCACAACCAAATAAATTTCGGTTTCTGGAATGGCATTCACAAAATAAACTCATCGAATGGCTTAAGGCTGAGATCCTGATTTTTCTATCTGTGGCCTTGGTCAACTTTATTTAATATTTCTATGCCTCAGTTTATAACAAGTGTAAATTGGGGATGGTAATAATTATGATGTATGGCTTTGTGAATATTGAATTAGATAATATATTTAACAGTACAAAGTACTCAAGAATTTGGTTCCCATTTTTCACTTGTTCAACATTGGAAAGATGAATCCAACAGATATTAATTATAAATTTAATTATAACTATTTCAAAATAATAGTAATTCAGTCAATATTAGTGCCAGAAAGCCTAGGATGTTTTTGAAATCTGAAATTCATTAAGAGAATACATTAACCAAGATCATGACCAAAACAAAAATAAAGGCTCTCCTATAATGCAGGACATATCAAACTACTCCTTCCTTGAAAACTTTTAAGAGACAGACAACCTAATCGGAATATGGGTAAACACTTTAAAAGGAGGTTAAAAAAATCCAAGTGGCCAATAATATGTAAATATTAAAAGAAATGTGCTCAATGTCATTAGTCATCATGGAAGTATAAATATAAAATACCAACAGATAATATCAAGGAACGGCAAGAATGTAGAGCAACTGACATTCTCATACCCTATTAAGGGGTCTAGAAGTTCTCAGACTCTGCTTGAGAAAGAGTTCCCATATACCCTTTACTCAGCTTCCTCCAATGCTGCCATCTTAAATAACCATAGTACAATTATGAAAACTAGAAAGTTGACAATGATACACTATTAACACAACTACCAAATTCATTTAAATTTTACCAATTTGGGGAGCCTGGGTGGCTCAGTCAGTTAAGCATCTGACTCTTGATTTGGGGTCAGGTCATGATGTCATGGTTTGTGAGTTCAAGGTTCACGTCGGGCTCCACACTAACACTGCGTAGTTGGCTTCGGATTCTCTCTCCTCCTCCACTAGCATCCTCCCTCCCTCTCAAATGAATTTTAAATAGATACATAAGTAAATAAATTTTACCAGTTTTTTCACTCAAATCCTATTCCTGTTCTAGGATCCCATATTGGATTCAGTTTCCATGACTTTTTCAATTCCTCCAATCTGAGGGAGCCCCTCAGGTCTTTCTTTCCTTGGCCTTCAGGACCTAGACACTTTTGAAGAACACTAAAGAATAGTGACAACACTACAAAAGAGTACATTTGATAGAATGTCCGTCAATATGGGTTCATGTGATGTTTCCTCATGATTTTCTTGAGGCTCTGTACTTGGGGGCATGAAACACAGAGCTGTTGTGCCTTTCTAGTGCATCTTCTGCAGGAATACGTGTTGTCAACATGTGTTTATTACTGGTGAGGGTCACTTCGATCAGTTACTCGTGCATCTGCGGCATTTTTCCCATAAGATTATTATTACCATTTGCAGTTAATAAAGATTTTAGAAAGGATACCTCAGGAGCACATGCCCAAATGTGGTGGTAGTTGTCTCCAAAATCTAAAGAGGTCAGTCTCCGATGTGATTTCAAGGCTGTCCATATTTACCTCTATCATAGACATATACCCCACTGCAGAGCAATCATCTTTTTCTCTATCCCACGTACCTGGGAGCTCCTTTATTTTTTTTTTAATGTTTATTTATTTTTGAGACAGGGAGAGACAGAGCATGAACGGGGGAGGGTCAGAGAGAGAGGGAGACACAGAATCTGAAACAGGCTCCAGGCTCTGAGCTGTCAGCCCAGAGCCCGATGCGGGGCTCGAACTCACGGAACGCGAGATCATGACCTGAGCCGAAGTCGGACGCTTAACCGACTGAGCCACCCAGGCGCCCTTCTGGGAGCTCCTTTAGACCAGGATGTGACTTTCTCTACTTCCACAGCTTAGCATGGTCCTTAGCTTATTGAAGCAATCTCCTAGCTGAATGGCCATGGACAGCTTGTTACTCAACCTTAGCAACCAACTACCACACTGGGGCATGCTGTTCAGACCCATTTGCCAGCTAACCCAGAAGACTGCCACTTTTGAGTTAAAGAAAAGGCTTTGCAGCAGGCCCAGGCTGTTGGTTTGTGGCTTCCCTCTTACTAAGGTTTTATGAACCAGCATACTCAAGGTTATTTGAAAATACCTGTGGCGACTAGGGATTGTACATGAGGCCTGTGAAAATCTCCCTAAGGATAACTGTGAGAGTTACAGTTAATATACTCAATGTGCTTAGAACAGGGACTGGAACAAAGCAACTAAATCAATAAATATTAGCTTTTATTTATTATTGAAGGCACTCTCTAACACCTTGTAGAATGAATGGATGGATGAATCAATGAATAAGAGAAGGAAACAAACCATGAAGGCAAAGAAAAATGGTCTAGCTCTCAGGTGAGGTCTAGTAACTACACCAACGAAGTTCACAGGGCTGCATGCACTTGAAAACATCGGTGTTTAATTATATAAATAGGTTGGTTACAAATCAGTGATTCTTAACTGGCAACACGATACGATGCATTGTAAGTAATCTTATACACTTGTGCAGCCATGATTAGATTACTATTACTATTTTTACAGATTTCTGAAAAAAGAAAAACTGTATTTAATAATAATGCTTTCTACTTTTAAAAAAGCTTTTTTAATGTTTGTTTCTGAAAGAGAGAGAGAAACAGAGTGCGACCAGGAGAGGGGCAGAGAGAAAGCGGGAGACACAGAATCCGAAGTGGACTCCAGGCTCCAAGTTGTCAGCACGGAGCCCAACATGGGACTCGAACTCATGAACCATAAGATCATGACCTGAGCCGAAGTCGGATGCTTAACTGACTGATTCACCCAAGAGCCCCAATAATGCTTTCTTTTTATCCAAAGGCTCTGTTCACTCCATGGAATGAACTAGTCTTACCCCACTAGTCCCAGGAACGTGCTAGACAGCAGAAGCTTGATGCAGACAACAGAAGAAGCTTGTTTAATGTGTATTTATTTTCAATAGAGGGACAGAGAGTGAGCAGGGGAGGGGCAGAGAGACAGAGAGGGAGACAGAGAATCCGAAGCAGGCTCCAGGCTCCTACCTGTCAGCACAGAGCCCAACACAGGGCTCGAACCCACAAACCGTGAGATCATGAGCTGAGCCAGTCAGACGCTTAACCAACTGAGCCACCCAGTCACCCACAGAAGAAGCTTGTTAAGAGTGCAAAGACCAGAGATGTCTTTCGGAGCAGCGGTCTCAAAAGTAGGGTGCTCACACTCAAGGGGAATGCAATATGATCCAATGTGGGATCTGGAATTGGACCCTGGAGTAGGAAGTAGGGGGGAGGGAAAAAATATTAGAAATTCTAGTTATATCTATGTATGAATTATAAAGGAAGGGAAGAAGCTGTACCACTTTTTACTATGAGGCACCTGTACCCATTACCTAAGTCTAAAGTCAGAGACTGCACACAGGGACGGTGCCTCCCACGATGGGTTACACAGCACAGTACGTTGCATTGGATTGCTGTTTGCACCCACACAGTTATTAAGACAAATGGGTCATATCAGCAAGTTTTAACTAAACGAACCCTCATATAGTGGTTAAAGGAGATAAAAGTACTTTCTGCCAGAAAGAGAGAGAGAGAGCATGCATGAGATCATGCATGACTGAACGTAGCACTAAGAATATGATCTCAAGCAAACAAAAAATTGAAGAGCAAGGCTAAAATTGCTACTCTAATGTGAACTCTTTATTAGACAAAAGACAAGATAAAAAAAAAAAATGATGAGTTAATGTGACCTGCCGAGAAGTTAACATCCAACTAGCAGAATTAACAACGAGACTCTCTGAAGTATGGATTTGTATCTAGTATTATTAATGATAAACCCCTTCAAAAGGGTCTATTTTATGTCACAGCCCTGATAATAGAGAATTTCAACTCTGACAGTCTTTAAAATCAAAGACATAAATGAGCTAAATCTTGAGCTAGGTTTGGATTCACTGTATTGTAAGGTCACCCTGAAATTTCGAAATTATACAAATTTGTCACGAATTTCCTTAACTCTAGGAGTGACTGAAAAGACTCACTATGAATATAAACATTCCATTTAGCAAACTCAGGAAAAGTCTAAATAGTAACCACTAAAAAAATGGACGGCAAATTATAGTATTACCATATAATGGAATATTACGGAGACATTTAAAAGCACAGTCCTAACGTCTATGTATGTATGTGGAAATATGTTTAAACATTCGTAAACAGGCACATTTTTCAGTGTATATATATTAAAATTGTAACTAAAAGGTTACTTATGGAATCATGAAAGCAAATAAAACTGGAAAACAGCTTATTGGTAAAATAAGAGACTATCGATAATTTCTATCATTATTATTATTATTATTATTATTATTATTACTACTACTACTACTTTCTCTCTTAAAATCATTGCCCTGTGGGGTTTTACCCTTGAACCATTTTTCTGGTCACTCTATTCCCATTCTAGGCAAATTCATCAATTTCTGTGGATTCATTCACCGCAAGACTATATACTGATGATTCTGAAATCTGTCACTGTAGACGCCTCCCTATATATATATATACATACATATATGTATATATATATATACGTATATATATATATATATATATATATATATATATATATATATAACTTGGCATTTGGCATTCGTTTTTTGTTTTTTTTTTTTACATTTATTTGTTTCTGAGAGACAGAGAGACAGAGCATGAACGGGGGAGGGGCAGAGAGAGAGGAGACACAGAATCCGAAGGAGACTCCAGGCTCTGAGCTGTCAGCACAGAGCCCGACGCGGGGCTCAAACTCACAGACCATGAGATCATGACCTGAGCCAAAGTCGAACACTTAACCGATGGAGCCACCCACGCGCCCCTATATATATTTTTTAATGTTTATTTCTTTTTTGAGAGAGAATGAGGCACTCAAGTGGGGAAGGGGCAGAGACAGGAAGACAGAGAATCTGAAATGGGGTCCGCGAGAACAGCAGGGAGCCTGATGCAGGGCTCGAACCCATGAACCACAAGATCATGACCTGAACCGAAGACGGAGGCCCAACCCACTGAGCCACCCAGGCGCCCCTCCCCATATTTTTCATCTCATTGCCTTATAAGGGGCTCAAGTGATAGGTCTAGACCTGCATTCATTTCTTACTATCCCTACCTCCTCTGTCTCCCTCCATCCCCTGTATTACCTGTTTCTCGGAAAAACACTATCACCCCTGTTCCCAGCCATCCTAGATTTCCCTTGATTTAAGTTCTCAAATCTAATCAGTCACAAACACCAGATAATTGCACCTCTAGAATAGACATGGAATCCATCCTCCTGTCTACACACTCACCACCATTACCCATATTACTGCAGTAATAGAATTATGCATAATCTCTGTTAGCACAAAGGACCTCATAACTAGTATCTCTACCTTCATACCTTTTCCACTCTAAGCCATTTGGCAAACTTTAGCCAGAGCAATCTCCGTGAAATGTAAATCCTGTGGCGCCTGGATTAGCGTTAAGCGTTAGCGTTAGCGTCAGCGTCAGCCCGTTAAGCATCCGACTTCAGTTCAGGCCATGATCTCACGGTTCACGGGGTCGAACCCCTGTTGGGCTCTGTGCTGACAGCTCAGAGCCTGGAGCCTGCTTCAGAGTCTGTGTCTCAGTCTGTCTCTGCTCCTCCCCTGTTCGCACTCTGTCTCTCAAAAATAAATAAACCTTAAAAAAATTCTCAAGAAAAAGGTAAATCCTTATGTATCATACTGAAGCATATAGCCTACAGGATAGAATTTAAACAGCTCAGCCCAAGTTCTATGATTCAACCCCTATTCCATTATCAGCCTCCAAGTCCTCTCCACCATTCCCGGTTGGACTGCAGGCTCAGCCACTCTGCAAGAAGAAAAAGCCCCCCGTAATTCGCTGTGACCTGGCAGCACACTTTCCTTTTTCCAGATGCCCTTCCCTACAACCCTTTACCAGAGACACTCCTACTCATCCCACAGGGCTCCCTCGTCTCATTCCTCATTTCCCAGTTTGGGTTGGCTCCCTCTGTTCCTTGGTCCCAGAGCGTTCCGGGCTTTTATCCTCACGTTTAATACACTGCGCGTGCCCATTTACTTGTCTGGATTTCCCCACTCGAGGAAAAGTTCCTGGACAGGAAGAAGTGTTTGTTTTCCCTCATTCTCAGTGCCTCCCAGAATCCAGCACAGAGTCTGGCATATAAATAGAGACACACGAGGGAGTGGCGGTTAAGGTGGCAAGGAGCCTCTCCTTACTCTGAGGTTTTCTGAGGAATGGATAGGTTTTCCACACTCTGGACTCTTCCCTATGATGCCAACGAGCAGGGCTACCGTATGCTAACTTGAGAAGTAATTTTTCACTCCCTACATATCTCCCATAACCCCTTCTTGTCCTAGGCGCCAGGTCCCGAATGTTCTATGCAACCTCCAGTCCATTGTGACCTGTTCTAGACTATCACATTGGAAAACATCACCTATGATATACTGATAAAGTATTGATTTCCAAGAGAATTTCTTCTCATTGTTACCTCAAAGGAATAAATCCTGAATAGCACTATTTCAAAATTGACAAGATGTATATTAGGGACAGGATGGGGGGAGGAGTGGTTTAAAAACAGTGCTCTAAATTCCTTATCAAATCTCCCACGGACTTGTGAGGTCCTTGCCTTGAATCTGGGCATACTTGTGAATGCTTCAACCATTAAAACATCACTGAAGCAATACAGTGTGGCTTCTAAGCCTGGGTCATAAAGAGCCATAAAGTTCTACCAGGCTCCCTTTAAACGCATAATTTCTGATCATCCCTCTTAGTACGCTGCTTTTTGGAGCTCGCCACTATGCTTTTAAGCTGAGCCATAGGGTGCCTGGGTGGTTCAGTTGGTTAAGCATCCGACTTCGGCTTAAGTCATGATCTCATGGTTCATGGGATCAAGCCCCGCATCGGGCTCTGTGATGATAGCTCAGAGTCTGGAGCCTGCTTCCGATTCCATCTCTCCCTCTCTCTCTGCCCCTCACCCGCTTGCAGTCTCCCTCTCTCACTCTCTCTTTCTCAAAAATAAAAAATCATTAACAAAAATTAAAAAAGAAAAAGAAGCTCAGCCACATGGAGAGGTCATGTGTCCTCCTCTGCTTGAGAGCTGCAGATAACCAAGGTCTTTGAGGAATTCTAGGCATGTGAGCAAAAAACCTTCCGGATGATTCCAGCCTCAGCCACTGAATTCACAGCTAGTCATGTAAATCTTCCCGACAGAGGCCCCAGACATGATGTGGCAGACAAACCATCCCCATATGCCCAGCATGAAACCCTGACACACAGAATCCCTAGGCACGACACATTTTTTTAACATCACTTCATTGGGGGTGCTTGTTGACATAGAAATAAATGCAACAATGGAGATGGAAATTTAGGAAGCAGGAGGCATATTTCTGTGCCCTCATATCACACTAAAAACATCAAATCTGACCCCATAAAACAGACTGCATAGAGTACCACACACACACACACACACACACACACACACACACACACACACACAAATTTATTTCAAAGGCTGTAGTGGTACGTTCTAGGTGACACTGAGAAATGGGCTCTCTAGCAAAGCCACGGGGAGGGAGGGAAAGACTAATGTGTAAGTTTGGCCAATTTTCAAGGTGTGAATACTCTACCCTAATCTATTCCAAGCCACCAATATTTGCAAAATTCCAGAAAATTTACAACTCAGCTCTCAAAAACCCAAAGAGAACAATCCAACACTGGGTTCACGACACCCTGGTGACTTGGTTGCCTCAGCTCATGCTCAACAATGCCATGAGATGTGACAAGAATCATGCTGGATCTTTGGAAGGCCTGGCAATCCATGGCTCTCTACAAGGAATAACAATACAATGGGTTGGGTTCGGGTTCATTTGCCTGTGAGCCAGGTCATCGTCGTAATTTAGCAAACTCTCTTCCTTGGAATTCTGGAAATCCCTCCATAAAATCTTTATTAAAAAGCACTCTATTGGCAAGGGCCCCTCATGGTGGCCATACATCAGGCTCTAGCTGTTTGAAGTACACAAATGATACATCATGAAGGTTTGAGCAGTTTGCAAAACCTCCAGAAAGATCAGGGAGTTGGTTTGGACGCTACAAATGAGAAATAATAACTAGGAGACAAACCCAATCACATCACATGATTCCCCCAGCAGAAACTTCGCTAGCCTCCTCGGGGCGCCTGGGTGGCTCAGTCGGTTAAGCATCCGACTTCAGCTTGGGTCATGGTCTCACGGTACGAGGGTTGGAGCCCCGCATCAGGCTCTGTGCTGACAGTTCAGAACCTGGAGCCTGCTTCGGATTCTGTGTCTCCCTCTTTCTGCCTCTCCCCTGCTTGCACTCTCTCTCTCTCTCTCTCTCTCTCAAAAATAAACATTAAAAAAACAATTTTTTTTTAAGAAAGAAAATTCGTGAGACTCCTTGCCTGCCACAGCATCATAAGACACCAGATCTGCACAAAGAACCAAATGCCTTCGAGTCAGCTAAAACTGAGTTCAGATCTTGACAATTATACTGACTAGCCTTCCACACTTAAATAACTGATAAAAACCTATCAAGTCTCCCTTCTATCCATCAAATGGGTGCAATCCCCTATCAGACTGTACTTCCTCAACGTTACTCCTGTTCCCTTGTCGGTGGATTTCATTCCCACCACCTTTGTGGCCAACTGTGGCAGCCAGGGACATTCACCGTTCTTACTTCGCTTCAAAGATCTTGCGGGCACCCGACTCTTGGTTTAGGCTCAGGTCATGATCTCAAGGTTCGTGGGATCGAACCCCGTGCCAGGCTCTGGACTGAGCACGGAGCCTGCTTGGGATCCGCTCTCTCGCTCTCTCGCTCTCTCTCACTCTTTCTCTGCTGCCCCTCCCCAACTCACGCTCTCTCCCTCTCTCTCTCTCAGAATAAGTAAATAAACTTAAAAAAGAAAAAGAGAGAGATCTTGCCCCTCAGCCACAAGGAGCACAGTTAGCTGGTGTCTCTGCCAACATGCATGCGAGGTTTGGGGCTGAGGCAGCTCCCAACCAATCACAGGGCACGGCAGGCTAGACCCTATCTGGGGGGGGGGGTGGTCTGTCAGGTCAGTAGCAGGTTTGAGGCTTCCCACTGCTTGATCGCGCTCCTTCCCCCCTCACTTTCCACAGGAGGGAACCCCTACACACCTACTTCCATGTCACCGTCTGCCTCCCGGAAGACCCCACTGATACACTGATCGATTAGCGTGGCTCTGCTGCTCGGAGGTGAGAAGCCACACGTTTCCAGTCTCTGACTCTTTCAGCCAATCCTGTAGTCCAGGGAAAGGCCACACCACAACACGCAGAACCTGGCTTCCAGAACAGCTGCCACAGGGGCTTGATTAAAACGACCTACAGGTAGGAGGCCGTTTATACCCGCCCCCTCCCAGAGCAAACGTGAACCAGTGAGAGGCAGCAGATGGAGTAAGTCAGGCAAAATCCCTCCGATGGAATGTTCCAAAACAGGAGCTGTCCACCCAGCCTGTTCCAAGATGCCCCGTGCCCGTGCCTACGTGGACCTCGTGGGCGATCTAGCTGTGGCTCTTCAAGGCTCGTGGTGAGACAGTGGCCAGTATAGCAATAAATCTCAAGGCTTTGCTTCCTAGCCTTTCCTACCAATTTCCCTTTTCCCTCACTCTTCCTGCTCTGAGAATGCCTCTCCTAGAGAAAGCAAGTGAACACTAAATCCCGGCCCAAGGCTCTGTTTCCTAGGGACACCCAGATAATAAAAACACGATTTGCCTTACAGAGTTGTGAAGAAGGTTAAACTAGATGAAGCATGCAAGAGTCACTCAGTAACTCCTAGCTTAATCCTCATTTGGCTATCTCTCAACCGCAGGATAGGAGCTTTGAGCGGGAGAGCGGGAGTTTCAGAGTCCACAGAGAATGCCCAAGTCCTGATTCCAGCTTCCCTCGTCCCTGTCTGCCCTGAAATCCTGTGGAACGCGTCACTGCATGGCAAACTAAAGTCCAGCTCCGTGTGAAAACAAGCCTTCTCCATGCAGGGAGCCTGTGACAGGGCACACACAGTCACCCGGAATTATTGGAGGGCAGGAGAGTTTTCCTTCTGAGCCAGGGAACAGGCTTCTCGATTGATGGCCTTGTGCAGTTGGAGGAGAATCCTTTTAGATGTGGAAATGCTCCGTGAATCCCCATGCTGAGTCTGTAAACCACACACAGCTGGTGAGGTAGCACATATACTTTTAGGAGAAATGATCTAAAATTAACATTTCCGCTAGTTCAAGCACTAGGAAGCCAAAGATTACTGTGCTTTCTAGAACAGACGGCTTGTACACTCAGGCATATGCTGTTTACATCTGTTCCTAATTGGCATTTGTGGCTCAGGTGCAGGAGGGCAGACAGTTAAGGAAAGAGCAGAGAAGTGTGTGCCAGCCCCTGGGTGCTGCAGACCTGCCCTGCCCCCCACCCCCTGGAGGAAAGGGTGATCCTGTCTCAGGACCAAGGAGCCCTCCATCAGAGGGGACTTCAGAAAGGGTAGGCGAAAACCCCAAGGGACCGGACCATTACATCATCTGTGCTTTTGCAGAGCAATTACCGAAGCAAGATAAGTAGGGGGCCACGTTTTTAATTAGTCTTTTCCCCTCCAGCAATCTAGATAGAAGGCAACTATCAAAAAAAAAAAAGAAAGAAAGAAAAGAATCAAGTAGTCCCCAATGCCAGTCTCACCCGAAGGACAGAAGCTCAGTGTTTTTCAGAACGAAACCCACGCACCCCCCTGCCTCGCTATCCCTGCGGTTGCCCACATGATTCCTTTCAAACAAGCACCTTGGGTGATCCCGATGAACGCTACATTTTGAAACCTCAGATTTAACCGAACGGAGTTACCATCCAGTTGAACTTTCTACACGTAGTTGCCAGGAGAATAACACTGAATAGGGTTGCTTCGGGATAGACCATATTCCCTCCTCCTTTCCTAGGGAGGTAAAATGGAGCAGACGTCCCTGCCATGACTCCCTCCAGAAGGACGTGGAAGTGGCCTTTTTCCAAATTTCAGACAGGCTGGGCTCCGGGTTCCAGGCATCCAGGGCTGCAGAAGTGTAAGGGAGTATCTCGGAGCTTCACATTCACAAGTGGAGAAGCCATGTGGTTCCATCCCGGTATTTCCTTTTCTGGATGGTTCACAAATCTCTTTCTGAGAGCCATGGGGCTAACAAAGACATCCCCTTGACTTGGAGCTTTCCCATTCTGCTTTGCCTCTCCAAAGTCAAAGCCCTGAGATTGGGGAGGGTTTTCAACTGCGGTTTCTTCTCTCTAGATTTCACACCCCTGACCCCTTAGCACTCTGGCCAAAATCTGACTCTTCCTTCAATGCTACAGCATTTATCATACACAGCAGTATTATCGGCTGCACCACAACAACCCTCTTTGTGAGCTGGGTTCATACATGATTAATAGTGGGATGACACCAGTACAACATGGAATGCAGAAGTAGATTTGCCGGGAAGCTAATGAAGCTAAGATTTAGGGACCCTCAATTACATGGGCCCCTTCCCAGACCCTAGGAAGAACCCTAACATTGTGTTCCCGTGGGAATATTTGCAGAACTGGCAAGGAGATATTATAACATGCCCATGAGTCCATGAGGCATTAAAATGAATGCAGGCATCCTGGTACCCAGCCAAGGGAAAAGCGAGTTGGAGATATATGTAGATTATGGAGAGTGGGCAACATGGGTGCAGTGGGCAATGTGACCAAGTTAATGCTGATAGTCCTAGTATAACATGCAATACAGCATAGGAGTGGCTTGCAGGCATAGTCCTACTGCCCACTGTATCAACTTATGCTAGGTAATAAAGGGATAGTAAAATAAAGGTCCATATAGTTCTGTATCATCTCATCACATGTGTAGATTCATACAACGATGACCACAATCAAGATACAGAACCATTCCAATATCTCAAAGACCTGCCTAGTGCGACCTATTTTTTTTAATGTTTATTTATTTTTGAAAGAGAGAGACACAGACAGTGTGAATGGGGGAGGGGCAGAGAGAGAGGGAGACACAGAATCTGAAACAGGCTCCAGGCTCTGAGCTGTCAGGACAGAGCCCAACGCGGGACTCGAACTCAGAAACCGTGAGATCATGACCTGAGCCAAAGCTGGACGCTCAACCTACTGAGCCACACAGGCATCCGTAGTGCCACCTCTTTAGATTCACTCCCAGCCCCCCCCTCCCCCCAACACTCCCAACCTTGCCAGATACTGCTTTTTTCTCCATCCCTACAATTTTGTCATTTTGAGAATTTTATTTAGCCACAATTACATTAAGTTGACACGTTTCCTTAGGCTTCTCTTGACTGTAACACTTCCTCAGACTCCGGTTTTATGTTGTTTGTCATGTTGTTTTTTTATTTCAAGTTTTTATTTAAATCCTAGTTAACATATATGGTAAAACTGACTAGAAATGAGCGATTCTTCACTTACATAGAACACCCAGTGCTCATCACCAGTGCCCTCCTTAATGGCCATCACTTGTCTAGCCCATCTCTCACCTCCTTCGGTCAACCCTCAGTTTTGTTCTCTGTAGTTAAGAGTCTCTTATGGTTTGGTTCCCTTTCTCATTTTTTTTATCCCTTCCCCTATGTTCATGTGCTTTTTTTTCCTCAAATTCCACAGATGAGCGAAATCATATGATATTTGTCAGACTCTGTTTTTGATGACCTCGACAGTTTTGGGGAGTACTGGTCAAATAGAATGTCTCTCAATTGAGATCTGTCTGATGTTTTTCTAATGAATAGACAGGGGTTATGATCGCTAATCAGCCTTTTGGCTAGGATCAAGGGTAGACAGGGGTTATGAGTTTTGGAGAGAAAGACCACAGAAATAAAGTGACATTCTCATCACATCGCATCAAGATTCAATACTATCGACATGACTTATCACTCACGATATTAACCTTCATCTCCTGGCTGAGGTAGAATTTGTCAGGTTTCTTGACTATAAAGTTACCTCCTTTTCCCTTTTTTCCTACTGTAATCTTTAGAAGAAAGTGACTACACGCAGTCCATGCAGAAGGAGTGGGGAGTTACAGCCACATCGCAGAGGGAAGGGTACCTACATACATTAATGAAACTTTCTGCATACGTTTATCAATTCTCCCCCATTTACTTATTTATACAGTCATGTATTTGTAGCATTATGGACTCAGGGATAGTTCTTTTATACTCTCAGCTCAATTCTATTTCACTTAATTGGTGGCTCAAAGTGTTCTGGCTTTGTCCACGGAGGAGAGTACTTTCACTTTCTTCTGTGTCCCTTTGACAGTAAAACCATTAGTGTGTGTGTGTGTGTGTGTGTGGGTGTGTGTCTGTTTTTGAGCACTTTTTTTCTCTCCGTCACTACAACATGCTGTAGGCTCATCTTGTATATTTCTTACTCACGTTCTAGAATAATTTCTCTGAAGAGTCTTAATTCCTTTTATTGAGGACGGTCTTAAAACCCAAGATCTTTGCTCCAAGTGTATGTGTTGATGTTAGGGTGTTTTATGTCTACAATCCTCGGACAGAATAAGAAAGTACATGTGGCTATAATTAATTTAATATTTCTATATGTAGCCACCTGTGTCTATATTAAGGTAAACACCAGTTCAAACCGATGTCTCCATAGATCATTCTAGCCTCCCTCCCCTTGATTATGTGTAACTTCCCATTCCAACAGACATCTGGCTCCTAACAGTGGTGATCCATTTACATAATTGTTCAATTCTAGCCTACAAGTATCATGATTTCAGAATGATTTCTGAAATAAGAAACAATGTCATCAAGTGGAGTAGTGTTTATGTATACTTCCTTCTGCCTTGTGTCTTAAAGATTCCACTCACTTCCAGAGTCACTGACATTTTTCCTATTAAACACCTTGTTATTTAATTTCATATAAAATATGACATTCTTGGGGCACCTGGGTGGCTCAGTCAATCAAGCGTTCGACTTCGGCTCAGGTCACGATCTTGCAGTCCATGAGTTCGAGCCCCACACAGGGCTCCTCACTGACAGTGCAGAGCCTGCTTGGGATTCTCTCTCCCCCTCTCTTTTTGCCCCTGCCTTGCTCTCACACCCTTTCTCTCAAAATAAATAAGATGAAATGAAATGAGATGAGATAAAATAATATAAGACAATAAGATAAAATAAAGTAAAATTTGATATTCTTGAAGGGAAGCCCTCCAAATTATATGAACTTCAGAACCCACAAAACATGTAGCTGTCCCTCATGGAAAAAAGCATACACAGACCACGACTTCTGCATGTAATGCTTTGAGCAACTGGAAATGAGTTTTTTCCACACGGAACAGGGAAGATGTAGCAATACATGAAGACCTTAAGAAAAAAACCTAAAAATCCTACAGAAGGCAATTCCTTTAGTACAAGTGGCTCAGTGACTTCAGGAATTGCTCTAATGCAGTAGTTCTGAAGGCAGGTACAGAAGCTGCAAAGGCATTCATTTCCCTTCAGGTTGATAGAAAGTGATGAAGAAGTCTACATGCTGGATGAAATGTTTAATTTTGATGCAATATAATGTTGGATGAAACAGTTCTCTAGGGCCAACGTTGGAGGAGGAAATAGAAACTCCAATGTTCCAGGGAGCAAAAGGTTGACAAGACTGTAACGCCGGGTACACGTGTCCGTGCAGATTTCTCTGTGCCAGTGTGTTATTAGTCTCGCACACTTATTTTTGATAGTTCTCTGGCTAATATTTGCCATAAGTTTTGGGTGGTATGCCTCGAGTCTATTTTGTCTCATAAACTGTTACTTTCAAAATGCAGTTTAAACATATGGTGTGATAGGGGCGCCTGGGTGGCTCTGTCCGTTAACCCTCGGACTTCAACTCAGGTCTTGATCTCAGGGTTCATGAGTTCAGGCCCCGCATCAGGATCTCTACTGTCAACCAGGAGCCCACTTCGGATTCTCGGTCCCCCTCCCTCTCTGCCCCTCCCCAACTCGCCCCTGCACACACGCATACTTGCTCTCTCTCTCAAAATGAAACATACGGCATTATATAAGAAACTTAAGGTATTAGGGTTTAGTGCTTACTTCCCTGATGCTAAATCACTTAATTCTGAACTTCTCCTTCCTGGACAACTATTTTACCTCAGTCATTTTTGTAAACTGGGCATGGAGCCAAGGGACTGCTGAATGGTTAAATATACATTATAATGTAGTTTAACACACCTCTGCCTGATTTCCTTTGGGTCTCACTGAGTTCTGTGCCCGTGGGCATGTACCTTTTTCTTTTTTTTTCCCTCAACCACTCACCTTCACATTCTGGAGAGGTAAGGTGGCCTTCTGCCTTGACTTCCTTGAGATCTACCATCAGTAATTCAAAACCAAACATTTCATACATACCTGTCAATTAATAATTGATTTGGCTCAATATTTTCATGGCGGGCCCTGCTTCTATATTCTGTTTGCTGTCAGGTTCAGTGATGGCTGTGGGAATGCCTAATTTGTGGTGTCGGCCTGCTTGAAATTGTTTTATTCTGAGATAAAATTCCTTTCAGCCTGAACAACCAGCTGTAATAATAACAGCTTGGATTTGTAGAGCGGGTAAGTTTCCAAAGCACTGTCTCTAATACTTCCCATGACACTGAGGGTCAGACAGGTCAACCACCATCCCTGTCTTTATACAAGGTCCACAGTAGTTAAGAGACTTAGAAAACCATGAGTTCTTTCCCCACATCTGCCCTTATTTCTAACTTTCTGACTCTCTTAGTTTTTACTACAGTGATTGCATACTGCACATAACGTGACCATGGCATGAATTTATATCTCATTTTAAAAAAAAAAACTCATTCTGGGGCGCCTGGGTGGCTCAGTTGGGTGAGCATCCCACTTCGGCTCAGGTCATGATCTCACAGTTCATGGGTTCAAGGCCCGCGTCGACCTCTGTGCTGACCGCTTGCTTGGAGCCTGGAGCCTGCTTTGAATTAGTTGTGTCTCCCTCTCTCTCTGCCCTTCTCCCGTTCACGCTCGGTCTCACTCTGTCTCTCAAAAATAAATAAATAATTTTAAGAATTTAAACTATAAAAAATAAATTTAAAAAATTTTAAAAACTCATTCTTGGGGCGCCTGGGTGGCTCAGTCGGTGAGGCATCCAACTTTGGCTCAGGACATGATCTCATGGTTCTTGAGTTTGAGCCCTTCGGCGGGCTATGTGCTGGTAGCACAGAGCCTGCTTCGGATCCTGTCTCCCTCTCTTTTCTCTGTCCCCCCCACTTGTGCTCTCTCATTTTCTGTCTCTCTCTCACTCCCCCCCACCCCAAGATAAACTTAAAAAAAAAACAACTCATTCTCAAAGAGAAGGAACAATGCTTTTTAAGTAAAAAGTAAAATTAATTTTCAAGTAAAAGAATGGGGTTTATTTAGAAGTTACTTGACAATTTTTAGACCTGCTCTATGAAGCATCTTGATTTCAGAAATTGTTTAAAGGGAGGGTCAAACTTTCTAGAAAGCAAACCTGTGGCTTATTGATCAAAGCTCACACTCTGCCAGATACGGCATCTAACCCAGAGTTAGAAATGTCCTCAAGGCAGCCTTGCAAACTCGGACTGAAAACCGAGGATAGCTCATACAGAGCGTGTAACCCTCGACTGAGTAGAATGTTACTCTGGAGCCTGTAGAGAGCAGGGTTATTCAGCCTCCTAGCATTCATCTCTATAGAATGAGAATAAACAATTCTGAGTAGAGTTCATATACCTATGAACTACCAGAAGGATGGGCAGAACACTGCCAGCAGATTCTTGCTGAAGACAGGGAAATTGCTAAAATATAAAAGTACCAATAAGCTGGGATAGATTCGTGCTGAGGCTTCACCTTAAACCACATCTCCTTCGGTGCCGGCCTTGATGGGACTGCCCAAGAAAACCTTCAATTTCAGTTATGTGAGGCACCAGTTACTGACACTCGGTCCGTCAGATACTGTTGATTATAAGATATATTAAACGTACAATGGTATGTCCGGAAAAAATAAGAAACACTCCCTTACATGTAACATACTAGCTGTTGTTGGTTGTTGTTGTTTTTAAGTTTATTTATTTATTTTGAGAGAGAGAGACAGAGAGAGAGAGAGAGAGAGATAGCAAGCAGACGAGGAGCAGAGAAAGAGAGAGAATCCAAAGCAAGGTCCGCTCTCTGTTGTCGGTGCAGAGCCTGACATGGGGCATGGAACCCACAAACTGTGACATCATAACCTGAGCTGAAATCAAGAGTCAGACACTCCACCAAATAAGCATCTAACTCTTGATTTTGGTTCAGGTCATGATCTCAGGATCCCGAGACGGAGCCCCCCATCGGGCTCCAAGCTGAACATGGATCCTGTCTAAGATTCTCTCTTTCTCCCGTTGGCCACCTCCCCTGCTTGCTCACTCTCTCTCATATAAAATAAATGAAATAAAGGGGTACCTGGGTGGTTCAGTTGGTAAAGCATCTGACATCGGCTCAGGTCATGATCTCGCGGTCCATGAGTTCAAGCCCTGCATCGGGATCTGTGCTGACAGCTCAGAGCCTGGAGCCTATTTCAGATTTTGTGTCTCCCTCTCTCTCTCTCTCTCCCTGCCCATCCCCCACTCACAATCTGTCTCTCTGTCTCTGAGAAATGAATAAACGTTAAAAAACTTTTAAAAAAAACACAGATTCACAAACTTGAAAGGGTAAAAAATGCCTACTGAGAATTGAAAATAAAAAAAACTCGGTAGTTGTTGAAAGAACAGCTGAATTAATATTACTTTTGAGGGCTAAAACCTCAAATAGCTCAGATTCTGGTCTCCTTTCTATTTGTTGATCAACAAGAATCTTTCTTTGAGCCATAGTTTCCCTCTACAGCCATCCTCGTTTTGACTGAAAGGGTGAAAGGAATTGGTAAAGTTTTAGAACTCAGGAAGCAAGGGAGCCAGGGGGCTCTGAGGATCTCAGCAGCAAAAGTTTAATCCCAGCTCCAGCTACACAATAAATCAGCTTTAAACACCCCCGACCCTGTGCCACCAGTCTCAAATTGCAAATCCCAGGACAGCCCTATTCACCCAGCGGGGCTCATGAGTGAACCCCTAGGGTGGGAGCATTTGGACCAGCACAACATAAAATCTGACCAGCCCCATGACACATGCTGGGGGATAGTTCCAAGGGAAAAGTAAGGTGGTGCTATTACCAAAAGGGGGGGGGGGGGGGCGGACCTGGGAGGCTCAATGGGTTAAGTGTCTACTTTGGCTCAGGTCATGACCTCACAGCTGGTGAGCTAGAGCCAGGAGTGGAGATCTGTGCTGACACCTGAGAGTCTGGAGCCTGCTTCGGATTCTGTGTCTCCCTCTCTCTCTGCCCCAACCCTGGCTCAAGATCTGTCTCTCTCTCTCTCAAAAATAAATAAACATTAAAAAAAAAAAGAAAGAAAGAAAGAAAGAAAGAGAGAGAGAAAGAAAGAGAGAAAGAGAGAAAGAAAGAAAGAAAGAAAGAAAGAAAGAAAGAAAGAAAGGAAGAAAGAAAGAAAACAGAAATTGGGCCATTGTGCAAATTAGAAAAAGATGCCCTTCTAGGTGGATACAGTAGGAAAAAAACCTGTTCTCCATCCTAGAGGCAGACAATTCAGCCCCAACTAAGGCCTTTAGGCGGCCACCATGGTGCAACACACAGATCGCACAGATGTAGACAATGGCCATTAGAAAAAAGGAAGTCAGATGCCTCCTACTTCTGGATGCTCTGTCAGCATAACTTTGGTCACGTCACATGGTGCATCCTAAGTACTGGTTGTCTCAGTCTACTCAATTTCCTAGTCATTTGCACTAAACACTTTTCTATGTATCTTGTTCTCCTTTGGTCAAACATACTTTCCCCTTTAATCTTTGAAAACCTCTGGGGATCCAAATCACCATGTCAGTCATAACTCCTGGACCATAGATCAGATTAAGGGTTTCTGATCCACAGACCCTTTCTTTTCTTATTTTCAAATCGATGCTTTTTGTGACTTTCTCCTGGAGCAAAGATCAGCAAAATGTACACTCTTGGATGACAAATCAGGGCTTCTCAATGCAGTTTTACCCTGGAGCCTAGTGCTCAGTGACAGTGTCCCATGTGACCATTTTGACCATGCAGCATGGGCATCAGTGACCAAAGTTGAACAACCAGGGTTAGGGGGAGTGACAGAAAGAGGACTGTAAAGTCATTCTTCACTATTAATATAGTGGCCTTTGCCTTGGTTCGTATTTGGACGGACACAGGTGCAAAACATGGGTGGATACTTTAATGCGCCTAAATCTTCATTTCCCATATCCATGTAATGCAGACAATAAATACTTCCCATCCAGAGAAGACTGTGATATCACTCAAAGAGCTCATGTAGGTGTGCCTGAGGGCTCTCTAATGAAAGTTACAGGCTTCCCCTGCTGGCTCTTGCCTATGTGCTGGAAATTAGATTCCCTTTCTAGAAGCATCTGTTTTTTAAGTTTATTTCTTTCTTTTGTGGGGGAGACGCAGAGCGAGAGGGAGAAAGAGCTTAATCTCACAAACTGTGGCATCATGACCTGAGCTTAAGGCAAGAGTCAGAAGCTCAACTGACTGAGCCACCCAGGAGCCCCAACATGTTCATGAAATGGGTTGACAATAAAAGGAAATAATATGCACATTGCATACACAGATATGTAAATTCAATACAGACTAGATGTACTAGAAGCGTAAGTTTAAGTAGTTATCTAATTTATTCTACAAATATTTGTGAAGCACTTGTTACATACCAATATAGTGCTAGGGAAACCAAAATGAAGAAAATTTGTCTCCCACAATTAAGAAATTTCAATTCTAGCAAAAGAAACTCATGTGTGAACAAAGACACAAAAATTCAGTGCTCTATGGGTCCAGAGGACAGGCTAATTACCTGTAAGAAATGTCCAGTAGGATTTTTCAGAAGATTTGAACTTTGAAATGGCCTTCGATTATTTCTTTTTTTTGTAATTTTTTCTTTCAATCTTTATTTATTAATTTTTGAGAGACAGAGCGTGAGCAGGGAGGGGCAGAGAGAGAGAGGGAGACACAGAATCTGAAGCAGGCTCCAGACTCTGAGCCATCAGCACAGATCACGACGCAGGGCTTGAACCCATGAACTGTGAGATCAAGACCTGAGCCGAAGTCGGACGCTTAACCGACTGAGCCACCCAGGCGCCAGGAAATGGCCTTCAATCTTGTTGTCACCATGCAAAGACGCGGTGGGGGGGGGGGGGGGGGGGGTGGATTCAAGGCTGAGACAGCACAATGTGTCACATTACTTCGGCATGAAGAGAACAAGAGTAATGACGCAACTAAGCCACCCAAGTGCCCCAAGGATGCAAGCTTTTAGACACAGAACACACACCAAAGGCAGAAGAGTGCCAAGAAGTAGTAAAAGGTCCCACTGACTGTCAGTATAAACCACTCCCCTTCAAAATGCTTCTCCTCACATGCCTGCCACACTAATTTTTTAAAATGACAAGTACCTCCTCAGGCTCTTTAAGTTGACATCTGAACTTTTACTGAATTAAGATGACATCTAAAAGAGGAAAGCATTGGGGTGCCTGGGTGGTTCAGTTGGTTAAGTGTCCAACTTTGGCTCAGGTCATGATCTCACGGTTCGTGAGTTTGAGCCCCGTGTTGGGCTCTGTGCTGACAGCTCAGAGCCTGGCCCTGCTTTGGATTCTGTGTCTCAGTCTCTCTCTGCCCCTCTCTTGCTCATGGTCTGTCTGTCTGTCTGTCTGTCTCTCTCTCTCTCTCTTAAAAATTAAAATAAACATTAACAAAAACTTTGAAAAGAGATAAGCAATTAATCTAATACCTAAGCTACACAAATACATTACAGAAAAGGGAAACTATAGACCAGTATCTCTCATGAATGACGAATGTAAAACTATTCTTCAAAATAATACCAAATTATTTTGGTGCATGGTTGGCTCGGTCGGTGAAGCATGCAACTCTTGATCTCAAGGTCATGAGTTCAAGTCCCACATTGGGTGTAGAGAATACTTAAAAAAATAAAAATCTTAAAAAATTAATAATACTACCAAATCAAACCCAGCAATATATAAAATGGATAATATAGCACAACCAACTGTGGTTCATACAGGAATACAAAGCTGGTTCAATATTTGAAACTCAATCATTGCATTCACCACATTAACTGGCTAAATAAGAAACGATATCTGATTATATAAATAAATATAGAAAAAGCATTCAAGACAATACAACATCAATTCATGACACTACAAAGCAAACCAGAAACACAAAGAAACGTCCTAAATCTAATAGTGAATCTACAAAAGAACTACCCCTAACATCATACTTCATGCAATCCCTTTAAAATCAGATACAAGGCAAGGATGTTCTCTCTCACCACTCCAATTCCACAGAGTACTAGAAGTCCTAGTAGATGCAAAAAAGACAAAAAAGGGAAATAAAAGGCATGCAGATGGGAAAGGAAGAGCTAAAATTTTCTTTATTTGAGACAATATAATTGATGATGTCAAAAGTCCTAAAGAATCTACAAATAAACCCTGCTGTAACTAAGCGAATTTAGCAAGGCTGCAGGATATAGGTTCCATATACAACAGAAAGTTGTATCTTTAATGTTTATTTATTTTTGAGAGACACAGAGACAGAATGCGAGTGGGTTAGGGGCAGAGAGAGAGAGGGAGACACAGAATCCTAAGCACGCTCCAGGCTCCGAGCTGTCAGCACAGAACCCGACGTGGGGCTCGAACTAACGAGCTGTGAGATCATGACCTGAGCTAAAGTCGGATGCTCAACCGAATCAACCACCCAGGCACCCCAGGAAGTTGTATCTTTAAATGCCACAAACAAAATACTGAAATTAAAATTACACACCATTTGTAATATTTAAAAATGAAATGCTTAAGTATTATAATAGATTTTCTGATGTGTCACCTTGCCTAACCTACAGTTCCCAGAGATTCCATCTAGTTGTTGCTATAAAAGTATTGTAAGGATTTAAATACTGGGCACCTGTGTGGCTCAGTCCAACTCTTGATTTCTGCTCAGGTCATGATCCCCCGGTTGTGAGTTCAAGCCCCTCATCAGGTTCCACTCTGAAGGTGTGGAACCTGCTTGGGATTCTTTCTTTCACTGTCTCTCTGCCTCTCTATCTCTCTCAAAATTAAATAAATACACTTTGAAGAAGAAAAGATTTAAAGTCCATAATCAGTTGATTTTAAGTAAGGGAGATTATTCTGGGTAATCTAGGAGACCCCAATTTAGTCCCAGGAAAAGCCTTAAGAGGTAGGCTAAGGCGGGGCACCTGGGTGGCTTAGTCAGTTAAGCATCCGATTTTGGCTGAGGTCACGATCTCAAGGTTTGTGGGTTAGAGCCCCAGATCGGCCTCTATGCTGATAGCTCTTAGCCTGGAGCCTGCTTCAGATTCTGTGTCTCCCTGTCTCTCTGCCCCTTCCCCACTCACGCTCTGTCTGTCTGTCTGTCTCTCTCTCTCTCTCAAAAATAAATAAACATTAAAAAAACAGAGCTAGGCTAAGGCTTGAGAAGGAGAGATAGAGAGGAAAGAAGGCTTACTTGTGAACATACTGCTGGTGACCTTCTCTTCCTGACCAGCTCTCACATCCACAAGAGCCAATTCATTGTAATAAATCTCAGTAGATAGACAGACAGATAGATAGATAGACAGACAGACAGACCCTCCTACTTATCTTGCTTCATGGTTAAACACCGACTAATGCAGGTATAAACCTAACAACACATATTCTATAGGATCTGTACATTGAAAACTAAAACAATTGAGAGGAATCAAAGAAACCCTAAATAAATGGAGAAATACATAGTTCATGAGTTGGAAAGGCCCAGTATTGTAAAGATACCAATTCTCCCTAATTTGATCTATAAATCCAGCACAATTTTTGTGGGGAATAAGTTTAGGAATTCCCTGAGTTTGCACCGATGGGTTGACAAGGCATAAAGAAATAGAAAGCCACAGGAAGAACGCATCCAAGATTAGGTAAAACAGATTAGGTCAACAGGGCAAAGGCCCCCAGTATAGGACGACATGGGTATAGGAATAGAAAGTCTCAGGATAAAAACATCCAAGATGAGGTAAAGGAAGATTAGGTATTCGGGGCGGAAGTGCCCCCCAACTTAGTACAACAGCAGAAAGCTGCTTTCACAGGAAGGAAGGACCAAAATACATAAGCACTTAAAGAGGGCTATAGTCCACAGCAGGGCAGAGTTGCCCAGAGGGGAGCTAATTAGCAAAAGAAAGGTGCCTTGTTGACCCTCAGGTAGCATGGTCTTTCTTTCTAGTCCCCTAGGCAAGTTTAGACAAACAGATGTGGTGCCTCAGGTCTGCTGTAAACAACCATCTGTCCAGCACTAGGATTTTGTTTTGTATTGACCCAAATCCCTAACACCGCATATCTTCAAAACCCCCTTTCTCTCACACCCATGAGTATTAATGTTCACGGATTCATTGTCCCTTTGTGCACATCCATCACACTTGCAAGCCCTCTGATCCTAATAAAAACGGAGCAAGAACCCCTACTCTGGGCTCTTGTCTCCTCCAGGACATCAGCCTCTCTCTCATTTCAACCCTGCGTCCACTCTTCCTGGATAAGAGAGAACTCCAGACCCAGAGTCCACGAAAAATCTTCATCAAAATACAGAAAGCATTTTTAGACTCCAAAAGGCTGATTCTAAGATTTCAACGAAAAGAAAAAGAAACTAGAATACTCACAGAAAATCTGAAAAAGAACAAAGCGGAAGGATACCCATTACCAGATTTCAATTCTTACTATAAAGCTACAATACTCACAGAAGTGTACTACTGACAAAAAAGGTAAACACAGAGATCAGTGGAACAGCCCAGAAATAAGCCCACCCAAATACAGTCAATGTAGATTTGACAAAAGTTCAAAGGCAATTCAATGGAGAAAGTATACATTTTTCAACAGATGTTGCTTAAACAATTGGCTGTCCATATGCAAAAACACGAACCACAACACATACCTCACACTATATGCCAAATATAACCCAAAATGGACCACTGAACTAAGTGTAAAATGTAAAACTATAAAACTTCTAGAAGAAAGCACAGGAGAAAATCTGTGTGACCGTGGTTATGGCAATAAAATTTTAGATACAACAGCACAAGCATTATCTATGAAAGGAAAAATTTAATAAATTGAACTTCGACTAATTAAAATTTTACTGTTTGAAAGACACTATTAAGAGAATTAAAAATGAAGCAAGACAGGGGTGCCTGGGTGGCTCAGTCGGCTAAGCCTCCAACTTCGGCTCAGGTCATGACCTCAACGGTCCGTGAGTTCGAGCCCCGCGTCGGGCTCTGCGCTGACAGCTCAGAGCCCGGAGCCTGTTTCAGATTCTGTCTCCCTCTTTCTCTCTCCTCCCCAACTCATGCTCTCTCTCTTCTCAAAAATAAACAAATGTTAAAAAAAAAAAAATGAAGCAAGACACAGATTGGGAGAAAATATTTGAAAATTAAATATCTGATAAAGGACATATCCAGAACATAAAAAGAGCTCTTAAAATTTAACAATAAGGAAACAAGCCACTTAAATAAAAACAAAGAGTTGAACAGATACTTCATCAAGGAAAATTTAAGTAAGATAAGTAAGCACATGAAAAGATGTTCAGGATCATTTGTCATTATGGAAATGACCATTAAAATAATGACATTACTGGGGCCCCTGGGTGGCTCGGGTGGTTAAGCAACTGACTGTTGGTTTTAACGCAGGCCATTATCCCTCAGGTCATGGGTTCGAGCCCCACGCCTGCTTGTGCTCTCTCTCTCTTCCAAAAATAAATAAATAAACTTAAAAAAAATGACTTACTATACATTAGAATGGCTAAAAAAAAAAAAAAAAAAAAAAAAAAACCCTGACAATAAAAGTGTTAGCAAGGATGGAAAGTAACATGACCTCTCGTTCATTGCCAGTGGGAAATCAAATAGTAACATCACTTTGGAAGACAGATCAGCACTTATATAGTCATACGTAGATCTGCACTATGATCCCGCAACTGCACTCCTAGATATTGCCAAGTGAATCGAAATTTATGTTCATGCACAAACCTACACGTAAGTGCTTTACCAGCTTTTCACGATCTCTAAAAACCGCAAGCGACCAAATGCCCTTCCATAGGACAATGGATAAGCAAACTTTAGTGCATCCATACGATGGAATACTCGTCACTGACGAGAAGGAATGAATTCTTGACTCACACAACAACATGCGTGAGTCATAAATAAATTTTGCTAAGTGAAAGAAGCCAGATGCAAAAGGATACATAGTATATAATTAACATTTATAGAACATTCTGGAAAAGGTAAAGCTATATAGCAATGAAAAACAGAACAAAGGACACCAATATTTAGAAAAGGGGGAATAGATAACTACAAAGGAAGTGCATAGGTGAATTTTTAGGGAGGCACAGCCATTCTGTATGGTGGATACATGGTATTGTGCATGTGTCAAAACCCTAAGTGTATCACAAAGACTGACTTGTAAAGTATGCAAACGTTAAAAAAAAAAATCAACCAGAATGCCAAGGGATGCCCAGATGGAATTCACATTATGAGAAATTATTCTAGCTTTTATCATTAATTTATAACGCAATGAGAAGTGTGGGGACAAGAAGACCTGAGTAATGTTGGAAAATAGCGTTGCGACCGGAAAATGTAAGGTTGAAGGCAAAAAGACCGTACACGCACAGGATGCTCTTGCAGGTAAGTGTGTTTCTCAAGGGGTATGGGTGAAGAAGAACGAAAATTTTATGGATATACTGTGATTGAATATGTAAGTCAATAAATGACCCTGGAGCCATGTCATACCTCACCAAACAGAGAAAAAGGTTCAAAAGAAGCTATGGAAAGACAAGAACGAATCCTGTGGCACCGCAGTAGAGTTACAGACATTAATCCAAATTCACGTTTAGCTTAATGTATATGCAAACAGAGAGAAATATCATTATACATGGGTGTACATATACACGGGTAGTATACGTACATATATTTGCCAGCTCATTCTCCTGGAAGGGCCTAGAAGTAGTGATACCCCAGTAGCTACGAGGCCAGCCCGTCAGTGCCCACATTTTTTTTTTCAAATACCATTCTTTAATAAAAAAAAAAAAAAAAAAAAAAAAAAAACCCAGGACTCCTTGGAAAAATACATGATTCTGGGACTCAGAAAGGAAATACACAGGCTGAGCCTGAAACATTCGGTATTGATAGAAAGAAAGGAAGTGCTCAAAGGAATAAACGGATCGGTCGTGTTTATGTGAAACAAGAGCCAAGCTGAAAGGGCTCCCGATGGCCAAAGCTGGAACGTATTGAGTGATAGAATAAAGTAATACTGGGTTATAACCCAAGTAAAAAATAAATATTCTGGAAACAAATGGAGATGAACCAAATGAGAACAGGTAAAGGCTATACGAAGGGAGGCGACCATCACTTGGATTTGTGTTTGGGTGCTACCGTCTTGGCATATATTCAAAGGCAGGTGGAGAGGTGGCAAAGCTTTATATGGAAAAAAGAGGGAGGCTTCAGGGGTGCTTTGGCTGGAGGTGGACTAACTAGAAGTGGGTCATCTTTTGTGATGGGTGAGGGATTCACAGTTGGCTTCCTCTGGTTAGTCCTAAATGAGGAGAAGGGACAAAAATTAGGGCAGCTAGCAGTTATTCCTCAAGTCCTGGACATTTAGGGCTGACTGTTGCAAGAATTGTTATTTGGCTTCCTGAATTATTGCTGGAAATAGCAAATCGACTTCCTGCAGGCCCGATGTATAGACAGCAGGCTGGCTTTCTAAGCTAATTAGTGTAGATAATGGGTTAGTTTGTGGGTCAGAGTTTGTTTTTATTCTGTTTTCTTTCGTTTTTGTTTTTCGTATATATCGTCTGTCCATTGTCGATTTGTACATCAAGCCCCTGAATATACATGAGTCCAGGGGTGCCTAGGTGTCTCAATCAGTTAAATGTCTGACTTTGGCTCAGGTCATGATCTCATCGTCATTGTTTTCAAGCCCTGCATCAGGCTCTGTGCTGACAGCTCAGAGCCTGGAACCTGCTTCACACTCTGTGTCTCCCTCTCTCTCTGACCCTCCCCTGCTCACACTCTGTCTCTCTCTCTCTCTCAAAACTAAACATTAAAATATATGTATATATGCATGAATTCATAATATGTAAATAAATTATTGAAGAAATATGAGGCACAAAGGTCAAATCTTCCCGCAGAACATATGGAGATGGTCTCACCTCCAGGATGTGGACATAATCCCTTCACCCTTGAGTGTAGATTGGATTTGGTGACTTCCTTCTAACAAATATGAGTTCAGAAATGGAACATAGTAGCATCATGGTGGACAAACTTGGCAAGCACTGCTTTGGCCAGATAACCAAGATTAACATTATTAAGTTATGTTATGCTGATTCCATGTACCCTCAATATGATGTTTACATAAGGGCACTTTACTTCTGTGGTCTTTGTCTCCAAAACCCATAACCCCAATCTAATCAAACACCAGAAAACTCCAAATTGATGGATATTCTAAAAAATACCTGACCAATACTCTTCAGAACTGTCAAGGTCATTAAAGCAAAGGACCTACCTGGGAGCTATCACAGATCAGAGGAGATTAAGTAAGTAGACAAGACAACTAAGTGTGATGTGGTAACATAGATGGGATCCTGGAATGGACAAAAAGACATTATATCTTTAAAAGGAGGAAGAAAGAGAGGCCTCTGGGTGGCTCAGTCAGTTGAGTGTCCGACTTCGGCTTAGATTATGATCTCGTGGTTCGTGAATTCGAGCCCCACGTCGAGCTCTGTGCTGACAGCTCAGAGCTGGGAGCCTGCTTCAGATTCTGGGTCTCCGCCCCACCCCACCCACCCCCCCGCCCTCTGCCCATCCCTCACTTGTGCTCTGTCTCTCTCTCTCAAAAATAAATAATAAACATTAAAAAAAATTTTTTAAATAAAATAAGGAAGAAAGAAAGAAAATGAAGACAAGAAAAAGACTGAGGTAATTTGAATCAAATATAGAATTTAGTTATTATTTCTGTTAACGTTAAATTTTCAGTTTTCACAAATGTATCACGGTTACGTAAATGTTCACATTTGCAAAAACTAGTCGAAGGGCAGACAGAAACTCTGCACTCTCTTTACATCTTTTAGGTAAATCTGAAAGTATTTGAGGATAAAAAGTTTATTTGCCAAAATAATATGTGGCTCTTCAGGTACTTTTGCAGTTAACGTTTAAACTTTTCCATCACAAGTTTAAATGTTTGCCAAAGATATAATTTCCAACATATTGTAAATATTGTTATTTTAAATTAAAACTGTCACATCACTCAAAAGAATATAAATACCAAAGCAATTTGAACCACTATCTTCAATTTAAAATATACATGAACAAGCTCTTCCCTTAACTGTCAGAAATATTAAATTATTCCTTATTCTCCTTGAACTCATATTTCCAAATTACTTCTCCTTCATAATTTAATCCTGTTGAGATACATTTTGATGCTTTAAAGTCCCACCGATTACCCTAACATACCTCTCTGCAATAACAATGTGTCTATAAATGAAAACTTTAATATTTAAAATTCCTCCTGACCTTCAGGCTTGAGTGTTGATTTTAATTAGACTTCGTTCCAGAAGAAATGTTTATTAGTAACACATGTTTGATCAAAATACACTCTATTACAGAAATTGGAAAATGATCAAACCTGAAAAGCAGTTATATATTGGGAAGATATAGCTGAATGGAAATGACAGAAGTTTAGTTTTGCCGTGGGAGAAGTTTTGACTCCAACATTTGGAAAGATCCCTGTATTTGTTACCCAGGAAGGTAACTCTCATGGAAAAGGCTCCTAACATGGTTCTGACTGAGTGAGGGGGAGGCCTTTCTTTTGTGACATAGAATATAGGTCATTGTGAAATAAAAGGGGAGTGTGGAAATTGAGCTTGATCCCAACTGCATTTTCTCACAAAAAAAATGTAGAAAAGAGGGGCTCCCAGGTGGCTCAGTCGGTTGAGCGTCCCACTTTGGCTCAGGTCACGTTCTCGCAGTTCATAGGTTCGGGCCCCGCATCAGGCTCTGTGCGAACAGCTCAGAGCCTGGAGCCTGCTTCGGATTCTCTGTCTCCCTCTCTCTCTCTGCCTCTCCCCGCTTGTACGCTGTCTCTCTCTCTCTCTCTCAAAAATGAATAAATATTTTTAAAATTTCTTAAAAAAAGAAAAGAAAATGTAGGAAAGAGTAAATATGGAAGTTTAGGATTTATAAAGAGATCCCCTTAAAACCATGCATGCCTGTGTCCCCCTTGGAAAGCCTGCACATAGCCCTGGGAGTACAAATCCCCCAGTCTGAAAGCCACCATCGTGAGAATCCTCAAAGGGATGGAGTTTATCCTACGGCCAAAGCAGAAAAATTAGAGCTATCAAGCCAAAAAGTTTCTGTGCAGTAGAAAAATCTTGCAACAGCCCCTATGTGTGAGCACAGCCCTCTTCCAAGGCAGGTTCTTATTTACCAGACAGTGAGACCCATTAAGTGGTAATCATCTCCCCAAAGAGCCTTGTCCCCAGGTATTCCAGCTCTCTGTGCATCAAGTAATGGGCTTCCCATCAAGCTGAACCTATTCAGACAGAACAGAGCATATTACAGACCCACAGTCCCTGTGACTACCAGGCAGCATGAGGCAGCTAAAGCACCCCCCCCCTTTTTTTGTCTCAATTTGGAGGGACACATTTTATCCTTAGCACTTTCCACAATCCAATGGAGTCCCCATGTTAAAAAAAAAAAAAAAAACCCTCTGCAGACAGACTCCTGCTTTCATGCATGGGAAGGACAAAAGCTGGGTGCTCGCAGAGGGCCCTTTGTAGCCCAGCACAGAGTCTGGAACAATAGCTTTAGTGCTGCCACGAGACAGCCCACATTTTCACAGAATCTCCCATCTGTGAAATTCTTCCGTTTAGCAGAAAGCGGGTTACCTAACTGGGTATTTTTTGGAAGGAGTATTTATGTAGGGTTCAAATTCAGATACCTACAAAATATTAAACATTTAAAATAAACCATTCCTTTCAGGGCATCTGGGTAGCTCAGTCTGTTGTGCCTCCGACTTCGGTTCAGGTCACCATCTCACCATTCATGGGTTCAAGCCCCGTCTGGGGCTCTGTGCAGACAGCTCAGAGCCTGGAGCCTGCTTCCGATTTTGTGTCTCCCTCTCTCTCTGCCACTCCCCCACTCGTGCTCTCTCGCTCTCTCTCTCTCTCTCTCTCTCTCTCTTATGCCAAGTGAAGTAAGTCAGTCAGAGAAGGACAGATATCATACGTTTTCACTCATATGTGGAACTTGAGAAACTTAACAGAAGACTATGGGGGAAGGGAAGGGGAAAAATTAGCTACAGAGAGGGAGGGAGGAAAACCATAAGAGACTCTCAAATACAGAAGATGGACGGGGGGGGTGGGTAGAGGAGAGGGGAAAATGGGTGCTGGGCATTGAGAAGGGCACTTGTTGAGATGAGCACTGAGTGTTGTATGTAAGTGATGAACCACGGGAGTCTAGCCCAAAAACCAAGAGCACGCTCTACACACTGTATGTTAGCCAATTTGACAATAAATTATATTAAATAAATAAATACATACATACATACACACATACATACATATTTTTTAAATGAAAAAATAAAATTAATTTTAAAAATTAAGTTTTTTGTTTTGATTTTTGAGAGGGAGAGAGCGTGCAGGGGAGGGGCAGAGACAGAGGGACAAAGGATCCAAAGCGGGCTCTGCCCTGACACCAGAGAACCTGACGAGGGGCTCAAAGATCATCAAGATCCTCAAGATCACCACCTGAGCTGAAGTCAGAGGCTCAACTGACTGGGCCACCCAGGCATTCCAAAAAAATTTATTTCAAGAAACATTTTACAAATAAGATAAAATAGACCATTCCTTTCAAAACATCGCTCTGATTACGGGTAGGTAAGAAGGCATTTCCTCTGGGTGATACCAAAAATGCGTTTCGACTCTTTGACCCCCTGGGGTTAAAGGAAAATTATGCTGCTGTGGCGAAATGATCTTTGACTGTTGTTACATAACCCAAACCTTGGAAGACCTCCTAAGTGCTGACAGGGACTCCCTCCTTGGCCAAACGTTAGTCAGGTTCCTGTGAGCACTCCTTCAACACTAGGTCTCATCTTTGACCTGCCATCAGTGTCCTGGAAGGGGACTGTGGTTTGCAACTGCCAAACAGGCCACTGCGGCATAAGGATTATTTTTAGGTGAAGGCAACTGAAAAACAGAAGATGCAGGAAAAGCTCTCTGCCCTCCCCTTTCTGCCAGAAGGCAAGGTACAAATTTCACCTTATGGAGATATCCCCCTAGCCTGCCTGCTCCCACACCAGGAAGAGGAGAACCATTCTTCATCACCAGGGACAAACTTATCACCAGGGAGACTGCTTGAAATTGAGTCTGCATAACAAACCTTACGAAAATAACCCTTATCTTCCATGGCTTTGCCAAATATATTTCCCGACATGCATTCAGCACCTCCTAGAAGCCCAAACACCTTTTTCTTCTTTGTATCACTTCTCCAAATGTTATAGCTCTTTGTGACAATGGTATATAAACCTCCAGGTCTAGTCTCTTCTTTGGGGTCTCACTTCTTTTCTATGAAGGCCTTCGTATTCATACCTAATAAACATGTTCTCTTGACAATTTGTCTTCTGGAAGGCCCCAGTACCAAAACTAACAGGGTAGAGAAAGAAATTTTTTTTCTCCTCCCCTAGGCCTAGGCTCTTTGATCTGCTAAACCCAGTTCAGAAAGAACCCCACCAAACCAGTTTATCAAAAATCCACCACCTTGGGGCGCCTGAGTGGCTCAGTCCGTTGAGCGTCCGACTTCAGCTCAGGTCACGATCTCACGGTTCATGAGTTCAAGCCCCGCGTCGGGCTCTGGGCTGATGGCTCAGAGCCTGGAGCCTGTTTCAGATTCTGTGTCTCCCTCTCTCTCTGCCCCTCCCCCATTCATGCTCTGTCTCTCTCTGTCTCAAAAATAAATAAACATTTAAAAAAAAAATTTTTTTTTTTTCAAAAAATCCACCACCCCTTCTGATACCTAACCAAGTTCCTCTTAGTAATTTTCCATTTCCTAACCACCACCCTCCCCCACCACACTCGTCCGGTTGGCTGTAAATCCACAGCTGCCTATACTGTAATCAGAGTGTTCAGTCTGTAGCTCCTATACCAATGGTCTTGAATACAAGTCTTCATTGCCTGGGGGCGTCTGGGTGGCTCAGTCAGTTGAGCATCCTCTGCTCAGGTCATGATCCCAGGGTCGTGGGATCGAGCCCCACGTTGGGCTCTGAGATGATCGAGGACCCTGGTTACGATTCTGTCTCTCTGCTTCTCTCCCCCACTAGTGCTCCCTCACGCACTCTCTCTCTTTAAAAAAAAAAAAAGTCTTCACTGCTTCTTTTACTTGTCCAGTGTAATCTTTCCTTGTCAGTCTTGGGGACTGAGTCCAGTAGAGTGGTACAAGAGTGTGTAAGGCCCAGACCCTGCCATTCAAGAGCATGCAATTCACTGTGCTGAGCCTTAATTCAAGGGGAGATCATTCAGGATGTTTACCATCTTTGACACTCCACTATGTTACTGAAAGTTCACAATACCCTTAAGGACTGAAGAACTAGGACTAGACTTCTGAGACTTTGTCTTCATGCCAATTCATATGGGAAGGAGATGCATGGAATCTTCTATGTGCTTCTCTAATGAGAAAACAGGGTGCTCAAAGAAACAGGTATGTTTACTTTGTGATATCCAAAAAAGTAACAAGACAGATTATCAAGACAAGCCAGGGCAACATTTTTAACGTATGTATTCCTTCTAATTAGTCTTTTTTTTTTTTTCCCCTCTTGACACGAGCTAATCAGTGTGGGTTTTGGTTTTTGTTTTTATTTTTATTTTATTTGAGACAGAGAGAGAAACCAAGACAGTATGAGCAGCAGAGAGGAGCAGAGGAGAAAGAGAGAGAATTTTAAGCAGGCTCCATGCTGAGCGTGAAGCCCAATACGGGGCTCGATCCCACGACCCTGGGATCACAACCCGAGTGGAAATCGAGTTGGGTGTTCAACTGTCTAGGCCACCCAGTCTCCTTTAATCAGTGTGTTTAATACCAACAGGGGCTGCGATCCAAAACACTGTTGGCCATGCTGTTCTCAGTGTGAGAGTATGACATTTGGGTCCTCCAGGAAGCAACTGTTGAGACCAATTGAGGAGTACAATAATTTGGGGAAGTAACTCCCTGAAAGGTAAAACGGGGGGGTGGGGGCGCCTGGGTGGCTCAGTCAGTTAAGCGTCCGACTTTGGCTCAGGTCATAATCTTGCAGTTCGTGGGTACGAGCCCCGCATCGGGCTCTGTGCTGACAGCTTAGAGCCTGGAGCCTGCTTCAGATTCTGTGTCTCCTTCTCTCTCTGTTCTTCCCCTGCTCATGCTCTGTCTCTCTCTCTCTCAAAAATAAATAAAGATTAAAAAACTTTTTTAAGATAAAACAGGGAAAGTAAATTCATGCAAGGATGGGGAGTCACAGACCTGACAAAGTGTTGGTCACCCCAACAGGGAGCACGGCAGCAAAGACTGCCCGTCAGTAAACCCTCCCATTGGATAAAATGACCAGGCCCTAGTAAGCCCAATCATGCTCCATCTTGGGCTAGGGGTTCTGCGGGAAGAGTACAACCTCTGCTCAAAAGCTGAGGTGCATTCTGAAGGTGCTATGGCTGAATGGCAAGTTCATTTTTGAAGCAAGACCTCAGTGGTGCAGCTCCATGACGGCCAAAAAGAGAGAAATGCAGAATAATCTGGAACTTTTCCTAAGTGGCAAATTGTCTTAAAGCATGGCCTTCCTTCCATCTGGGTACTGAATATAAGAATGGACAATATGGGGTCGCCTGGGAGGCTCAGTCGGTTGAGCATCCGACTTTGGCTTAGCTCATGATCTCGCAGTCCCTGAGTTCGAGCCCCGCGTCAGGCTCTGTGCCAAGTGCTCAGAGCCTGGAGCCCGCTTTGGATTCTGTGTCTCCCTCTCTTTCTGTCCCTCCTTTCCACCTCTCTCTCAAAAATAAACATTAAAAAAATAAAAGAATGGACAATATGACCACCACAGTTTTTTTCACACACACAGAAAATAGCACAAAACTAGTATGTACAACTCAAGAATTTATCACAAAATGGGGGCACCTGGGTAGCTCAGTTGGTTAAGCATCTGACTCTTGATTTCATCTCGAGTCATGATCTTATAGTTTGTGGGACTGAGCCCTGCGGCAGGCTCTGTGTTGACAGGGGGGGAGCCTGCTTGGTGTTCTATGTCTCTCCCTCTCTCTCTCTCAAACATAAATAAACTTAAAAAAATAATTTATCACAAAATGAATACCCTTAAAACCACGATCCAGTTAAAGAGAATATTACCAACATCCCAAGGGCCTTCCATGTGGCCCTCACCCCACATACTAGCCACCATTCCCCCAAAAAGGGAACCACTCTTCTGATTTAATCATTATGATTGCCTGGGCACCACCCTGATCGCTCAAGGAAATAAGTTAAACCCAGCCTGGGTCCAAACTCAAGAAAACGGATTTTGGGTGGTCATTGCTGTTGTTAACGATTCCTTCAAGTATAGGGCTCCCTTTCAACCTGAAGGTCTTAATAATGGATCAAAAGCTGAAGGATAGAGAGTAAAGGGAACGTATTGGAGACCTGAGTAATAATGGAAGCCACACACAGACAAACTAACACATGTAAAGGTAGACATTTTGTAAACAGAGAATAGGAGATTAGATGATGAACTAAATTCTGATTCACCACCAGGGTTTCAGAAACACTTTTGGTACTGATTAAGGTATACTTATTAATCAGAACACTGTCAAGGCCAGGGTGACCCCAAGAGAATACAAGCTTACTTTCCCAAAGTGGCAGGATTTTCCTCCCTCTATTAAGACTCTTCTGAAAGTAGCTGGTGCAGCATCCAGTGCTCTTTATTAATCTTCTCTTTGAATGGACTTTAATTTAATGTATTCTTGTAAAATTAAAATTATACAGATGTAAAAAGGTAACTTCCTCTCTTACGCTGGATTCCTCAAAAAGCAGACCCGGAGTTTGGACACAAGTTATAGTGTTTGGAAGGTCAAGGAACATAGATAGTGAGGGAGACAAGAAAGGACACAGAGGAGGGAAGGAGAGTCAATGAACAATGTGTCGATGAGCCGGGCCTCACTGGGTACATTTGGGGCCAATAGCCCTGAAATCTCTAGTAGAGGATGTAATCAGAAGTTGGCAAACTGCAGCACATTAGCAAAAACTGGCCCACTGGTTATTTTTATAAACAAGGTTTTAAAGTTTATTTATTTTGAGGAAGAGAGAGCACGCGCATGTGTGTGCACACAGGAGTGGGGCAGAGACAAAAGAAGAGAGAGAATCCTAAGCAAGCTCCACACGGTCAGCTCAGAGCCTGACTCAGGACTCAATCTCACGAACTGTGAGATCATGACCTGAGCCGAAATCAACAGAGGGATGCTTAACGGACTGAACCACCCAGGAGCCCACATAAACAAAGTTTTAATAGAATCAAACCACACCCTCTTTTGCTTACGTGTTTTCCTAGGAGTTTTGACGATCGGTATCACCCTCAAATCCTCCATTATTTCCTATCTAGCCCCACAGAAAAAGTTTGCCACTCCTTGGGACAGAACGTGCCTCAGAACTGTCCCACCTGAGGGTGCGGAAGCTAAAGTATTTATTCACCACCACTCATTCTTCGTTGGCCGAGGGCTGCCCGGGGGGTGCTAACTGCTCAGAACTTCCAGCTGACTCCGTGGGCACACCAAGAACACTCTTGTGTCTAAAGGAAACACTCTTGTGGAGAGTGGCATATGCCTGCAGTAAGAAACTAGAGGCACGTATGGGAACAACCGAGTGCCCAGGAGATAAGAACAGGACAACAATAGCATCTGTTAGGACTCTTAGCGCACATTCCCATCAATTCCAATCCCCATAGGTAACCATGCTAACAGTTTGGTGAGTGTCTTTCCAGATGTTCTTCTGTGTATACAAAATGTGTTATACACATTTGGGTGCTCTTGTTTATTTGGGCGTTGATGCCAGGACAGGCGACACAGAGTAGGGGGAGAATGAAGGAGAAAAGTCTACTACAGGTTTGTGTTACTGTGCTGGTCACTGCTGTGGGCAACTGGAGACCTTCTGAATGCCTTAGAATTGTCTCCTTGTAGGTGCCTGGGGCAGCCCAGTTGGTTAAGCATCCATCCGACTTCGGCTCAGGTCATGATCTCACGGCTCGTGAGTTCGAGCCCCGCGTCGGGCTCTGGGCTGACGGCTGGCTCAGAGCCTGGAGCCTGCTTCAGATTCTATGTCTCCCTCTCTCTCTGCCCCTCCCCTGCTCACCCTCTGTCTCACTCTGTCTCTCAAAAATAAATAAACATTTAAAACTATTAAAAAAAAAAAAAACAGTTGTCTCCTTGTTGCTGGCTGAATCTTAGGGTGTTAACTTCCACCTACAGAGCTGTCCTCCAAGAGGACTGAATAAACTTCTCTGGCATTACAGAAAGCTCTGAGGCAAGAGGGAGAACAATAAAGCCAGCATTTGAGGTAAGATGTTGGTAACACACATGGAAACTCTCTGACAGAGCGGCACACGAAATCATGGGAAGGTCATGGCACTATAACTAGGAAACCAATATTGCTTACCACAAGCCTAAATCACACTCACGTAATTACGTACGTGACTCCGATGTATCTAGTTGGATAGAAAATCATCAACTGTGGGAGCAATGAGTCGTACGATTAACTCTGAAATAGCAACTTATCCTTTTATCTGCCTGTAAATAAGAATACCCTTCAATTATCTTAGTTGACCAGAACAGATGTAGCACTATTGACTAGGTTTTAAACGCTATCATGCCTTCCTCACCTAGGACTCAAAACATCATGTACATTTATGGTCTTAAATGTGAAAGGAAGTGATTACCATATTATTCATCCTTCTGTCTGAAAAGAAAACGTGCGGGGGCACTTGGATGGCTCAGTCCGTTAAGTATCTGACTGTTAATTCTGGCTCAGGTCATGCTCTCACGGTTCGGGAGATCAAGCCCCACCTTGGGCTCTGTGCTGACAGTGTGGAACTTGCTTAGGATTCTCTCTCTGCACCTACCCCACTCGTGCAGACATTCTCCCTCCCTCCCTCTCTCTCTCAAAATAAACAAATAAACCTAAAAAAAAGAAGTTTAAAAAAAAATGTGCATCTTCATCATGAGTAATTTTTTTTTTTTAAACAGGAGAAAGGGTGCAAGTTAGCCAGAGGCAGAGAGAGACACAGACAGAGAATCACACAAAGGGCAGAGGGGCAGAGAGAAAAAGACAGACAGAGACACAGAGAGAGAAGCGGGGTTCACCCGAAGAGAGGTTGTGTCTTTTTACCCAAAGCAAAGATTGTGTTCAACCGATAATGGGACCCGAACTCACGAACCGTGAGATCATGACCTGAGCAGAAGTTGGATGCTTAACCAACTGAGCCGCTCAGGCACCCTGTCATTAGCGACTCTTAATGAAGTGTCTATGTGATCACCTTTTACAACTATACAGATAAAATGGCATCGTATTCAACTTGGGTGATTTTGCCTTCTCTGAAGATAAACTTCATGAGGACTTTGCATCTGAGTCTTGTCACCTTCTTGGGTCTTAAACCTTTAGAAAGGACTTGGACATCATAATCTTTGCCTGACACTGTCACTTAGGCTTAAGGGACATTCAACATCCATTGCTGCAACTAGGGATTAATTCTCTCACAATTACTTTATACTATCCAACTGTAAGTTGACCAAACGCCATCCTGTGCTTTGTGGGTTTTCTATTCCAGGCAACTGGGGAACACGAGGGGCTGAAAATGGAATCCTTCCATGCAAAGTGGTTGCTGTTACAGAAAGCAGCACTGCAAAAATGCTGAAAACTTAATTCACTTCGCTTGATTTGTGATGTGTGGAACTCAGAAGGCAGAACATGTTTATATTTATTTTGCCCATCTACCTGTCAGTACACATTAGAGTGAAGGATATGTACACAGAATGATGCAACAGACCTTCCGCCGCCTCCCGTCCAGTCCACACACCTGGGCAACAGCCCAGGACAAGAACAGAAGAGCAAAGAACTCAGTAGAGGCGAGATCTAAGAGTGTCTGAAACTAGCCAGGGATCAGACAAAAGCCCAGTGAGACCCGCAGCATGGAGATCTGATAGTGGGGAATCGTGGCACAGATAAGCAAAGCAAAACATCAAAGACTATTAGGCAGTTCGGCTGGTCTGCTAAGAGGAGCCCGTCCCTCCTGGAAATCTGGAAGTGCCAGCTGTTAACTACAGCCCTTTGCAGATAGAGGGTTGTGAAGTTAATTTGGAGGGGAGAAAGGGCTTGGAGAGGGGAGTGGTGCACGTCAAGGGAGTTCTTATAATTAGGGCAAGCTTAAACAAAGACTTTGCAATAAAAGATTTAAACAGGTAGAGTCCCTGAAGGTGGAAAACTTACTTTAAAGGGCTCATAGCATTGAAGTCTCGGGCTGTGACAAAAATGGAAACAGTAGAACACGTCAGGTAATGGGAAATTTGGATATGATTTTTGGCCCAGCCCGCCTTTGGTTTCCAGATTCACAGAGGCAAACCCAAGTGTTTGGTTTCCCAGGCAGAAATCCTAGAAACGTGCCCCCTTTTTGTGGCAAATAAGAGAAGGGGTTGTACTACTGCACCCAGTTGATCTCAACCACATGCCAAATAGAAGAGCCGTCTCTACGTGGGTTGATTACCAAGTTACAGGTGAGAGTGGTGTTAGGTGAATGCTTTGTGACAGCAAAACACTTCTGAAAGACCGTGGAAGCTGTGACTTGCACTGTGTGGGCAGCCTTGAGGGAATGAACTTTTCTTCACCACCTCCACTACGAAAGCGTGGGGTTGTTTTTAGCACAGACAAGACTTAAACTACAATTAAGAGGCATCTGTAACACTCATTTACACTGGAATCCTGGTGGAATTGACAAGTCGTCTCCCTGATGTCATCAAGGTTGTCGTGGGAACAAAGAAACCGGTAGCTTAGAGCCTCTGACTCTCTTCCAATAATCATCATAAAGAAAACAAAAGGTGTAAAAATCTGAGGTAAGAGAAATCCTTGGGGGGGGGGGGGTGGCGCAATTTCGGACACCTCAGGAAGAGGGAACGTCTGTGTAGGGGAGAGAGGGTAATAACACTTACAGACAAGGAATCAATAGTTGGCAAACAAAAGCATTAAAAGATCATATTACTACACCTGACCTCTTTAATGCAGACCAAAAGAATATCTGTTACCTCTCAACCCGATAATTAAAAACAAGAAAAGAAGTGATGTGGAATCACGGCACAAACAAAGAAACAATTAAGAGGGGAATTGTCTTGTGGTCTCAATTAGCAGCAAGGTGACCTAAGAAGGGTTCAGAGAAGAAATACATAATGACTCTTTTTAAAATAAGCCAAGCATATTATTTTAAATGAACCGTTGGAAAGAAGAAAAAAAAAATGGAGAGCATAAGCAAAAATTGAATTGCATGATGGGGTTCAAGTACAAATTACCATTTGTTTATTTGCCAGTCTCTTTCACAGAAAGGTCAGAGAACTGAATAGTGTATCAAAATGCAATTTTTCTGCTTGCGAGTCTAGTTTTGCTGCTTATGTAACAATCTTCTTGGAAGAGACAGATCAGCCTAGCTATGGGCTTCAAACAATCAATCAATCTTTGTCTCACAAGTCTCCAGCCTTCCTGAGGATTCTCTGACCACTCTCTGTGCCTCTGCCTACGTAACTCAGTACTAGTTAAGGAAAATACCAATTCCCTAGAGGAATAAGACCGACCACAAGCTGTTTTCTTTGCTATCAATTCTGGGGATCATACTGTAGAGCTTACAGCTTTGTCTGTGTTGGGGTGTACAGGAGAGAAGGAAAAAAAGGGGAGAAGGAAGTCAGATGCTATTTTCTTCCCATTTTAAGAATACGGTTAGTGGGTAGATTGACATATTAATAGCTAGTTTCAACTGGTTGCTTTTCTGGATTAAACAAGTGCCTTTAACTGCCACCTAAGTTTTAAACTAGAGAGGATGTGGGTTCTCGTTTATTTTATTTTAACCCTGCTTATTTATTTCTAGATAATAGAAAGGTGAATTGTAGCTGGTTGTTAAAATGTATAGGAAAATCAAATCAATACAACTCATTATCACAGTGAAAAAAGGGATAGTATACAAAAGAGGGAGGAACTTATAATGGAAATATTTTTAAATTCAAGGGTCTATGAAAGTGTCAGTCAAAGACTACTCCATGGAAACCATAGAAAGGATTCAGAAAACGTTTTTGTTGGTGGGGAGGGTCTCTGCCTTTATGAGTTTCACATTGTCAAAATAATTCCTTGTAATAAAGCCACCTCCAAACTCAGTGGATTAAAACTACAATCATGCGTATTTTCACTTACGCATCCATGACTGAGGCTGAGTTTGGCGGAGTAGCTCTGCTTTAATCTGAGACTCCAGCCTGGTTTGTTCCCTTGTTGCAGGGGCCCAAGTCTTATCTATGTGTGCTCACATTGTGGAGCCCAGCTAAAGAAACAGAAGCCAGCCAGGGCAACGACAAAGGTGCCAGAAGACCAGCTCGCTTATAGGCACACGGTTCACATTTCTACTTGCATCGGATTTCTATCGTATCATTGGCTAAGGCAAGTCACAAGGCCAAGCTAATCTATGAGGGGCCACAAACTACACTCTTTCCACTCTGAGGCCAAAGCAAATCCCACAGACCAAGTTTCAGGGAAATACATTTTCCTCCATACGTAAGAGAGGAAACAAGTAAACAGTTTTTAGACAATAAACTGCTACAGTTCTAACGAGCTGTATGATTTGTGGCATATCATTCAATCTTTCTTGTCTAAAATGTCTTGAATGGGGCGCCTGGGTGGCGCAGTCGGTTAAACGTCCGACTTCAGCCAGGTCACGATCTCGCGGTCCGTGAGTTCCAGCCCCGCGTCGGGCTCTGGGCTGATGGCTCAGAGCCTGGAGCCTGTTTCCGATTCTGTGTCTCCCTCTCTCTCTGCCCCTCCCCCGTTCATGCTCTGTCTCTCTCTGTCCCAAAAAAATAAATAAACGTTGAAAAAAAAAAATTTAAAATGTCTTGAATGGAAAGAGTAAAGAAGATAGAGATGCAATGGAATGTCATGGGAAAACATGAACTTTAGCGCTGATTGTGTAGATACAGGTTTGTCAAAGACTAGCTATGGCTCTTGAGCAAATCACTAAATCTGATTCTCAGATTCTTCCTTGTATTTCCCTCTAGAGGAAATGTTGTTATCTACTGTAGCAAACAATCCCAAAACTCAGTGACCTAATACGGTACAATTTACTTGTCATCTTTGAAGAGATCGAATGCAGTTTGGACAGCTATCCTGGGGGGTCTTTCCTCTAACCCAGGGGTTAACAAATTATGATGCACGGGCCAAATCTGGCCAGGCTCCATCTTTATAAATGAAGTTTAGTTGGAACACAGCCATACCCATTCATTTATGTATTCCTATGGCTACAATAACAGAGTTGAGTTTTTGCAACAGAGATAGTATGGCCCATATCAAAAATATTTATTATCAGGCCCTGTATGGAAAAAGTTTGCCAACCCTTCCTCAGAGCAGTAAATCAGAAATGCGGGCACCTTCCTATACAATTGCACCATGATGGAGTCTTTCACTTCTAGCCACTCAGAGAGAGAAGAGAAAGAACATAGGCAGGGGAATACTGTCAACTCCACTGCCTTCATCCAGAAGTGAAACATACTACTATTCACCCTCTACTGGATAAAACCAGTCACATGGCCAACATAACTGCAAAGCAGGCTGGGAAACAGAGAGGACATTTGGAAACGTTCTATTAAATGGGAGAAATTAGGGGCACCTAGGTGGGCTCAGTCAGTTAAGCATCTGACTTCGGCTCAGGTCATGATCCCAAGGTTTGTGAGATCGAGCCCCGCGCTGGGCTCTGTGCTGACAGCTCACAGCCTGGAACCTGCTTCAGATTCTGTATCTCCCTCTCTCTCTCTGCCCCTCCCCTACTCACATGCTGTCTCTTTCTCTCTCAAAAATAAATAAACATTAAAAAATGTTTTTTTAATAAAAAGTATAAAATAAATGGGAGAAATTAAATCAATGCAAAATTTCCAAAAAAAAAATAATAATAATAATAAACCTCACATAACATGGGTAATAAGGATATTCATAGCTTTAAATACTACAATTGAGGAAAGTAAAAGCAGGAAAATCAAACATCCAACTCGGAAAATAAATTCAATAAAGCATATGGTAGAAAACACGAAATATAGAAGGACAGTTAATGAATTAGGAGAAAGAAAAACAATAGAACTAATATATAAATAATAAGCTGATTCCCTGATAAAATGGACTCTGGTCTAAACTAGTGAAAAGAAAAAAAGAAAAACCACAAACTACCGAAAGTGGTTGCTAAGGGCTACAGTTTAAAGGGATGGAAGTGGGTTTTCTCAGAATGTAGTTTTTTTCTTTTAATTTTTTTTTTAATGTTTTATTCATTTTTGAGACAGAGAGAGACAGAGCATGAATGGGGGAGGGGCAGAGAGAGAGGGAGACACAGAATTGGAAGCAGGCTCCAGGCTCCGAGCCATCAGCCCAGAGCCCGACGCGGGGCTTGAACTCACGGACTGCGAGATCGTGACCTGAGCCGAAGTCGGCCGCCCAACCGACTGAGCCACCCAGGCGCCCCCAGAATGTAGTTTTTAAAATCAAGTTTGGAGAGGCACCTGGGTGACTCTGTCGGCTGAATGTCCGACCTGGGCTTAGGTCATGATCTCACAGTTCATGAGACTGGCCCCACATCGGGCTCTGCACTGACAGCGTGGAGGCTGCTTGGGATTCTCTCTCTCACTCTCACTCTCGCTCTCTCTCTGCCCCTGCCCCACTGGCTGGTGCGCATTCACTCATGTTCTCTCTCTCTCTCTCTCTCTCAAAATAAATAAACTTTCACAACATAAAATAAAGTTTTGACTTCAAACCGTGTAAATGACTTCTGTAAACAAAAATAAATTTGTATGAAGAAGTAAAAAAAATTACAACTGGGCACAGATATCAACAGATAAACCTAATTTCATATAAAATTGGTAATAATCATAAAAAGTTGTTTCAAGGGATTTTTTACATAGCTCTTAACCCTTAGATGTTCACAAAGCATGTACAATCTGTTTGTTAAAGACTTAAGACAAAGAGAACAGCAAAATGATCTTAAACTGAACTCAGCCATTAAAATAGTAAGAATATCGGTATTTAAATTTTGCTGCTGTATATTGTAGGATGAGGAAGGAAATGGTTAATCTTTTTGGAGACCAAAATTTTAAGTGTTAGAGAAAAGAAAACAAATCAAAATCGAGTAAGAAAAAAAACCCTGTAGTATTAAATTTGAATTGGAAATATATTTTAAACAATTTAGTTCATATTAATATATGCTAGCTCTGTCCCTCAAAGGTATTAGAAGCAATGCCATCCCCGTGGTACTGAAGAGAGCTGGCACTCAGATCTTGATGTATAAGAACCATTTCCCTCTAGAAGGAATCTACATGGAGAATTAGTCAGAGCCATGTCTGTGGCAGGGAAAATGAAAGGGAGCCAGAATTATTTTATACTAGAAAGGAAGGAAAGGCTCACAGAGAAATGGGGACATATCAACAGGATACAGGGAGTAGCAAGAAAGGGCCCACGCTAGCCAAACTGGAGACAATGTGGACATAAAAAGAATAGGGACTCCTAACAGATTATAAAAAGGTTAAAAGATTTAAATACATCAATCCACAGTGATACGATAATTTTGTTAAGAGTGCTCTTGTTGAGGAACCTGTAGTTCATTCCCACTTAATAAGAGAAACTCTTTCTTATAAATGAAATTCAACTAATAAAATGACAGAACTGGAAAAATCACCTTTCTGGAACGTCGGGCAAAATATTTGATTACCAAACCTCACAGCTCAGTGATAATAGCTGTAGTCAGGCAAGTGGAGAAGTGAGCATTTCAGGCCACCTTAGAGGAGAATGCCAGGGTCTCAAGGAATAAGATCAAGGTCACGTGCTGTTACAAGAGGGACTGGCAAGGACCGCCTGGATGGCTCAGGTTGTTGAGTGTCGACTGGCTCTTGCTTTTGGCTCAGATCACGATCCCAGGGTTGTGGGACCAAGCCCCACATTGGGCTCTGCGCCGAGATTCTCTCCCTCTCTCTGTGCCCCTCTCCCCTGCTCCTGGTATCTTTCTAAAATAAAAAAATAAAAAATATATTTAAAAAAGAGGGACTAGCAAGATGAAGCAGGTGGTCAGGGCTCCAGTCAAGGAGCTGGAATTCTACAGACTTAACTCTGAGAAGGAAACAGAGGTAAGGTCAGGAATGGGACAGCAGCAGCCTAGACCTGGAGACTGGGTTAGTGGACACAGCTACAGCTCAGTGGGCATGCATTATGTCCAATCACACATCACCCCATCACCACACATCCCCACCCCCACAAACTGGGAGAATTTAAGAGCCCACTAACGGGAAGCTTAGGGCTCATTAGGACTCATAATAAATCGTGATTCTCATTAGCAGGATATTCTAGGAGGACCTAGCCATGCTCCCTGTTACAGTCCTGAAATGCCCTGAATGCTCACTGCGTAAGTAACTGATGTGTGTCCCTTCTTTTGTTTGTTTGGTTTTCTTTTTTTCTCATTTGAGATCTTTATTATGTAGCTTCATTATTTTGACATGAATCTCCCAGACATCAGACTCACCCATATTCATGTGTCCCTTCTTCTGGGGAAAAGAGATGAGGTAGCACTTATACTCAAAATTTAAGCCAGGGCCCTGCGGAATTAGCATCACCAAGGAGCTTGTGAAAAATACACATCCCAGGGGCACCTGGGTGGCTCAGTCGGTTAAGCGGCCGACTTCGACTCAGGTCATGATCTCGTGGTCCGTGAGTTCGAGCCCCGCGTCAGGCTCTGTGCTGACAGCTCAGAGCCTGGAGCCTGTTTCAGATTCTGTGTCTCCCTCTCTCTGACCCTCCCCCGTTCATGCTGTCTCTCTCTGTCTCAAAAATAAATAAACGTTAAAAAATAAAAAAAATAAAAAATAAAAAATACACATCCCAGGCCCCTCCCCAGACCCACTGAATCAGACTCTTCATCTCCACAGTATCTCCAGGTGACTCTTAGGCATATCGGATGGAAGCAAAGTTTGCCAAACCAAAACGTGACTCCTTGGCATATGCATTGTTTTAGCCTGCTTCTTTTTAAGAAATAGAAGGTTCAGGAAGGCCCCTTGCCCTTCCGCCTAACTGCCTAAAAGAATCTGGATGTAAGACCTGCTCCAGGAAGGAAACGAGAGCCATAGATAACTGCAGTATCATAAGAACTAGGTGTGCAGATGGGGAGAAATCCAGCAAAATCTGTTTGTTAAAATTCCTCCATGTTCCATTGCTTATGGCAGCCCCTGGAAACACTGGTTTACCAGTCACTTACTCTCTTTCAGCTTCCTGTGAAATGTCCTCCTTGACACTGAAGCCCCGGACCCCTTCCCCTTCTCCTTAGCTCTGGACGGCACATGAGCCTCAACTGCCTGACTGCCTGCAGACCTCACATTCTTATGGCGCCCCTGTACCTGCAGAACCAAATGTGATTTTCCCATGTGAATCTGTCTCATGTCAATTTAATTCTTAGAGCTGCTAAAAGAACCTTGAAGGACAGAGGAAAATTCTCCTCCCCATCACCCATGAAGCACAAGAAGCCGAGGTAGGGCATGCACATAGAGCCGAGCGGATGTCACAGGGCTCCATGAGAGGATTCCCAGCACTTCTCAGTATTCTCCGTCCAGGGGACACCCCACCATCCCCTCCATTCCTCCTCCAAGTCCGTATCACGGGCTTGGCAACAGATGCTTCCCACTTGGAAGGAAGTGAGATGAGTCAGGATGGAACTCGCAGAGACATGGGAGAAGGAAAATGTGTCAAGGCAAGAGCAATTACGTTGATGACAGATACGGAAAGGGGCTGGGAGATACGGCGGGAAAAGGGACAAAGCATTTCACTTGAAGCTTCCACTTTCATCCTGGCTTCTCGTACACCAAGGCCCCAATTTAAACGATTGGCTCGGACAGGGTGACCTTAGGCAGGCCATATAAACTCTCTGTGCATCTTAGTTTCCTCATCTGTGAAATGGGGATAATACTAGTACCTACCTCATAGGGCTCTGGTGAAGAGTCAATGAGTCAAGTTGCTGCCCAACGTCACTCGTCTGGTCAGTAAGGTCCAGCTGTTGTTGGAAGCCACCCCACTGGCTCCAGCATCCAACAGTGGCTCTAAACCACGGTGCTGTGTAGCCACTGCGAAAATGAAAAGTTAGACAAGAACTGAGAAGCACTCCCTCCTTCAATCACAGCTTTGATAAACAGTCATTTCCAGATCTTCTTTCCTCGTGATAACACCCACGTACGTCCTAGAAGAGCCTATGGGTTTTTCTGTGTGTTGTGAAAAGCTTAACCTGTATCTCTCACCTCACTCCATCACTGTGGCTACCTTCTCAGCACAGTGGGGACTAGGGTACGCTAACTCTCAGGTCATCAGAGTATTTGAGCCTGAAGCAAAAAAAACAAAACAAAACAAAACAAAACAAAACAAAACGAAAAACAAGCTTTCTTAGTAGCCATGACAGGTGACTTGGAGAGATGCTTCAAAGTTTAACCATCAATTGGACCCAGAGGGTATAATGCTAAGTGAAATAAGTCAGACCAAAAAAGGCAAATACCACACAATTTCACTCATATGTGGAATCTAAAAAAGGCAAAGGAAGAAACACAAGACAGAAACAGACCCATAAACACAGCAGACAAAGTGGTGGTTGCCGGTTGCCAGGGGGGAATGGGCAAAATGGGGTGAGAGGAGTGGGAGATACAGGCTTCCAGTTACACAATTAATCAGGGACAGGAAAATAAAGGCAAACCATAAGGAATATACTCGATGGGATTATAATACTGTTGCATGGTGATATACGGTAGCCACACTTGTGGTGAGCACAGCATAACCTACAGACTTATCGAATCACTACATTTTACACTTGAAACTAATGTAACATTTTGTCAACTATATACTTGAATAGAAATCGTTTTAGGAGCACCTACGTGGCTCAGTGGGATAAGCGTCCAACTCTTGGTCTCGGCTCAGGTCGTGATCTTGCGGTTCGTGAGATACAGAATCTGAAGCAGGTTCCAGGCTCTGAGCTGTCAGCATAGATTCAAGGTGGGGCTCAATCTCACGAACCTTGAGATCATGACCTGAGCCGAAGTCAGATGCTTAACCGAGTCGAGTGAGCCACCTAGGTGCCCCTAATTTCTCCCATTCACTAGAACGTTTTCAAATGTCACCACGTCAGGTTCCACAGTGAAAGCACAGAGCCCACTTGGAATTCCCTCTCTCCCTCTCTTTCTGCCCCTCCCCTGCTCACTCTCTGTCTCTCTCCCAAAATAAATAAATAAAACTTAAAAAAACTTAAAAATAAATAAAATAATTTTTTTTAAGTTAACAATGATTTCATTCACTAACACCACAAGGAAAGTCTCTGGGCTTAGTTTTCTGAACTAAAGTCAACTATCTTCATTGAACTCTGATGTTTATGTCTGTTGCTGAAAACCATCACCAAAGCAATACAAGGCAACAAGGAAAAAATAAATCAACGCACAGTATCCGGAGTAAGGCCAATTCTGAGACAAAAACAGGAAGAGTGGCAGTGCATTGTGGTAAAACAAACTGTAAGATTCAAAATCAAATAGACCTAGGTGCGCCTGGGTGGTTCAATCGGTTAAGCATCTGACTTCAGCTCAGGTCATTATCTCATGGTTCGTGAGTTCAAGCCCCACATAGGGCTCTATGCTGACAGCTCAGAGCCTGGAGTCTGCTTTGGATTCTGTGTTTCCCTCTCTCACTTCCCCTCCTCCATTCATGCTCTGTCTCTGTCTCTCTCCTTCTCTCTCAAAAATAAACATTAAAAAATTAAACAAAAAATCAAACAGACCTAGGTGACAGAGATGTGTGACCCTGTTAAGTACCTTCGTCCCTCTGAGCTTCTATTTCACCATCTCTAAGGTGGGGATAATGCCATCCACTTCACGAAGAGGTTTTGAGAGCTCCAGGAGACATGCTTTGTAAAGCATGTGTCTACAGCCCTACAGAAAAGAGCCCCATGATTGATGGTAGCTGGTATCTATCTCAGACACTTAAGGAGTATCCATGCAGTTTTGTACTCCCAGCAACACGACGTAAAGACTTCCCATAAAAGCCACAGTTTCTGAGGCATCTGGGTGGCTCAGTTGGTTGAGCGTCCGACTCTTGCTTTTAGCTCAGGTCATGATGGCACAGATTGTGAGATCTAGCCCCGCATCAGGCTCTGCACTGACAGCTCGGAGCCTGCTTGGGATTCTCTTCCCCCGACCCCACCCTGCCCCTACCCTCCTTGTGCTCGCTCATTCTCTCTCTCTCTCTCAAAAAAAAAAAAAAATTTTTTTTCAAAAGCCAGTGTTTTTATTTAGTGAAAAATACAGTTACAAACAGCGGTATTTAGAAATACACACTGCTTGTGCTAGCCGCTCCTTATTTACAGAACAAGTGAAAGGGCAAACGAAGTCTCCATCTGCAGAGCTGCTCATCAGCTAAGACAGCAGAGTTATCAAACCCCAGACAAAAAATTACCTGTGTGCGCAAGCAAACACAGAGGAAAGCCCTTCACAAATAGGGGTCGAGGATGGAAAGGTAACATCAGCATGAATTCCAAGCTTTACGTTGTAGACAGGCACACTCCTATTCTCTTGTGATTTCAGGTAATACTAATGACTAAAACTCAGAATAAGGTCTACAATGTGGTAAGCACCAGGGAAGTACTTAATATTTATTAACTTACTTGGTACTAGAACAACCATGACTGCAGTCATTGTATTATCTCCATGTTACAGATGAAAATACTGAGGCACAGACAGGTGTGGTAATTTACCCAGGATCACACAGCTCCTAACAGGTAAAGCTGGGATTCAACACGATGTAGTCTTCCCCACAGTCCAGATCTTGGACTAAGGCCATACCATGTTAGATGTCGAATCCATTTCCTACCACATGGATAAGACTATCTGCTTAGATATATAAATGAAGATAAAGGCAAAATTAAGAAAGATTAAGATTGAGGGTTTCAGAGTCCTTTCCCTGTAAACTCTAGAGCAATCTGGGGTGTCTAGGTGGCTCAGTCAGTTAAGCGTCCGACTTCGGCTCAGGTCATGATCTCGCGGTCCGTGAGTTCGAGCCCTGCGTCAGGTTCTGTGCTGACAGCTCTGAGCCTGGAGCCCGTTTCAGATTCTGTGTCTCCCTCTCTCTCCACCCCACGCCTGCTTGTGCTCTGTCTCTCTCTGTCTTTCAAAAATGAATAAACATTAAAAAATTTTAATAAAAAATTTTTTAATAAAAAATTAAAAAATCTAGAGCAATCTAACCAACATGGAGGCCGTACAAGGAAGCGCCAGAAAGACAGCCGTTCAAAATTCACTCCGTTTCATATGTATTGTATTGCTGTCAGGGTCGCTGTCTGTTTTCACGTGGCCAATGATAACTCAGAGCTTCGACGTTTCCGCTATCCTGTACTGCCCCTCAGGCCTCGAATGGAAGCTGGCAGGCTAGCCGCAAAGTGTAGCTAATCAATTACAGCAGCCAGAAATAGTATATATTCATGAGTACAGCGGTGGCCTTTAACCCACAGAGCAAGACCATTCCAGAGGATAGAAAACCAAACCTTGCAGCAAAACCTCAACTTTCACCCCGATTTTCCTATCCCGGGCAGCCCCAGAGAAGTCATTTTCGGCTTAGCCTTGCTGATAGTCATCTGCGTCACAAAACTATTACCCACCGAGCTCCTTCCTACTTAACTCAATGTGTTCTGAGCCTGATAACCAAGACTGCTGGGGAGCTGCTCAGGACTGGAGTTAATACGGAGACTCAATTGCATTTCACCCCAGAGGGGGCTGCTTACAGGTCAGTGCTGAGATAATCAGCCAGGCAGCTTAGGCCCCAGACATCCCCGCGGCCGCTGCCGGTTGTTCTAAAGACTGGGAAAATTCAAAAACATTTTATTGACAAATAAAAGTGACAAGTGAAATGCTAGGAAAACCGCCTCCTTATTTTTTCTTAATCGAATCTCGGCGAGTGACATTTCCCCAGGCACGGTTTTGCTTTTCCTCGGAATTCCTCCTCCCAAATATTTTATGCTAAATCCCAGTCTTTGAGATGCAGAAACAATGGTAAGTCAGTAAGTTTCCCCAGACTGAGCTACCCATGGCTTGATATGCAACAGAAAACACCAGTGACAATATGGCCTCACTGATGAAGAGGAATTCTTGCAATTCATACATTTTTGAGGTCTTACATTTATTTACCGCTTGCTAAGCCTGCTAAGCCAAGCTGTGTTTTTGGAGAACTGTTACGAAAAAAGTTCTGGTCAGGTACTGTGGTTTACCCGGAATGCATACTTATCAAATATATGCCACATATGTTATGAACTAAGGATTCGAGTAAATAAGACACAATCCTAACATCACAGGTTTTGACCGTCAGCTACATATGTCCCCATGCTCTGACCTTCCCTCACACCTAGGATCACTGATTATGCACAAAAGGATAATTCTGTGCTATTCCAAGGTGCAGATCCCTCAAAGACAAAGAAGGGAGATGTCAAGTGAAATCCTTTTCATTTTTTTTAATTTTTTTAATGTTTATTTATTTTTGAGAGAGAGCGTGAGCGGGGAGACAGATGGGGAGAGAGAGGGAGACACAGCATCCGAAGCAGGCTCCAAGTTCTGAGCTGTCAGCACAGAGCCTGACACAGGGCTCGAACCCACAAATCATGAGATCGTGACCTGAGCTGCAGTCGGACGCTCAACCGACTGACCCACCAGGCGCCCCATGAAATGCTTTTCATTCTAAAAGGAGGCCTTAAACATCAGAAGAAAAAAAAAAGGAGTTTAGGGATTGTAAGGTGACTAAAGCTATTTAAGAAAAGAGGTGGCTTGCTTTTTTAGAAAAGTGTTTCAGAAAGTTTAATCTGGAAAGCATGCAGAATTGGTGGAGGTAAATAAATATAAGAAGAAGGAGGGCAAGTTTAAAAAGGATGGTATGGAATGAATAAGCCACAGGGAAGAAAGGTTCAGCACAGGGAATAGCGTCAATGGTATTTTAACAAAGTTGTAAGACATCACATGGCAGCAACACTTGTGAGCACAGCGTAATGTACAGACTTGTCAAATCACTGTGTTGCACACGGGAATCTAATAACATTGTGTGTTAACTACAGTTCAATAATTTAAAAAAAGATGATTTTAAAAATCTACTAGAGGGGTGCCTGGGTGGCTCAGTCAGTTAAGCATCCAACTCTTGACTTCCACCTCAGCTCATGATCTCATGATTTCATGAATTTGAGCCCTGTTTCAGACTACACGCTGATGGTGCACAGCCTGCTAGGGATTCTTTCTCTCTCTCTCTCTCTCTCTCTCTCTCTCTCTCTCTCTCTCTCTTAAAGAAATAAACTTTAAAAAAAGCCTACTATGGAATTTAGGCAGGGAATGGTCTTTCAATGTGGCTGAAAAGAGATAACCGCTTCTGGCCCAAGTAGAATAATACGGAGTATATTTACCCTCCCACCTAAAACAATGAAGACAGAAAACAAAATATATAGTCTAAGGGTTTTCAGATATCGGATATCAGGCATAGGACAATGTAGGACTCCTATAAAAGGGGAAACAGATAAAGGAAGGCCTATGATTTTCCCAGCTTAATGTCAAGACAGTTTTGAGGCCACCACACAGAGGGAACTCAGAAGAACCCAACAATCTCCCTGAGTTAGAAAGATGGAATGAGGGGGTCCAAGAGGCCATGGTGGCTAAGGTTCACAGGACAGGGTAACAGAGGAGACACCTGCATAGAAACAGAGATCGATCTCCAGAAGATCTTTGTTATGTCTTCAGTAATGATCAGCACAATAGTATGAGAAGAAATCTACCTCAGGCTAAGGATAGAACTATCCAAGATCCTTGGAGAACAATGAGGGTCTTGAATACTTTGTCTTTCCACCAACCAGAGGGGGAAAACCTTATATTCCACAGGACATTAGAGTAACTACTCAACGCGTCAAGCGATCTCCTGGCAATCTATGACATTCCTTACTTATGGAAGCATCACCCTCATCTCGGTCTTTGTCTATATGAGGCATTTTCCCTGTGTTTGTGTCCAAATTTCCCCTTTCTATACGGACACCAGTCATACTGGATTAGGCCCCCGCCTTTCTCCAGCATGACCTGACTGTAACTAATTATAGCTGCAGTGACCTTATTTCCAAATAAGATTGCATTCTGAAGTACTAGGATTTGGACTTTAATATAGGAATTAAATGGAAGGAGAATGACTTTGAGGACAGAGGCATGAATGTAGAAATTGGTGAGGCTGTCACTCATCTCAACAACCCAGAGAGCACAGTCCTGGCGGGGTGGGGCCTAGAGGTGGGGGTGGGGCAAGGCCATTTCCCAGGGCCAAGGGGGCAAAATTCTGGCCCAAAGCCTGCAGGACAGGGCATTAATTAACCAAAGAGGATTGTTCTCAAGCCCTAAAATCTAAACGAATTCATCCTTCTAGGTTTTGGACTTGCTTGGGATTTGTGATACCTTTTTCTCCTTCCAATTTCTCCCTTTTAGAATGGGAATACATATCCAGATCCTGTGTCGGTCCCACCTTGTATGTTGAAAGCTAGTAACTTGTTCGGTTTCACCGATTCACAGATGGAGAGGAATTCTGCCCCTGGATGAACCATACATCACCCATACCATTTCTAGAGGATATTTGGGCAATATTTTGTATTTACTAATAATAGCGCTGTTATGGGCAAAGACGTTCTAAGATGCCGGGATGGATGACTATATTGTGGATGTGATGTGAATCTGTGAGGAAAGACAGCGGAATGTTATGGGTCAAACTGTGTCACCTTAAAATTCATATGTTGAAGTCCTTACCGTAAGTACTTTAGAATGCAGACTTATTTGGAAATAGGGTCATTGCAGATATAATTATTTAAGATAGGGTAACTGGTGATATAATTAGTTAAGATGAGGTCATGCTGGAGTAGGGGGCATCCCTACTCCAGTATGACTGGTGTCTTTATAGTAAGGGGAGATTTGGATATAGACACACACAGAAAGAATGCCAGGTGAAGACGAAGACAGACATGCTTCTAGAAGCAAGAAATGTCATCAATTGCCAGTGAATCGTCAAAAGCTAGGGGAGGCACAGAATACGTTATTCGTCATAGGACTCAAAAGGAACCAGAGTCCTGCCGACACGCTGACCTCAGACATCCAGTCTCCAGCAATGTGACACAAGAAATGTTTGTTATTTAAGCCCTGAGTTTGTGGTACTTTATTATAGCAACTCTAGCAAACTAAGATAATGGGCACAAAATGATTTTCTTAATGTTTGTTTATTTTTGAGAGAAAGAGAACAGGGGAGGGGCAGAAAAAGAGACAGAGATCCAAAGCTGACTCGGTGGTGACAGAAGAGAGCCCGACGCGGGGCTTGAACTCACAAACCATGAGATCATGACCTGGGCAGAAGTCGGACCTTTCACCAACTGAACCACCCAGGCACCCCGATGATATTTTTTATTGTTAAATCTTGTATTAGGTTTCTCCAGAGAAAAAAAGAGATTTTTTTTTTTTAATATAAGGCATAGGTTCACACAATTCTGGAGAACGAGAAGTCCCAAGATCTGTAATCAGCAAGCTAGAGACCCAAGAAGAACCAGTGTTTCAGTTCAAGTCCAGAGGCAGAAAATATGCCAGCTCAAGTAACTAGGCAGGAGTTCCCTCTTATTCAGCCTTTATGGTCTATTCAGGTCTTTGACCCACTGCAGGAGGCCAACCCCCATTGAAGACAGCAATCTACTTTATTGCGCCTAACAATTAAAAGGTTAATCTCATCTACAAACACCCCAACAAACATACCCAGAATAATGTTTGGCCAAATGTCTGAGCACTCTGTGGTCTTGTCAAGTTGACATATGAAATTAAACTTCAGGAGCAGGCATTTTAGCATCAACAAAATTGGGGGATTTTGATATGCTTAGTGGTCTTTTTTGTTTTTTGGGGTTTTTTTGCTTCCTTTGTGAATTGCTTGCTCTTATCCTTGGCCCCCATTTTCCTGCTGGAGAACCCATTTAAAATCTCTGTGCTTGTCTAATTAAAAGGCCACATAACAATTAATAAGCATGTTGAGAGCAGATATAAGCACCCATAATTCAAAACTATTTTTATTTTCAAATGTTCCCTTGCAATTATTTTTCATTATGAAAGCTTATTGTTGCATGATAGCAGACTTAACATATAATTTTGTATTATGCTCTCTTTTTTTTTTTTTTAATTTTTTTTTTTTTTTCAACGTTTATTTATTTTTGGGACAGAGAGAGACAGAGCATGAACGGGGGAGGGGCAGAGTGAGAGGGAGACACAGAATAGGAAACAGGCTCCAGGCTCTGAGCCATCAGCCCAGAGCCCGACGCGGGGCTCGAACTCACGGACCGCGAGATCGTGACCTGGCTGAAGTCGGACACTTAACCGACTGCGCCACCCAGGCGCCCCTATGCTCTCTTGATTTATCTTACATCAAATCTTAAAATATCATTTAATATCCTATTCTAAACTGAAAGTGGGGAGGAAGTGGCAATTTGAAAAGAAGGTATTTGTTGCAATATAACCAAAGGTGAAAAGGAAGCTTAGGAGCACCCAGGTGGCTCAGTTGGTTAAGCATCTTGATCTCAGCTCAGGTCTTGATCTCAGGGTGGTAAGTTCAAGCCCACATTGGGCTCCACACTGGGCATGAAGCCTACTTAAAAAAAAAAAAAAAAAGCTTATAGTTTTATTATATTTCTTTCCCCCTCCTTACTTCGTATATACCTGATTTTGTCTCTCTTACTACTTTGCTATGCACTCTAGAAATGGCCCAGTGCAAACCATGATTAGCTAACATAGCACAGCCACGGGCTTTGCCTTCAAGAAGCGCTAGCTAGATGGAGACAGGGAACTGGTGCAATGGAAAAGTATAAACAGGGCATGACGTTGGCCCCCAGGGGGCAATGCTCATACTTTCCATGCTGACACTTGGTATAAACTTTGACAAAATGAAGCAGGCTCTCTTCTCACATATAACCTGGCAAATCTTGCTCACTGCATACTGGGACTACAGCTCTAATTTGAATGGAATTAGGCCCAGAGAAAAGGTTCTGGAAGACAGTGTTTGTTTGTTTGTTTTAAAGTCACATCCAATGAGGTCTGAAAGTCACATGCCTATGCAAAGGACCTTTCAGAAATGCTGAGCCAAGCACATCTGAAAGACTGTGTTTCTCCAAGGGGTTCAGGTTACCTCCTTGTACCCTAAGCAGTTATTTCTTGAAAGACACAGCTGGAGACCAGCTTGAGGCAATTTTTCAACAGCAAAGCAGCCTACAGCATGGGGGGAAAAAGGCTGCACTTAGAATTAAGAGACCCAGAAAACTAGGGAACAAGACTGACTTCCTTCAATTTATACCTTAAGGAAGTACTGGAACAAAGATTCTACTCTTCGGTTTCCTCATGTGTTAAAAAGGATTATTGGCTTGAATACTCTTTTAATTTAAGGTACTCTCTATTCTACAATTCTAAATCCAGTGGTTGGTAGACTGGGTTCAATCGTGGCTTTGTTATCTGTTACAATATTTATCCGTAGTGTTTACAGATAAAGAACCATCTCAGTTATAACTTCTAATGTATCTAAAATGCAAAATCCAATGCCTAACATATAGCAACCAATTAACAGCAGCAACCTAAAAAATAATGACCTTTTCACTAATACAAAGAAACCTTTTCTTTTCCATTTTATAGAATTATAAAAATGCTAAAAATATACGGTTTTCAAGAACAGCAGTTGAATCTGCTAACCTTACAGAGAAGAAGTCTGAACATTAGATCGGGTCAAATCACCCAGCTAGTTGTAGAACGAGAATTGGAAGCCTGGCTCCCTGGCTTTCAGATCAGGGTCAGTTCCGGTCTGCCTTATTCCCAGACTACAAACTGCTGGCAGGCTGGGTGTCCTGGTCCATGCCTCTACTTTCCCTCAAACTTTCTAAAGGTTCCTCCAGGGAGAAGAGAAAGCCCCCTTGCGTCTTACTCCTGATCCATGCCTATACCTGGTAAGGGAAGTCTTGCCCATCCTGACCTCAAATCTCTTACTTTACCTAGGCCATTCGGTGACTGACTAGAGGAACTCCTTGCTTCCTTTTCCGACTACCTGTGCCCTCGCACAACTCTCTGATAATCCATGTGTCTGGTCACAGGGTTGCTCCTCCCCATTTCGATTTAAAATAACTTACTTTCCCAAAGGCAGCAGCCAATGCCTCATGGAAGGAAAAAGGAACACCTCTCTCTGCTTGATTAATGCATTTCCCCTCTTCCCTATCGGTGAAATCTAATCAGAGGATTTTTCTGACGACGTGCGTCTCCATTTAGTTTGCAACATGGAATTTATATAAATATAGACATTCCGTGGTATATTCTGGGTGTACAAGAAAACAGAGAACAGGGGCGCCTGGGTGGCTCATTCAGTTAAGCATCCGACTGCGGCTCAGGTCATGAGCTCATGGTTTATGGGTTCGAGCTGGCAGGGCAGACCCTGCTTGGGATGCTTTTTCTCTCCCTCTCTCTCTGCCCCTCCCTGACTTGTGCTTTCTCTCTCTCTCAAAATAAATAAATAAAATTTTTAAAAAAGAAAAAGAAAATACAGAACAATTATTAAAGGTCAGAAGAGGTCATAGTTTATCTCCTTACGCCATAGATGGAAAAACTGAAGTCAACAGGGCTTAAACGACAGGAAAACTGGTAAATGAGCCTTAGAAGTTTGGGGTTTCAGAAACATCTGCAATATTTTTCATTGTTTTCTTTTCTGGAGGGAAGTGAGGAAACAGGAGGAGACAGGACAGGCTGGCCATGGGAACGGAAAGGAATGGCAGCAACCCTGGATAGATGGAAAAGGGGTCGTTTTCCCCAGTCTTCCTCTGAGTTTTCAATGTACTGTATGAAGAGGAAGCAGGGGCGGCACATCCTGAAGAGGAAGGGTCTGGATCGCAGGTTTTCCGAGGCACCACAACACACGTGCCTGAGTAAGTGTCAGCTTGCATAGCCAAGTTCACAATCAGGTAATGTGAGTTTGCCTTATTTCTGACCACTGCAGTTTAGGCCAATAAGCGGAATAAGAATTGAGAGCACAGTCTACACCAGGCTCCAGAATATATCTTCTGCAGTAAAACCTTGCTTTGTGAGCATAATTCATTCGAGAAACATGCTTGTAATCCAAAGAACTCGTGTATCAAAGCAAATTTCAAGAACCATTGGCTCAGTTGTGACCATGTAACATTCGGCATCATGTACTACTCGTATTGCAAGACATCGCTGGTTTATCAAATTAAAATTGATTAGAAATGTCTGCTCGTCTTGCGGAACACTCACAGAACTCACTTACTCGCAATCTAAGGCTTTACTGTATACGGATACACATACATATATACACACATATGTATTTATCAATGCCTTTTTCTTCCCGGTTATTATATTCACGTTTATTAGAGGGCAGAATTTAAGAAGCCGTTCTGGGGTATGAACTTAACTGTTCTCTAGGACATTCTTGAGGGGAAACACCAGACAAAATGGTTGATATTTCATTAAACTAGTCACCTGGAGAACTTGCAAGAGGGAACACTCATAAATGTTCTAACTACATATGGGAGTATGGACATGGCAGGCCTGAGGCCCAGGTTCAAGTCCATAGATATTTCAAGACACAAAATTCATTTCATTTCTTTTTGACCTAGTTATTCTTCCTCTGTCTTCATGTTGTGCAACCTTGCTTTGCTGAATACTATGTAAAGGTCGAAAAATAAAACTTCTACACTAAGCAGACTTTTAAAAAAATGTTTGGGGCACCTGGGTGGCTCAGTCGGTTAAGCATCTGACTTCAGCTCAGGTCATGATCTCGCGGCTTGTGAGTTCAAGCCCCACGTCGGGCTCTGTGGTGTCAGCTCAGAGCCTGGAACCTGTTTCAGATTTGGTGTCTCCCTCTCTCTCTCTGCCCTTCCTCCATTTGCGCTGTCTCTCTCTGTCTCTCAAAAAAATAAATAAAACCTTCAAAAAAAAATTTTTAATGTTTAGTTATTTATTTTGAGAGACAGAAGGCGGAGTAGGGGCCAAGAGAGTGAGAAAGAATCCCAAGCAGGCTCCATGCGGTCAGCGCAGAGCCTGATGAGGGGCTCGATCCGTGAACCGTACGATCATGACCTGAGCTGAAACCAAAGAGTCAGACACTCAAACAACTGAGCCACTCAGGTGCCCCTAAACTAAGTAGGTTTAATCAAGAGCATAACAAGTATACAAGAGTAGCTAAAGATAATAGATTGAACAAACTCACTTCAATACCTTAAAGGCACAAAACCACAAGGATCTGATAAACAGAAGAGGCCACAACAGTAATATTTTGGAAACTGGAAAGCTGACAGGCAACCAAGGGTAAAGGATTTTAGGACGCACGAACTCTTAATCTTGTGCCAGCAGTGAGGAAACAACACAAAGTACATCAACTCGCACAACAAAATCCTCAGTAGCAGCATTCGGTACTTCTAGAAGTGAGGAGAGATGGGAAAAACAAAGATCTGAAATAAGGAAGCTGAGCTTAAATAAAATCTATTTGGGCAGCAATTAGGTCCCCAGATCCATCCCTTCACTCCTTGAAACTTCCTCCATTCACCTCAGAGCAATGTTGGAGATGTATTCTCTAGAAAGGGCAAAAGTAGAGTCTTTGTACCTGGTATCCGCCAGTTGAGTAAAGATGCAAACAGACTGCGAATATCAATACTGGATGGTGAACTTTCCCCAGACCTCTGCGCTATCTGCTCCCAGAAATACTGGTCATTATGCCTTTATCCTCAAGGAAAGCTACTGAAAACATCTTTGCTCGGGAAAACAACCAATGAAACAGGAAAACTTCATCAAAGTTCCCCCAAAGATATGACCCAGCCAGATACCTACAGGGATATTCACAGTTGACAACTCCCACTGGTGTTACAATCAACTTTTCAGTGTCCCTCTTATAGATGTAAATGGACAGCCAAGGATCACCAGAGACACAGGAAAAAAGCAATGAGAGGAAACAGATCCTTTGACATTTCTGCTCCCTGAACAATCATCTATACACCTCACTGAACTGAGAAGATATTACAATCATGAAAAAAAGAACAAGATAAAGAGAAACAGGTTTATGAGGATTCTTAAAAATAAAAAATGTAAGTACATGTATATGTCACATTATAAGTATACACATCAAATGCATATATATGATCACCTCAAATACATACCAACTTTCCCTCTATCTTGCCCTTGTGGTCCATGCCCAGTGACTACTGGCTCAGTTCTTTAAGTCACTTCAGGAACTAAGACGGCACACAAAATCCTGAGACGTAATCCATATATGCTAAATTACAGCCCACTAAAATAGTTTTTGTGTAACAATTACTATAATTTATCCCATTTATTGAATGGCTACTATGTACTAATAATTAGCTGGGGTGCCTTTGATACATTCTCTCATTTAATCGTTACTGCCCTGCAAGGTAGTATTACTAGACACGTTAAGTAACTGGCCGGTATGTAGATGGTAAATGTGGGAGATGTGGGATAAGCCCAAATCTCCCCAAGTCCAAAACCCTTCAAGCGCAACATGGATAGTATGATGACCAGCCTCATTACCAGTAGATGTAGGGTCATTGGGTGGCCACAGCCTGGCTGGTCTGTCCTCATCATGTTCTCTTATTCACTCTCTTCTTCCATGTAGAATCATCCATGCACAAACCATGTTTCTGGACACTAAATGATATAATAATATCATTTTATACACACAGAAACACACATAAATTTTCCATTTCTCTTCCTTAGTTAATATTATTTCTCTTCCCCCCCAGGGATATTTTTCCCCCACTGTGTCTGAACACATAGGACCGACCAACTCTGACAGGATTTGAAATCATGATACTCAGAACATAGAGCTGTCATCTTTTCTGCTGAGCTGGCCATTCTGGTGAGTGTTTGTCTTTTTAAATTGCCAATTCAAGTCTCAGAACTGGCCCTCCTGTCAGCCAAGTAGCAAAGAGAAAGTCCAAATAGAGACTTTAGCAAAGAGAAAGTAGCAAACAGAAGTCCATGTTAGGGGCTCCTGGGTGGCTCAGTCAGTTATGTGTCCAATTCTTGATTTCAGCTCAGGTCATGATCTCACAGCTGGCGAGGTCAAGCCCCACATCGGACTCTGTACTGACAGTGCAGAGTCTGCTTCGGATTGTCTCTCTCCCACTCTCTCTGTCCCTCTCCCTCTCCCTCTCATGCTCATGCTCTCTCTCTCAAAAATAAATAAAAAATAAACTTAAGAAAGTCCAGGTTAGAATATCTGCCCCGCCAAATTCAAGGCTATCATAAATTGGTGGTTTATTCAAATGAAGCTTTAAGAATGGGATAGGGTTCTCAGCAGCACAAGACTTGTTTAGATGGGATATAGCAGGGAAATCCCACATCCTAACCTCTTGCAGGTTCTTAGCCTGCTGGCTTTCCCACCTCTTGACTACTACTAAAGCCCCAAAGGATCCTGCTTAATGAAGGGGTGGCCACGTATGACCCACAGATTTAAGGGCCCCAAACTAAATTTTCTCAGTGCACAGAGTTAATGAGGCTTTGAGAATTGACTCACACTGAACCAACACCCAGAGGTCTTCTGAGGTCAGACAGTACTAGCCATAGTATCTGGTCACTTATTGGCATCTGTCACAGTGGGTGCTTTGCTTCTCATTTTGAGATTTATTGTAGTTTTGGACCTCTGCTCATATAGCTCCTAACTTCAGGATCTCTCATATTTTTCCAGAATAAATGAAAGAAGGTCGTGTGGGGTATGTCCTACTAAACAAATACATTAACATAGGAGGTTAACCCATTCTTTTTTGCACAGAATTTTGGAAAACTTCTCAAAGATTGGTTCATGGATCACTTCCACCAGGATTACCTGGGAAGCTTGGATCTGAGGCTTTGTGTATGGGAGACGTGACCTTAGACAAAGGTTTTGATACAGGTAGTTTATTTGGGAAGTGAACTCAAGGAGCAGGAATAAGGAATTGAAGAAATGAGAGGGAAGGTGGACAAAACAAAATAAGAATGCAGTGAGCAAGTTGGCCACTGCTACTGGTGATTGGTGGTCAGTTTTAGCAAGATGCCCAAAGACGATAGTGCAAAGGGTTTCAGCTCTATTCACTTGATGATGAAAGAGGAAGCTTTTATTCGTTGGATTTTATCTCTCATTGCCCATGGGGTATTAATTCCCCCATACTTCTGAGTTATTCGTGTGTCACCACTGAGTAAGCTGTAATAGGCAATCCATGCGACTAGGTTGGAGTAGCTTGGGCAAGAAGAAGAGCCGCTCTATGGGGCAGGGGGAGAGGTATATCCAGGTGCCCCTGTATGCAGTGGACCAAAATCTGCTTAGAACTGGTTGGCATTAAGGGCACCTGGGTGACTCAGTTGGTTAAGCAGCGGACTTCAGCTCAGGTCGTGATCTCGCAGTTTATGGGTTCAAGCCCTGCATCAGGCTCTGCACGGACAGTGCAGTGCCTGCTTGGGATATTCCCTGTCTCCATCTCTTTCTCTCTCTCTGTCTCAAAATAAATAAACTTAAAAAAAAAAAAAAAAAGAACTGGTTGGCATTAAGCTACTGGAGTCCAAGATGGGGGTCAACTCAAGTTGCCAATACCGTATGAAAAATGCCACTTTCTAGTAACCCATCCATTCTGATGGGTTGAATTCTGTCCCCCTCAAAATTCAACTGTTGAAGTTCCAGCTCCCTGTACACCTTAGAATGTGACCATATTTGGAAATAGGATCATCTCAAATGCGTTTAGCTACTTAATTCTTAAGTCAAAATATGGAAGGCCCCATAATCCAATTTGATCGGTATACTTATACAAAGGAGAGACTTGGCCACAGACACTCACCCAGGGAGAACACCAGGTAAAGACTGCAGTTATGCTGCCACAAGCCAAGGAAGTACCAGAAGTTAAGAGAGAGATCTGACATGATCCTTTGCTAGTGCCCTCAGAGGGAGCACGGCCCTGCCGACCCACTGATCTCAAACTTGTAGCCTCCAGAATAGTGAGACAGTAAATTTCTGTTCTTTAAGCCACCCAGTTTGAGATACTTTGTTATGGCAGTCTTAGGAAACTAATGAATCCAAGATCTATGTCTACACTTCTGCATTTCTAACAAGATCTATACAAAGTTCTATGCACACTGCAAATGTAGGAAACCCAGTCTAGAATGAAATGACGTTGTAACCTGCACCCATGCAGCCCAGGGAGACTGAATCCACACATTCCTCAGAAAATCTAAGACTGCACACCGGATGCAGAACTGTATCAGATGTAGGGAATTCTCTTTCCAAATGTCAACTCAGGGGGCACCTGGGTGGCTCAGGTCGCTAAGTGTCTGACTCTCGGTTTTGGCTCAGGTCATGATCTCACAGTTCATGAGTTTCAGCCCCATGACAGCTCAGAGCTTACTTGGGATTTCTCTCTCTCTCTCTCTCTCTCTCTCTCTCTCTCTCTGCCCCTCCCTGGCTTACTCTCTCACTCACTTTCTCTCTCTCTCTCTCTCTCTCAAAATAAGTAAATAAATAAATAAATAAATAAATAAATAAATAAATGTTAAAAAAAATTCAAATGTCAACTCAAGCAGCAAGTTTAGGCCATGGCTGTTACTCAAAACCAGAGGCTAGAAAAATGAGGAAGGACAGACTACAATTATACCTCCCCCCTCATTACATCCAAAACTGCTGCAAAAGGCAGAGTAGATCATTGAAGGCACACAGTGCATGTATATATAATGTTATACCTTGTGAAATAAATAAGAAAATTAAGTGATGCTTAGAAAACAAGGAGCATGAACCTATTGTTTCAAAATAGAATGGAAGTGTTCAGCATATGTAAATGTTAAAGAAAATGCACGGCAAGTGGGAGAGATGAAGTCGGAAATCCAAATATGGGGGTGGGCACTGAAACCATCGACAACTGCCTATTGCGCGTTCGTAAATGAGTAAACCCACTTGAGGGCAGGAACCAGGTTGGCTAGAGTAGAACCTCTGGAAAAGCAGACTCTGGGTAAGTGCTTGCTGAGTACAGAACAATCTGAGATTCAGAGTTTCTCCTCCTGCAGAACCTGGATTCTTATTCCAGATTAATAGTCCCTCTACCATTTTGCAACCACTCTGCACCTGAGTTGGTCTGTGCTCCCATCTCTTGGGCACTGTGCTTCAAACGGGAAATAGCCTAGGACTTTGAACTCTGACTTTGGTTTGTTCCATCTGCTAGCCGCTTCTTCCAATAGCGTATAGCTCATCATATGCCCAGACGACTCCAGTCCCAATACCTACCTGAGTGAACAAAATGTCCATCATTGCACGGGAATTTTCTTTTGACCTCTTATGTAAAAAGGTACTCAATATTCTAATGAATTTTTAGAGAATAGACAAATGGGTGAATAGATATGGCACAGAAGACCATCTGTCACATGAACAGCCATTTTTACGGTGAAGGTAGTGTAGACTACAGGAGGATGAACACCACCACTTGAGACAGTACTTTCATATACATTACAGGAAACAGTAGATACCAAGATACATACAAATCGAAAACATGGGGAAATAGAAAAAAGAGCCTTAACATGAAGTCTGCCTGATACACAGGAGAGAACAGATTCAGAGGGATATGTAGAAAAAGTAAAACCACTTTTTCCTGGTGGACAAGAGGTAGGGGAAGAGAGACAGAGATACTGTGAGAGAGAAGAGAAAGAAGAGAGGTGTAATAGAAAACTCAGAGTGGTTGCCTGATGGACTTATAACAGTTGAGGGGGATGTCTTACACGTAATCATTTTTAAATTTCCTTTTTCTAAGTTTTCATTTATTTATTTTGAGAGTGAGAGAGGAGGAGGGAAGTGCAGAGAGAGGAGAGAAGAGAATCACAAGCAGGCTCCGCACTGCCGTGTAGGCGGATGCGGGGCTCAAACCCATGAACCGTGAGATCATGACCTGAGCCGAAACCAAGAGTCAGTTGCTTAACCAACTGAACCACCCAGGCACCCTTAAAATCTCTAACTTAAGTGACTTTCTCTTGCAACTAAACAACTCCTAATACAAATGGCCACCAATAAAAATGGCGCCAATAGGCCGCCAATTCCTACTCAATGAGTGTAGGAATTTTTGTCCATTTTATTCACACCAAATAGACTCTGATGCTAAACAGGGACTCAGTAGAGGCATACCTAAATCTAAAGTTGGAGGGAAGGCTCAAGCAAATAGATAACTTTGTAATCTCTTTGTGCTACACCCTATGTTCAAGGGGTTTCTAACCCCAATAAGGAAGGTGCCCCAGGATAGCTTCCATTTGTCCTTCCAAATCTGTTCTCCATCCTGCTCTCTGCCTTCAAAGCCCGATCTGTATAAACTATATCAATGTCTTCCTTCTCTTTTACTTTCCAGTGGGGTTTGGTTCATGAAGACCCTTGCCAAAGATCAGAGAGAAAATTGAGACCAGGTTATTTATTTCCCTAATTCCCTCCCTGCCAGTCTGCCTTGAACTGAATGACTTCCTCAATCAAAGGCAACTGTCTCTCCAAAACTCTCCCTTTATGGGTCCCAGTGAGTACCTTCTCAACTCCCTTCAGGACATTGTAACATCTTTACAGGTACCAGCACTAAAGTCTTTGGTTTCTGAAGTATCTTTTATGGTTCCCCTATATCACATCCACATCTTAGAAACAGTGCCCTTATTAATCCCCCCCTTCAGTGATTCTAATTCAAGAGCGTCATCTGTTTCCTGTTGGGGCTCTGACTAATTCAAAGTAGCTCTTCTCCAAATAATCCCTCTAATGTGCATAATGACTTCCAAAACTTACAGTTCAATGAAAAATGGGTATTCACTAGAAATCCTCTAAGGAGCAAAGGAGACAAATATTCGTAGGAGAAGAGGATTAAATTTTATCTACGAAATTCTTCTGTAGATGTATCTGATGGCTACAGCAAAGACAAACCAGTGATGTATTTTTGCAAACATTTCCTTTTGCATGCATGATCAATCTCTCCATAATACGCTCTTCAAAAAAGACCACGGACTTACAAAACTGGGAAAGATGTAAAAATCTCTAATGACCCAGTTTGTTCTTTGCCTGGAGCTATTGGTAACATTTTTTTGTTTCCTGTGTTCAGAATGAGGGTATGGTGTTGGAGAAAGAAGAGGGAGGAGAACCTGAGAAAGAATTCTCCCAGATTTGCTTGCTCTTTATATAGACTGAAATTAGTCGGGATTATTTCGTAATCTTACTTAGATGTATTTTAAATGAAAAGAACCTTAATTTGGGGCTCTATATCCCAAGGAATTTGGGTTCCTTGAAAAAGCATATGAGGGTTTGCAAGCATGTGCATAATACCATGTCCCAGAAAATCTATCAGAGGATTGGATTTGCCTTCTGCCCATGGCTGTCCGATCTAGGCCAAACAGCAAAGTTAGGTTGACCAGAACTTAAGCTACAACCAGACCCTTAAGCAAGGATAACATTTATCTTAGTCATATCTTTATGGCAAATGCCATATAGAAGACAATACAGATTTGCTGGAAGAATTAGTGATGAATCACCAAAACATCACAGAGGACATGGAAGAGGGTAAACATGAAAAACGTGGGGCTTCCCTTCCCTGGTTCTACTCAGACCACAGTAAATCTTGGCCTAAACCCAAAGGACTGGATTGCTGGAGTCTAGTTTCACATGGCTGGTACTTATCTACATACTAATGCCTATGTACTAATGTGTCCAGCCCTAAATCATAAAAGAAACCGAAAACATGGCCTCTGCCTTCAGATATTGTAGAATTTTGGTAGCTCTAGATCTTGATTTTTCGCTTTTGTTTTCTTTTATGGCCTCAAGATACTGTGAAGAACTATGTAACAAGAACAACAACCAGGGTTTCCGTGCCTTCCATTTGTATCTCAAGCTACCCACCCCTCAAAAGTGGGACCTAGAACAGTTGTCAAAGTTATCTAATGCCGTCCTCAGTTCTAACCTTGGCTTCTTTATTTTTTGGACTCCATTTAAAAAGTGAATATGCGGTGGCGAGGCGGGGGGGTGGCACCTGGTGGTTCAATCGGTTAAGTGGCAGAGTCTTTATTTTGGTTCAGGTCACGATCTCACAGTGGCAAGATCGAGCCCCACATTGGGCTCTGCACTAAACAGCACAGAGATTGAGCTCCCCCTTGGGCTCTGTGCTGAACAGCATGGAGCCTACTTGGAATTCTCTCTCCCTCTCTCTCTGCCCCTTGCCCCCATGAAAGTTCGTTCTCTCTCTCTCTCTCTCTCTCCCTCCCTCCCTCTTTCCCTCCCTCTCTAGAAGTAAATAAATAAACTTTAAAAAAAGTGTGGGGCACCTGGGTGGCTCAGTTGGTTAAGCATCTGACTTTGGCTCAGGCCATCATCTCACGGTTCCTGGGTTTGAGCCCCGCATCGGGCTCGGCACTGACAGCATGGATGGAGCCTGCTTGGGATTCTTTCTCTCCCTCCCTCCCTCCCTCCCTCTCTCTCTCTCTGCCCCTACCCCACTCGTGCACTCTCTCTCCCTCTTGCAAAAATAAATAAACATTTGAAATTTTTTTTTTTAATTTTTAAAAAAGGGAATGTGTGAAACACACCTAAAATAGAGAACAACGAAAAGGCATTGAAAAATGTGCATATTCTCCCAGGGGGAAAGGGGAGATGAAATCCAGTCCACCGCAACAAGGGAAGACGAAGTCTGGCACGCGGGCACTGCGACTAGGTACCAAAGGTGCTTCAGTTCTGCCAAGGGCCTTGGCAGCTTTCTCAGCCAAAGTGCATTTCAAAAGTAATTCCAAAAAACACTTCTAAAAGGCTGCAGCACGGGCAAACTGCTAGAGAGAGCTGAAAGTTGGTTTTAATCTTGGTATTTAGCCAAAATTTACTATTCCTTTCATTTCAGAACCTTTGAAGAACTGAAGAGCCAATCGCGCACATCAACCTCACTCTGGCATCCTGGAATAACGCCCATAATATTAAAAAGGCATGTGTTTTTTTTCGGGTTTATCATTATCATCTCAGTATTTGTTTCTAAATATATAAATAATCTATAATGTGAAAGAAAAGTCTACTGTATGAGATTTATAACACTGGAGTTCCATCTATCCGCTGAAGTATAAAGATATACTTACTGTAAGAGGAAAACATGATAGAATCGTTTTCAAGATTTAACTGCTGTATTTCATGGAATATTTCAGCACAATAAAACAGAGTTACCCCCAAAATAAGACGTTCTACACTATCATCATTTTTTTGCCCATCTGCCTTTTGTTTTCTTTTTCATTAAAAGTGTTCAAAAAATTAGGGGCACCTGGGTGGATTAGTCGGTAGAAACCGACTCTTGATTTCAGCTCAGGCCATAATCCCAGGGTTGAGATTCTCATTCTCTCTCTCTCTCTCTCTCTCTCACTCTCTCTCTCTCTCTCCTTTCCCTCACTCACAAGCTCTCTCTCTAAAATTAAAATCAAAATTAAAAAAATATTTTAACTCTTGAAATAATTGGAGGAATCATGGTATCTTAAGAAAGAAAAGAAAAGAAAGAAAAGAAAAGATTTCCGGGGCATCTGGGTGGCTCATTTGGTTGAGTGGCCGAGTGTTGATTTTTGGCTCAGGTGATAATCTCAAGGTTCGTGAGATGGAGAAGCCCCCGTTGAACTCCCTGCGTGCTAACAGCTCAGAGTCTGTTTGGGATTCTCTCTCTCCCTGTTATCACTGGCATGAGCATGCTCTCTCTCTCTCTCTCTCTCTCTCTCTCTGCCTCTCTCTCTCTTTCTCTCAAAATAAGTAAATGCTTAACTACATAAATAAACTTTAAAAAATTTCCAACTTAAGGAAGAGAAGGCTCAGAGAGTATAGGGTGACAGTCTTGCAGTTAATCTGTGGTGACTTAGGCTAGTCTCTCTCCCCTTGGGAACAGTCTAATTTGGAATTTTAATGTCCCATCCCATATAGACCCAGGAACCTATGAGCAGAATGTCTTTCTCCTTTCACAGATGACAGATGCCAGTAAATTATGTAACATTTATTGTCGCACAGCCAAATTAAGTCTATCACTATTAAAGCAACAAGAATGAGATCATTAAATTAGGAGACACTAAACTTTGATATGCAAATCTCTTTAATTAAAAATATATTTAAGTTGTGGGGCTCACGGCTGGTTCAGTCGGTAGAGTGTGCAATTACTGATCTCAGGGTCATAAGTTTGAGCCCCACATTGAGGGTAGAGTTTACTTAAAAAAATGTCTCTCTGGGCACCTGGGTGGCTCAGTTGGTTTAGCGCCCAACTCTTGATGTCAGCTCAGGTCATGATCCTGGGGTTGTGGGATCGAGCCCCACATTGGACTCCACAGTAAGTGTGGAGCCTGCTTGAGATTCTCTCTCTCTTCTTCTGCCCTTCTCCCCAACTCACATGTTCTCTCTCTCGAATAAAACAAATTTATCCATATAGATACGTGTGCTATTTATATATATGTATGTATGTATGTGTACATGTATATATGTTATCTATATATCCATAGAAATATATATATTTATAAAACTATATTTTTTAAGTTAGATAGAGATGGAAATGGGTCCCACTAGTGCATTTAAGTCGGCACACTGAACATGCACGATATTAATAAGTGAACCAATCCTTCCTACTAACATTGCACAACCTTCAGGAGTAATCAGAATGCTACGCCCTTTGAAAACAAACCCTCATCCTCCACTTAAGGCAGTGACTCTCAAACTGTGAAACTCAGAGCCTTCTCAGGGCCACAATGTGAAGATAGCGGGACATTGAGAAGAGGACTTCCTCTGCTTCCACCAGAACATCCGTTTATCCTCACCTCCATTCATTTCATATGTTGAGGAAGAAATGAAATTACATTAGATACACACATAGGTAAACACAGACACGCAATCTTTTTTTCTCCCTCTATAATAAGTACAAGTGGGATGTATCTACATCACATGACTCCTGACTTGAGGTACTGAGAAAAGTATGTAACATGACGTCATTGGCATTCCCAAAAGAAAAGCATAACCTGTTCTATTTGTGAGAAAGCAAGTAGCAAATCCAAACTGAGGGACATTCGGGGATGTGCTAGAGTTTGGCTCACGCATACAGCTCAGGAGAGCTGACCATGCATGGTTCTTTCCAATGGCACGTTCAGCAACACCTTGGTATTGGTAACTTGATGTCAGCCATGACAGGAATATTTACACTGTAAGAACTGGAAATGCTACATAGCAGGACTTTTCCAGACACACATTTGTTAAACGTTTACCTGATCACTGCTGGGCGTTCTACAGAATAACTGCCCTGTATTCTTTGAAAAACGCCAGAGTTATGAAAGACAACTAACACTTTGAAATGTTCCAAAAGAAACACAACGGCTAAGGGCATGCATAACCACTGTTTGGTTCCTGGACAGGAAAGAAATTTTGTTTGCCAAGATATTCTTGAAACAATTTGTGAAACTGAAATATGAACTGGAGATTACATAAAACTTAAATGTATTTCCTAAAAAATAATAAGCATTTTTGCATAATGATGGTATAATTATCAAAATAAGGAAATACAACATAATACAATATTGTTAATAGGGAAAGGGGTACAATGTATTCAGCATATTCTCAAATGGTTCAGCAAAAATAATACTTAAAAACAGGGGCGTCTGGGTGGCTCAGCTGGTTGAGTGTCAGACTTCAACTCAGGTCATAATGTCGCAGTTTGTGAGTGTGAGCCCCATGTCGGGCTCACGGCTATCAGCGCAGACTCGGCATAGGATCCTCTTGTCCCCCTCTCTCGGCACCTCCCCCACTCACACTCTCTCTTTCTCAAAAACAAATAAACATTAAATAAACAAATAAAGTTGTAAAAATAGGAAACAGAGACAGAGTTGGGGTACCTGGCTGTATCAGTTGGTACAGCATGTGACTTTTGGTCTTGGGGTGAGTATGGGGCCCACGCTGGGTGTAAAGATTACTGAAAAGTAAAGTCTTTAAAAAAAAAAAGAAAGAAATAGAGGCAGAGAAGATGATAAAAACACTGTGGCAAGAGGTTTCCAGTTCGTGCATGAAGATAAAGGTATACAGAAATCTATATTCTCCCTGGAACCTATCGTAAATTTTTTACATATTCTTTTCACTTTTTACTTTCAGAAAAGTTCAAACTGGGGATGGAACCCATTAAACCTTGCCAATCTTCAAAGAAAGGGTACAACAGTAAAGTCACATTTTTTTTTTTTTTTACACCATTAAAAGAACAGAATCATGGAAAATGTTAACCCCCAAGACTGGCAAAGGAGGGAGAATATTTAAATTGCCACAAACATTTTGGAAAGCAATCCAGCAATAACTAAAAGCTGTCTAAACAGTCATAACCCTTTGACCAAGCAGTCCTTCTTCTCAAATCTGAGACTGCTCTAGAGTGTGAAAATGACAAACCAGCACAACCGTCCTATACAAATACAATGGGGAGGGACACCTGGCTGGCTCAGTCGGTGGGGCTTCAGCTCAGGTCATGATCTCAGGATTCATGGGTTCGAACTCCGCATCGGGCTCTGTGCTGAGAGTTCAGAGCCTGGAGCCTGCTTCGGATTCTGTGTCTCCCTCTCCTTGCCCTTCCTCCATTCACACTCTGTCTCTCTCTCTCTCTCAAAAATAAATAAAGATTAAAAAACAAAAAGAAATACAATGGGGTAAAACATGGCACAGAAACCCATGAAAAACTATACTGATTAACACTATGTACCAACATGAAAACATTTTTATGTGAAAAAAATCAGAACATGAAATAATCCATGACTACAGAATTTTATATATATAAGAACAAATATTGGGGGGGCCTGGGTAGCTCACTCGGTTAAGTGTCTGACTCTTGATTTCAGCTCAGGTCATGATCTTACGGTATTGTGAGTTCCGGCCCCATGTCCTGCTCAGTGCTGACAGAGCTGAGCCGGCTTGGGATTCTCTGGCTCCCTCTCTATCTGCCCCTCCCCCACTTGTGCTGTCTGTCTCTTTCAACACAAATAAATAAACTTAAAAAAAAAATGTGGGGGCGCCTGGGTGGCGCAGTCGGTTAAGCGTCCGACTTCAGCCAGGTCACGATCTCGCGGTCCGTGAGTTCGAGCCCCGCGTCGGGCTCTGGGCTGATGGCTCAGAGCCTGGAGCCTGCTTCCGATTCTGTGTCTCCCTCTCTCTCTGCCCCTCCCCCGTTCATGCTCTGTCTCTCTCTGTCTCAAAAATAAATAAACGTTAAAAAAAAAAAATGTGGCACAAAAACAGACACTCAGATTAATGGAAAAGAATAAAGAACCCAGAAATGGACCCACAAACGTATGGCCAACTAATTTTTGACAAAGCAGGAAAGAATTTCCAATGGAATAGACAGTCTCTTCAGCAAGTGGTGCTGGGAAAACTGGACAGGGACAGGCAGAAGAATGAACCTGGACCACTTTATTAAACCAGACACAAAAATAAACTCAAAATGGATGAAAGACCTCGATGTAAGACAGGAAGCCATCAAAATCCTCGAGGAGAAAGAGGCAAAAACCTCTTTGATCTTGGCTGCAGCAACTTCTTACTCAACACGTCTCCAGAGGCAAGGGAAACAAAAGCAAAAATGAACTATCGGGACCTCATCAAAATAAAAAGCTTCTGCATAGCGAAGGAAACAATCAACAAAACTAAAAGACAACTGACAGACTGGGAGAAGATATTTGCAAATGACAAATCAGATAAAGGGTTAGTATCCAAAAATCTACAAAGAACTTCTCAAACTCTACACCCAAAAACCAAATAATCCAGTGAAGAAATGGGCAAGACATGAACAGACACCTCTTCAAGGAAGACATCTAGATGGCCAACCGACACATGAAAAAATGCTCCACATCACTCATCATCAGGGAAATACAAATCAAAACCACAATGAGATACCACCTGACACCTGTCAGAATGGCTAACATGAACAACTCACGCAACAACAGATGTCGGCGAGGATGCGGAGAAAAGAGGATCTCTTTTGCACTGTTGGTGGGAATGCAAAGTGGTGCAGCCAGTCTGGAAAACAGTGTGGAAGTTCCTCAAAAAATTAAAAATAGAACTACCCTACAACCCAGCAATTGCACTACTAAGTATTTATCCAAGGGATACAGGTGTGCTGTTTCCAAGGGGCACGTGCACCCCCATGTTTATAGCAGCACGATCAACAATAGCCAAAGTATGGAAAGAGCCCAAATGTCCATCAATGGATGAATGGATAAAGAAGATGTGGTATATATATACAATGGAGTATTACTCGGCAATCAAAAAGAATGAAACCTTGCCATTCGCAACTACATGGATGGAACTGGAGGGTATTATGCTAAGCGAAATTAGTCAATCAGAGAAAGACAAATATCATATGACTTCACTCATATGAGGACTTTAAGACACAGAACAGATGAACATAAAGGAAGGGAAGCAAAAATACTATAAAAACAGGGAGGGGGCAAATAAAAAGAAACTCTTCAATACAGAGAATAAACAGAGGGTTACTGTAAGGGTTATGGGAAGGGGGATGGGCTAAATGGGTAAGGGGCATTAAGGAATCTACTCCTGAAATCACTGTTGCACTATATGCTAACTAATTTGGATGTAAATTTAAAAAATAATATTAATAAAAATAAAAAAAAAATTTTTTAATGAACAGGGGTACCTGGATGGCTCAGTTGGTTAAGCATCCGACTTCAGCTCAGGTCATGACCTCTTGGTTTTTGAGTTCGAGCCCCACATGGGGCTCTGTGCTGACAGCTCGGGGCCTGGAGCCAGCTTCAGATTCTATGTCTCCCTCTCTCTCTGCACCTCCCCCTTCATGCTCTGTCTCTCAAAATTAATAATTTTTTTAAAAACCTTAAGAAAACTACCACTGTTAAAAAAAAATAGCAAATATTGGAAGAGGACACAAAAATGAAAGCAGTACTCCATTAGTATGGTGCAAATGAAGCAAAGATATTTTCTACTGAAAACATCTTTTAACTTGTGATTTACAGTTAAATACTTATAAATATTCTAACTTTTAACTTGTGCTTTATGGTTATAAATACTGTAACATTTAACTGTGAAAGTTAAGTTCAGGGCAGGATTTGAACTCACAACACTGACTCCACCACACCATCTTCCCATGGCCTGAAGCTGCACTGGAAAACAGGAAGTGCAGATCTTTTGGGGCCATTTGATGGGCTTTTCCTCTCTCCCTCTCCCTCTCTATTTTTTTTTTTTTTTTTTTTTTTTTTTTTTTTTTTTTTGGCACTCTTCTTCCAACTGCCCCTCATCTCGAATGCACGCTCAGGGCTCTCAAACAGCTAAGGAAAGCATCTATCATATGTAGCTATTCCCCACTAAGCATGAAAAGTCACGTTTCCAACTCCTAAGAGGATTCACATTTTCAAAATAATCAGAAAGTGTTACCAGAATACATCCCAGCACCCAGGCTCGTGCTAGATGCTGTAGGCTACAAAATACAATTCCAAGGAAAAAAAACACAATAAAGTCATTTCTAACAGCAAATTTCAAAGACACCAGGTGGGGCGGCATGGGAGGGTCGGGGGGAGAGGCTTCCCTAGAGCCCATGCGGTGATGTCACAGGAGCAGCCAGCTTCATCTGGCACTCCGGTTCCGAGCCACTGTGTCTCACACAGACTCTACACACATACTATTTTTCTTCTTCCATTCCCCTGTCAGCTCAGGCACCAGCAAATTCGCTATCATTCTTCATTCTGAGTTTTTCTTTCTACCAGTCACTTGTTCGTAAATTTCCCTCACGGCATCACTGAAATCTGTCGCAACATTCCTGATAAATTCCTCATGCCCTTACCTCCCATTATCCATAATATTATCTCCTTCTTTTGAGGAATTCTCTTGATATTCAGCTCCAAAGACTCCAGCCAGTGTTTTCTCACTATTCGTCTTCTTACACATGCAGTGGGGGAAAAAAATCCAGCTCTCCAACTAATTGGATCATCTCCATGCATTTTTAAGAAAGGGTGCAAGATGGTCAAGCTTGCTTTCAAGAAGTCTTCAAGGCGTCTCTTCAACTGTTTTTCTAAACTCCATTTCCCTGCTCACTGGCTCTCTCTCTTGCTCTCTCTCGCTCGCTCTCTCTCTCATTAGCTCTTATTTCTTCCCCTGCAAAGCTGAAGAGCGGGGGTCGGGGAGAGAGGATGTGGGACAGGCTGTTTTGACAAGTGCAACTGCAAAGGAGACATTCACTGTAGCCATAAACGAGCTGTTTTGGAAGCTTTTCCTCTGAAATCATTTTCGTAACATACAGAACACTTAATGTAATCATATAGCTCATAGTAAATGTGTAACAAGTGTGGGCATAAATGCTGCTCTTTTTTTCCTCTGGTTATGCATAATATGAGCTTGCAAAGAAGAGAAATACAGAGACCTGACCATCTGAGTGGACAAATGCCCCTTCTGCCATGGCACTGGCCAGTGTGGAAGCTGGTCAAGACTCTTCAGTCACCCACGAGAAGCTGACCATGTGAGGGAGCATCACATCATCGTCTGCGCTGCCTCCTTCACTCTAATACCCTCCTTTGTTCCACTGCTCACTTCTAGTGCTGGTTGTGATTTGTGTATAATCTACATCCCACCTGACGACTGGAGGATCTTCTCCAGCTACTGAGAGTACCGATGGCAGATAGTCCTCTGCTTTCAGGCCCCTCCTGGGGATTGCCTCAGCTAGAAAGAGTCCCCTATCCAAGATCTTCCCCACATCCACCCAGTAACTGCTCAACATATGAGTAATAAAGGTCTTCTCCACTCTTCCCACATCTTCAGGCCACCCTGAAGGACCACCCCAGCTTCAGAGCTCCATGTGGGGTGGGCAGAGACTTCGGTTGAGACTGCACCGCAAACCAACTTCTCCCTCTGCCCAAGCCTCCATTCACCCTCTCCCTGCATATAATAAATATCCTGCATGCTAACGTCTCTTTTATCTTGATTCCCAGGGAATTCAACCTGCCACACCACTCTAGATGTTTCAAGAGGATAGATTTCATACACGGAATTAAGCTACAAAAGAGTTGGCTAGTCTGCGGAGTAAAAAGGGGAAGGTGCTGTGTATTCCCTTAGAGGTCAGGAAGAAGCTTCTCCTGCCCAGGTAGACTCCAAACACTATGTTGACTAGTCTAGGGACGAGATTATATATGCAGCCACTAATGAAATGAGTCAACACCCAATAAACTGTGTGATTCTCTGAAACCATTCTCCAAGACTCAGATGGCCTCTTCAGAAGACAAATAGTCAAATTAAGTAGGAATGTGAGAGGAATCATCCTTCCCACCATCTTTCGAAATTGTCATGTTGGCACCAATATTTACAGTTGCCCTGGGAATGTAATACTGCTTTGGGTTTATTATCGTGATAAGGGAAAAGAGTTCCACATGATTTCACTTGGCCATGCCTACTATAATGACAGTCAACTCTATGGATACAGGAATCAAAGTAAGGATTCTGCCAGATGTTGAGTCTGTCTATCCCAGTGATAATTCCAGAACTTGGGAAATAACCCTAATCTCAGCCTAAACTCTATTTGACACCTAACTTCTGACAGCCATCTGACTGGTAAGCTACAGGAACATTTGACAATTCCAAGTCTAGGTGAGCCTCTACTTGGCAATCCCTAATAAGACTGTTTTCCTATTCCCCAGTCCGTGATCACTCGATAAATAGCTCCAAGTCCCCTGGAGGAAAGTTTTGAGGCAAATTTACAACCTATGCTTAGGACTATGTCACAGGGATCCTCTTTCCAGGGGACCCAGTACTCATTTATTCAAGGGGCTCTAGTTCTGCGACCGACTCAGGTCTGAAGACAGAGTGAGAGGCTATGATTCCCATTGTGATAAATTCAAGTCAGGTCTCCTTACTAGACCTAGATATTCCCTCCCTCTTCCAATAATATAAGTCCTATAGTAGTACTTCAGTAGGTGTTGTGAGGACTTGAGGGCATCCCTCAAAAACCCACCCCAATTTTTAAGACCAAAGCACTCATTCCCCTAGTTGTTAAGTATTGACAGCAAACAGTTCTCAACTGACTCCCTCTCTGAGGCTTGCCTGGGCCTGAAGAAAGAACAGCCTTGCCTAAGATCATGCCCCTTTTTAGGAGCAGCCTATATCCATCCAATGACTGGCCACCACAGAGGCATAAAGCCCAGGTAACATTGCTCCAAATCAGAACCCTCTGAAGCTGAGCTTCAGAGCACACTGTAGGATTAGCTATGGCCTCTGTTGTGACCACATCGCAGCTCAACTTCTCCATCGCCTTAATTCTGATCCCTTCACTCCATCATGGCTGTTGATCCCAATAGCATGCCCCGGGAAAATTTCCCAGTGCACATCTTGTCTCAGGATTTGGTCTTGAGGAAGCTGAACTGTGACAATAAACTGATAATGTTTTTCAGTTAAGAACACCGAAATCAATTAGCCATCCCCAGAGATCCCTACAACAAAACATCCAAATGCCACTCTGGCTCTGTTGCCTGTAACAGTAATTGGGCCCATTTTATCTCCAATAGTTAAATGTCTCCCCTTGGCCTTTATCATTTGGAGATTCCATCCTTCCCAGTGAAATGAGGAAGCCCAGCTCAACGGCAGCCTCTCCAACCATCACTGCAAACCTGAACAAGATAGCTATGACAGAGTACTCAAGCTCCTAACCCCATGCATTTCTCAGGGCAGCGGGGAGAAGGGAGGGAGTATGTCATTTTCATCCTGTGAGTGGATACGGTGGGAGAAGTTGGGGAATGGGCACACTCAATAAATTCACTCCAACATTCCAATTTTTGAGTCCTTGAGTGCCTTCAGGCTACTTCTGGCATCTCAACCTTATAGGCCACTCTACTGTTCGTCTTAGTCAACCACCCCAGCCGTTTCAGGTAATACATGGAATCAAATCTGTCTGGATGGTCCAGACCGTCAAGTTTCCGATGAGGCCAGAACTATTAATAGGTAGATTTAGCCAGTTACACTTCACCTTCTCTGGTCTAGTATCTTTAGAATTCATTCTCATATATACTTCCCAGACTACTGCTGATACAATTTAGCAGGAAGCTTGCCATTTTACCGCTTAAGTTATTTCTTACCCATGCTGTCTTTGAACTTGCTGAGGCTACTATGATGGGTTTGGATTCGATGGAAGGTGATGGCTGTGGGGTTTTTTTTTAATGTTTATTTTTGAGAAAGATAGAGAAAGAGAGGGAGGGAGGGAAGGGCAGAGAGAGAGAAACAGACTATCCAAAGCAGGCTCTTTGTTGTCAGAGCAGAGCCCAACGTGGAGCTCAAACTCAGGAACCATGAGATCATGACCTGAACTGAAGTCAGATGCTTAAGCGACTGAGCCACCCAGGTGCCCCTGGCCATGGGTTTTGATGAAACTTGGCATCCCCTGGTAAGGTAACATCCTCCAACAAGGTTAAAGAGCCACATCCACCCCGAGACAAATGCCCCAGTGTCTCTGCCCAGGTCCATATTGACAAATTAGTGGTCCTCCCCCTGAATACGAAGTTGTCTCTCACACTTTTTCTCTCCCCACTGCCCAGCGGATACTCACATATGCACATACAGGACATTTCTTATCTCATGGAATTTCACCTTAAGCTTGCCATTAGGTGTACCATCGTTTTTCATCTCACATTGTTATCTAGATTTACTCAAGGTGAAAAATACGAGAGATAACCCTGCATTCTTTAGCATGTGAATCAGTTAAAATTGAGTAACCAGAGTACAGGGACAAATGCCAGGTGGCTCACATTGACCTTGGGCTGCTTTATTCATCCATGTAAAGAGGGCTGTATTCTTAGCGTACATATCTCACTTTCCTAAGTATTTGTATGTGTGTCCCTCCGTTTAAAAAGAAAAAAAAAAAAGCAAGAGCTCTCTTCTAGGACTCACAGAGCTGATATATTAGGGGTGAATAAGAACATTACATCCTTTGGGGCGCCTGGGTGGCGCAGTCGGTTAAGCGTCCGACTTCAACCAGGTCACGATCTCGCGGTCCGTGAGTTCGAGCCCCGCGTCAGGCTCTGGGCTGATGGCTCAGAGCCTGGAGCCTGTTTCCGATTCTGTGTCTCCCTCTCTCTCTGACCCTCCTCCGTTCATGCTCTGTCTCTCTCTGTCCCAAAAATAAATAAACGTTGAAAAAAAAATTAAAAAAAAAAAAAAAAAAAAAAAGAACATTACATCCTTTGTAGATGGTCATAAAGCTCCAAATCCAAGCTCTAAATCCTAGTGACTTGCCTGAGGTTCACACACTTAGAAGAGCTGGATTCTGTACTCAGATTTGCCTCCACCTAAGTCACATGGTCATCTACCGAAGGGACAGATGAGGTACACCATGCTTGCATCCGCAACAAAGGTAGATGAAAAAAAATCCCAAGACATAGTAATAATTGTCAAGGTAGAAGTTCCCACTGAGTTTTGGTTTAAAAAGCAAGAATCGGAGCGCCTGGGTGGCTCCGTCGGTTAAGCATTCAACTCTTCATTTCGGCTCAGGTCATGTTCTCATGGTTGTGAGATCAAGCCCCGGGTCGGGCTCTGTGCTGAGCATGGACCCTGCTTAAGATCCTCTGTCTCCCTCTCTCTCTGCCCCTCCCCCACTCTCTCTCTTTAAAAGAAAAAAAAGGCAAGAATCAGGGACACCTGACTGGCTCAGTCAGTGGTGCATGCCGACATTCGATCTAGGGGTTGTGAGCTTCAGCCCCATGTTGGGTGTAGAGATTACTTAAAAATAAAATTTTGGGGGACGCTTGGGTGGCTCAGTCGGTTAAGCGGCCGACTTCGGCCCGGGTCATGATTCCGCGGTCCATGAGCTCGAGCCCCACGTCGGGCTCTGTGCTGACCGCTCAGAGCCTGGAGCCTGTTTTGGATTCTGTGTCTCCCTCTCTCTGACCCTCCCCCGTTCATGCTCTGTCTCTCTCTGTCTCAAAAATAAATAAACGTTAAAAAAAAATTTAAAAAAATAAAATAAAATTTTGGGGGGTGCCTGGGTGGCTCAGTTGGTTCAACGTCCGACTTCAGCTCAGGTCATGATCTCACAGCTCATGAGTTCGAGCCCCGCATCAAGCCCCGTGCAGACAGCTCAGAGCCTGGAACCTGCTTCAGATCATGTGCTTCCCTCTCCCTCTGCTCCTCCCCCACTCATGCTCTGTCTCTCTCTCAAAAATAAATAAGCATTAAAAGCAATTTTCAATACAACTTTTAAAAAATAAAATAAAAACCAAGAATCAGCACTTGGGAAGCAGCACAGAGTAGAGAATTACAGAGGACTATTCATTCCATAAATCAAACCATGTAGGTCAACAACCCAAGACTTGCTCATTTAATCCGGCAGGATCTGGCTCCTCACCTGAAGGTAAATCCAAAGGATTCCAGAACCTGAGCATATAGACACACACAGCATCATGCTTTCAGGATTAAGTATATGTCTGTGGTAAGGTATTTCTCTGCCATGAATACTATTATTTTTCTAATAAATCAACTTCATTAGATTCCACTTACAGGATTTTAAAAGAGGACAAAGAAGCGAATCTTCGACAAAGCATCTATTTCATTACTGCAACTTGCAACAGGGTAAATCTCGCCCCTGCCACAGTTTAAAGTGGAAATTCATTGTTAGTTTGTAGTAGGAAAAAAAATCCCTTAGCCCAATGCAAAACAAAATCAAGTGAAAGAAGACAGAGTTCTCTCCTCCCCAATTCATTTGCAATTCTTATGTTCACTCATATTTTAGGCACTGATATATGATGAAGCTGCTTATTTTCCAGAGTCAAATGTTGGCATGATTATTTTTTTCCCTTCTCTCTTCTTCAGTCTCTCAGGGGCACTTAAAATCAACCAGTCTAGTTCACCATCAACCTAACTCTTAACATTTTCTTTGCAACGACTGCAAGATTTTCTCAAAATTAAAATTTACTAGAACAGCAAGGCAGTGCTCACTAGTTTTGTTCTGGCTTTCATAGCGTTAAGATATTAACAAGTACAATGAATACAATGGTTATATTGATGAGCTCTCATTTGTACAAAGTATAACAAAAAGCACCAGTTAAGGGTGAGTAAAATCTTGGAAAATTCCAGCTCCCAATCTGGATACATAAAATCTATTTATGTAGGACTGGCTATTACGAATAGGATGTTTAAAGATGGCTTTCCTAGAAAATGTATAATTGAAGATGCTAAGAGAATCAGATACTCAAAATCCATCAAGGAAATATACACATTACTAAAGTTTCATTAGATTCCTGATGATATGGCGTGCAACGTGGCCTCGTATTGAAAGCGTCTTTCCAAGTAATTCCAAGAGATAGCGCTAATGCGGTTCTGTCTGAAGAATTTCATACAAGGACTCTCTACTGCTTCTTTGCAATCGTGAGTAAACAGGTCCACAGCATCCCTGTGGCCGAGACATAGCAGAAATACAACCTAACTCGAGCCTTCTTGTCTAACTGGTAAGGAAAAGAAAAACGAAAAAAATAAAATGTATAGCATAGGGGTGCTCTTTACTGCAATCTCCAGAGTAAACCAGACCCGGGCACACCATCAGCCTTTCATGAGATGAACTAAATAATAGACCCGGGATCCTAAAAGGTTCCAGTAAATTCATATTGTTTATAGAGGTAAGAACTGAGAAACCGTGTTCACCTAGTTATGTAAATGAATACCAACAGATGTATTCCAGCAAAGTGACTCCAATCCAAGCTATATGCTAAAGTCAAACAGTGGTTATATCCTCAGAAAGCACTGTTACTGATATATTAGTTGATAATTGGCTCCTCCTTCAAATAACTTGAAAAGGCATGGGAAAGCATGTGATTTTTTAAAAGTAATCTCTACATCCAATGTGGGGCTCGAACCTATAACCCCAAGATCAAGAGTCGTATACTCTACCAACTGGGCCAGGCATGTGCCTTGTATAGCATGTGATTTGCACATGCATTTGTTATACAGGCAATTCAGTCATTCATGTTCTCATTTTCTGGGAAGAATGTACAAAAGGCTTTACTATGGGGCACCTGGCTGGCTCAACTGAAAGAGCATGCGTCTCTTGATCTTGGTGTTGTGAGTTCAAGCCCCATTTTGGGTATAGAGATTAATTACATAAATAAAACAAAAAAAATTTCTTGGGGGTGCCTGGTGGCTCAGTTGATTAAGCCTCCAACTCTTGATTTCAGCTCAGGTCATGATCTCACAGTTCCTGGGATTGAGTCCCATGTGGGGCTCTGTGCTGATACTGCAGATTCTGCTTGGGATTCTGTCTCCCTCTCTCTCTTCCCCTCCCCTGCACACATGCGCATGTGCGCTCTCTCTCTCTCTCTCTCTCTCTCTCTCAAAATAAATAAATATTAAAAAAATATTTTTAATGGATTTACTAAATTCCATAATATGGCAACTCATTATTCCCGTTACTCTTTCACTTACAGGCACCTTGTATAATATCATATATGTAGAAAGGATTGGGAAAATTGAAATATTCTTAAGATTTTATATACTGCTTTTACCTTATCATGTAAATTAGTTTTCACTAAAACCTTGGAATGAAAGCAGACACCGAGACGTTGAAAAATGAAATGTCTCGTTTTGTATCTCACTACTGAGAATGCAAAATACAGAGGAAATGAGCTTTGTAAAGGACTGATGTTTCCCATAATTCCTTTTTTCTATTTTTTTGTTTGTTTCCCATAATTCCTTAAACATTTTTTTCAATATTCGTATTCTTAGAAAGGCAAAATACGAAGCCTTGTCGCAAGCTGTCGAACTGCATGCTCATGACGTCGTGGCAGAGTAATGGTCCTGTTCCCTACAGGGGCCACCTCAATAATGCATCCTTACGTTTTGGTCCTGTCCCCAGAAGCAGACCCTGAGATGAAGATTCATGTGTGAGTGATCTATTACAGAAGTACGTGCTCCCAGGAGGAAGGAGGCGGGGAGTTAAGGAAGCAGAGCAGGGCTGGGGAAGAAAACAAACCAAGAGGGAGATTTTAGGTGAATCCCAGCCTTGGGGAACTCTGGGATTTCAGTCATACCTGTTTGGCCCACTTCATGGTAAGGGAGCTGGCCTACTGCTGTCCTATACACCCATCAGCCATTGGCTATGGGCTGCCCTTGGGCACTGGGAAGACAAACCCCCAGGCATTCCTTGCTCTCAATGTCTCTAGACAAGGCAACTCTAATAGTTCAAGTGTACTTCTATAAAGGAGGCTGTAGGTATGAATCACTAAGAGCAAAACACACAGAAGCTGGGGTTTGGGCAAACAGAGTCAATACACGAGAGCTAGGCCATAGCAGTGACATCACCCACTACGTTTTCAAACAGCTTATTCTCCTTGCAGGTCCCACTCTTACTGCCTGAGATCACAGCCCAAATAAACCACCCGCACCGAAGGCCTTGTGTCTTAGGTGCTGCTTTCAAGCAACATAGGTGGGTTCCTCCAGGCTCCTGCCAAAACAGACTAGGCCTCTGTGGACCAGCAGCTTCTCTCTTTACAGTTGATTTTATTTATTGAGTACCATCTTCTCATTTACACCTTACTACATACAGAGTAAGCAACTGTTTTGTATAATTAGCATTGCATGAGTGCTATTTCCACTGGCAGGAATCTCCCCAGTAGGAGGGAACTCAAGGTTTCCCAATCAAGCTTGGTATAATTTGCTGTATTTATTTTTGGTAATTCTACATCAGCGCCATGAAGCACAAGTAACTGAAGCACAGAAAAATGTGTCTTACAAAACCTGGTCAATCTTCCTGACCGTGGTCCTTGGATGCACAGCTATGCCACTCCAGCTTTTCCCACCTTGGTCCTTCTTTGTTTGTTCCATGCTCAAAACCTAGGCACTGAGCTCAGATTATGAAAATTTATTCTTCTTTTGTTTAGACTGTTTATTTACTTTTGAGAGAGAGAGAGAGAGAGAGAGAACACATGATAGTGGGGGGAGGGGGGCCACAGACAGAGTGAGACAAAGGATCTAAATCGGGCTTCCCACTGACAGTAGTGAGAGAGACGCGGGACTGGAACTCGCAGTCCGTGAGATCATGACCTGAGCCAAAGTCGGATGCTTAACCGACTGAGCCTCCTAGGTGCCCAATGCTCATTTATTCTCACAAAAAAAAAAAAAAAAAAAAAAAAAGACCACTTGAAGAGACAAGTAACAGACTTAAGAAAATATTGCAAACATACCTGATAAGAGACCTATACTCAAATTCAACAATAACAATGAGTAGAAGATATGAAGACACCTCACCACCGAAATATGGATAGCGAACAGGCACAAAAAAAAGATGTTCAACACCCATTAGTCATTGTGGAAATGCAAATTAAAACCACAATGAGATACACACCCTCACGAATGGCTAAAAAGAGGGTACGTGGCTGGCTCAGTTGGTTAAGTGTCCAGCTTCCAACTTTGGCTCAGCTCGTGATCACACGGTTCCTGAGTTCAAGCCCTGGATCAGGCTCTGTGCTGACAGCTCAGAGCTTGGAGCCTTCTTCGGATTCTGTGTCTCCCTCTCTCAATCTGCCCCTCCCCTGCTCATGCTCTGTCTCTCTCAAAAATAAATAAACATTAAAAAAAAAAATCGGGGGGGGCGCCTGGGTGGCTCAGTCAGTTAAGCATCTGACTTCCGCTCAGGTCATGTTCTCACGGTTCGTGGTTCGAGCCCTGCATCGGGCTCTGTGCTGATGGCTCAGAGCTTCCGATTTTGGTCTCCCTAGCTCTCTGGCCCTCCCCCACTCACACTCTGTCTCTCTTAAAAATAAATAAACTTTAAAAAAAAAATAAAAAGAATGGCTAAAAAATAATAATAAGCATAATAACAACTGACAAAACCAAGCGTTGATGAGGATGTGGAGTGACTAGAACTCCCATATTGGGTCTCATCGCAGTGCAAAATCATACAGCCACTTTGTGACACCAGTTTGGCAGTTTTCCCTCCCCTCGTTGAAGGCAGATCACTTGCAGTGATTAGCCAAGGCAGGGGTGTCCAACTTGGGACCCCTTTAAAGGACCATCCCAGCTCCAGAGCTACTCCCCAGGACTGTCTAAAATGCTGATCGAGACTACACTGGAGCCCAATTTCTCCCTCTGCCCAAATCTACTTCCTCCCCTCCTCCCTAAGTGTTCACACTACGGTATTTCCTAAGAAACCTTCTGCAGACTTACCCTCCTCTTCAAATCTGCTGTTCAGGAAGCCCTACCTGAGACACGCCTCCTGTCTACTTTACTCTTTGACGCCCCTGACATTTCTGCTCAGCATTACATGGAAGGATTTCTTATATGAGAAAGCCAAGGAGAAGCTGAGCCTCTTGCTTTCAGTATATGTGTTGCCGAAGTGAGCACAGAGCCCCTCACTTTTAATATAGGATCAAAGCCCCTAAACTTATGGAATGTTACATTACAGAGTAAAGACAGGGTACTATCCAAAGGAATTCCAAGTTCGCCTCTGGTCAGCCAAGCCTCTCAGAAGTACTTACACTCTGGGGCACCTGGGTGGCTCAGTCGGTTGAGCGTCTGCCTTCCGCTTAGGTCGTGATCTTGCAGTTCACGAGTTGGAGCCCCATGGTGGGCTCACTGCTGTCACGCTGTCACCGCAAAACCCACTTCGGATCCTCTGTCCCCCTCTCTCTGTCGCTCTCCCACTTGCACTCTCTCAAAAATAAACAAACTTAAAAACAAAACCGAGTACCTATAATTTAACCCCACTACAAGTGCAGAGTTCCTTGCCCAGACCCTTCTCCTAAGCTACTCTATTTCTCTGTGCAACAGATTGGGTCCACCCAGGAATACACTATGAGATGGATATTTGTATGCAAGGAAGTTTACTGGAAGTACTCTTAGGATCGACACCTGCGGGGGATGCAGGGCAGTAGTACTGGGCAGAAGGAGAAGTCAGTCTGTGATGCAGCCACAGCAAAGGTGTGGCGGGCAGAATAAGGACCCTTCCCCCAAAGTTATCCATGTCCTAATCCTTAGACCCGATGAATATCACCTTAGATGGCAGAAGGGACTTTAGAAGTTGTGATTAAGTAAAGGGTCTTCAGATGGGACGATCAGCCTGGATGATCCAGATGGGCCCAATGTAGTCACATGGATCCTTCTAAGGAAAAGATGGAGGCAGGCGGGTCAGAGTCAGAGAGTAAGAATGGAAGCAGAGGTCAGAGAAGAAAGAAGATGCTACATGGCTGGCTAGGAAGATGGAAGAAGGGGTCATGAGCCAAGGACCACACTGGCCTCCAGAAGCTGAAACATGCAAGGGAGTGGGTTCTCCCCAAAAGCCTCCAGAAGGAACACGGCCTTGCTGACACCTTAACTGGAGCCCCGTGAGATCCATTTCAGACGTCTGACCTCCAGAACTGTGCATTAACAAATCGATGTTGCTTTAAGCCCTTAAATGTATGTTAATTTGTTATACTCAGTAACAGGAAACTCCTACAGAATGTCTCAGCCAATTCCAGAAGGAGCCCTAAAGCTGAGCTGACCTTTCAAGGTTGTCCCAAGTTGGCTGATGAGCTTTACACCCCCAAACAGACCATCCACTGGATACAGTCTAGCCACTCAGCCCCCCAAAGGAAGGTGTGACCTTGAGCAAGGCAGTTTTTCTCTAAGTAAACTCTACGCCCAACGTGGGGCTTGAATTCGAGACCCCATGATCAAGAATCGCGTGCTCTACAGACTAAGCCAGACAGGCAAAGCAAGGCAATGTTAACAACCAAGGGCAATTCCCAGAAAGGGCTGACAGCACTCCCAGAAGCAGGGAATCAGCACTTCAAAGTCCTGGACTGATGAGGAGACAGATCAGAACAGCATACCACGGAATCCACTGTACTCGGAAAATCTATGTATCCTCTCCATTCTCACCTCGAGCTCCTGCAGTACTGATCCATAGTCCCAGAAGGGAAAACAAATTCAGTTAGATGTGCTATTACCAAAGCAAATTAAACTCTTTTGTCCTATTCTCACCTCAGCATTCCTGAGCTTACTGGCTGTATTGGGAGGGGCCACCCCCTTTCCCCTGGGTCTCTGAAGTTAAGAAAAGCTTCAGAGTGCAGATTTTCCCAGAAACGACTCAAGGAGCAAGATCAATACAATTATTCTGGAACATGCTAAAAGTAAGAGACTGCTTAGCTGAGGACTCTCGAGGAAAAATGAGGAATTCGTTTTCAGAAACACATTTCTAAAGATTGAGTTCTTCGAAGATCTATCAAAGGATGCAATACTAATTTCATACACATTGTCAATGTCATTGGTTGAAATACCGTGAGAAACTGTTCGATTAATATTTTAAGGGGGGTAGGGGTGTCTGGGTGGCTCAGCCAGTTAACCTCCAACTCTTGGTTTCAGCTGAGGTCATGATCTCATGGTTCGTGAGTTTGAGCCCCCACCCCCATATCGGGTTCCAACAGCAGGGACCTTGCTTGGGATTCTGTCTCCCCCTCTCTGCCCCTCCCCTGCTAATTCTCTCTCCCTCTCTCCCTCTCTCTCTCTCTCTCCCTCAAAAATAAATAAAAATTAAAAGAATTTAAAAATGTAACTCTTGCTACATCAAAAACGAACTCACCCTTTACTCCACTTAAAATATTTTCTTAAGTTTGTTATTTACTGATTTTGAGAGAGAGAGAGAGAGAGCGCAAGTGGGGGAGGGGCAGAGAGAGAGGGATACAGAATCCGAAGCAGGCTCCAGGCTCTGAGCTATCAGCACAAAGCCTGACTGGGGGCTCGAACTCAAGAGCAGAGAGATCACGACCTGAGCCCAAGTCAGACGCTCAACTGACTGAGCTACCGAGGCACCCCAAGGGTTACATTTTTGGCCATGCTGTATTTTATCACTATTATCCGTGAATGCTTGAGCCTTAGAACATAAAAACACAACCATACCCAAATCCTGCCTAGAATGTGAAATATTTCCATTTCCCCACATTCAGACCTTCATTACACTGGGAGTTAATTCAACAGTCTCCCGGACTTGCCCTGCTCTAAGTCACCACTCCATCCCAATCTGCATACTGTGCCCAGATGATTTCTTACAAACAGCCTCTTCAATTATGCCACTGCTCTTGGTCAAACCCTTGTCATAGCTCCTCAATGTCAGACTCGTTTCAAAATCTGTCCCCGGCATTCAAGGGCCTCCATATGATATCTCCAAAACACCTTTGCAGCTTGCACACTGGCCCCTCTATCCTGGGAGCCAGCCAAATCAGAATGCTTCTTACGCTTTTTACTGGCTTGCTTCTGTTACTGTTCCTCCTTCAACCAGGAACACTTTACCCATTCTTGGTAGGTGATAACTAAAGCTTCCGGAAACATAAATGTTACAAACTTCCTCATAAAGCCTTTGCTGATTCAACTAACTAGATGCGATCTCTCCCACCTCCAGTTCTCAGTAAGACTCCTGTCCTAGTTAGGCATTATTTTGATTGCAGGTAATAGAACCTACTCGCGTGGGTGAAGAAAAAAGCGAGGTTTATCTGAAACATGAGGGGCTATCTTAAATTCCAAACTTCCAAATGGCAGCCGCAGCTCAGGAGATTCAAGAGAAAAGCGAACCCAGAAAAGCAAAAGAGGGCTATGAGAAAGACAAAATCAGCTCTTAGAAAGTGAAAGCACAATTTACAGCAATACAAATAAATGGACACAGTTGAAGAAAGTACTGGAGAAATCCTCCACTCCATCTTCCAGTGCAAGCATGAATTCAGCAAAAAGATGTTGAGAGAGTGAAGACAGAAAACAAAAGATGGGGGGGAGGGGGTAGATTACGGATACTGAAATTTTAAATGTTGATAGAAAAACATTACTTCATAACCAAAAAAAAACAAAAACAACAACAACAAAAAAAAACCTTATTTCAACTGAATAGCAAGCCCTAGCATGGATAGAACATGAAGAGCTTCCAAAATACTAGCGATAGCGTGGGGTAAAGATGGGGGTGGGAATTTGTTTAGGAATAAAGGAATCTAGTTTGCTCACTTCCCTATTATTGCCAAAATAATAGATGGCAAAGGATCTTAGTTTTAATTTGCACTTTTGCATTACTGGTAAGGTGACTCATCTTTTCATGTTTATTGGGTTATTCATATTTCTTCCATAAATTGCCTGTATATATACTTTGCCCATATGTCTAGTAGGTACTTTGTCTTTTTATTGATTTATAGTACTCTTTATATGTTATGAATATTAAAACTCTGCCTGACAGACTGGGAGGAAATGAAGTACATATTTCTTGTCTTTAAACTTTCTTATTTCTTCAGCCGTAACATATTTTTCATTATTTTTTTAAAAGTTTTGGGGCACCTGGGTGGCTCAGTTGGTTAAGTGTCCGACTTCAGCTCAGGTCACGATCTCACAGTTGATGGGTTTGAGCCCCGCGTCAGGGTCTGTGCTGACAGCTCAGAGCCCTGGAGCCTGCTTCAGATTCTGGGTCTCCCTCTCTCTCTGTCCCTCCCCCACTCGTGTTCTATCTCTCAAAAATAAATAAAACACTAAAAAACACACACACAAAGAAAAACCCAGGAACCCTCTATTTAAAAAATAAACAAACAAATAAATAAAGTTTATTTATTTAGAGAGCAGGCACACCCAAGTGGGGGAAAGGGCAGAGAGAGAGGGAGAGAGAGAGAATCCCAAGCTGGCTCTGCACGATCAGCACAGAGCCAGACCTGGGGCTCGAACTCACAAATCCTGAGATCATGACCTGAGCTGAAGTCAGACGCTTAACTGACTGAGCCACCCAGGTGCCCCACATTTTTCATTATTGAAAAGAAATGTGCAAGAGAAAAATATAGGTGAAGGCTATCATATTAGGGTTGGAAAGTCTTTTTGTTTGGTCTTCCTCTGTGATTTCTTTCCTAATGGAAAAAAATAAACAGGAAAATGTAAACAGATCTAACCACACAAGAATTCTTAAATTCTACATGGAAAACAATGAAACTGACTTCATAAGTAGTTACATGATGCTTACTACATGCCAGGCACAATCCTAAATTCTTCATTTAGATTAACTTGTTTATTCAGCACAACTACCTGATCAAATCTTACCATCTTCTCCACTGAACAAATGAGGAAAGTGAGGCACAGAGAAGTTAAGTAGTTGCCCAAGGCCACACAGCAGGTAAATGGCAAAAGGCAGATTTGATCCAAGGCAGTCTGGTTCCGGGGCCCAAGCTTTAAAGCTGTGTGCTAGGGGCATCTGGGTGGCTCAGGTGGTTGAGTGTCAGACTTCAGCTCAGGTCATGATCTCACGGTGGGTGAGTTCAAGCCCCGCATTGGGCTTGCTGCTGTCAGCACAAAGTCTGCTTCAGATCCT